>NC_135808.1:113616090-114216090 GCF_964213995.1 Mustelus asterias
ATTTAAAACATCAAAATATACAAAAAAAACTTGTGACATGTTTAGTGCTGCCTGGGATGGAGTAGCAGATTTCCCTGATTCTCCAGTATCCAGCTCTGTCCCCTTGACTTATACAACTGGAATTCTCAGTCGGCTGGATTTTCCCCTAGTCGGGATGATTCAAAGGTGTTTTAATATTCTAATAGCTGTCTGGGCTCTCAGCCAAGAATACATAATGAGGCTTGGCTGAGCGCTCAGGCATTGATAAGACTTGTTCAGACACCAAAGAGGAAATATTGCTTGATTGACAGCTCAGGCTCTCTGGCCTCTGCTGTCAAATTCACAATGTTTGTTTACACAGGTCAAGTGGTTTCAAGGGCTTATGATTTTTGCTATTGATACTTTGAAAGGTCTGGATGATTGGCATTTTTATTAACTTGTAGTGACTTTATTCAACATGGGAGAAAATCGTGAATTCATTATTTTTTATCAAAGCTTTTGTTTACACATCCCACCATCCACTATTGGGTTCATTGATGTCAAAGAGCGTATAGTGGGTAACTGGGCATGGAAACACAATAATTAAGCATAGGGGGCATTATGCGCCATGAGGGGTGGTTGGGGGGGCGGGGGGTCATGGAATGGGCTTAGGAAGTGTTGGAAGGGAGAGTGTGAGACTTAAGAGCCTTTGTGGTTTCATTTCAACTGGGACAAAATCCTCACAGTGAGGCAGGGCTTTTATACAGCCAGCCTCCACACCCAACAGCCCCTGTAGCTACCTTCAAACATTTTCCCGGGTTAACCGGTTTGATTCCAGCCTGCACCCACTCCCCCACCCCAGCATCCCCTCCACCACGGCAATGAAGGTCCTGCCTTTATGGGAAGACTGAGCTGGGAATTTCCAGACGCAAATCCAGGTCGCTGTTTATTTCCTCCCTGTGTTCATGGCTGGCTCACAAATATCTTGTTGTTGTTCTTGGGGAGGCCTGTCTTCGGAATTGTGCCATGCCTTGGGAAATAACTGGACTAGCTATGGCCGATTCCCTGATAATTTTGAGGAGTCTGATTGTTGATGGAGCCAGAACTCTGGCTTCTGATCGTCCAAATGCATGTGGGAATTGTGACCAAAGGTGGGAGCCTATTTGGCTGGGATGTCGCCAGTTTTAGATGCTTAGATGCACTTGAGGGAAATATGTATTCTATCTATTTTTCACACACATTCGCTCTTCTACATCTGTCCCACCCACCATTCGCACGTACATGCTCACTGACCCAAAATTCACAACACTGCAGATATGGGAAAAGTCTAAACACTAAGTGCTAGAAATCTGACTCTGTAGCAGAGTTGGAGCCAATGCTTTGAAAGCTGGATGCCCTCAGAACAGCAAACTGGGTGCTTCTGACTGCTTCCCTATGCTGGGGAAAAGGGCACAAGTATGTGTGTGCCACACGTGCAGCAGGAGCTTCCCAGCTGGCTAGATTGTAACATCAAACAGCTGATTTGATGCACACTCTGAAAACCTCATCACCGAGTTCGACTGAATCCATGCACTTTCCACTCACAAAAGAAAATGTGTTCAGCTGCAAGATGAAACCCCCACTGGAACTATTGTTTTAATATTCGTTCGTGGGGCATGGGCGTCGCTGGCTGTCCAGCATTTATTGCCCATCCCTAGTTGCCTGGGGACAGTTGAGAGTCAACCTCATTGCTGTGGCTCTGGAGTCACATGTAGACCAGACCAGGTAAGGGCGGCAGATTTCCTTCCCTAAAGGACATTAGTGAACCAGCTGGGTTTTTTCTGACAATTGGCAATAGTACAGCACAGGAAAAAACAGTACAGCACAGGAAACAGGCCCTTCGGCCCTCCAAATGGTTTCATGGTCATCAGTAGATACTTAATTTCAGATATTTTGTTTTTATCAAATTCAAAGTCACCATCTGGTTCAAAACCGGGTCTCTCGAACATTAGCTGAGTTGGCCATTACCTCCATGATAGAAAGAATGGACTCCGAGCTCAATGTGATGTCCTGTGCCAAGTTGGAGCTGGACCCCTCAATGGTCCTTGACAGCGACGCAACGCTCTGTGGCACGCCTGCCAACGTGCCAAGTAACTCTCAATGTGCATGTTCATCAGCCTTCTCTTGTAGGTTGCCCCATCAAAGTGCCCATCTGAATCCTCTGTTGCAGAACCCATCTGCAACCTTGCCCTCAAGTCAGCCGGCATCTGAGCTTTCCTTCCCCCCTGGTCTGCCTGCAGTCACTCATGATTGGTGACTCACCACGGGCTAATCCCGACTCTATACTACTCTCTAAAGCTCGTACTGTGCCAACCTCTGAGCTGCTGGCAGTGAGTGCAGACCAAGTAATGGAGCTTCTTCATCCATGGTATGGTGCTGATCTCTCTGTTCCCCCTGAGGATTCTAGGCCTGGGCAGGTGGAAGTTCTTGGGTAACTGACAGCATAAATTCTGAAGGAGAAAATTAATCTCTACTTGGCGAGATAAGGTTTGATCAGGGATAGTCAGCACGGCTTTGTGAGAGGGAGATCATGTCTAACGAATTTAATTGAATTTTTCAAAGAGGTAATCGGGTGTGGAGATGAGAATAGTACAGTTGATTATGGATTTCAGCAAAGCCTTTGACAAGGTGCCACGTAGGAGAGTGCTAAAGAAGTTAAATGCACATGGGATTCAGCGTATCTTGGCAAGTTGGATCCAAAACTGGTTTAGTCGCAGGAGACAGAGGGTGTTGGTAGAAGACTGTTTGTGTGACTGGAGGCTGTTGTTCAGTGGTGTATCACAGGGATCAGTGCTAAGTCACTGGTTTGTGATATATATAAATAATATAGATGAGAATGTGTTGGGGGGGAATGATAAACAAAGTTGCAAATGACCCAGAGATTGGTAGAGTGGTTAATAATGAGGCAAAAGGTATTAGGTTGCAGGAAGATATAGACGAGTTGACGTCAGATAGACAGATCAGTGGTAGATGGAACTTAACCCTGAAAAGTGCGAGGTGATGCACTTTGGAAGGAGTAACAATACAAGGGAGTACTCAATGAATAGCTGGACACGAGGAAACTCAGAATCACAGAGGGATCTTGGGGTGCTTGACCGCAGATCCTTGAAGGCGGCAGGGCAGGCTAATAGGATAGTTACAAAGGCATGCGAACACTTCCCTTTATCAGATATTGCATTGATTATAAGAACAGATAGGTTATGATGGAGCTGTGTAAAACTATGGTTAGGCCACAGCTAAAGTACTGTGTGCAGTTCTGGTTGGCTCACATTAGGAAGGAAGTGATTGCACCAGAGAGGGTACAGAGGAGATTCACAAGGATGTTGCCTGGGATGGACCATTTGAGTTATGAAGGGAGCCTGGATAGGCTTGGGTTGTTTTCTCTCGAGCAGAGAAAGCTGAGGGGGGACCTGATTGAAGTGTATAAGATTATGAGGGGCATGGACAGAGTAGATAGGAAGCAACCATTCCCTTTAGTTGAAGGGTCAATAATGAATGGGCATAATTTTGAGGTGAAGGGCATGATGTTTAGAGGGGACTTGAGGAAAAATCGTTTTCACCCAAAGTGTGCTGGGAGTCTGAAATGCACTGCCTGGGAGGATAGTAGAGGCAGGAAACCTCACAACCTTAAAATGGATGTGGATCGGCACTTGAAATGTCCTAACATTGAAGGTTATGGGCCAAGTACCAGAAAGAGGAACTAATGCCGATACAGTATAGTTTTGTCAGTGCAGGCTCAAGGAACCGAAGGGTCTCTTCTGTACTATATGATTCTATGATTATAAATTCAGAAGGGATGGGTTAGGGATGGTGGGGAGAGGGTTAGCAGTAATGGTGGTCAAGTGTAAAGCAATAATTCATGGTCAGACCATCCACAGCTTATACATCACATCACATTGCAGGACGAGGGTGAAGTAGTTGAGAAGGGCCCTGAGGCAGTAAACCTTTGCCATCATGAATGCTCTTGGTGATGCCGGACAGTACAAGGTTTTTCATCGTTGAATCTGTGATCTGGAGCACTGTCCTGACCGTCGGGCTTAATGGATGAAGGTATACTTGCAGCTTTATTCCCTTCGATTGTGGACAACCTTACCCCGCAGGGAAGAATGTCAGTGCCGCATCGCGTCTACCACAGTTCAATCGCTAAAAGTATGAGGACGTAGAAAGAAGTAGGAGTGAGGTTGGCATCATTGGAAGATGTGTTAGGATAGAGATGGAGTGTGTGAATGTTTTGCCTGAACCCATTAATGCCACCCCTGTGGTTGGGTGAGTGATGGTACTTTGGTGAAGCAGTATGTAAGTGGTACATTACCTAATCTTGACCACCCGTGCTAGTTAATTGAACTTGTTATCGTACTGCTGCATGTTTTATTTCCCTTCTTATTTTTTCATGGCACGTGGGCATCACTGGCAAGGCTAGCATTTTTTGCCCATCCCTATTGCCTTTGAACTGAGTGCCATAGAATCCCTACAGTTCAGAAGGGGGCTATTCGGCCCATCCAGTCTGCACTGACTCTCCGACAGAGCATCTTACCCAGGCCCTACCCCCATAACACCAAGTACTTAATCCACTAATCCCTCTAACCTACATACCTTGGGACATTAAGAGGCAATTTAGCATGGATAATCCACCTAACCTGCATATCTTTGGACTGTGGGAGAAAATCAGAGCACCCGGAGGAAACCCACGCAGACACAGGGAGAAGGTGCAAACTCCACACAGTCACCCAAGGCTGGAATTAAACCCAGGTCCCTGGTGCTGTGAGGCAGCAGTGTTAACTACTGTGCCACTGTGCCCACCTATATGTGCACCATACTGCCTTGACCTTGTTAGGCCATTGCAGAGGGCAGTGAAGAGTCAAATTACATTACTGTGGGTGGCACAGTGGTCAACACTACTGCCTCATAGCACCTAGCATCCAGGTTCAATTCCTGGCTCGGATCACTATCTGTGCGGAGTCTGCGCGTTCTCCCCATGTCTGCGTTTCCTCCGGGTGCTCCGGTTTCCTCCTACAGTCCGAAAGACGTGCAGGTTAGGTGCATTGGTAATGTAAAATTCTCCCTCAGTGTACCTGAACAGGCGCCAGAGTGTGGTGACTAGATTTTCATAGTAACGTCATTGCAGTGTTAATGTAAGCCTACTTGTAACTAATAAATAAACTTTAAAAATATTCCACCCTTGTTTGCGGCTGGGATTTTCCGGTGCCGTTGAAAATTAATGGAGCTTTGGCTGGAACTTCAAATTTTCTATTCTCACTGGCAATAAAGTCCCACCACGGACAAGACTGGGGAATCCCGCTCCTTGACCCAAATGGCCTGTTTCTGAGCACTGGTTAATTCAGTGCCCTCAATATTAAAGAAATCCATTGTGAAGCAGAAAGACACTCTCTCCATTGTTGTCATAAACTAGACATTTGATTGAGCGAATGATGCAGAGGGAAATTAGTTTTACCTTTTCCAGGAGGGAAATAAATATTCTGAAAAGGTTGGACTAAATGCACACACATCACCTGAAAAATGCTGTGACACGAATTTAATTTGGGGAATAGCACTTCATCGTGAGGACGAACTAAAGGTCTCCTGAGGGAAGCATTCTAAATAGCACACATATTAAAGTTTAATCCATTCCCTAATTCTTCTTAATTTCTTCTGGATGATTAGTCATTACTTCCATTGAGCACAGTGAACTTCTCACAACAACTACTTGCCAAACACGTCATAAATCAGACAGCCAGTGGTCAGTTAATCGAGCGGCAGAGACTTTCTCAGATATTGTGAATAGGTCCCTCATCCTCTGGCTTCTTATCTTCCTCCAATGCCCTAGTGCAGCTATTCAGACAAACTTGTTGTCATGACACACCAAAATTTCGGAAATCCCAGGGAATGTGAGTCGACCTTTCTGATCAGTGTTTGCTAAACCTCACGAAAATGTCAGCTGGTCATATGAAGTAGCTACAGCTGGGAGCCACAGGCTTGGGTACATCCTGGGAATTTATTTCTTAATTGAAGAGTCTTAGTCACTTTGAAGAAGCACAATGGTGAAGTGCGCAAAGTCTGACATTTGGATCTGGAAATCAAAAGCCTAACTCAGTTAAATGAGGAATTTGGTGAGAATGGGAACTCATACAGAGGGGAAAGGAAATTCTGCTTTTTACCTCCAATACTTAGAATCATAGAATCCCTGAAGTGCAGAAAGATAACGTTTATTTATTAGTCACAAGTAAGGCCCACATTAAGACTGCAATGAAGTTACAGTGAAATTCCCCTGGTCGCCACACTCTGACGCCTGTTTGGGTCAATGCACCTAACCAGCACGTCTTTCAGACAGAGTACAGGAATGAGATAGAGAATCTGGTGAACTGGTGCAGCAACAATAATCTCTCCCTCAGTGTCAATACAATGAAGGAGATTGTCATCGACTTCAGGAAGCGTAAAGGAGAACATGCCCCTATCTACATCAACGGGGATGAAGTAGAAAGGGTCGAGAGCTTCAAGTTTTTAGATATCCAGGTCACCAACAACCTGCCCTGGTCCCCCCATGCTGACACTATAGTTAAGAAAGCCCACCAATGCCTCTACTTACTCAGAAGACTAATGAAATTTGGCATGTCAGCTATGACTCTCGCCAATTTTTACAGATGCACCATAGAAAGCATTCTTTCTGGTTGTATCACAGCTTGGTATTGCTCCTGCTCTGCCCAAGACCACAAGGAACTACAAAAGGTCATGAATGTAGCCCAAACCATTATGCAAACCAGCCTCCCATCCATTGACTCTGTCTACACTTCCCACTGCCTCGGCAAAGCAGCCAGCATAATTAAAGACCCCACTCACCCCAGACATTCTCTCTTCCACCTTCTTCCATCAGGAAAAAGATACAAAAGTCTGAGGTCACGTACCAACCGACTCAAGAAGTGCTTCTTCCCTGCTGCTGTCAGACTTTTGAGTGGACTTACCTTGCATTAAGTTGATCTTCCTCTACACCCTAGCTATGACTCAGTAAGTAGGCTCACAACACCAGGTTAAAGTCCAATAGGTATCCAATGGGAACTCATACAGAGGGGAAAGGTAGCACGAACTTTTGGAGCGTTGCCCCTTCATCAGGTAAGTGAGGTAGGCACTCACCTGATCAAGGAGTGGCACTCCGAAAGCTTGTGCTACCAAATAAGCCTGTTGGACGTTAACCTTGTGAGACTACTTACTGTGCCTACCCCAGTCCAACGCCAGCAATTCCATATCATGCCTAGCTATGACTGCAACACTACATTCTTTCTCTATGAATGGTATGTTTTGTCTTATAGCACGCAAGAAACAATACTTTTCATTGTATGTTAATACAGGTGACAATAATAAATCAAATCAAATCAGACTGTGGGAGGAAACCAGAGCACCCGGTGGAAACCCACACAGACATGGGGAGAATGTGCAAACTCCACACAGAAAGTGACCCAAGCCGGGAATCGAACCCGGGTCCCTGAGGTGTGAGGCAGCAGTGTTAACCACTGTACCACCGTGCCGCCCCAGAAGGAGGCCATTTAGCCTGCATCAACAACAATCCCACTTAGACTCTATCCCCATAACCCCACATATTTACCCTGCTAATCCCCCTGACACTAAGGGGCAATTCAGCATGGCCAATCAACCTAACCTACACATCTTTGGGAGGAAACCAGAGCACCTGGAGGAAACCGACATCGACACAGGGAGAATGTGCAAACTCCACACAGACAGTGACCCGAGGCTGGAATTGAACCTGGGTCCATGGCGCTGTGAGGCAGCAGTGCTAACCACTTAATGCAAACTTTGGTCTGTAAGGATTTAAAATTTTGTCCAGTGTTTTAGTGCAAGCTTATGTGTAAAGAAAGATTATAATAGACTAAAATGTAGGTATAAATAATAGCCCAAATTTTCCCATGTCCGGATCAGTGAAACCTGGAGGTAAGCTGTGTTGTCCATCGGGACCCTGTGGCAGTCCTGGTGCACCCACATCCACTGAAATTTCCTGGCAAGTTACACTTTCAGTGGTCTGATTTACACTGCCCAAGAACTTCCATGAATGTCTCTGACCATGAATCCAGGTTGTGGAGATGCTGGCGTTGGACTGGGGTAAGCACAGTAAGAAGTCTCACAACACCAGGTTAAAGTCCAACAGGTTTATTTGGTAGCAAATACAATAAGCTTTCGGAGCACAGCTCCTTCGTCAGATGGGATCCAGGGTCAGGGAATTGGACCAGTCATGTGAGACTTACCTGGAAGCTTACCCTGGTTAATATCTGGTCTAATTCAGAGGTTAACCAGCGTGACTGAACAAAGTGTCACAACCAACCCCCCTGACAGACCCAACACTCTCTGTCCCACTACCACCCCAACCTGAATGACCCGTCTCCGACCCATCTACACCCCCTCCCAACCTGACTACAACCCTAATCTGACCTGACTACAGCCCTAAACTGACCCAACCATCCCTGACCTGACCGACCACCCTTGCCAGTCTTCCCACTCACCAACCCATTCATTCACCCACTCATTTGCTCATCCACTCACTCATCCAATCATGAGCCAACTCACTAAATGAATTGAGACGTTTAGAAACTTAGCTGAATTTGGCAGCTAATGTCCTAAAATGGAGGCATGTCCTTGTCTTTCTTTGACTCACCTGCACTCACTGGACTTATTTTGGACTGGCTTCACTGATCCACGGCCCAAAGGGCAGTTTCTTCAGGGCACAGAAAGGTTTGCAGGCTGTGACAATGTGTTCATATTGTGTGACTGGACTACCATCTGTAAGACTCTGTGGATAGTGTTACAATCCCAGTTGATGCTATAACTGGATGGTAAGATCCCAGAATGGAACACTACAACTTTTTCATCAAATGTTGAGGAACAGAATCACGGGACTGCTAATTAGTTTTAACAACAAGAAAAGGCATTTATTAAACATGGAAAAATTGATTATAATACAATAGTCCTGAACTCCCCCTTTACATTAATAAACACACACAGATGTTAAGATTAATACGGTTTACAAAGTGCACCTGAAGCTACAATAGTCTCATTGACACACAAAGTCCCTTTGACGCACACAAGATGCCTGTGGTCAAATATACATTTCACTCTGAAACCCCAAGTGAATGTCTGTAGATGCCTCTTCAGAATCCCCCCCCCCCAGTTGATTGTCATGTGAGAGTTTCCAAACTCCACTCCCAAAAACACGCTTTAAAATCTTCACTCATAATAATGCTTTCCATTGGTGGTTTGCCTTCCAAATACCAGTCCATGTTTTACAAATGACTCTTTTGAACAGAGATTCCACTCCATTTTTACCAGTGAATCCAGTCCAGGATTTTACATCAACCCTTTTTAGGATTTCTTTGTCGACACAAACTATGAGATCCAGCGACTGATTTACTCAATTGTATCAAATAATGTCTCACAAAATAATGTCTTGCAAACCTTAATCCTACTGCAGATGTTTCTGGGCTCTCATGATCCAATGCCTTTTCAACTCTCTGTGATTTTAGTGAACGGTGATCTGCTTTGGTTCCCAGTTTTTGTTCTGTTTAACTCCAGCCTTCTTAAGAAACTCTTTCTGTCCCAATTCTGGACTATAATCTGTTCTTTAGGAAGATTGCATCTTTGCAATCCCCTTTTCCTGTCCAGCTTCTCCCGGCAGGGTTAAGAGCTGTTCACTCCTCAGTGACGTGGCTCCAACTGCTCTGATTCCAGTTAAAACTAAGAACAAAAGAAGACTCTCCTCTCTGGGAAGTGGCCTCCTGTTGCTGAGCAACACCTGTTGATTTGTTTATTTTTCACCCTGTAGCCCTCTCTAAGCGCAATAGAAACCCAGTTGGAACTTAACCAACCCTCACATATACAAACATCTTTGCCCAGCATGATTCTAACTATAGTTCCCTTCCAAGTACAGAAATATTAAATTAAACCAACTTAAAACTGTGCCTTCTTTCTAATGTTTACCTATATATATCCAAATCTCTTAAAACTACCTTTGTTCGCCTAACAATAGTGTGATCGTCTTGAGTGAACACATCTGCGGTAGATATTTTTGTCTCAAATCTCTCTGGCTCAGACTCATTAAGCTGGAGTGCAAGTTTGGGGCATTCTGACATATAAGAGAAAGGAAGGGGTATTTGGACAATTTGCTCCAGATCTCTGTCACATCTTATAGAGAGGTGCAGGATTAGAATGGGCTTTGTGTGATCAATAACTACAGAGCTATGGGCCAGGTGCAGGAAGGTGGGATTAGAAAGGGCACCTGGATGCTTTTGGGCAGGCTAAAGATGGGCTAAATGGCCCCCTTCTGTGCTGTACCTTTTCTTTGGTTCTATATTGTTCAAGCTTCCACACAATCGCTCAGGTACCCAGCCATGCCAAAAAAACGCCACTGTTTAAGTTTTAAGTTTATTTATTGATTAGTGTCACAAGTAGGCTTACATTAACACTGCAATGAAGTTACTGTGAAAATCCGCTGGTCCCCACACTCCGGCGCCTGTTCGGGTGCACTGAGGGAGAATTTAGCATGGCCAATGCACCTAACCTGCAGGTCTTTTGGATCCTTCATCGAAGGGTCATCTAGACTCGAAACATTGGCTCTATTCTCTCCCCACAGATGCTGTCAGACCTGCTGAGAGTTTTCAGCATTTTCTGTTTTTGTTTCAGATTCTAGCATCCACAGTATTTTGCTTTTATCTTTCTGAATCTGCCCTGTCTAACCCTGTTAGAATTTTGTAAGTTTCTATGAGACCCCCTCTCACTGTTCTAAACTCCAATGTATACAATCCTAACTGACTGAGTCTCTTCTCATATGACAGACCTACCATCCCAGGAATCAGCCTAGTAAACCTTTGCTGTACACCCTCTATAGCAAGGACATCCTTCCTCAGATAAGGACACCAAAACTGCACACAGTACTCCAGGTGTGGCCTCACCAATGCCCTATACAATTGCAGTAAAACATTTCTATTCCTATACTCAAATACTCTCGTTATGAAGGCCAACATGCCAACTAAAATAGGTGGGAAAGCAGGCAGTGAAGAAGATGTAAAGATTTTACAGACAGATAGCTCATTGATCCACTGGAGCAAGCTGAGAGGGGTGATTGAAAGCAGCAGTGCTGGTAAGAGATTAATTGGATTAATTGAATTGTTTATTTATTTAATTAGTCAGCTAGTGTGTGTATTTTTTTGGCCTTTACTTTAACAGCAGTTTTTCAAGTTTAAAGTGAAAACTAGAAGTGGGCAGCAAAGGAGTCTGGGAAGGGTTTTTATTTTAACTTTAAAAGTCAGTTACCTGGGAGGTTCCCCCTCATTGATCCACTGGAGCAAGCTGAGAGGGGTGATTGAAAGCAGCAGTGCTGGTAAGAGATTAATTGGATTAATTGAATTGTTTATTTATTTAATTAGTCAGCTAGTGTGTGTATTTTTTTGGCCTTTACTTTAACAGCAGTTTTTCAAGTTTAAAGTGAAAACTAGAAGTGGGCAGCAAAGGAGTCTGGGAAGGGTTTTTATTTTAACTTTAAAAGTCAGTTACCTGGGAGGTTCCCCCTCATTGATCCACTGGGGCAAGCTGAGAGGGGTGATTGAAAGCAGCAGTGCTGGTAAGAGATTAATTGGATTAATTGAATTGTTTATTTATTTAATTAGTCAGCTAGTGTGTATTTTTTTGGCCTTTACTTTAACAGCAGTTTTTCAAGTTTAAAGTGAAAACTAGAAGTGGGCAGCAAAGGAGTCTGGGAAGGGTTTTTATTTTAACTTTAAAAGTCAGTTACCTGGGAGGTTCCCCCTCATTGATCCACTGGAGCAAGCTGAGAGGGGTGATTGAAAGCAGCAGTGCTGGTAAGAGATTAATTGGATTAATTGAATTGTTTATTTATTTAATTAGTCAGCTAGTGTGTATTTTTTTGGCCTTTACTTTAACAGCAGTTTTTCAAGTTTAAAGTGAAAACTAGAAGTGGGCAGCAAAGGAGTCTGGGAAGGGTTTTTTAAGCGCGTGAAGTATAAAAGGTAGGCTGCAGTATACGGCGGGCAGCGTCGGGAGTGGGCAGTGGAGTGTGTGGGAAGCAGAGTGTGAGCTATAAGACTTTGGCTCACAGGGCTTAGGCTGAAAGGGCGAGCAGGGGTGAGTTGAATTCATTTTTGCACTTTCTACCTGGTACTGGCAAGGTATCTAGAGGGGATGGGTGTGCAGGCAGTGCAATGTTCCTCTTGCACTATGTTTGAGGTGAGGGATGACGACAGTGTCCCTACTGATTACACCTGTGGGAAGTGCACCCATCTGCAGCTCCTCCAAAACCGTGTTAGGGAACTGGAGCTGGAGTTGGATGAACTTAGGATCGTAAGAAGTTTAACAACACCAGGTTAAAGTCCAACAGGTTTATTTGGTAGCAAAAGCCACACAAGCTTTCGAGGCTCTGAGCCCCTTCTTCAGGTGAGTGGGAATTCTGTTCACAAACAGAACTTATAAGACACAGACTCAATTTACATGAATAATGGTTGGAATGCGAATACTTACAACTAATCCAGTCTTTAAGAAACAAAACAATGGGAGTGGAGAGAGCATCAAGACAGGCTAAAAAGATGTGTATTGTCTCCAGACAAGACAGCCAGTGAAACTCTGCAGGTCCACGCAACTGTGGGAGTTACAAATAGTGTGACATAAATTCTGAGTCTAGGATCGCATGATAAAGACAAACAACCGCACAACCTCAAACAGACCATTGTCCGCAGCAAACTACCCAGCCTTCAGGAGAACAGTGACCAAGACACCACACAACCCTGCCACAGCAACCTCTGCAAGACGTGCCGGATCATCGACACAGATGCCATCATCTCACGTGAGAACACCATCCACCAGGTACACGGTACATACTCTTGCAACTCGGCCAACGTTGTCTACCTGATACGCTGCAAGAAAGGATGTCCCGAGGCATGGTACATTGGGGAAACTATGCAGACGCTGCGACAACGGATGAATGAACACCGCTCGACAATCACCAGGCAAGACTGTTCTCTTCCTGTTGGGGAGCACTTCAGCGGTCACGGGCATTCGGCCTCTGATATTCGGGTAAGCGTTCTCCAAGGCGGCCTTCGCGACACACGACAGCGCAGAGTCGCGGAGCAGAAACTGATAGCCAGGTTCCGCACACACAAGGACGGCCTCAACCGGGATATTGGGTTTATGTCACACTATTTCACATAAATATTTCTGCTTTTTTCCTCCTGAGTCTTTATCATGCGATCCTAGAATCAGAATTTATGTCACACTATTTGTAACTCCCACAGTTGCGTGGACCTGCAGAGTTTCACTGGCTGTCTTGTCTGGAGACAATACACATCTTTTTAGCCTGTCACACTATTTGTAACTCCCACAGTTGCGTGGACCTGCAGAGTTTCACTGGCTGTCTTGTCTGGAGACAATACACATCTTTTTAGCCTGTCTTGATGCTCTCTCCACTCCCATTGTTTTGTTTCTTAAAGACTGGATTAGTTGTAAGTATTCGCATTCCAACCATTATTCATGTAAATTGAGTCTGTGTCTTATAAGTTCTGTTTGTGAACAGAATTCCCACTCACCTGAAGAAGGGGCTCAGAGCCTCGAAAGCTTGTGTGGCTTTTGCTACCAAATAAACCTGTTGGACTTTAACCTGGTGTTGTTAAACTTCTTACTGTGTTTACCCCAGTCCAACGCCGGCATCTCCACATCATGACTACCATAGACACCGCAAACTGCCGGCTCCAAGTGGAGAGGATCGCCAAGAAGATCGCGCATATCGACACAGACATCAAGTTTCTACAAAGATGCAAGAAAGCAGACAAGATACCGAAAGGACTACAGATCACGAACCCACTCAGGTCAACCTATAACACAGACTACGCTGAGAGACTTTGCCGTCGCACCTCTCTCACCCTCCTCAACCACCTCATACACCAACTCTACAGCAAACGCCGCAGCCTGGAAACCAAGATCGAATCCATATTCTCAACTTGCGCTCAGGACGCAGACCAGCTGCGAAACTCTGCCAAGCAGACGAGACAAAGGAACTACACCATCTACATGCACACCAAGAACAGGAAACTTGAGAAACTCGGCATCACCACCAGCAGCAACCAAGCCTCCCCCGGTACCACAGTAGGAAACAGTCCCACTGCAGGGAAGTCCATTGTCAACTTGTCCGACTACACACTTCAACCAGATGAAATCGAAGTTCTCAGCCGAGGGCTTAATTTTTGCCCCACCACCAAAATAGACCCCATCAGTCTCGCAGCAGACACAGAGGAATTCATCAGGCGAATGAGGCTGAGGGAGTTCTTCCACAAACCCCAAGAGGCCAACAACGAACACAATGAGACAGCCAATGAACTGGAACAGCCGACAGAGAGATCCGCAGTGCATCCGAAGAGGAAAGAGTCGAATTGGACTCCTCCGGAAGGCCGCTGCCCTCGACTTGACATGTATGCCCAAGCCGTCAGGAGGTGCGTCAACACCAAATTCATCAGCCGCACTCACAAGACAGCCCCGAACATCACCCAAGCACAACGTAACGCCATCCACGCTCTCAAGACCAACCGCAACATTGTCATCAAACCAGCAGACAAAGGAGGGGCCATCGTCATACTGAACAGAACGGATTACTGCAAAGAAGTGTACCGACAACTCAACAACGAGGAACACTACAGACAGTTACCTGCAGATCCGACCAAAGAACACACCCGTCAACTCAACACTCTGATCAAGACCTTTGATCCGGACCTTCAGAACACCCTCCGTGCTCTCATCCCACGTACTCCCCGCGTTGGAGATCTCTACTGCCTCCCGAAGATACACAAGGCAAACACACCCGGCCGTCCCATCGTATCGGGCAATGGGACCCTGTGCGAGAACCTCTCCGGCTATGTCGAGGGCATCCTGAAACCCATTGTACAAAGAACCCCCAGCTTCTGTCGCGACACGACGGACTTCCTACAGAAACTCGGCACACATGGAGCAGTTGAACCAGGAGCGCTCCTCGTCACAATGGATGTCTCAGCACTCTACACCAGCATCCCCCATGACGATGGCATTGCTGCAACGGCCTCAGTGCTCAGCGCCAACAACTGCCAGTTTCCAGATGCAATTTTACATCTCATCCGCTTCATCCTGGACCACAATATCTTCACCTTCAACAACCAGTTCTTCATCCAGACACACGGAACAGCCATGGGGACCAAATTTGCACCTCAATATGCCAACATCTTCATGCACAGGTTCGAACAAGACTTCTTCACCGCACGGGACCTTCAACCGGTGCTATACACTAGATACATCGATGACATTTTCTTCCTTTGGACTCATGGTGAACAATCACTGAAACAACTCTATGATGACATCAACAAGTTCCATCCCACCATCAGGCTCACCATAGACTACTCTCCGGAATCGGTTGCATTCTTGGACACGCGCATCTCCATTAAGGACGGTCACCTCAGCACCTCACTGTACCGCAAGCCCACGGATAACCTCACGATGCTCCACTTCTCCAGCTTCCACCCTAAACACGTTAAAGAAGCCATCCCCTACGGACAAGCCCTCCGTATACACAGGATCTGCTCGGATGAGGAGGATCGCAACAGACACCTCCAGACGCTGAAAGATGCCCTCATAAGAACAGGATATGGCGCTAGACTCATTGATCAACAGTTCCAACGCGCCACAGCGAAAAACCGCACCGACCTCCTCAGAAGACAAACACGGGACACAGTGGACAGAGTACCCTTCGTTGTCCAGTACTTCCCCGGAGCGGAGAAGCTACGGCATCTCCTCCGGAGCCTTCAACATGTCATTGATGAAGACGAACATCTCGCCAAGGCCATCCCCACACCCCCACTTCTTGCCTTCAAACAACCGCACAACCTCAAACAGACCATTGTCCGCAGCAAACTACCCAGCCTTCAGGAGAACAGTGACCAAGACACCACACAACCCTGCCACAGCAACCTCTGCAAGACGTGCCGGATCATCGACACAGATGCCATCATCTCACGTGAGAACACCATCCACCAGGTACACGGTACATACTCTTGCAACTCGGCCAACGTTGTCTACCTGATACGCTGCAAGAAAGGATGTCCCGAGGCATGGTACATTGGGGAAACTATGCAGACGCTGCGACAACGGATGAATGAACACCGCTCGACAATCACCAGGCAAGACTGTTCTCTTCCTGTTGGGGAGCACTTCAGCGGTCACGGGCATTCGGCCTCTGATATTCGGGTAAGCGTTCTCCAAGGCGGCCTTCGCGACACACGACAGCGCAGAGTCGCGGAGCAGAAACTGATAGCCAGGTTCCGCACACACAAGGACGGCCTCAACCGGGATATTGGGTTTATGTCACACTATTTCACATAAATATTTCTGCTTTTTTCCTCCTGAGTCTTTATCATGCGATCCTAGAATCAGAATTTATGTCACACTATTTGTAACTCCCACAGTTGCGTGGACCTGCAGAGTTTCACTGGCTGTCTTGTCTGGAGACAATACACATCTTTTTAGCCTGTCTTGATGCTCTCTCCACTCCCATTGTTTTGTTTCTTAAAGACTGGATTAGTTGTAAGTATTCGCATTCCAACCATTATTCATGTAAATTGAGTCTGTGTCTTATAAGTTCTGTTTGTGAACAGAATTCCCACTCACCTGAAGAAGGGGCTCAGAGCCTCGAAAGCTTGTGTGGCTTTTGCTACCAAATAAACCTGTTGGACTTTAACCTGGTGTTGTTAAACTTCTTACTGTGTTTACCCCAGTCCAACGCCGGCATCTCCACATCAGAACTTAGGATCATCAGGGACGCAGAGATGGCCATAGACACAAGCTTTAGGAATACAGTTACTCCGAGGATTGAAAACAGATGGGTGACGGTGAGAGGGGCTGGGAGGAAGCAGTCCGTGCAGGGATCCCCGGTGGTCGTTCCCCTTAGCAACAAGTATTCCGCTTTGGATACGGTTGAGGGGGATGACATACCAGTGGGGAGCCGCAGTGAGAGGATCTCCAGCACTGTGTCCGTCTCTGTGGCTCGGGAGGGAAAGGGGGAGAGCGGGAGGGCGATAGTTATTGGGGACTCATTAGTTAGAGGGATAGATAGGAGGTTCTGTGGCAGCAAAAGAGACTCACGGATGGTATGTTGCCTACTGGATGCCAAGGTCCGTGATGTCTCAGACCGTGTTTTCCAGATTCTGAAGGGGGAGGGGAAACAGTCACAAGTCGTGGTGCACATTGGTACCAATGACATAGGTAAGAGAAGGGACGGGGATTTAAAGCAGGAATTTCTGGAGCTGGGCTGGAAGCTGAGAGCCAAGACGAAACATGTGGTCATCACTGGTACGTTGCCGGTACCACGTGATAGCGAGTTGAGGAACAGGGAGAGAGTGCAGTTAAATATGTGGTTGCAGGGATGGTGTAGGAGGGAGGGTTTCAGATACGTGGATAATTGGAACACGTTCTGGGTAAGGTGGGACCTGTACAAACAGGACGGGGTGCACCTGAACCAGAGGGGCACCAATATCCTCGGAGGGAAATTTGTTACGGCTCTTCAGGGGGGTTTAAACTAATTTGTCAGGGGAGTGGGAAAGGGAGTTGTAGTCCAGAAGTCAGTGAGGGTGGTGAGGTATTGGGGAAGGTATCAGGGTCAAGGGTGGGTACTGGTAGACAGGAAGGTGGGTTGAAGTGTGTCTACTTCAATGCAAGGAGCATCCGGAACAAGGTAGATGAACTTGGGGCGTGGATTGGTACTTGGGACTACGATGTTGTGGCCATTACGGAGACGTGGGTAGAACAAGGACAGGAATGGTTGTTGGACGTTCCGGGGTATAGATGTTTCACTAAGTGTAGGGAAGCTGGTAAAAGAGGTGGAGGAGTGGCATTGTTAATCAAGGATAGTTTAACGGCTGCGGAAAGGCACTTCGTGGGGGATCTGCACACTGAGGTAATATGGGCTGAAGTTAGAAATAGGAAAGGAGCGGTCACGTTGCTAGGAGTTTACTATAGGCCCCCAAATAGTAATAGAGATGTGGAGGAAGAAATTGCTAAGCAGATTATGGATACGTGTGGGGGTCACAGGGTAGTTGTCATGGGGGACTTTAACTTTCCAAATATTGATTGGAACCTTTGTAGGTCAAATAGTTTGGATGGGGCAGTTTTTGTGCAGTGTGTGCGGGAGGGTTTCCTGACACAATATGTGGATGGGCCGACTAGAGGTGAGGCCACATTGGATTTGGTACTGGGAAATGAACCGGGCCAAGTGTTAGATTTGGTTGTGGGAGAGCAATTTGGAGATAGGGACCACAATTCGGTGTCTTTTGTTATTGCAATGGAGAGGGATAGGGCCGTACGGCAGGGCAAGGTTTACAATTGGGGGAGGGGTAATTATGATGCGATTAGGCAAGAATTAGGGGGCATAAGTTGGGAACAGAAACTGTCAGAGAAAGGAACTAATGAAAAGTGGAATTTTTTCAAGGAACAAATACTGGATGTCCTTGATAGGTATGTTCCTGTCAGGCAGGGAGGAAATGGCCGAGTGAGGGAACCATGGTTCACAAAAGAGGTGGAATGTCTTGTGAAAAGGAAGAGGGAAGCTTATGTAGGGATGAGGAAACAAGGTTCAGATGGCTCGATTGAGGGTTACAAGTTAGCAAGGAATGAGCTGAAAAAGGGGCTTAGGAGAGCTAGGAGGGGACATGAGAAGTCCTTGGCGGGTTGGATCAAGGAAAACCCCAAGGCTTTTTACTCTTATGTGAGGAATAAAAGAATGACCAGGGTGAGGTTAGGGCCGGTCAAGGACAGTAGTGGGAACTTGTGTATGGAGTCAGTAGAGATAGGCGAGGTGATGAATGAATACTTTTCTTCAGTGTTCACCAAGGAGAGGGGCCATGTTTTTGAGGAAGAGAAGGTGTTACAGGCTAATAGGCTGGAGGAAATAGATGTTCGGAGGGAGGATGTCTTGGCAGTTTTGAATAAACTGAAGGTCGATAAGGCCCCTGGGCCTGATGAAATGTATCCTAGGATTCTTTGGGAGGCAAGGGATGAGATTGCAGAGCCTTTGGCGTTGATCTTTGGGTCCTCGCTGTCCACGGGGATGGTGCCAGAGGGCTGGAGAATGGCGAATGTTGTTCCTCTGTTTAAGAAAGGGAATAGAAATGACCCTGGTAATTATAGACCGGTTAGTCTTACTTCGGTGGTTGGTAAATTGATGGAAAGGGTCCTTAGGGATGGGATTTACGACCATTTAGAAAGATGCGGATTAATCCGAGATAGTCAGCACGGATTCGTGAAGGGCAAGTCGTGCCTCACAAATTTGATAGAATTTTTTGAGGAGGTAACTAAGTGTGTTGATGAAGGTAGGGCAGTTGATGTCATATACATGGATTTTAGTAAGGCGTTTGATAAGGTCCCCCATGGTCGGCTTATGATGAAAGTGAGGAGGTGTGGGATAGAGGGAAAGTTGGCCGATTGGATAGGTAACTGGCTGTCTGACCGAAGACAGAGGGTGGTGGTCGATGGAAAATTTTCGGATTGGAGGCAGGTTGCTAGCGGTGTGCCGCAGGGATCAGTGCTTGGTCCTCTGCTCTTTGTGATTTTTATTAATGACTTAGAGGAGCGGGCTGAAGGGTGGATCAGTAAATTTGCTGATGACACCAAGATTGGTGGAGTAGTGGATGAGGTGGAGGGCTGTTGTAGGCTGCAAAGAGACATAGATAGGATGCAAAGCTGGGCTGAAAAATGGCAAATGGAGTTTAACCCTGATAAATGTGAGGTGATTCATTTTGGTAGGACTAATTTAAATGTGGATTACAGGGTCAAAGGTAGGGTTCTGAAGACTGTGGAGGAACAGAGAGATCTTGGGGTCCATATCCACAGATCTCTAAAGGTTGCCAGTCAAGTGGATAGAGCTGTGAAGAAGGCCTATAGTGTGTTAGCTTTTATTAACAGGGGGTTGGAGTTTAAGAGCCGTGGGGTTATGCTGCAACTGTACAGGACCTTGGTGAGACCACATTTGGAATATTGTGTGCAGTTCTGGTCACCTCACTATAGGAAGGATGTGGAAGCGCTGGAAGGAGTGCAGAGGAGATTTACCAGGATGCTGCCTGGTTTGGAGGGTAGGTCATATGAGGAAAGGTTGAGGGAGCTAGGGCTGTTCTCTCTGGAGCGGAGGAGGCTGAGGGGAGACTTAATAGAGGTGTATAAAATGATGAAGGGGATAGATCGAGTGAACGTTCAAAGACTATTTCCTCGGGTGGATGGAGCTATTACAAGGGGGCATAACTATAGGGTTCATGGTGGGAGATACAGGACGGATATCAGAGGTAGGTTCTTTACGCAGAGAGTGGTTGGGGTGTGGAATGGACTGCCTGCAGTGATAGTGGAGTCAGACACTTTAGAAACATTTAAGCGGTTATTGGATAGGCACATGGAGCACACCAGGATGATAGGGAGTGGGATAGCTTGATCTTGGTTTCAGATAAAGCTCGGCACAACATCGTGGGCCGAAGGGCCTGTTCTGTGCTGTACTGTTCTATGTTCTATATAGATAGGCTAGGGTAATGGGCCAAAATCTTGCTGATGGAGTTTAATGTAGATAAGGATGAGGTTATCCATTTTGACAGAAGAAATGGTAAGGCAAATTATTATCTAAATGGAAAGCAGATTCAAAATGCATCTGGGCAGAGGGCTCTGGGTGTCTTTGATCATGAATCACAGAAAGTTAGTACGCAGATGCAGCATGTAATAAAAAAGGCAAATGGGATGTTGGCATTTATTATAAAAGGACTGGAGTATTAAAGTAGAGAAGTAGGGGTGACACTGGTTAGCACTGCTACCTTACAGTGCCAGAGACCCGGATTCGACTCCCGGGTTGTATCACTGTCTGTGTGGAGTTTGCACATTCTCCCCGTGTCTGCGTGGGTTTCTTTCGGGTGCTCCGGTTTCTTCCCACAGTCCAAAGATGTGCAGGTTAGGTGAATTGGCCATGCTAAATTCTCCCTTAGTGTGCCCAAACAGGCGATGGACTGTGGCGACTAGGGGATTTTCACAGTAACTTCATTGCAGTGTGAGTGTCAGCCTACTTGTGACTAACAAATAAACTCTACTTTTACTTTAGAGAAGTGTTGTAATTGTATAGGGTGTTGGTGAGACCCCCTGGAGTATTGTGTCCAGCTTTGGTCTCCTTATTTGAGGAAGGATGTGGTGGCATTGGAGGCAGTTCAGAGGAGGTTCACCAGATTGGTTGTGGGGATGAAGAGGTTGATGTATGAGGAGAGATTAAACAGTTTGAGTTTATACTTGCTGGAGTTTAGAAAGGTGAGAGGGGATCTGATCGAGATATATAAAATTTTAAAAGGGACTGATAAAGTAAATGTAGACCAACTGTTTCCTCTTACGGGACAATCTAGAACAAGCAGTCACGGGTATAGATTGAGAGGCGGTAGATTTAAAACTGAGATGAGGAGGAACTATGTCTCACAGAGGGTGGTGCATTTATGGATCTCACTGCCCCACAGTGCGATGGAGTCTGAATCATTGAATGGTTTCAAGAAGGAGATGGATATATTTCTAATAAAAAAGGGATAATGGGATAGAGGGAACATGTGGGGAGGTGGATTTAAGACGAGGGAGAGATCAGCCATGATCTGATTGAATGGCGGAGCAGGCTTGAAAGGCTGAATTTGCCAATTTCTGCTCCGAATTCCTATGTTCCTATTTGTTTGCTTTACTGCCTGTTGTACCTGCGCGCTCACTTTCAGCAACTGATGCACAAGGACACCAAGGTCTCGCTGAATATCCACCTCTCTCAATTTGCACTCATTCAAGTAATTATCTGTCTTCCTATCATTGCTACCAAAGTGGATAACATAATTCAGAATCAGTTGATACCTTAATAGGTCAGGAACCCTAGACTCGACATGTCCAAAGAGGTAAGAGGGTGAGAGATAACATGAAACTAAAAGAAAGTGAATACAAAAACTAGCATAGGTCCTGGCAAATGGGAGATACAAAGAACGACATCAGGTGACAAAAGAGATAGTACAAAAAAAGGAGTACAAAAAATAAACTTGCAAGGGATATCAAAATCAACGCAAAACATTTTTCCAATTATATAAGGGGAAAAAAGAGTGATCTTCACCCTGGAACTCAGCGAGTGCCTAGAACTCGCTGCCAGGGGAAGTAGTGGAAGCAGATATGATAGAGACGTTTAAGGGGCGTTTTGACAGATACATGATGGGAATAGAGGGATATGGTCCCCGGATGGGTAAGGGGTTTTAGTTCAGTCGGGCAGCATGGTCGGTGCAGGCTGAGAGGGCCAAAGGGCCTGTTCCTGTGCTGTAATTTTCTTTGTTCTTTGTTCAAATAAAGAACAAACCCAGTATCCCTTCAGCTTCCCGAAGGCTGTTCAACAATTTCAAACAATGAGTGAGTCATGACAATTTGGGACAGAAATTCCTGTGAAGTCCACGTGGGGTGCCTGCTTACAGAGTTTTATATTAATGCAAGTGCAACATTGCTGGAATTTTTCACTTTCTGTCCTGTACCACCCACCATTTCTGGGGTTGGTTCAAGAATTATCGGTGGCAACGTTGACTAGCTTGGAAATAATGTCTAGCTCCTAAATGTGCTGTTGGACTTTCAGGCAAGTAATGTTTTAATCTCCTGTCGGTTTCCTTTGTGGAAGCTGACTGTAGGATGGGGCTTTTTGAACATTGCGATAGGCAGAGCCTCTCTGGGAACTCAGCGATTTCTGATTTTTCTCTTGTGATTACTGAAAAATGAGGTTTTCGGCAGAGCAAAATTGTTCTCAGGGTTTCCATCCCATGAGCGCCAAAGTGTCGCCTGATCACAGAGGATCATTGTGACGCTGTCCAGGAAGCTTTCACTGTGTGGCATTCCACAGTGCTCACATCGCAGGAGGAGAAATGGTGGGTGGTTGGCTCATTAGGAGAACAAGGTGGACTTCTGCACGCATCGCTGCTCAAACTATTGAAAAATCCCCGACCAGCAGAAGAGCATCCCAGCCAGGATGCTCCAGCATCTGCTTCTTGTTCCTTGGCCGACACTTCTACCTTTCATGAAAAGCTTGCCATGTAGTAGAAGCAAAATAAACAAGATTGTGTGAAAGAGCAGATTGTGCGCGCTGCTTGAAATAATGTCTCCCAGAAGTTGGGGATGTTGTCAGCTGAGGTGTTCAAAATCGTGCTAATGGCCTTCATAAAAAGCGTGTACCAAACTGACAAGTACAACCGCACTCACCTTGATCCTAATTCCACCAATGATTTCTTCTTAATTCAGCCTGGTGAAAGGGAGTCGGGCGACTATAGTGACTCAGTCACCCTGCGCTTTTATTGGTAATTGCCATCAGCCCCAAATAGGAATAACTTCATTTGTTAATGATGTGGAGATGCCAGCGTTGGGCTAGGGTGAGTATAGTAAGAAGCGTTGGACTTTAACCTGGTGTTGTGAGACTTCTTACTGTTCCTTTGTTAAATCCCCTGGGCGGCACAGTGGCACAGTGGTGACCTGGATTTGACTCCCGGCTTGGGTCACTGTCTGTGTGGAGTTTGCACATTCTCCAGTGTCTGCGTGGGTCACCCCTGGGTGCTCCGGTTTCCTCCCACAGTCTGAAAGATGTGTTGGTTAGGTGCATTGGCCATGTTAAATTCCCCCAGAGTGTACCCGAACAGGCGCCGGAGTGTGGCGACAAGGGGATTTTCACTGTAACTTCATTGCAGTGTCAATGTCAGCCTACTTGTGACACTAATAAATAAACTTAAAGTCCCAAATCTTTGGTATTGAAGGCAGAAATGTCACCCACATTATGTCTGACATGTCATTGTGAACAGTTAGGCTATGCTTCAGTCTTCGCAGTCATTCCTTTTTTTTGATGAACTGTAGCCATTTAAGATTCAGCATCCTTAGTCACTCTGTGCTGCTGATTAAATGTATTCCTGGAGGTTTCATCACGTGACTTGCCCCACGATCCAGCCATTAGTCAGCCAACACATTCATCCTGATGACGCACTGCCTTCCCACACTAGCTGGAAAGCAAAAAGATTCATTACCCAACTGGATGATGATTGACTGTCAAGTTACTGCATCAAGCTTTAGCTGTGATTAACCTAGTTAAAAGAGAAGGTGGGTGCCAGACTGATACATTCAAGCCAACCCACCCCTGATGTGTGCATTGGCCCAGCATGATCTCATCCTGGTTGGTTTTGCAAACTTGAGATTTAGAAGTAAACTACTCTACATAATGGTTTCCACATGTGGATCCTAGTGCTCTGTTTCTCTTTCCCTTATTAACAAGGTGAATTACTTCCATTTGTCCCTGCAGCCCACCTACATTCGATCACAAGCAAGAACTGCCAACAATCTATAACATGCCCTTTCCGTTGGTCTCTGTTTCTGATGGCACGGTGGCACAGTGGTTCGCACTGCTACTTCACAGTGCTAGGGACCCGGGTTCTATTCCGACCTTGGGTCACTGTCTGTGTGGAGTTTGTACATTCTCCTCATGTCTGCGTGGGTTTCCTCCAGATGCTCCGGTTTCCTCCCACAGTCCAAATATGTGTAGTTAAGGTGGAGTGGCCATGCTAAAAGAGGGCATGGGATCCAAGGGGCTGTTGCCTTGTGGATCCAGAACTGGCTTGCCTGCAGAAGGCAGGGAGTGGCTGTGGAGGGGTCTTTCTCTGCATGGAGGTCAGTGACCAGTGGAGTGCCCCAGGGATCTGTTCTGGGACCCTTGCTGTTTGTCATTTTCATAAATGACCTGGATGAGGAAGTGGAGGGATGGGTTGGTAAGTTTGCTGACGACACCAAGGTAGGTGGTGTTGTGGATAGTTTGGAGGGATGTCAGAAGTTGCAGCGAGACATAGATAGAATGCAAGACTGGGCGGAGAAGTGGCAGATGGACTTCAACCCGGATAAGTGTGTGGTGATCCATTTTGGCAGATCCAATGGGATGAAGCAGCAGTATAATATGAAGGGTACCATTCTTAGCAGTGTAGAGGATCAGAAGGACCTTGGGGTCCGGGTCCATAGGACTCTTAAATCGGCCTCGCAGGTGGAGGATGCGGTCAAGAAGGCGTACGGCGTACTGGCCTTCATTAATCGAGGGATTGAGTTTAGGAGTCGGGAGATAATGCTGCAGCTTTATAGGACCCTGGTTAGACCCCACTTGGAGTACTGCGCGCAGTTCTGGTCACCTCATTACAGGAAAGATGTTGAAGCCATTGAAAGGGTGCAGAGGAGATTTACAAGGATGTTGCCTGGATTGGGGGGCATGCCTTATGAGGATAGGTTGAGGGAGCTTGGTCTCTTCTCCCTGGAGAGACGAAGGATGAGAGGTGACCTGATAGAGGTTTACAAGATGTTGAGAGGTCTGGATAGGGTAGACTCTCAGAGGCTATTTCCAAGGGCTGAAATGGTTGCTACGAGAGGACACAGGTTTAAGGTGCTGGGGGGTAGGTACAGAGGAGATGTCAGGGGTAAGTTTTTCACTCAGAGGGTGGTGGGTGAGTGGAATCGGCTGACGTCGGTGGTGGTGGAGGCAAACTCGTTGGGGTCTTTTAAGAGACTTCTGGATGAGTACATGGGATTTAATGGGATTGAGGGCTATAGATAGGACTAGAGGTGGGGATGTGATCGGCGCAACTTGTGGGCCGAAGGGCCTGTTTGTGCTGTGGCTTTCTATGTTCTATGTTCTAAAGTGCCCCTTAATGCCCCTAGATGGGTAGGTTAGAAGGGTTGGCGGGGTAAATATGTGGGGTTATGAGGATAGGGCCTCTATCAGAGAGTCAGTGCAGACTATATGGGCCGAATGGCCTCCTTCTGCACTGTGGAGCTTCTATGATTCTATTCTCTGATTCTATGAAAAGGCTCTCTGCTTCCCATCATAGATTCTATATCTATAAGTTTGTTCTCATCTTGATTACAATGTCCCCTCTATTTTTTCACCGGGGACAAACTTTGGTGGGGGTACAAAACGGGTGCCAGTGGATCGGCCATCTTCCATACACCCGGCCATTTTAAATCAAAGGCAATGAGATTCCTACTGGGCTGTAGTTCTGAATGGGTGAAAACACATAAGCAGTCCATTTTATATGCCACCAATCTTCTATTTCTCATTGTAAAATGGGCCCCCAAAGCACTATTATCTATTTTGCATCATCACCCAAGGCACATTTCACGCCCAATAGTTTTTTGGTGCGTTCCTTTCCCTATTGCTCCCTCTGTGCAAGCAGCAGGAAATTGCTGAATAAATAGTTAAAACTGCAAAGCAATTTATTTTCACTGAATCTGTTTTCCTCTGCAAGGGAGAAGGAATTTCCTGAAAATCACCAAAATCTTTTTTTGGAGCCAGTTCTATTAATGCCATGCGATCAGATCATTTGATCAAGTTAAGGGCTAGATATTTCAGTCTGACTTAGGGTTGTCAACCCTCCCGGACTGGCCTGGAGTCTCCTTAAATCAGAAATCAATCCCTCGTACACTGCTGTGTTGCAACCCCGGGGAAAAATCAAAGGCATATTGACAAAGATAGTTTCTTATTGACAATTCTTTGAACATTTCCCTTTATCAGATGTAGAGGTATTGAAAATGGGGCGGGCGCAAGGTTGTTTGGCTGACAGTCAATCATCATCCAACTGGGTATTGAATCCTTTTGCTTTCCAAGAGTCATAGGGCCCATTTTTACCATCGAATTGCACCCTTTTCGGGTGCGAAAACTTGGTAAAGTCGAGTGTGAGGCGAGTAGCGTGACCCGCACCCGCCTCCACGCTGGTCTCCCTAACCAAGGCCCGAAAATGGCTGCGATCGGGACCGCGCCCGAAAAGGTCACGACGGCCATTTAAATGTATCTGCTTGCGTTTCAATAGACTTAATGGGCTGCACGCCCTACTTTACTGGCACTCCCCCCTTTACCACCACGTTCGCCCATCCAGAATCGGCGCGAAACAGACATGCTCCATAAAAGTCCGATTCAGGCGCTCCATCAGTGAGGGTTAGTGAGGAGGTGAGTGTCTAGCCTCTGATGGCACTCTGCTGCTTACGGGGGTCCTTTAGTTGCGGTCATTTTGTTTCTTGGGTCGGGGGGGGGGGGGGGGGCTCAGCAAGTCTGTAGGGGGTTGGGGGCTGTTGCTCAGTGGGGTGTCCGATGTCTGATTTGCAAGGGCTTTGTGCAGCATCCACAAGACCCGGGACTCATCACTGACCTCGGATCTTGTGGATGCTGCTGGGTCCCAGTACACTCAGCACTCTTCCAGCTGAAGGATGTGCACAAAGCACTTGCAAATTGCACTGCTGCAGCCTCTGACCTTTTCAAGGAGATGAGATTCTGGGGAGCATGTGGGCGGGGGAAGGGAGGTCCACTGCCACTCTGCCTGAGATCGGTGGGGGGGAGGGGGTCATGATCGCTCTGGATGGTGGCGGGGTGGAGGGGTTTAAGGGGGTCAGTAATGTTAGGGGTGGCGGGGAAATGTCTGAGGGGGCCAGGGGAAGGCATTATCCGGCCCAGGAGGGAGGTGGCAGAGAAGCAGCATTCTATTCTTTATTTTTTGTACGTGCGCAGTTGAAGGCTCTGATTGGAGCTGCAGGATTTCGGGCATGTTAAGCCCCACCCACAGGCTTCTACAGCACGATTTGGACTCGCTGATATTTTTTCAGGCAGAGTGCGTCTTGGGGCGCCTGAAAATGGGCCTAAAAGTCGGATCTGAACCACTTCCAGTTTCAAGTCCGCCCAACACTTAGAATCAAAATGGTAAAATAGGGCCCACAGAGTCATACATGCAGAAAAGGCTCTTCAGCCCATCGAGTCTGCACTGACAATAACTACCACTAAAAGCATGCTAACCCCATTTTCCTATTCTGGTGGACTAGCATAGGAAGGCAGTGTGTCACCAGGATGAATGCTTTGGTTGACTAATGGCTGGACCATGGGGAAAGCCATGTGATGAATTCTCCAGGCTTGAGTCACTGTCTGTGTGGAGTCTGCACGTTTTCCCTGTGTCTGCGTGGGTTTCCTCCGAGTGCTCCGGTTTCCTCCCACAGTCCGAAAGACATGCTGGTTAGATGCAATTGCCGTGATAAATTCTACCTCAGGTGCTGGAGTCTGGCGACCAGGGGATTTTCACAGTAACTTCACTGCAATGTTAATGTAAGCCAACTTCTGACACTAATAAATAAACTTAAAGGAGGCACTGACTGGAACGGCAGGGTTGATGATATCTGATGCTTTGAATTATTTGCATTGGTCGATCCCCCCATGTATAAATGTACATACTGAGCTGAACCCTGGGAAGTTGCTGTGCATCAGACTGAACATCAAGTTGAAAATTCTCAATAAAAAGCTGGAATTCTCTGTCCGTTCATGTCCCCCCCCGCCGCTGCCAGTGGGAAGGGAGAATTTGGCGCTCAGCCAAATCTAACATTCGCAGCATCAGGACAGGAGAATTCCAGCTGTGGGTGAGGTCGGAGAATCCAAACTATTATTTTTAAAAAATTCACACAGAGATTTGTAGGGCGGGGAATGTCAACTCCATCAGCCCCATGAGTAACTAGGAAGTGGCAAAAAGAGGTCAAAAACCTTACCAGGTGAACTAAATAACAAAAAACTACAATATATTCCAAGAATAAAATAAGCATGCGTCACATAAAGTGGCCCACTCGCTATACTACGATTTTGTGTTATTTAATAAAGTGGCCAACTTCAGAAGTTGCAGCGAGACATAGATAGAATGCAAGACTGGGCGGAGAAGTGGCAGATGGACTTCAACCCGGATAAGTGTGTAGTGATCCATTTTGGCAGATCCAATGGGATGAAGCAGCAGTATAATATGAAGGGTACCATTCTTAGCAGTGTAGAGGATCAGAAGGACCTTGGGGTCCGGGTCCATAGGACTCTTAAATCGGCCTCGCAGGTGGAGGATGCGGTCAAGAAGGCGTACGGCGTACTAGCCTTCATTAATCGAGGGATTGAGTTTAGGAGTCGGGAGATAATGCTGCAGCTTTATAGGACCCTGGTTAGACCCCACTTGGAGTACTGCGCGCAGTTCTGGTCACCTCATTACAGGAAAGATGTTGAAGCCATTGAAAGGGTGCAGAGGAGATTTACAAGGATGTTGCCTGGATTGGGGGGCATGCCTTATGAGGATAGGTTGAGGGAGCTTGGTCTCTTCTCCCTGGAGAGACGAAGGATGAGAGGTGACCTGATAGAGGTTTACAAGATGTTGAGAGGTCTGGATAGGGTAGACTCTCAGAGGCTATTTCCAAGGGCTGAAATGGTTGCTACGAGAGGACACAGGTTTAAGGTGCTGGGGGGTAGGTACAGAGGAGATGTCAGGGGTAAGTTTTTCACTCAGAGGGTGGTGGGTGAGTGGAATCGGCTGACGTCGGTGGTGGTGGAGGCAAACTCGTTGGGGTCTTTTAAGAGACTTCTGGATGAGTACATGGGATTTAATGGGATTGAGGGCTATAGATAGGCCTAGAGGTAGGGATATGATCAGCGCAACTTGTGGGCCGAAGGGCCTGTTTGTGCTGTGGCTTTCTATGTTCTATGTTCTATGTTCGATATCCAAGAGAATGTCTACAGCATTCCTAAACCTGGTAACACATGCATTCATTCTGCAGAAGCTTGCATTGTTTGTTGCATACACCTATCTTTACCCTTATTGAGGCTGCAGGTTAGCTTGTAAATTTGTTTACAAGACGTGCTGGAAGACGTGCTGGTTAGGGTGCGTTGACCCGAACAAGCGTCGGAATGTGGCAACCAGTAGTTTCATTGCAGTGTTAATGTAAGCCTTACTTGTGACTAATAAATAAACTTTTTTAAAAAACTTTAAATTTTGCTGCATTTCACTGGTTCCCAATTTCGTTCTTTTTCCAAGAAATGAACTGACAGCACCAGAGAGAGAGCGAGGGAGCGAGCGGTGACAACTGATAGCCTCATGAATCTCATTGCTCTCCTCCCCTCTGAGCAACAGGCAAATCCTGTAGAGAGACGCTGCAGAAGATGTCAGAGATGGAGAGGTTGGAGTGGATGTGCCAAACGTAGATTCATTAAAAACATATGTCTCTCTTCCTCTCATCCTATCCGTGTAGCCGCTGTATCATTAAATCTTTATAGAACATAGAACATTACAGCACAGAACAGGCCCTTCGGCCCACGATGTTGTGCCGACCTTCATCTGAAACCAAGATCAAGCTATCCCACTCCCTACCATCCTGGTGTGCTCCATGTGCCTATCCAATAACCGCTTAAATGTTCCTAAAGTGTCTGACTCCACTATCACTGCAGGCAGTCCATTCCACACCTCAACCACTCTCTGCGTATAGAACCTACCTCTGATATCCTTCCTATATCTCCCACCATGAACCCTATAGTTATGCCCCCTTGTAATAGCTCCATCCACCCGAGGAAATAGTCTTTGAACGTTCACTCGATCTATCCCCTTCATCATTTTATAAACCTCTATTAAGTCTCCCCTCAATCTCCTCCGCTCCAGAGAGAACAGCCCCAGCTCCCTCAACCTTTCCTCATAAGACCGACACTCCAAACCAGGCAGCATCCTGGTAAATCTCCTCTGCACTCTTTCCAGCGCTTCCACATCCTTCTTACAGTGAGGTGACCAGAACTGCACGCAATATTCCAAATGCGGTCTCACCAAGGTCCTGTACAGTTGCAGCATAACCCCACGGCTCTTAAACTCCAACCCCCTGTTAATAAAAGCTAACACACTTTATGCCTTCTTCACAGCTCTATCCACTTGAGTGGCAACCTTTAGAGATCTGTGGATATGGACCCCAAGATCTCTCTGTTCCTCCACAGTCTTCAGAACCCTACCTTTGACCCTGTAATCCACATTTAAATTTGTCCTACCAAAATGAATCACCTCACATTTATCAGGGTTAAACTCCATTTGCCATTTTTCAGCCCAGCTTTGCATCCTATCTATGTCTCTTTGCAGCCTACAACAGCCCTCCACCTCATCCACTACTCCACCAATCTTGGTGTCATCAGCAAATTTACTGATCCACCCTTCAGCCCCCTCCTCTAAGTCATTAATAAAAATCACAAAGAGCAGAGGACCAAGCACCGATCCCTGCGGCACTCCGCTAGCAACCTGCCTCCAGTCCGAAAATTTTCCATCCACCACCACCCTCTGTCTTCGATCAGATAGCCAGTTACCTATCCAATCGGCCAACTTTCCCTCTATCCCACACCTCCTTACTTTCATCATAAGCCGACCATGGGGGACCTTATCAAACGCCTTACTAAAATCCATGTATATGACATCAACTGCCCTACCTTCATCAACACACCTAGTTACCTCCTCAAAAAATTCTATCAAATTTGTGAGGCACGATTTGCCCTTCACAAATCCGTGCTGACTATCCCGGATTAATCCGCATCTTTCTAAATGGTCGTAAATCCCATCCCTAAGGACCTTTTCCATCAATTTACCAACCACCGAAGTCAGACTAACCGGTCTATAATTACCAGGGTCATTTCTATTCCCTTTCTTAAACAGAGGAACAACATTCGCCACTCTCCAGTCCTCTGGCACCATCCCCGTGGACAGCGAGGACCCAAAGATCAAAGCCAAAGGCTCTGCAATCTCATCCCTCGCCTCCCAAAGAATCCTAGGATACATTTCATCAGGCCCAGGGGACTTATCGACCTTCAGTTTATTCAAAACTGCCAATACATCCTCCCTCCGAACATCTATTTCCTCCAGCCTATTAGCCTGTAACACCTTCTCTTCCTGAAAAACATGGCCCCTCTCCTTGGTGAACACTGAAGAAAAGTATTCATTCATCACCTCGCCTATCTCTACTGATTCCATACACAAGTTCCCACCACTGTCCTTGACCGGCCCTAACCTCACCCTGGTCATTCTTTTATTCCTCACATAAGAGTAAAAAGCCTTGGGGTTTTCCTTGATCCGACCCGCCAAGGACTTCTCATGTCCCCTCCTAGCTCTCCTCAGCCCCTTTTTCAGCTCATTCCTTGCTAACTTGTAACCCTCAATCGAGCCATCTGAACCTTGTTTCCTCATCCCTACATAAGCTTCCCTCTTCCTTTTCACAAGACATTCCACCTCTTTTGTGAACCACGGTTCCCTCACTCGGCCATTTCCTCCCTGCCTGACAGGGACATACCTATCAAGGACACCCAGTATTTGTTCCTTGAAAAAGTTCCACTTTTCATCAGTGCCTTTCCCTGACAGTTTCTGTTCCCATCTTATGCCCCCTAATTCTTGCCTAATCGCATCATAATTACCTCTCCCCCAATTGTAAGCCTTGCCCTGCCGTCCGGCCCTATCCCTCTCCATTGCAATAACAAAAGACACCGAATTGTGGTCACTATCTCCAAAGTTCTCTCCCACAACCAAATCTAACACTTGGCCCGGTTCATTTCCCAGTACCAAATCCAATGTGGCCTCACCCCTTGTCGGCCTATCCACATATTGTGTCAGGAAACCCTCCTGCACACACTGCACAAAAAGTGCCCCATCCAAACTATTCGACCTACAAAGGTTCCAATCAATATTTGGAAAGTTAAAGTCCCCCATGACAACTACCCTGTGACCCCCACACGTATCCATAATCTGCTTAGCAATTTCTTCCTCCACATCTCTATTACTATTTGGGGGCCTATAGTAAACTCCTAGCAACGTGACCGCTCCTTTCCTGTTTCTAACTGCAGCCCATATTACCTCAGTGTGCATATCCCCCTCAAAGTGCTTTTCCGCAGCCGTTAAACTATCCTTGATTAACAATGCTACTCCTCCACCACTTTTACCAGCTTCCCTACACTTACTGAAACATCTATACCCCGGAACGTCCAACAACCATTCCTGTCCTTGTTCTACCCACGTCTCCGTAATGGCCACAACATCGTAGTCCCAAGTAGCAATCCACGCCCCAAGTTCATCCACCTTGTTCCGGATGCTCCTTGCATTGAAGTAGACACACTTCAACCCATCTTCCTGTCTACCGGTACCCACCCTTGACCTTGATACCTTCCCCAATATCTCACCACCCTCAACACTGACTTCCGGACTACAACTCCTTTTCCCACTCCCCTGACAAATTAGTTTAAATCCCCCTGAAGAGCCGTAGCAAATTTCCCTCCGAGGATATTGGTGCCCCTCTGGTTCAGGTGCACCCCGTCCTGTTTGTAGAGGTCCCACCTTCCCCAGAACGTGTTCCAATTATCCACGTATCTGAAACCCTCCCTCCTGCACCATCCCTGCAACCACATGTTTAAGTGCACTCTCTCCCTGTTCCTCAACTCGCTATCACGTGGCACCGGTAGCGTACCAGTGATGACCACATGTTTTGTCTTTGCTCTCAGCTTCCAGCCCAGCTCCCGAAATTCCTGTTTTAAATCCCCGTCCCTTCTCTTACCTATGTCGTTGGTACCAATGTGTACCACGACTTGTGACTGTTTCCCCTCCCCCTTAAGAATCCGGAAAACACGGTCCGAGACGTCACGGACCCTGGCATCCGCTAGGCAACAAACCATCCTCGAGTCTCTTTTGCTGCCACAGAACCTCCTATCTATCCCTCTAACTAACGAGTCCCCAATAACTATTGCCCTCCCGCTCTCCTCCTTACCCTCCTGAGCCACAGGGACGGACTCAGTGCCGGAGATCCTCTCACTGCGGCTCACCACTGGTATGTCGTCCCCCTCAACCGTATCCAAAGCGGAATACTTATTGCTAAGGGGAACGACCACAGGGGATCCCTGCACCGACTGCTTCTTCCCAGCCCCTCTCACCGTCACCCATCTATTTTCATTCCTCGGAGTAACTGTATCCCTGAAGCTTCTGTCTATGGCCATCTCTGCATCCCTAATGATCCTAAGTTCCTCCAACTCCAGCTCCAGTTCCCTTACACGGTTTTGGAGGAGCTGCAGATGGATGCACTTCTCACAGGTATAATCAGCAGGGACACTGTCGTCGTCCCTCACCTCGAACATAGTGCAAGAGGAACATTGCACTGCCTTCACACCCATCCCCTCTAGATACCCTGCCAGTACCAGGTAGAAACAGCAAAAAATGAATTAACTCACCCAAGCCCTGTGAGCCAAAGCCCTACTGCTTTCACTCTGCCTCCTGCTCACTCTGCTGCCCGCTAACGACGCTGCCCGCTCAAAAGTGCGGCCTACTTTTAAACCCTCCAAAAACCTTCCCAGACTCCTGCTGGGCCCACTTCCTGTTTTAAAAAAAACCTCCGATTTTTTTACACAAATTTAACTTAAAATAAATAAATAAATGTAGTGAACAAACCAACTGCCTTCTCCTCAGCCTGGTCCTGTGGAACAATGAGGCTGAAAACTGCAAGTTAAGCACTTTTAAACCCTCCAAAAACCTTCCCAGACTCCTGCTGGGCCCACTTCCTGTTTTAAAAAAAAACCTCCGATTTTTTTACACAAATTTAACTTAAAATAAATAAATGTAGTGAACAAACCAACTGCCTTCTCCTCAGCCTGGTCCTGTCACTCCTTGCGCTGTAAATTACAGGTGAAGCCTCCATTATTCCTTCACGTGTTGCTGATAAAAAAACGTTTGATCCAAGCAGCATTCCAGAAGATATGGGGATGAATTATTTTTGTTTGGGGTTGGGACATTGGGATGAAATATGAGTTTCAACCCTGCACCATTTCGGGAATAGTCACCTGACAGGATTTTTGTAGAATTGACCAATTTATGACTAGCGCATTCATAGGCCACTCAATTAAGCATGGCTTTGGTTGCTGATAGGCCCAGAGGAAGTGCTAACTGGAAACATGCAGTCAACGCCAGAGAGGAATAATAATAGACCCCTTAATTGGCCCATTGGTTAACCGCTGCTTGTAATAGGGTAACTGTTCCAAACCCAACCCAACCGTCTGTCCAAAGATGTGCAGGTTAGGTTGATTGCCCATGCTAAATCGTCCCTAGTGTCAGGGGGATTAGTGGGATAAATTCATGAGGTTACGGGGATAGGGTCAGGGTGGGATTGTTGTCAGTGCAGGCTCGATGGATCAAATAGCCTCCTTCTGCACAGTAAATATTCTATGATTCTGGCAAATGGTCGGGACTCTGGGCTAAGCCGGGGAACTGGCATGCCGGTGGGAGGTGGGAAAATCTGCACCTGCCTGACTCTGGTCCCACTGCCATTCCACAATAGAATTCCTAGGCTTATACCAATCAAGGATTGGTATAAGCTGCATCAGACATGCCATACATTGGGCCTGATTTTACCATTTTGAATCCAAGTGCCGAATCTGGGCATCAAATAGATCCGAGCCTGGAATCCTCTTTGCAGCGCGCCCATATGCGTTTTGCCGGCTCCGGTCCGATTCGCACTGTGGGCGGGGCTTAGCGCTGGCGACCGATCGGAGCTCTGAACTGCGCATGCGCAGTTCAAAAAAAATCTGACAGAGCGCGCCCGGGCGCGAAAGAAAAAAAAAGCAGAAAGCGGAGAGAGCGGCTCTCTGATGGTCATCCTCTGGTCGGGGGGGCCGGGGGGGAGGGAGGGGGGGTGGGAGGAGGAGGGGGCGCAGGACCCAGATCATCCTCTGGTTGGGGGGGGGGGGGTCCACTGCCAGTCTGCGGCCGATCCCTCCTCCCAGAGTGGACGTGCAGCCATGCCATCCCACAAAACCTTCAGGATGAAGCGATTCCTCGCTAAGAAGATGAAGCAGAACCGGCCGAATCCACAGTGGATCCGCATGGAAACCGGCTACAAGATCAGTACAAGCCCAAGAGGAGACACTGGAGAAGGATCAAGCTGGGCCTGTAAAGGGATACACCATCACTGGTACACTACCAGCCACAGATTACTCTTCCCTGCAGGGGCAAGAGAGCAGGAGTGATGGCTGTGGCAGGTAGTGTACCAGTGATGGTGTATCCCTTTACAGGCCCAGCTTGGTCTCTTCTCCAGTGTCTCCTCTTGGACTTGTACTGATCTTGTAGCCAGTTTTCATGCGGATCCACTGTGGAATTGGCCGGTTCTGCTTCATCTTTTTAGCGAGGAATCGCTTCATCCTGAAGGTTTTGTGGGATGGCATGGCCGCACGTCCACTCCGGGAGGAGGGATCAGCCGCAGACTGGCAGTGGACCCCCCCCCCGCCCCCCCCCCCCACCGACCAGAAGATGATCTGGGTCCCGCCCCCCCTCCACCTCCCACCCCCCCCTCCTCCCATACCCCCCCCACCCCCCCCCTCCCCCCCCCCCCACCCCCCCCCCCCCCCCACCCCCCCCCGACCAGAGGACCCCACTCTTCGGAAGCTGCAGCGACGACTTCAGACTTTTATTTTGCAGGTCGATTAGAGCACGGATGCGGAACGGACCAGAAGACGGTAAAGTGGGATTTGGCGGTAGAGTTGGGCGCGCGGTTCATTAAGTTGATTTAAGTGCATGCAAATGCATTTAAATTGTCGGGCCGCCCGATTCGGGTGCGGGCCGGACCCGCGCCTGAATCGGGTGTTGGTAAAGCCACGATCTGCTCGGAATTGGGTGCAGATCGCGGTATAGACCCGATGCCCAACTTTACCACGATTTCACGCCCAAAAATGGGTGCGACGTTTTGGTAAAATCGGGCCCATTGTGTTGCAGTTGGTGGCATAGGCAGAAAGGACATTGAAGGGTGGCTGTATTACTCCACACATTATTTTGAGACAAATGGCAGCTTCATGAACGTCTGCAGCAGAATCCCCCATGCCAATTACAAAGGTGGTCTGTGCTTCTTTCATCATAGCTTAGACTATTGCTATAGAGGCCTGAGCTATCCCAGTGCTGGCTGAATTCAGCATGAACCAATTTAGTAGAATGGACACCAAGCAAGTCCTTTAAAGTTTCTTTATTAGTCACAAATAAGGCTTACATTAACACTACAATGAAGTTACTGTGAAATTCCCCTAGTTGCCACAGTCCAGTGCCTGTTCGGGTCAGTGCACCTAACCGGCACATCTTTCAGAATGTGGGAGGAAGCCAGGGTACCCGGAGGAAACCCACGCAGACATGGGGAGAATGTGCAAACTCCACACAGACAGTGACCCAAGCTGGGAATCCAACCCAGATCGCTGGTGCTGTGAAACAGCAGTGCTAACCACTGTGCCACCGTGCCACCCTTTTAATTTGCAAAGGTCCTAAATGCCTGTGAACCTTCAGACATCTCTGTCAAAACCAACAACAAAACTGGATGTGGCACACAGCTGATTTAGAATCTACCCATCTATGCCATCTGCCTCTAGTGGATATAGATCATTGATGACTACAGACACATTCACAGCAGTGAATCGGGCACTGCATTACTGAATTTCAAGATCGTTATCTTCAACCTGAGAGGAACTGCCTCGTTCGCAACAACAACAAAAAACGCCGAGTGCCAGACCCACCATTAAGATTGAAATAAGCTTTCAAGTGATGTCTCCATCACTGATGCACAGTTCTTAATTCGCCTAGGTCTCCTAGCAACTCTGGATACCTATTTTAAATGGGTAAAAAAAAAAGAAACTGGTGCAAATTAGTGTGAAGTATTAGAAAATCGGCAGATTATATGTGAAATTGGTTTTACCTAATTTACAAAGACAAGTACAGAAATGGGCAGACATTTCCTATGTTCCCAGGATGTGGAAATGAGTTGGTGGTTATCTGGTACAAAGAAACTCTTCTCAATTTTCTAATAGTTCCTTCTTGTTCATCAAATGTCTGAAAATCCAGAGCACAGGGCAAGATGGGAATGGCACTGATCTCATTCCCAGAAAAATGTATTTGACATTAAAATAAATAATTATGCTTCTCAACTGTGGCGAATTAATGATTCTAACTTGGGGTGGCACGGTGGCACAGTGGTTAGCACTGTAGCCTCACAGCATTAGGGACCTGGGTTCAATTCCAGCCTTGGGTGAATTTTCTTGTGGAGTTTGCACATTTTCCCCGTGTCTGCCGGAGTCCCCTGCGGGTCCCCCCACAGACTGGGGTGTGATGCACATTTGCAGAGCCGGTACAGGCTCGATGGGCCAAATGCACTGTAGGGGTTCTATGGATAAGGGATTTTATGGGTATCACTGCCTTTTGATTAATTGAAGATCTCCAAAATGGTGGATGATTGAAACTGGCAGATATTGCTACCTAGACTTTCAAAAGTGTTTTGATAAGGAAACAGATAACGTGGCCTCTCTAAGCCTTTTAACAGTTTGTTTTTGACAATCTACTACTCTAGATTGAGAACTAGTTGGAAGGTAGTTGTAGATAGACTTGGATCTGATTGGAGAACAGTCAGCAGTGGTGTCCTGTGGGGATTCGTGTTAGGAACAATGCTATTTATTATCTTCATTAATGATCTGGCTGTAGTGTTGCAGGAATGACCTGCAAATGTGCAGATGATACTAAGGTAAGTTTGAGGACTGTATATGATCCTTGATGACTGCAGATATAGACACTAGGGCTGGAATTTTATGAGCCTGCCCACCACTGGAATCGGAGCGGGCGAGGGACGGACAATGGGGAGGTCCATTGACTGTGGGTGTGATTTTACGGTTTCGGGACGAGCGAGGCCATAAAATCACACCCTAGGTGTTGTGTTTTATGTCTTGGAGGTATGCAAGATGAGAAATACCAGAGGCTGGATTTAACAGAGGTGATGGGGAAATGCCCACCAGCTGGGAACCAATGGGAACCCCATGTCAATGCCTTATCCATTTCATTGTTAAGGTTTGTTAATGTCAATTATATTGTTAAGATCAGGAAAAACAGGCAATGGATATTAATTTCCTTTGAGCTTATATAACTCGGGGATAGCTGGGACACTGGGTTGAGTTGGGGGAAAGCTGTGAGACTGAAGGGCTGGAGTTCTCCAACCGTTCACACCGGTGGGATTCTCCAGTCCCGCCGGCAACGCATCCCCACCCGCAGCTCTCCCGCCAACGTGGGGTGACGTCAATGCGAATTCTAGGCCATTTCGAGGGTAGTTAAGATTTGATGTGGATCTGGAGGCACATATAATCCAGGCCAGGTAAGGACAGCAGCTTCTTTCCCTAATTGGGTTTCTAACCCTCCAGGATTGGCTTGGAATCTCCCAGAATTGAAGGTCAATCTCCAGGACACTGCTGTGTGCAACCCTGGAGAAAGGTCATTGGGACATTGGAAAAGATTGTTTTTTTTGTCATTTCCTTTGAACTTTTCTCTTTACTGGGTATTGAAATCGGGAAAAAAGGCTGTTTTCCTGACAGTCAAACATCATCCAGTTGGTAATGAGTCTTTTTGCTTTCAAACTGGCGTAGGAAGATTGTATGTCACAAAGATGTATGTGTTGGCCAACTAATGGCTGGAGGGTAGGGGCAAGTCATGCGATGAAACCTTCAGGAATACAGCTGGTTACCTTATTCCTTAAAGGACATTAGTGAAGCAGGGGAGTTTATATAGGGGCAGGTGGTAGCCTAGTGATATTGTCATTGGATGAGTAATCCAGAGAGCCAGGCTAATGCTCTGGAGACCTGGTTTCAAATCTCACTACCTTAGATGGTGAAATTTCAATTTAATAAAAAAATCTGGAATTAAAAAGTCTAACGATGATCATGAAACCATTGTTGTAAAAACCCATCAGGTTGACTAATGCACTGTAGGGAAGGAAATCTGCCATTCTTATTTGATCTGGCCTACACGTGACTCCAGACTCACAGCAACATCTTAAATGCCCCTCTGAAATGGAAGGCAATTAGGCATGGGCAATAAATGTTGGGCCCAGCTGTGATGCCCAGATCCCGTGCGTGAATAAAAAATTGACAATCAATGATAGCTCCATGATCACCCTGACTGTGACAAGCTTTCAATTCCAGATTTTTGCAACCTGTGAGTTCTGTGCCTGTGCTCAGGAAGCATTGATCTGCACAAGTTGAAGAAAGAAGTCAACAGTTAAAATAAATATATCTTTTTAACAGTCAGTACTGAAGCTGCCTTGGTGCCCAGGGGAATTTGGCCTTTTTTGTTGAAGCCAAGCAGATACCTCCAACACCTTCAACTGAAAGCTCTGCAGCTGGTAGTGAAAACTGCCCAGTACATTATCGGCATTCTGCTGTCAGCCATCCAGGACATTTATCACAAACGCTATCTGCGGAGATCTCTTAGCATCACCAGAGATCTCACCCATCCCAGCCACAGACTGTTTGCCCCCCCTGCCATCTGGGAGGCACTACAGATGCATTCGAGCCCTTACGACCAGGCCCAGGAACAGCTTCTTCCCCAGAGCTGTTACCCAGCTGAACTCCGTCCTTTAACTTATTCCCAGGTGATGGGCATTGTGCAACATGCATGTATACACTTAATGACTAATGGCACTGTTTTAGAATGACTGCTGCATTTGCTTTTTTTTGGGAGCCTGCAAGCTCACTTCTTGTTGTATTTGAATTTGTGCACTATACAATGACAATAAAATTGAATTGAAATGAATTGAATTGAAATATAAGCTGTCTCAGGAAGGCAGTAGAGGCAGGCCTATGAATGGCAGATTAGGGTGTAGAATGGGACACAGGCTTTTTACATCAAGTCAGAGCCCCAGACATGTCTACATCAGCTGGCTTTGTAATAGAGCTATTAATTTGTACAGACACCTGCTTTACCATTTTATTCCTGTGAGCACATGATTAATGTACTCTCATCAGAATTTTTTAAAAATTCATTTGTAGGACATGGGCATCATTGGCTGACTAGCATTTATTGTCCATCCCTAGTCGCCCGGGGCAGTTGAGAGTCAACCACATTGCTGCGGCTCTGGAGCCACGTGTAGGCCAGGCCAGGTAAGGACAGCAAGTTTCCTTCTCCAAAGGACATTAGTGAACCAGATGGGTTTTTCTGACAATCGGCAATGGTTTCATGGTCATCAGTAGATTCTTAATTCCAGATTTTTTATTGAATTCAAATTCCACCATCTGCCGTGGCGGGATTTGAACCCGGGTGCCTAGAACATTAGCTGCGTTTATGGATTAATAGTCTAGTGATAATACCACTGGGCCATCGCCTCCCCTAAACAACACATTTAAAACAACACTTAATTCAAATTCCACGGCGGCACGGTGGCACAATGGTTAGCATTGCTGCCTCACAGCGCCAGGGAACCGGGTTCGATTCCAGTCTTGGGTGACTACATGGAGTTTACAGTTCCTGAGTGGGTTTCTTCCAGATGCTCCCACAATTTGCTCTCACAGTCCAAAGATGCGCAGATTAGATGAATTGGTATTGCTAAGTTTCCCCCAGTGTCCAAAGATGTGGAGGTTGGTAGATTGGCCATGATCAACGCGCAGAGTTACGGGGATAGAGTGGAGAGTGGGCCTAGGTAGAGTGCTCTTTCTGAGGGTCAGAGCGGAATCGATGGGCTGAATGGCCTCCTTCTGCATTGCTGGAATTCTGTCGATTCTATGGGTTCTTTTCTACAGTTAGAGGTGGGCAGCCAGTGGTATGGTGGCATTGTCACTGGATTGGTAATCGAGAAACCCAAGTTTGAACCCACAATGGTAGATTGTAAGATTTGAATTCAATTAGATTATATTTGATTTGATTTATTGTTGTCACACGTATTAGTATACGGTGAAAAGTATTGTTTCTTGCATGTTATACAGACAAAGCATACCATTCATAGAGAAGGAAAGGAGAGAGTGCAGAAAGTAGTGATACAGTCATAGCTAGGGTTTAGAGAAACAGTGGTTAGCATTGCTGCCAGGCACTTGAGTTAGATTCCAGCCTTGGGTGACTGTCTGTGTGGAGTTTGTGTGTTCTCCCTGCGTGGATTTCCTCTGGGTGCTCTGGTTTCCTCCCACAGTCCAAAGATGTGCGGGTTAGTTGGATTGGCCATGCTAAATTGCACCTCAGTGTCCAAAGATGTGTAGTTGGGTGGATTGGCCATGGGAAATGCACAGGGTTACGGGGAAAGGGCAGAGGGCCTGGGTGGGATGCTGTTTCGGAGAGTTGATGCAGACTCGATGGGCCAAATGGCCCCTTTCTGCACTGTGGGGATTCTATGGATTATTTTCAGGACTGAGTGGGGCGTGTTATCCGACTGCACCCTGGGGTATTCACTTTTCCCGCAGTGCGAATGGGGTGATTTTTTTTTGTTGCTGAAACGTGATTGGTTAAAATTTGAGTTATGTTTGGTACGAAGTGATGGAGGAGAAAGTTAAAAATAGAGGGGAGGTGGGGTGGGGGGGCCGGGGGACTTGTGTAGTAAGCTTAGTGAGTGATGACATTGGTCATTCTCCTTATTTACCAATAAGAAATTAGACGCTTCGATAAGACAATCCCTACAGGGGTGAGGTAGGAAGGAACTGAAACTCAAGTAGTGATACTTCCCCCGCATTCCAACCACGCCCCCCCCCCCCCCCACCCCCCACCCCCCCCACCTCCCAAATTTGGGAGAGGGAGAACACGGGCAAGCAGGCAGTTAAAATCACCCAAGTGATTTACCCACTGGCATCCCACACTGACCCTGCGGGTTATGATTTCAACTTGCTCTCCTGAACAGATGAGAGGGCCAGTATATGGAAGCTGGTGGGCTCCTTTTTAAAATATGCAGCCCAGGCTTCAGTTGGAGGTCTGACTGCTATTTTGACAGTAAGAAGTCTCACAACACCAGGTTAAAGTCCAACAGGTTTATTTGGTAGCACAAGCTTTCGGAGTGTTGTGGGAAAATCACCACTCGGAGTCAGACTTAAAGATTCAACACGCAGATTTATCGGACAAAGCTTTGGGAGAAGCGCTGGGCTCTCCGCAGTGAGCGCAGTCACCTTCTCAACTTTACAATGGCAGTTGAGCATCTTTTATGCATTTTCAAATAATGGACAAGTACGGACATTAGCCGTTAGCACATCGTTATACATAGAGTAGACAAGGATGGACATCGGCAGTTAACACATCGTTACACATAGAGTAGATACATTTATACATTTATTTCCCCCATCAAAGACTGACCTCGTTACAAAAACTAATTGTTTTGGTTCTGCTTTATCTCAAGCTAAGGTGCCTCAAGGTCTGATCTGTTTCCTGCAGCAATTTAAACACTAACAGGTTTTAACTTGCTGTGCACTGTCTGTGCCCAAGTCAGCACATCTTAATGTCTTTTCCCAGAGTCCATTTTGTGCCAGGTAACCATCTTGTGTCCTTTAATTTTGATTTCACTCCAACAGGAGTGTCACTCCTTCTTCACTCACCTGAAGAAGGAGTGACACTCCGAAAGCTTGTGCTACCAAATAAACCTGTTGGATTTTAACCTGGTGTTGTGAGACTTCTTACTATGCTTACCCCAGTCCAATGCCGGCATCTCCACATCAAACTATTTTGACAACCAGGGATCTGATTGGGAATGCAGTCATGGCTTCCCTGCCAGGTCAAGCTAGGTGAGAAATGAGTTGGGGTTGAATGAAGAGAGCTGAGAAGGCTAAGGGGGAGGCAAGATTAAGGAGTATCAGTTTATGAGGGGTATGGACAGGATGAATAGGAAGCAGATGTTCCTCCTGGTCGAGGGGCCAATCTCGAAAGGGGCATAATTTTCGGGCAAGGGGCAGGAGATTCAGAGAGGATTTGAGCAAAAGAAGTTGCACTCAGAGGGTGGTGGGAATCTGGAATGCATTAACTGGGAAGGTCGTGGAAGCCGGAAACCTTACAACCTTTAAAAAATAATTGGATGAGCACTTGAAACATAACATTCAAGGATGTAGGACAAGTGCAGCGATTAGCGCACTTTAGTGGTAGTTATTGTCGGTGCAGGCTCGATGGGCCGAAGGGCCTTTCCTGTGCTGTATCATAGAATCACAGAATCCCTACAGGGCGGAAAGAGGCCATTCGGCCCATCGAGCCTGCACCGACAACAATCCCACCCAGCCTCTATCCTGTAACCCCATGTATTTACCCTACTAATCTCTCTGACTCTAAGGGGCAATTTAGCATGGCCAATACACCTAACCCGCACATTTTTGGACTAAGTAAAATATGCACGACTGTACGACTCTAGGAAAAGGGCAGGTCTTTTTTTCTTTTTCCTGGAGGATTCAGGAGGGGAAAGAATGCCCCTTTGGGATCCACGAGGAAAGTTTTTGCCTCTCTTGTCCAGTCATCAACGCTCGGTCATGAGGCGTTCCCAGAAACCCCGTTCCAATGACTTGTCTGAGGGCTCACAGCCGACACATTGATGTTCCTGCTTCCTGACACTCCACACACTTACCTGCCAGCTGCCTCTTCCCATGACGTTTAAGCAGGATGACGGGCATGCGGATGAAGGAGAGGAGTTAAGATCTTGGTCTCCTCTTGTGTAATCTTCACCGCACGATAGAAACCAGGCTACAGACTCAGCACTAACCAAGTAAGTGATGGGCACAAAAATTATAATGATGTGGAACAAATTATAGTTTTATTGAAAGATCATACATTGAAAATGTTTCATAACAGCTTAATTATTAAAATTGAAGGTGGCTATACGTGTAATTTTAGCATCTTTGATTGCCACCGACTGTCAAATCATTGTTACAGCTCTTTTCCAGCTTGCAAGTTCCTGATAACAGCAGTTCTTTATAATAAAAAAAATGGATTGTCCTCATTTGTAGATAAGAAGCTTGGTGATGAAGCTTTGATAGAAAAACACAAGATCTTCAGAACAAGTGACAACACATGAGCTAGAATTGGAAAAGATTCACTGAAGGGAACGTATTCAGAAATGACTAATCTGTCAGAGCTGTAAAAAAAAATCATAAGGAAAGGTTAATTAGTCCATTGACTGACTGTTGTTGGAAAAGCTGCTGGGTTGGACTCAAAGCCAAAAACAGAAGATTCTCTTGAATAAGATAAGACTTCAAGCTGCTGCACCTAGTTACTCAATCATTGTGTTTTCCCCAACATTAGCCAAGAGATCATCGGGCCACCTTTGGAACAAAAGAAGCACATCACATCATTCGAAACTTCACTTTTCAAAAATTACCTTTTCCTCATACGTATTCCGCTTTCGTTGCTCAGCAATGTACGATGCCACTGAGGTACCTTTGGAGAAATTTTCTTTGGAAATCATTTGACGTTTGTCTGCGTGTGAAATCATTCTCAGCGCTGGGTTGCAATGCTCTTGTGCTTCCATCTATCCACAGTCCTTCCATTTCAGTACAAAACATTCTGCAATGCTGGTTATTACCACAGGAAAAGGGAGAATCAAAGTCGCCAGACATGATACAGACCTCACAACTTATGAGCATTATATAGGCATCATTATGATTGAACTAGAACATCATTAACAAATGGACGTTCTCCTTCAGCCCAGCATTAGAATCTCTGTTCCAGTTACGAATAACAGATTTTAAAAATTCTGACTTCTAGAAGCTTATGCAGCCTCACAGCCTGTCAGAGGATGAAAACTGAAAATTTCTGTGACACAATATAAATTAATTAGTTTGCAACCTTAGGAGGTCCCTCTTTCGAGCAGTGAAGCACTTAATCTCCAAAAGCAAGGACCTTTGAAGTCTAAATGTTGATCTATTAAAAGGTCTCACCTTTATGCTATCTGTGCTGAACATATGGTAAGCAATAATTAAACCCAGTAAACATTCATTCATTGACTATCTTTAAAATCCAGTCTTGTTCTGGCGCTGAATATTCTGTGTTATTTTGGAAATGTCCTACTGTACTTTCCTGACGAGAATGGTGTCTTAATTCAATTAATATCTGAGGAGGAGAGAAAGGCGAAGGCACAAACAATAGTTCAAATAAGCTAGAAATTAAATGTTTGATTGTATCGCATAATTGCAGAATGAAACCTCTAAAGACCAGTAAACCAATATAATTTAATCCTATTGGCATGTTACGAAAGGAGAACCCATACATAATAGTTTTAACTGGCACAGCAGGCTTTGTAATAAAAACTGATTCTTAAGTGCATTAATCCTTTTTATAACACAGGTTGTGCAAAGCCATTTTGAAACCTATTTTCAGCCTGCAATCAGGCCATTTACCAGAACAGAATTTAGTCTAATTAAAAAGTCCCTTTCACCGCCTCTGTTAAATCCCCAGTAGGATTGTTTTCATCACATTCAGTGTGTTTACAGGTTGTAGGATGAGCTGGCACGTTCTCGTGTTGGCACGCCATGCGCGAATTCCAGCCGGATGTTGAAAGGCTTATAGCGAGAACATGGCTGTTTGAGCATTCTCTACAAATTGAAAAAAAAAACGTCGTCAGGTCGTGGATTCGCCGTCTGCCGTCGTTTTGATTTTAAACTGTGCCTGTCCCAGGGCTGTCACAGTCCTCCTCACTGGGATGAATCATCACAGAATGACATAGCAAAGGTATTCTGCCCATCGTTCCCATGTAAGAGCCGTCCGACCTGCCCCAGTCCCCTCAAATCAAAGCAAAATGCCGCAGATGCTGGAAATCTGAAACAAAAAAAACCCGGAAAATGCTGGAAAAACTCAGCAGCCTAATAGTATTTGCGGACAGAGAAACAGAGTTAATGTTTCGTGTTCTGCTGCAGTGGTGGGATTTGAGCCCATGCCCCTAATCGGTGGAGAGAGAATAGAGATAAGAAACGTTGGCTCTATTCTCTCTCCACAGATGCTGTCAGACCTGCTGAGATTTTCCAGCATTCTCTGTTCTTGTTGTTGCAAACTGTCCACGGTGCTCCAATTGTGGTCTAACTAATGTTCTATGCACGTTTAATGCAATTCTTTTCGTTTTTAGTTCTCCAGAAAAAGAACCCTGGTGCATTGTTTACTGCGAAAGAAAGACTTTATTAATCTGCATCACAACATCTTGTGGTTTATAACCACATCTGGAGTGCAGTTTTGTTCTCCTTATTTAAGGAAAGATGCAATGACACTGGAAGCTGTTCAGAGAAAGTTTACGGGAGTCACACCTGGAAAAAGCAGGTTGCCTTTCGAGAAAAGGCTGGAGAATCTAGGCTTGTATCATAGAACATAGAACATAGAAAGCCACAGCACAAACAGGCCCTTCGGCCCACAAGTTGCGCTGATCATATCCCTACCTCTAGGCCTATCTATAGCCCTCAATCCCATTAAATCCCATGTACTCATCCAGAAGTCTCTTAAAAGACCCCAACGAGTTTGCCTCCACCACCACCGACGTCAGCCGATTCCACTCACCCATCACCCTCTGAGTGAAAAACTTACCCCTGACATCTCCTCTGTACCTACCCCCCAGCACCTTAAACCTGTGTCCTCTCGTAGCAACCATTTCAGCCCTTGGAAATAGCCTCTGAGAGTCTACCCTATCCAGACCTCTCAACATCTTGTAAACCTCTATCAGGTCACCTCTCATCCTTCGTCTCTCCAGGGAGAAGAGACCAAGCTCCCTCAACCTATCCTCATAAGGCATGCCCCCCAATCCAGGCAACATCCTTGTAAATCTCCTCTGCACCCTTTCAATGGCTTCAACATCTTTCCTGTAATGAGGTGACCAGAACTGCGCGCAGTACTCCAAGTGGGGTCTAACCAGGGTCCTATAAAGCTGCAGCATTATCTCCCGACTCCTAAACTCAATCCCTCGATTAATGAAGGCTAGTACGCCGTACGCCTTCTTGACCGCATCCTCCACCTGCGAGGCCGATTTAAGAGTCCTATGGACCCGGATCCCAAGGTCCTTCTGATCCTCTACACTGCTAAGAATGGTACCCTTCATATTATACTGCTACTTCATCCCATTGGATCTGCCAAAATGGATCACTACACACTTATCCGGGTTGAAGTCCATCTGCCACTTCTCCGCCCAGTCTTGCATTCTATCTATGTCTCGCTGCAACTTCTGACATCCCTCCAAACTATCCACAACACCACCTACCTTGGTGTCGTCAGCAAATTTACCAACCCATCCCTCCACTTCCTCATCCAGGTCATTTATGAAAATGACAAACAGCAAGGGTCCCAGAACAGATCCCTGGGGCACTCCGCTGGTCACTGACCTCCATGCAGAGAAAGACCCCTCCACAGCCACTCTCTGCCTTCTGCAGGCAAGCCAGTTCTGGATCCACAAGGCAACAGCCCCTTGGATCCCATGCCATCTCACTTTCTCAAGAAGTCTTGCATGGGGGACCTTCTCGAACGCCTTGCTGAAGTCCATATAGACCACATCCACCGCTCTTCCTTCGTCAATGTGTTTGGTCACATTTTCAAAGAACTCAACCAGGCTCGTAAGGCACGACCTGCCCTTGACAAAGCCGTGCTGACTACTTTTGATCATACTAAACTTCTCTAGATGATCATAAATCCTGTCTCTCAGGATCCTCTCCATCAACTTACCAACCACTGAGGTTAGACTCACCGGTCGGTAATTTCCCGGGCTGTCCCTGTTCCCTTTCTTGAATATAGGGACCACATCTGCAATCCTCCAATCCTCCGGAACCTCTCCCGTCTCCATCGACGATGCAAAGATCATCGCCAAAGGCTCCGCAATCTCCTCCCTCGCCTCCCACAGTAACCTGGGGTACGTCCCATCCGGTCCCGGCGACTTACCAACCTTGATGCCATTCAATAGTTCCAACACATCCTCTTTCTTTATGTCCACATGCTCGATCCTTTCTGTCCACCGCAAACCAGCAGTACAACCACCCAGATCCCTTTCCACCGTGAATACCGAGGTAAAGTATTCATTAAGCACCTCCGCCATTTCTAACGGTTCCGCACAAACTTTTCCCCCTTCACCTTTTAAGGGTCCTATGCCTTCACATCTCATCCTTTTACTCTTGACATATTTGTAGAAAGCCTTGGGATTCTCCTTAATCTTACCCACCAAGGTCTTCTCATGACCCCTTCTCGCTCTCCTAATTTCCTTTTTAAGCTCCTTCCTACATCCCGTATACTCCTCTAAATCCTTAACACCTCCTAGCTCTCTGAACCTTCTGTACGCCTCTCTTTTCTTATTCACCAGGTTCATCACAACCTTCGTGCACCACGGTTCCCGTACCCTACCAACACCCCCCTGTCTCATCGGAACGTTGTCATGCAGAGCTCCAGACAAACATTCCTTGAAAATCCTCCACTTTCCTTCGGTACTTTTCCCCAAGAATGCCTCCTTCCAATTTACCCATCTAATTTCCTCCCTGATGACACTGTATTTCCCTTTACTCCAGAGAAACACTTTCCTAGCCTGCCTGATCCTATCTCTTTCCAATGCTATCGTGAAGGAGATAGAATTATGATCGCTATCCCCAAGATGCTCACCCACCGAGAGATCCTCCACCTGTCCAGGTTCATTAGCCAGCACCAGATCAAGTACAGCCTCTCCTCTAGTAGGCTTATCCACATACTGTGTCAGGAAACTCTCCTGGACACACCTAACAAACTCCTCTCCATCCAAACCCCTAGCCCTAGGGATATTCCAATCTATGTTTGGGAAATTAAAATCTCCCATCACGACAACTCTGTTATTCCTACATCTCTCCAGGATCTGTTTCCCCATCTGCTCCTCCACATCTCTGTTACTATTGGGCGGCCTATAGAAAACACCCAGCAAAGTTACCGACCCCTTCCTGTTCCTAACCTCCACCCACAGAGACTCCGTAGTCAATCCCTCCACGGCGTCCACCTTCTCTACAGCCGTGACACTATCCCTGATCAACAGTGCCACTCCCCCCCCTCTCTTGCCTCCCTCCCTGTCCTTCCTGAAACATCTAAAACCCGGCACCTGAAGCACCCAGTCCTGTCCCTGAGACATCCAAGTCTCCGTAATGGCCACCACATCACAATTCGAAGCAGCAATCCACGCTCTAAGCTCATCCACTTTATTCACTACACTCCTGGCATTAAAATAGACACATCTCAGACCTTCAGCCTGAGCACTTCCCTTCTCCATCACTCGTCTAACCTCCCTCTTACCCTGTCTACATTCCTTATCTATTTGCGAGCTAACCTCCTCGCTCTCAGTCCCCTCATTTCGATTCCCTCCCCCCAACCTTTCTAGTTTAAAGTCTCTCCAGTAGCCTTAGCCAACCTTCCCGCCAGGATATTGGTCCCCCTGGGATTCAAGTGCCACCCGTCTTTTTTAAACAGGTCACACCTGCCCCTAAAGAGGTCCCAATGATCCAAGTACCCAAATCCTTGTCCCTTGCTCCAGTCTGGGATTCAAGGGAGTATGAGGCAATTTGATTGAAACCTTTCAGATCCTGAGGTGACTTAACCAGGTGATGTGGAGAGGATGTTTACTCTTGTGGGAGAATGTAGAACTAGTACTGTTTAAAATTAATGGACCACCTATTTAATACAGAGATGAGGGACAGAAAAGATCTCTTAGAGGGTTGTAAGACTTTGGAATTCACTTCTGCAAAAGATGGATGAAGTAGGGTCTTTGAATATATTTAAGGCAGACATAGATAGATGCTTGACAGAGGCAGTGAAAGGTTATCGAGGATAGGCAGGAATGTGAAGTTGAGGTTAAAATCAGATCAGCCACATTCGCATTTATTGCCCATCCCTAGTTACCCGAGGGCAGTTGAGAGTCAACCATGGCGGCACAGTGGCACAGTGGTTAGCACTGCTGCCTCACAGTGCCAGAGACCCGGGTTCAATTCCGGCCTCGGGTGACTGTCTACGTGGAGTTTGCACATTCTCGTTGTGCCTGTGTGGGTTTCCTCCGGGTGCCCCGGTTTCCTCCCACAGTCCAAAAGTGTGCAGGTTAGGTTGACTGACCATGCTAAATTGACCCGAGTGTCAGGGGGATTAGCAAGGTAAATATGTGGGATTACAGGGATAGGGCCTGAGTGGGATTGTGGTCGGTCAGACTCGATGGGCCGAATGGCCTCCTTCTGCACTGTAGGGATTCCAATCTAATCCTAATCAGACATTGCTGTGGCTTCAGAGTCACATGCAGGCCCGACTAGGTAAGGGTGGCAGATTTCTTTCCCTAAAGGATATTAGTGAACCAGATGGGTTTTCCTGACAATTGACAACCATTTCATGGTGATCCGTAGATTCTTAATTCCAGATTTTTAAAATTGAATTAAAATTCCACCATCTGCTGTGGCGGGATTCAAACCAAGGTTCCCAGAACATTAGGTGACTTTCTGGATTAATAGTCTAGCGATAATACCACTTGGCATCGCGCCCCCACCCCCCCCCCCCCCTTGAAGGCTCAACTGGCCAAGTGGCCTACTCCTGTTCTTAGTTTGTATGTATGTTCATGTGTACAACATTCCCTCCCCCAGTCTCTGCAGATTTGTTTCACCCTTGCTTTCTTCCCCTGTTTCTGCGTTAGCTTCTCTTTCCTTTTTGATATTCCTATTTATAACATTGCCAGAAGAAAGCTGAAATAAAGGGTTAGCTATTTTAGTGAAAAGCAATTACGGAAAACAATGTGACTGTTTGCTTCCTACTGTGAGAGTTTACTGTCATTTAACTACAGAATCCTGCCCACTGACACCCAGATAGATGGACAAGGACAGCTTAGTAATGGATCCTTTCAGGCCTCACTGTTCCAGGCATAGTTAGTCACTGACAGATAGACAAGACATCTTAATAAGGACTCCCTATCTGACCTTACTATTTCAGACAGTGACTCAAAGACTGATGGACAGGAAAAGCTTATCGCAGGGGCTTTTGATGCATCATGATAATTAACTCAGGTGACACAAATGGACAGGGGTAACCTGATAATAAGCCCATGCAGCTTTACTCTGAGACACACAAGGAACACCCAGTCGGGTGGAGGTGGGGCGAAGTTGCTAACATTTCCTTTTGAGGCTTTAATAGAATATATGCATCAGTACAGAATGAGTCTCTTCAGACTTTACTACTGGAGACATATTATGACAATGTTGAGTTCTCATAGGAGCTAAAAGGCCCATTTTAACCTTTTCTGCCCTTTAGATGGACTTGGGTTTGATTTGATTTGATTTGATTTGATTTATTATTGTCACATGTATTAGTATACGGTGAAAAGTATTGTTTCTTGAATGCTGTATAGAAAAGGCATACCGTTTATAGAGAAGGAAAGGAGAGAGTGCAGAATGTAGTGTTACAGTAATAGCTAGGAGGTAGAGAAAGATCAACTTAGTGCGAGGTAGGTTCATTCAAAAGAGTGATGGCAGCAAGGAAGAAGCTGTTCTTGGGTTGGTTGGTACGTGACCTCAGGCTTTTGTATCTTTTTCCCAATGGAAGAAGATGGAAGAGAGTACGTCCAGGGTGCATGGGGTCCTTAATTATGCTGGCAGTGGGAAGTGTAGACAGAGTCAATGGATGGGAGGCTGGTTTGAGTGATGGACTGGGCTTCATTCACAACCCTTTGTAGTTTCTTGCAGTTTTGGGCGGAGCAGGAGTCATGTCAACCTGTGATACAACCAGGAAGAATGCTTTCAATGGTGCATCTGTAAAGGTTGGTGAGAGTCTTGGCGGAAATGCCAAATTTCTTAGTCTTCTGAGAAAGTGGAGGCGTTGGTGGGCTTTCTTTACTGTAGTGTCAGCATGGAGGGACCAGGACAGGTTGTTGGTGATCTGCACACCTAGAAACTTGAAGCTCTCGACTATTTCTACTTCGTTTCCATTGATGTAGACTGGGGCATGTCCTCCACTATGCTTCTTGAAGTCGATGACGGCTTCAGGTGTTGAAGAAAAATAATTGTTCAAGAGGGAACTCAGCTTATTTAGTCTCATTCTAAAAACCGGTGAGATGGGGAGTTCTCGTTGTAATCATGGGAGGTTAACGGAACTGAAAGTCTTGCCTTTAAAAGTTTTAGTGAAAGGAAGTGAGTAACCAGGGATGGGAGGAGGTGGAAAAGGACCGCTCTGCTCATTCCAACCTCTTCAGAAATGGATTAGTGACCATTACCAGGAGATTGGTTCAACAGAGTTGATTGTTGCTTGTTCAAGTCATTGAATTAGGAAGTCATGCAGTATTGTGTCGATACACAATCAAATAAAAAAGTGGATCAAACAAGGCGCTAATGAGTTTACCCAAGGAAATGATTTCAAGAGGAGTAGTGGCAGGTTGGGAGCTGAAGAAGTCACTCTGTTGACCTTAAACGTATATATATATATATATATATATACATACACCCCACTTTGTCTCCGGTATCAAAGACTCATTCTTCAACTACTGTCATGCAACTCACCACTACCTTCTCAGGGGCAATTAGCGATGATTAATAAATACTGGCCTTAATTGCTAACGACACTCATTCCGTGAAAGAATACATTTCTAAACCTGGGCTGAAGTATATACACTGGGGAGAGAGGAGTAAAATAGAAATACACCGTCAATATCATTAGTAAGCTGATAATTACAACCTGCTTTTGTTAATATAAAATGTTAGCTCACATTTCTGTTAGCACAGTCATAAATGTCTGCCTGTGTGGAGTTTGCACATTCTCCCCTTGTTTGCGTGGGTTTCTTCCGCGTGCTCCAATTTCTTCCGACAGTCCAAAGATGTGCGGGTTAGGTTGTTTGGCCATTCTAAATTGCCCCTTAGTGTCAGGGGGATTAATAAGGTATACATGAGGTGACGGGGATAGGGCCTGGGTGGGATTGTTGTCGGTGCAGGCTCGATGGGCCGAATGGCCTCCTTCTGTACTGTACAGATTCTATGGTTCTATAATAATATTGGTGTCAATCAGCAGCACCTCTCCAGAAATTTGCATAGTTTTGTCGTTTGGTACAATTCCGAAGAAGTGAAAGAGGTGGGCCAAGCTTTGCTTTGATTGGTTGAATCAATAATAGGTCCGAACGGTTCAGTTACACATGAAAAGTCCCATCTGCACCTCTGTGAGAAAAAGGAGGCCGTTTTCCCAGTTCCCTAACCAATGCTGATTCCCCAATGCATAGAAACATAGAAAATAGGAGCAGGAGGAGGCCATTTGGCCCTTTGAGCCGGCTCCACCCACCGTTCATTATGTTCATGGCTGATCATCCAACTCAACAGCCTGATTCCTCCATATCCTTTGATCCCCTTTGCCTCAAGTATTATATCTAACTGCTTGATAAAAACATACAATGGGCGGGATTTTCTGGCTGCACTCGCCCCAAAACTGAAAAATCCCACCTAAGGTCAACAGACCTTTACATGGTTCACCCACCCACCCCTGCCCGCTACGATTCCCATGTTCCCATGTTGGGCAGGATGGGAAAATTCCCCCCAATGTTTTGGCCTCAACTACTTTCTATGGTAGCGAATTCCGCAGGCTGTCCACTCTCTGGGTGAAGGAATTTACCCTCATCACTGTCCTAAATGGTCTACCCTGTGTCCTCAGAGTGTGACCACTGGTTCTGGGCACCCCGCACCATCGGGAACATTCTTCTTGCATCTACCCTGTATAGTCCTGTTGGAACTTTATACATTTCTATGAGATTCCCCCTTCATTCTTCTGAACTCCAGCGAATGCAATCCTAACCGGCTTCATCACTCCTCATACGTCAGACCTGCCACCAAAATACATTAACTGATCATTCATCTCATTGCTGGTTATGGAGCTTTGTGGTTCACACATTGACTGCTGTGTTTAACCAATTAACAGTGATCATTACAATTCAATACGGTGATTCATTAGCTTTGAAGGGATATCCTGAGGATGTGAGAGCTCTCTTTAGATCTCTTCATTTCAGTTGAAATTAAGCAATTTTAACAATACATTACAGGGGTCGTTTTTGCATGATTTTAATTTAAATCAACAGATAATTAAAATTAAATGACTTTAAATTAAGAGTACACTAAATTATATTCTATTTTAAAAAAACAACTTACTAGCAACAGTGGACTTATTCATTTTTGAAGGGGGATGTGAGTAGCAATAGAGATTATTTCCCACCATGGGAATATCTCACACAAATGCATGCACAGAGGATATGGAGGCGTTGGGCTCTAATTCTAAAGTTGAGCCTTTAGTTCTGCTCCAACATGTTAGAGGATCAGACCCTTTACGCGCAGCTCTGCAAACCTCATTCGCCCCGAGAGTGCTGTTCCCACACACGTCAATGGAAATGGAACGGAAATGCCTGGCAGTGAGGGCATGGCTGCAGGGTTAGAGTAGGCATGATGACCCTGCCATCTCTCAGGATGGCACCACAATGCCCAACTAGCCCTCCCACTCCTCCTTGCACAATTAATAGGGAAACTACTGGAGAAAATTCTGAAGGAGAGAATCTATCTCCATTTGGAAAGGCAATGGTTGATAAGGGATAGTCAACTTGGCTTTGTCATGCTGAACAAATTTAATTTAATTTTTTTGAGGAGGTGACTAGGTGTGTAGATGAGGGTAGTGCAGATGATGTGGTCTATATGGATTTTAGCAAAGCCTTTGACAAGGTGGGAGACTTATAAAGAAGGCAAATACACATGGGATACAGGGTAATTTGATAGAATGGATTCAAAATTAGCTCAGTTGGAGGAGACAGTGGGTGATGAAAGGAGGCTCAATTGATACAAAGTGTGGTGGAAATTTGGCAAGACCAGGTGCCCACCACGGCAACTCTCTTTGCACCCAGACGGAAAAGACGAGTAGATTCTAGAAGACTCGGATTTTATCAAGGGGAAGTTCCAGATTGGAACATATTCTCTCATTCCCAGTGGTATGTCACTGGACACTTGCTTCCAATCTCTTCCGAAGCCAAGCTGACTATGCCTTTCCAAATGGGGACAGATTTTCACCGTCTGAATTTTCTCCAATATTTCCCTTACCACTGACATGAGACTCATTGGTCTATAGTTCCCTGGTTTATCTCTACAACGTGCACACTGTTAGCTGTCCTTTAAAGCTCCCTGCCCACTGCAATCTTAAGCGAAGTGTTAAGAATTGAGGAAAATTAAGTTTAAAACATGAAACTGGGATAAAATAAAGAAAGGGGATTGATAAGTGCAGCTCACTGAAGGGATGTTTTGATATGTGAATTAGCATACCAATGGAAAAAATATGTTTACCTATGTGCCTAGGACAAAAAAAATGGTGGAAAGAAGAGGTGAATTCAAAGTGGAGAGATGGGGGAATTGACATGCTAAAAGCCAGATCCACAAGGTGGGTAACATCAAAGGGTAAAAATATATATCCATAGAGATAACTGGAGAAAGGGACACAGTAGAAGCAGTTACATCATAGCCACAATTAGCTGTGGAAAACAGCTCTCCTGCAACAAGGTATTGCTAAAAGGTGGCTGGTTAAAATCCAAAACTTGAACATGGATGATAGGGAAGATTATTCCATTACTGAAACTGAAGCTAGATTTCCCAACGCGGACAAATAATTATCTACTAGATTTAGCTTGTAGAGTTATAAAAAATTGCGGATGTTGTTTGGGAAAAAGAGGCATTTCTCAGAGTTCAGGAAACGTAAGTTGTTGGGAAAAAGGGATAATGTCCTGGGATACTGAGTCTGTGTAGCCATCAGTGTAGCTGGGTATACTGTTGAAGTGTATGATAGCCCTTCTTGTCATTTAGAACCATAGAACCATAGAACATTACAGCACAGAAACAGGCCTTTTGGCCCTTCTTGGCTGTGCCGAGCCATTTTTCTGCCTAGTCTCACTGACCTGCACCTGGACCATATCCCTCCACACCCCTCTCATCCATGAACCCGTCCAAGTTTTTCTTAAATGTTAAAAGTGAGCCCGCATTCACCACTTCATCTGGCAGCTCATTCCACACTCCCACCAATCTCTGTGTGATTTGCCTCCTAAGTTAATAAATATTCTTTATTAATTGATCACAACAAGACCAAACTGTTCCTTCCCGGTTTGCATATCTTTTCTCACATTGTACCAAATTGAAAATATACATCACTAAGAAACTGGTGATCCAAGTTACGCTTTTGGGTTTTGGGATACCATCGCATTTAACATCAATGGGGTTCTTAAGAGTTGAAGAGCTCACCCTGCTCCCACACCCAGCCCCCCACCAGCCCCACACAGCTAGTGCTAGCTCCCACACCCAGCCCACCACCAGCCCCACACAGCTAGTGCTAGCTCCCACACCCAGCCCACCACCAGCCCCACACAGCTAGTGCTAGCTCCCACAGCCAGCCCCCCACCACCCCCACACAGCTAGTGCTAGCTCCCACACCCAGCCCCCCACCAGCCCCACACAGCTAGTGCTAGCTCCCACACCCAGCCCACCACCAGCCCCACACAGCTAGTGCTAGCTCCCACACCCAGCCCCCCACCACCCCCACACAGCTAGTGCTAGCTCCCACACCCAGCCCCCCACCAGCCCCACACAGCTAGTGCTAGCTCTCGCCTTTCTTATTGGTCTGTCACAAATCGGTCAGCAGCATGTGATTGACAGTTGGTGTTGGGCAGAGCGGGCATTACATCCACTCCTGGGAATGCTGATCAGGTACGTATGTCGAATGTAATATTATTTTTCCAGGATGCACTTTGGAAGGAGGAATGGAGGCATAGACTATTTTCTAAATGGAAAAATGCTCAGGAAATCAGAAACACAAAGGGACTTGGGAGTCATTGTTCAAGATCCTCTAAAGGTTAACGTGCAGGTTCAGTGGGCAGTTAGGAAGGCAAATGCAATGTTAGCATTCATGTCAAGAGGGCTGGAATACAAGAGCAGGGATGTACTTCTGAGGCTGTATAAGGCTCTGGTCAGACCCCATTTGGAGTATTGTGAGCAGTTTTGTGCCCCATATCTAAGGAAGGGTGTGCTGGCCTTGGAAAGGGTCCAGAGGAGGTTCACAAGAATGATCCCTGGAAAGAAGAGCTTATCGTATGAGGAACGGTTGAGGATTCTGGTCTGTACTCGTTGGAGTTTAGAAGGATAAGGGGGGCTCTTATTGAAACTTACCGGATACTGCGAGGCCTGGATAGAGTGGACATGGAGAGGATGTTTCCACTATTAGGAGAAACTCGAACCAGTGGGCACAACCTCAGGCTAAAGGGACGATCCTTTAAAACAGAGATGAGGAGGAATTTCTTCAGCCAGAGAGTGGTGAATCTGTGGAACTCTTTGCCACAGAAGGCTGTGGAGGCCAGTCATTGAGTATCTTTGAGACAGAGATGGATAGGTTCTTGATTAATAAGAGGATCAGGGGTTATGGGGAAAAGGCAGGAGAATGGGGATGAGAAAAATATCAGCCAGGATTGAATGGCGGAGCCGACTTAATGGGCCGAGTGGCCTAATTCTGCTCCTATGTCTTATGGTCTTATGGTCTAAGCCATTAACATCCAACTGACCCCAGTATGTGTATCCACTAGAATTGTTTTTTGGGTCTTAAAGGGAAAGGACGTGTTCAAACAAACCATGTGTCAAACATATATTGTGCCTTCCGCAGTAAAATGCCTTATTAAGCACTATTTTCGTGAATTTACCATGCGCAAAGTCTCAGATGGTTAACCACTATAACATGGAACAAAGTAACAAGCTCAAAATACGAATGAACAGCAGCTGAAGAGAACTATTTTCTCCCAGAGACAGTTATTTTTCCAACAATCCATCTGTAACACTGGGAGCTTCCCTCGAAAAGTAATAACGCTACTAAGGTATCTTTAATATTGTAATAATGTTACATTACTAAAACACACATTTTAAAACAATGAAGAAAAATAGAAAGTATTAATAATGTATGACCAATTTCTCCATTTTCTCACATCCCATTATTTCAATATTCAATAACTGGTGTTTTATTATTTTAACTTGTACCTTAGATCATTTCTTTTTTTTTAATGTTTGACAACAAACAATTGCCTTCCCTACTCAGTGACCATTGCCATGTGATCCATCCTATCATGAACTAAATGGCTTGGTCATTGTAAGCAGTATTTGCTTCTTTACAGTAATAGGACAAAACCTTTGACTCATTTTGCATGTGATATTTTACAGTCTGATCCCTTGCTGGAAATATTCATCTGTGGCACAGAGGATTGGACACTGCTAAAGTAGGCTACGCTTAAACTAACAGCTAAAATTCAAGAAAGCAAATAATGCACTTTATATGATATACTACCACAAAGTTGCAATGACATCTTAGAGTATCGATGTTGAGCATCTTCTTCACAATGTACACCACTAGGTTTTTTTTATTCATTTGTGGGACATGCATGTCACTGGCTGACCAACATTTATTGCCCATCCCTAGTTGCCTGTGTGCAATTAAGAGTCAACCACATTGGCTCTGGAGTCACATGTAGGCCAGACCAGGTAAAGACGGTAGGTTTCCTTCCCTGGAGGACGTTAGTGAAGCAGATGGGTTTTTCAGACAATGGTATCATGGTCATCAGTAGATTCTTAATTCTAAACTTTTTTTATTGGATTCAAATTCCACCCTCTGCCGTGGCGGAATTTGAACTGATCCCCAAAACATTAGCTGAGATTCTGAATTAATAGCTTGGCAATAATATCACTAGGCCATCGCATCTCCTGTACTCCCCCTTTCCCTCCAGAAAATACCAATTCCTTTCTGGGTTTGATTGTATAGGTGTCACTCACCCACCCTTACCTTGCCCAAGTGGTTATTATTTACACGTGATTGTTGTTAGTGTTATGGTTCAGGTCATAGAAACTCCAAAATGTTTTATGGAGCCCGCCTGGATCACAAGTTTCGCCTCTTAAATTTGGCTAGGATCGGCATGATATGTTTCACTTCAGATATGATTCAAATGGCCCACTAGGAAGCTTTTATCAAACAAAGTTTATTTAAGAATATAGTTAACATGTATAGTAAGAAAATTCACAAGAACTCTTATCAATTACAAACCACTATAATGTATAACCCTTAACAAATATATCTAATGTGTTCTAATCAAACCAATCCTGTAGACTAAAGACCCTTTTCACAGGTTTAACTGAGCAAAGACTGATGCTCACGTGATATTGGACTTGAGACTTTGGGTGGAGTCTGCAGTTCGCTGGATAGACTCAGAAAAGTTTGAAGTCAGAACAGCTTCCCAACACAAGAGGGACTCTAGGCAAGCCACCAACAGCTGATTTCCCCTTTCAGATGAGCAGCAGAATTTCCAAAACCAGGGGGAGGGAGAGAGAGAGAGACTTCCTTTCAGCTTGATGCTCTTTCTAAAACTAAAACTGAAACCTGCAGTTCCAAACTGAAAATGAAAAAAAAAACTCCTATCACCTGATCTGCCAACCAGTTTTTCTCCTAACAGCGCAGAGTCATAAACATCCCTGTAAAAATAAACAGATTCCCGTTTAAGCAGCAATAACAAGTCTCTCGTAGACAGACTAGCAACAATGAGAAAATCAAACAGAGGCTGTGAGCTGAGAAACATTGAAGCTGTGAGGGCTGCAGAGATCAGGATTTTTAAAAAAACATTTCTTAAAGGTACACTAACGTCACATCAGTGAATGCAGGTGAGTTTTTCCGCCACATCAGGCCTCACAGCTGAATCTGATATGTCTGCACCTGATGTCTACTTTGTGCATGGTGATCAAGTCGATGTTTTCCAACTTCACTCACTGTCCCAGCTAAAATAAAAAGTAAAACTTAAAAATAGGTAGCAGATTGTAAACTGGCTCCCCGCATCTGCCATTATCTTAATCTGAATGGTAATTTGCTGGAGTAGCCATGGAATAATTTGAAATTCCCTCCTACTAGAACAGTGCCAAGGCAATGGGTTTCCTGACTTCTCACTGCCCACCAATTATGCCATTTTAATGTAATTAACAAGCCATGAGGTTTAGTGTTGGATTTAACGCTCAACCCCACTCAGATTAGCTATCCCTTTGATTTAACTCTGAACTACATTTCTCACAATTAAAAAATTCAACTTTAGCTTGAACCTTACATGAGATTAACAACTTACCTTGAAATGGTCGGAGAATACTCACAGGGAAGGTTATCTTACCCATATTTTAAATAATTTCTGAATATGCTTGGTAATACTTCCATCTCGATGTAATTACTCATTTTCAACCCTATACTTCCACAGCATTACAGGAAAATGATTTTGATATTAAGGACATCTAGTTACCATAAAACCTAATTCTGTTAGATCATAACTGCCTTTGATTAAACTTAGAGGACAAGACACAGGCAACATTTTACTGTTGACTACAACAATGTTGTAGTAGGCACGGTGGCACAGTGATTAGCACTGCTGCCTCACAGTTCCAGGGACCTGGGTTTGATTCCTGGCTTGGGTCACAGTCTGTGTGGAGTCTGCACATTCTCCCAGTGTCTGCGTGGGTTTCCTCCGGGTGCTCGTTTCCTCCCACGGTCCAAAGATGTGCGGGTTAAGTTGATTGGCCATACTAAATTGTCCCTTAGGGTCATGGGATGTGTAGCTTAGAGGGATTGTCAGGGTAAATGTGTGGGGTTGTGGGGATAGGGCCTGGGGTGGGATTGTTTTCTGTGCAGACTCGATGGCCTCCTTCTGCACTGTAGAGTTTCTATAAATGTTAGGGCATCAATATTCACTGATGATCAACAAATTGTTAAAGGTCATCTCAATCTATAAACTAAAACAAGCCCAATATTAACATGGGAAGGCAGCGGTGCAGTAGCATTGTCACTGGACAGTAATCCAGAGACCCGGGGTGATGCTCTGGGGATCCAGGTTCAAATCCCACCAATAGAACTCTGGCATTAAAGGACCTAGTGAAGACCATGAAACCATTATCATAAAAACCCGCCTGATACACTCATATCCTGTCGGGGAGGAAATCTGCCATCCTTACCTGGTCTGACCTACATGTGATTCTAGATCCACAGTAATGTGGTTGACTCTTAAATGCCCTCTGAAATGGCTTACCTCTTGGTTCAAGGGCAATTCAGGATGCCCATGCCCATGACTGAATGAAAAAAATGTTCTAATTAAATAGTAACATTGGGAAGTAGCTTCTCTTTAACTGCCCTGGTAACTGCAGCGTGGCAATGGCAACCCAGTGTTTCACTGTAGGTATTTCCAATTTGGCAAGGTAGTTAAAATATAGACATCTGATGTTCTGGGTTGCAACTTCAGTCATAAAATGTACATATGTTGTGTACCATTTTATAAACAGTGGGATTAATTTTTTTCTGTGATTTGGAATTTCTGTACTTCAATCATCTGAATCCAACTGAGGTCTTTCTGAACCTTTTTGACAGCTGACTTCAAAAATATTCGCAGCTTCTGAGTCATGTCAGTAAAAACCTTGCTGTAAAAGTACCCAGTGGTAGTAATTTATGAATATGCAAAATAATTGTGAGAAATGTTCGAAATTGGCAAGCATAAAGGAGAAACTGCTCATTGTTAAACAGATGAAGAAGGAAATAATGATGAATGACAGAAAAAGTGTAAGCATGATTTGAACAAAATGATTCTTCCCAATTCATACAATGAACTTTATGAATAAGTGCATGAGGCTAGCACCGCTATCAGCATCCTGGGAACATGACTGCAAGTTGAAGATGTGCAAGGGGCGGAACTGAGAGGATGAAAGCAAAATACTGCGGAAGCTGCAAAGCTGAAGTAAAAGCAGAAAGTGCTGGAAGTACTCAGCAGGTCTGACCTGATTTGCGGAGAGAGAAACAGAGTTAACCTTTCAGGGCAATGACCTTCCCACCTCCCCTTGAACCATGTTTGTTTTCAGAGAATCATCGAATTCCTACAATGCAGAAGGAGGTCATTTGGCCCATCATGTGTGCACTGACTCACCGAAAGAGCATCATACCCCGGCCCTATCCCTGTAACCCCACAAATTTACCCCCCTAATTCGCCCCCCAACCTACACATCTTTGGACACTGAGGCATTTAGAATGGCTAATCCACCTAATCTTCACATCTTTGGGCTGTGGGAGGAAACTGGAGCACCTGGAGGAAATCTATGCAGACATGGGGAGAATGTGCAAACTCCACACAGACTGTCGCCCAAGGCTGGAATTGAACCCGGGTCCCTGGCTCTGGGAGGCAACAGTTCTAACCCCATGCCCCATTGTGTTGCCCACAATGATCCTACCACCTGTCATAGGTCAGGGCAGAAACTCTGAAGTATTTTAAGAAGCCCGCCTGGATCATAAACTTTGCACTTTGAATTTGGCTAGGATAAGCATGATATGTTTCACTTGAGGTATGATTCAACTGACCCACTAGGGAGCTTTTATCAAACAAAGTTTATTTAAGAATACAGTTAACATGTATAGAAAATTAGCAATAACTTTTACCAATTACAAACAAGAAAAAAAATCATGATATTGTATAACCCTTAACAAAATATCTCTGAAATGTTCCAATCAAACAAAACTTCCCATTGACAATAAAAACCTTTCTACAGGTTTAGAACAAGAACAAAGAACAAAGAACAATACAGCACAGGAACAGGCCCTTCGGCCCTCCAAGCCCACGCTGCTCCCTGGTCCAAACTAGACCATTCTTTTGTATCCCTCCATTCCCACTCCATTCATGTGGCTATCTAGATAAGTCTTAAATGTTCCCAGTGTGTCCGCCTCCACCACCTTGCCCGGCAGCGCATTCCAGGCCGCCACCACCCTCTGTGTAAAATATGTCCTTCTGATATCCGTGTTAAACCTCCCCCCCCTCACCTTGAACCTATGACCCCTCGTGAATGTCACCACCGATCTGGGAAAAAGCTTCCCACCGTTCACCCTATCTATGTCTTTCATAATTTCATACACCTCTATTAGGTCACCCCTCATCCTCCGTCTTTCCAGTGAGAACAACCCCAGTTTGCCCAATCTCTCCTCATAACTAAGCCCCTCCATACCAGGCAACATCCTGGTAAACCTCCTCTGTACTCTCTCTAAAGCCTCCACATCCTTCTGGTTGTGTGGTGACCAGAACTGGGCGCAGTATTCCAAATGCGGCCGAACCAACGTTCTATACAACTGCAACATCAGACCCCAACTTTTATACTCTATGCCCCGTCCTATAAAGGCAAGCATGCCATATGCCTTATTCACTACCTTCTCCACCTGTGACATCACTTTCAAGGATCTGTGGACTTGCACACCCAGGTCCCTCTGCGTATCTACACCCTTTATGGTTCTGCCATTTATCATATAGCTCCCCCCTACGTTAGTTCTACCAAAATGCATCACTTCGCATTTATCTGGATTGAACTCCATCTGCCATTTCTTTGCCCAAATTTCCAGCCTATCTATATCCTTCTGTAGCCTCTGACAATGTTCCTCACTTTCTGCAAGTCCAGCCATTTTCGTGTTGTCTGCAAACTTACTGATCACCCCAGTTACACCTTCTTCCAGATCATTTATATAAATCACAAACAATACAGAGCCCTGCGGAACACCACTAGTCACAGGCATCCAGCCGGAAAAAGATCCTTCCACTACCACCCTCTGTCTTCTGTGACCAAGCCAGTTCTCCACCCATCTAGCCATCACCCCCTTTATCCCATGAGATTCAACCTTTTGCACCAACCTACCATGAGGGACTTTGTCAAACGCTTTACTAAAGTCCATATAGACGACATCCACGGCTCTTCCCTCATCAACCATTCTAGTCACTTCTTCAAAAAACTCCACCAGGTTAGTGAGGCATGACCTCCCTCTCACAAAACCATGCTGACTATCGTTAATGAGTTTATTCCTTTCTAAATGCGCATATATCCTATCTCTAAGAATCCTCTCCAACAACTTCCCGACCATGGTCGCCAAGCTCACCGGCCTATAATTTCCCGGGTTATCCTTCCTACCCTTCTTAAATAACGGGACCACATTAGCTATCCTCCAATCCTCTGGGACCTCACCTGTGTCCAGTGATGAGACAAAGATTTGCGTCAGAGGCCCAGCGATTTCATCTCTCATCTCCCTGAGCAGCCTTGGATAGATTCCATCAGGCCCTGGGGATTTGTCAGTCTTTATATTCCCTAGAAAACCTAACACTTCCTCCCTTGTAATGGAGATTTTCTCTAACAGGTCAACACTCCCCTCCGAGACACTCCCAGTCAACACATCGCTCTCCTTTGTGAATACCGACGCAAAGTATTCATTTAGGATCTCCCCTACTTCTTTGGGCTCTAAGCATAATTCCCCACTTTTGTCCCTGAGAGGTTTAATACTGCAAAGACTAATGCTTACGTGCTTTTAGGACTGAGTCCTTTGGATTAATGCTGCAGTTCTCTTGAGGCACACGAAGACAACCTTGGAGTCAGAACAGCTTCCAAGAATACCGGGGAAAGTCTCTGGATGAGCCAACAACAGCAGATTCTCTACTCTAGAAAGGCAAGAAGCCATGCTCTCAGCTAACCATGATGTGGAGATGCCGGCGTTGGACTGGGGTAAACACAGTAAGAAGTTTAACAACACCAGGTTAAAGTCCAACAGGTTTATTTGGTAGCAAAAGCCACACAAGCTTTCGAGGCTCTGAGCCCCTTCTTCAGGTGAGTGGGAATTCTGTTCACAAACAGAACTTATAAGACACAGACTCAATTTACATGAATAATGGTTGGAATGCGAATACTTACAACTAATCCAGTCTTTAAGAAACAAAACAATGGGAGTGGAGAGAGCATCAAGACAGGCTAAAAAGATGTGTATTGTCTCCAGACAAGACAGCCAGTGAAACTCTGCAGGTCCACGCAACTGTGGGAGTTACAAATAGTGTGACATAAATTCTGATTCTAGGATCGCATGATAAAGACTCAGGAGGAAAAAAGCAGAAATATTTATGTGAAATAGTGTGACATAAACCCAATATCCCGGTTGAGGCCGTCCTTGTGTGTGCGGAACCTGGCTATCAGTTTCTGCTCCGCGACTCTGCGCTGTCGTGTGTCGCGAAGGCCGCCTTGGAGAACGCTTACCCGAATATCAGAGGCCGAATGCCCGTGACCGCTGAACGGTCACGGGCACGGGCATTCGGCCTCTGATATTCGGGTAAGCGTTCTCCAAGGCGGCCTTCGCGACACACGACAGCGCAGAGTCGCGGAGCAGAAACTGATAGCCAGGTTCCGCACACACAAGGACGGCCTCAACCGGGATATTGGGTTTATGTCACACTATTTCACATAAATATTTCTGCTTTTTTCCTCCTGAGTCTTTATCATGCGATCCTAGAATCAGAATTTATGTCACACTATTTGTAACTCCCACAGTTGCGTGGACCTGCAGAGTTTCACTGGCTGTCTTGTCTGGAGACAATACACATCTTTTTAGCCTGTCTTGATGCTCTCTCCACTCCCATTGTTTTGTTTCTTAAAGACTGGATTAGTTGTAAGTATTCGCATTCCAACCATTATTCATGTAAATTGAGTCTGTGTCTTATAAGTTCTGTTTGTGAACAGAATTCCCACTCACCTGAAGAAGGGGCTCAGAGCCTCGAAAGCTTGTGTGGCTTTTGCTACCAAATAAACCTGTTGGACTTTAACCTGGTGTTGTTAAACTTCTTACTCAGCTAACCAGCAGAATTGCCAAAATCAGGGAGAGAGAGGGAGACACTTATTTTCAACTTGATGTCCCTTCTAAGCTAACACTGCTGCCAGCCAAATCAGAAAATGAAACCTTAAATTCACTCAAGGAAATAAAAACTGTCCAAAACACATGACCTTCCTCCTAACAATGCAGGGTCATAAAAGATCCCAAAGTAAAAATAAACAAACCCCACTTAAGTAGCAATAAAAGGACTTCTACAGACAACTCAACAACAATAACATAAGCTGAGGCTGGGAGAGCTGCAGAGAACATGATTTTTTAAAAAAATTCTCACATTACATTAACGTCATGCACTAAACATCAAAACATTTTTCCAGGTCTGTCACTGACCAAATCCTGTCTGGAGATCTTGCTGCCATTGCTTATCATTTTGTTGTCACCTAACCCAGCTACCAGTTAGTACAGTAATCAGACCGTACAATGAATATATGTTCCTCTCACCGGGTCTTTAATCGCTGAAACTTTTATCATTAATGTTAAACAAGAGCATGTGCCTGGAATGTAACACTAATTGGTGACGATACCCAATCACAGCTGCCTTTCTGAATAATTGGCAGGTGTTGCCAAGAGGCAGACAGATGCAGCAAAATCCACTTCCACACATCCCAATAGTTTGAATTTTGCAAGTCCAGCCTTTTAGAAACCCTTCTTCTCAGTCTCCCTCCATTGGTAGAAAAATTCATGATCCAGCAATGAACGGCATTATGAACAAACAATTACCACACGTTCTGCTAATTTGAGAGAGAGATGAGCAATGCGTGTGCTAATTGCTTGTATGTAGTATGTGTGTAACTCTGGAGCAAATGAAACCACATTCCTGTAATAATCTCCGTGAGAACCCATCCCATATGCAGACACGTAAACATATGCTAATCACTTGGGTTCAAATAGTGGAGTGGAAAGGGGTGAATCTGTCCTTATTCCGTACAATTGTCCTCCACAAATCCCCACTGTTCGTGCCCAGAGCATTTGGAGTCTTGGCACAACTTTGGCTCAATTTGCAGTGTCTGATAGGTGGAGAGTCAGGCCAATGGGAGGCAGGGTTGACCTCCGCACCAGCCAATCAAATGCCGTACTGGTGGATGTGATGAGACCTCAATGAGAGGTGTAACAGCCAATGGAAAGATACACTTCAGGATTTTTTTATCCATTCAGGGGACATGGGGTTCGCTGGCTGGTCAGCATTTATTGCCTATCCCTAGTTGCTTTTGAGAAGGTGGGGGTGAGCTGCCTTCTTGAATCGCGGCAGGCCACGTGCTGTGGGTTCACCCACAATGCCGTTAGGGAGGAAATTCCAGGATTTTGACCCAGTGATTGCGAAGGAACGGAGATATATTTTCAAGTCAGGATGGTTTGGAGGGGAACTTGCAGTTGGTGGTGTTCCCATGTATCTGCTGCCCTTGTCATAGAATCATAGAATCATAGAAACCCTACAGTGCAGAAGGAGGCCATTCGGCCCATCGAGTCTGCACCGACCACAATCCCACCCAGGCCCTACCCCCATATACTTACCCGCGAATCCCTTTAACTACGCATCTCAGGGACAATTTTTAACCTGGCCAATCAACCTAACCCGCTCATCTTTGGACTGTGGGAGGAAACCGGAGCACCCGGAGGAAACCCACGCAGACACGAGGAGAATGTGCAAACTCCACACAGACAGTGACCCGAGCCGGGAATCAAACCCAGGACCCTGGAGCTGTGAAGCAGCAGTGCTAACCACTGTGCTACCGTGCCGCCCCTTCTAGATGGAAGTGGCCGTGGATTTGGAAAATGCTGTCTAAGGATCTTTGGTGAATTTCTGCAATGCATCTTGTAGATAGTACACACTGCTGCTACTGAGCGTCGGTGGTGGAGGGAGTGGATGTTTGTGGATGTGGTGCCAATCAAGTGGGCTGCTTTGTCCTTGATGGTGACAAACTTCTTGAGTGTTGTTGGAGCTGCACCCATCCAGGCAAGTATTCCATCACATTCCTGATTTATGCCTTGTAGATTGTAGACAGGCTTTGGCGAGTCAGGAGGTGAGTTACTAGCCACAGTATTCCGACCCTCTGACCTGGTCTTGTAGCCACTGTTTTTATATGGTGAGTCCAGTTGAGTTTCTGGTCAATGGTAAGATCAAGAATGTTGATGGTGGGGGATTCAGTGATGGTAACACCATTGAATGTCAAGGGGTGGTGGTTAGAGTGTCTCTTAACCAAGGAGTTCAAAGAGCTGGCAGAGAAGAGTTGCAGGGGAGTGATCAATGCTCTGAGATGGCAGGGTCTGCAACTTCATCCCCCATCACTCGCTCATCATTTTTGGGGTCCCCTGCATTTCTGGGTCCCTGTGCCATGGCATAGTGTGTTTCATTGTAAACCTGCCCCCCGGGGACAACCCTTCCAGTGGCAGTGCCAGTGTCGAGGGGGTGGCCTTTGCAGCTAGGGTCTCCTTTTTGGACCACAGAGCCTCCGGTTCCCTTGAGAAGCCAGAGGGACGCTGTGTCACTGCAACTGGGCAACTGGGTCACTGCAACTGGGCAACTGGGTCACTGCAACTCGTAGCCTCATGTGGATTGGGGATGGGGGGGGAGAGGGGTGGTATGGAAGGGGGGCAGAATGTGGTGTTGGATTGGGAAGGGGGGGGGGGTCACTACCCTCCTGGCAAAATGCTAGTGCCTGGAGAAGAGGGTCCTCAATGGGGGCTTTCATTCACCAAAATGGCTGGAAACCTTTGCTGAAGGGCAGCTGAGCCCCTGTTTCTGCTGCTGGGAAACCTCATGCATAGCTCTACATTATAAAGGCATCCCATGTGGCTCCCTGGCATTTTACTGCCACTGCCCTCCCCCGCATCACCTTGGGGGCTGCCCCAATTCTCACCCATTCCCTCATGCTGGACACTTTTTCAACTCTCTGCTCTGAACATTCATTTAATCAACTTCATTCCTTAATTAGTTCTTTGCTATTCTTGCCTTCTTCCTCCTTCTTATTCTGTCATGTTCCTACCGATTAGAGAACTGTCTCAGTCAATTTCATCTTGCTTCTTCGGAGGCAGAAGTTCCTTCACCAAAATCCCTTTATTTACAAACTCTAACAGCAGTACACAGAGTGCTGGCAGTTAGCAGTCTATCTCCGGGGGTGTCAGAGAAACTGATACTCCCAGTTAAGTACAAGGCCCATCAATTGGATCCTTATTCAGGGAGTTTGTCGAAACACAGAAGATAGGAGCAGGAGGAGGCCATTCGGCCCTTCGAGCCTGCTCCACCATTCATCACAATCATGGCTGATTGTCCAACCCAATATCCTAATCCTGCTTTTTCCCCATAACCTTTGATCTCATTCACCCCAAGTGCTATATCTAGCCACCTCTTGAATACATTCAATGTTTTGGCATCAATTACTTCCTGTGGTAATGAATTCCACAGGTTCACCATTCTTTGGGTGAAGAAATGTCTCCTCATCTCCGTCCAAATGGTCTACCCCGAATCCTCAGATTGTGACCCCTGGTTCTGACTCCCCCACTATCGGGAACATCCTCCCTGCATCTACTCTGTCTAGTCCTGTTCAAATTTTATAAGTCTCTATGAGATCCCCCCTCATTCATCTGAACTCCAGCAAAATATATATCCCCCCATCCATATTTTGAAATATATGTTCCCAAATTTTTGACTGTCAGGTTTTTAGTTCCTGCGATTATAGTTTTGACATTATCTTCCAAAGGGAATTTCTCTAATTCTCATCGAATCATAGAATCATAGAAACCCTACAGCACAGAAAGAGGCCATTCAGCCCATCAAGTCTGCACCGACCACAATCCCACCCAGGTCCTACCCCTATACCCCTACATATTTACCCACTAATCCCTCTAACCTACGCATCTCAGGACATTAAGGGCAATTTTAGCATGGCCAATCAACCTAACCCGCACATCTTTGGACTGTGGGAGGAAACCGGAGCACTCGGAGGAAACCCACGCAGACACGAGGAGAATGTGCAAACTCCACCCAGACAGTGACCCAAACTGGGAATAGTTTAATTCTGTGCAATGTTCAGATGGAAACAAGATGACAAAGGATCCAAGGCTGCTCCAGAGGCAGAGTAGCTGCACCCAACGTTGCCCATGCAAATCACATTCATAAGTTGGGGCACATCTGCCATGGAATGTGAGAGAAGAGTTGCCAATACAAACTTCTTTTCACTATGGTTGATTGCCCAGATTTAGTAATCTCCTTGAATCTTATTTCCAACCAAGTTCCACCATGGGGACAATTCTTCCAAGCTGGCTCATGGCTACAGGGACATCAACAATCCAGTTACAGATCACAAATGTATTATACAGGTCACTAATTGCTCACCAGGACACTGTAGTTTAATTACCTTTCCCATAGATAATTAGGCAGCACAAAGAAGATGTTACGTTATTTTCAGTTTGCAAGATTTTCCCAAGTCCATCCTCCCCCCCGCAACCAGCCATCCTTTGAGCCCGCCCCCCCCCTCCTCCGGCGGACGCCAGCGGAAGGCCAGGAAGGTGCTGCAGGCTCTCGAAGGACTGCAGGTCGGAAGGATGGTGGAGGGAGACCAGCGATCGAGGTAGGTTGGGGGTGTGCTCTGCCGGGGGGGCCTGCCTCCCAGGGGGGCCCGATCCCGCGGAGGGGGTCTGCCGAGGGGGGCCTGCCTCCCAGGGAGGTCCGAATCCGGTGCGGGGGGGGATGTCTGCTGAGCGGACCTGCCTCCCAGGGGGGTCTGATCCAGGGGGGCGGGTGGTCTGCCGGGGTGGTTAGCGGAGGGGTCTGCGAAGGATGTTCGAGGAGGATGGTGACTTCACAAGGGCAGAGAGGGCTTCGGAGATTCCCCTACAGAATAAAAATCCGCTTCGGACTTTTATTCGGCAGGTCGCTTACAGCGCGGATCCGGAACGGACCAGAAGACGGTAAAGTGGGATTTGGCGGTAGAGTTGGGCGCACGGTTCATTAAGTCGATTTAAATGCATGCTGATGCATTTAAATCGTCGGGCCGCCCGATTCGGGCGTGGACCGGACCCGCGCCCGAATCGGGTGTCGGTAAAGCCGCGATCTGCTCGGAATCGGGTGCAGATCACGTTAAAGGCCCGACTTTACCGCGATTTCGGGTGCGAATGTTTGGTAAAATAGGGCCCTGGGTACACAGAAATAATTTTAAAAAGCACAACCTATTCCAGGCTTCCTTAGCACTTAAAATCTGGACCTGTTAATCTGTAACACAAACATGTACATGTGAATTAATCACTGCCCATGGAGTCATCAGGTGGACATCTCTATCTCAATGGGCTGCGAAGATCTGAAGGGTAATAGCAAGCTGCCAAAATATATCTCTCCGCCTGAGAACTGGAGCTGTCTGTCAACTCCTCCCACAGATTCTTTTATCGACCATCAGCTGCTGTGAGAATCTGCCACTCTATATCAGTTCTCATAGGCACCTGGACGGTCAATTCGTACTGCAGATGAAATGGTGCATAGCCTGAGATACACAATAGCCCCAGACAGATGTATTTATCCTGGTCTTGAGGTACTTCATCCTTGGCTGGCTACTTCCAGGACAAAACAGACGTGGAGACAAGGGTGCAATTAACCCCGTGTCAATCTGAAGCCTTGCATCAGACATATTGTAATGTTATGCAAATGACGCTGAACCAGATTGTTTGCAACCTCGGGATATTTCATTACAGTATGTGCCGCTGCTGTTGTCTGTTACACGCATCCAGCAATACTGGACACAAAGCTGTGGTCAATTCCCCCCCCCCCGTGATCCAATCTCTCTCCGTTGCAATCTCTTTCCCTCCCCCAACACAGGATCTCACCCCACCCTACACGCTCTTCCCACATCTCTCCTCTGAAATCTCTCCCCCGATCGCTCCCTCCTTTCTCATTGTCCTCCCTGCTCACGATCCCCAATCTGCTCACTGCTGCCCACTGTCTCCCGTGGCACCTTGCCACATGTCCCACGGGCATTTCTACCCATCAGCAGGGCATCCGCTCAACCGGTCAACTACCAAGATTTAACAGCAAAAAAACCCCCTTATTTGCTCGTCTTTTGACGATGGCACAGTGGTTAGCACTGCTGCCTCACAGCGCCAGGGACCTGTGTTCGGTTCCTGGCTGAGGTCACTGTCTGTGTGAGTCCGCACGTTCTCCCCGTGTCTGTGTGGGTTTCCACCGGGCGCTCCGGTTTCCTCTCACAGTCCAAAAAATGTACTGGTTAGGTTGCATTGGCCATGCTAAATTCTCCCTCAGTGTACCTGAACAGGCACTGGAGTGTGGTGACTAGGGGATTTTCACGGTAACTTCATTGCAGTGTTAATGTAAGCCTAATTGTGACACTAATAAATAAACTTTTAAGCTTATTTTGTTCTATAGTCTATAATCCAGAAAAGGTTGACCTCTGATGCAAGGTGTCAATGTGCAATTTGCATTAATATAATTTATTTTTCACATTTCAACAGGCACTTAAGATAAAGGTTAAGAGAAGAAGGCACCTTTGCAATTGTGTAACAGCATGTTCATGCTCTGTTTCCTTTACAAATGCAATCACACAAAACTACAATGCTTGTCTTAATACGAGGACCCCTGAGAGCAACTGATTCCGGTTTTTGAATTGGCCTCAGGTGCATCTTGTGGAGTTACAACTTGCATCTCAGTTTGCTTCAAGCTCTCATCAGTACGAGTGCGGGCAACATCTGCCAAAATACTGATCTTAAACTCAAACCAACCTAGTTTCAGCTCACCTGGCTCACTTGGACAACTGCTGTCAGCTTCAGTAAGTTTATTGACTTTGATAACTTGTTTATTAAATGCTTCGACAAGACGCTCGGGAATAATTATCAGGGGCTTTGATCGTCTATTGATTTCTGCTTTGACAAACGTGTCTTAACGCATGGCGTCCTTTCATCTGTTGCTTGGCAAAAATTAAAATAGAAACTGAGGGTGCATGGCTTCACAGCTCATTAGTTTACTAATGCGGTTTGCCGGGGAGCGCTGCGATGCTGACTTTTATTTTTGATTTCTCTAATCTTAGCTAGGCTGTCAGCGAGTTTGTTGATTGGAGGCTTGTCCCCACAGGGAAGCAGAGAAAGAAAATTGGAGGGCCAGATAGCTCAAGGGTGACATTGGCAGTGGGTGGAAAGGAAATTGCTTGGCTGCTTACCCTCTCAGTCGGAAAGTGACGAGTGCTATCGGGGGGATTACATACAGAAGGAGGTAAAAAACAAAACCCCAGCAGCAAATTATTAAATTAAAAGTCCTCCTTTGCTTTGTCTAAACCACAGTTGAAAACTTTAGCCACTTAAGATCATTTGTTTCTTTAAAAAAAACACTCTTCCTCAGTTTTTGCTTTCTTCACTGGAATAAGGGAAGCATTTCCCTTTCCTTCCATGGCTGTCAAATTTTACAATACACCTGGCCTCCCTTATCTGGTGAGAACTAAATTAAAAGCAGCTTGTCAGTAAAGATGATCATACATGTGTACAACTTTGGGCCTTGTGTCGATACATCTTAGATTTAGTGAGGTTAATGACTCCTTAAATAATCTGAGTTTCCTACTTATATAGGAGTTGACTTGCACGTTTTATTAATTCATTTACAGGAGGCGGGCATAGCTGGCTACACCATGCCTAATTGCCCTTGTTCAGAAAGCATTTAAGAGTCAACCAGGTTGCTTTGAGTCTGGAGTCTCATGTAGGCCAGATGGGCTTTTGTGATAACTGACGCATGGACATAATTAGACTTTTAAATCAAGATTTTTAAAAATTCAATTCTAATTCCACCAGCTGCCATAGGATCCAAAGCAAAGTGCTTTACCTTGGGTCTTTAGGTTACCAGACCAGTGACACTATCACTATGCCACTGCCTCCCCATTGCCTGATATCTAGCTGATTTGATTTGATTTGATTTATTATTGTCACATGTATTAGTATACAGTGAAAAGTATTGTTTCTTGTGCGCTGTACAGACAAACAATTCATAGAGAAGGAAAGGAGAGCAGAATGTAGTGTTACAGTCATAGCTAGGCTGTAGAGAAAGATCAAAATTAGTGCAAGGTAGGTCCATTCAAAAGTCTGACCGCAGCAGGGAAGAAGCTGTTTGTGGTGAACCATAGATGGTTACCACTATGTCATCATAGAAACCCTACAGTGCAGAAGGAGGCCATTCGGCCCATCGAGTCTGCACCGACCACAATCCCACCCAGGCCCTACCCCCCACATATTTACCCACTAATCCCTCTAATTTACGCATCTCAGGGGCAATTTTAACCTGGCCAATCAACCTAACCCGCACATCTTTGGACTGTGGGAGGAAACTGGAGCACCCGGAGGAAACCCACGCAAACACGAGGAGAATGTGCAAACTCCACACAGACAGTGACCCGAGCCGGGAATCGAACCCGGGACCCTGGAGCTGTGAAGCAGCAGTGCTAACCACTGTGCTACCGGGTATTTGTACATATGTTACTCTTGTTACTGTTGGGGTTAGGGTTTGGGTGTTCCACCTGTTATTATTGTTTATGTGGTACACTCCGTTTGGCTCCGCCTTCTTACAGGAGTATAAAGGTCACTGCTACTTCCGAGTAGCCCTTAGTCTGGGATAATATTATTAAGTAGTGTGCTCCAATCTTGTTGTGAATAAAAGCTTTTATTCCTGGGTACGTCCTAGCCTCCCGTGTGAATCAATCGCGCATCAATTTTATTCACAACAAAATACTGAAAATTTTGTTCGAAAAAAAAATGGAGCGGATGCTAAAGCCCGATCGGCTAACCTTGGATCCGCGTGCCACTGGGGCATCGAATATTTTCGACCATTGGTTGAAGTGCTTCGAGGATTACGTTGAGGCCTCGACAGCAGTCCAGTCCGACGTCGACAGATTGCGGGTCCTCCACGCCAGGATGAGCGACACTGTGTATGCAACAATTCACAATTCCCAAAATTAGAAAGATGCTATCGAATTGCTCAAGAAACTGTACAATAAACAGCCGAACGAAATTCATGCTCATCACCTATTAGCCACTCGACGGCGGCAGCCCGGCGAAACTACGGGACAGTACCTGCGCGAACTTCAACAGCTAGCCAGAGCCTGCAACTGCAAGGAGGTGTCGGCTACTCAATACACCAACGACCTTATTCGGGACGCGTTTGTGGCGGGAATCGGCTCATCCTATATTCGCCTGCGGCTGCTAGAGCAGGGTAACCTGGACCTGGCCAAGACGGTAGAATTGGCCGATGCAATGGAAACGGCCTCCAGAAGCCTCGAAACCTACCCCACCGACCACGTGGGAACAGCGTGGCAAGCACAGCCACCGCCTCAACTGTACTCGGCGGCTCCTCGGAACTGCGCGATAATGCTCCCAACTTCAGACCTGACGGCTGCGGCAGCTCCTGGAGGCCCACGGTGCTATTTCTGCGGATTGGCGAAGCATCCTCGCCAGAGATGTCCGGCCAGGACGGTGTTTTGCTCCGCCTGTGGAAAGAAAGGGCACTATGCAAAAGTGTGCCGAGCGAAGACCCCTTCCAAGCCCAGCAGTGCTGCGTGCGACTCCCCAGGATCCATCTCCTTGTCTCCGGCCTCGTCGATGTCTTCAGCCACGTGCGATCCACGGGCGCCGCCATTTCCTATGATGACGATGCAAGCCACGTGCAACCGCCGCCGTTTTCAACATCATCAACCACGTGCGATTCATGGGCGCAGCCACTTTGGTCGATACTGGCCGCAGAAGACCAGCAGGGGTCCTCGTCGTCGGCTATCTCAGCTGCCTGCAGTTATGCTCGGGATCCAACAGTGGCGTCAATCATCCTGGACCAGGCCAAGCCTCACAGACTCGACAAGTCCATGATGGACATAGAGATAAACGGGCGCCTGGCGCATTGCCTGTTTGACAGCGGGAGCACGGAGAGCTTCATCCATCCGGATACAGTAAAACGGTGCGCTCTCCGTGTGCAAACTGTCAGGCAGACAATCTCCATGGCGTTGAGGTCCCGATCTGTCCTCGTTCTTGGGAGCTGTGTGGTAACCTAACGGTGCGGGGCACAGTCTACGAGAACTTCAGGCTCCTCGTGTTACCGCACCTTTGCGCTCCGGTACTCCTGGGGCTAGACTTCATGGTCCACCTGAAGAGTGTGACCCTGCAGTATGATGGGCCACTCCCTCCACTTTCAGTGGGAGAACAGCAGCCTCCAAATTGTCCAGCGCGCTCCACATGCGGCCTCTCAACACTCAAAATTACCCCGCCTTCCCTATTCGAAAATCTCGTGCCAAGCTGCAAGCCCATTGCGACTAAGAGCAGGCGTTACAGCACTGAGGATCGGATCTTTATTAGATCTGTGGTTCAGCGGCTCCTCAGGGAAGGGGTCATTCAACCTAGCACTAGCCCATGGAGAGCACAAGTCGTGGTGGTTAAGACTGGAGACAAGCCCCGGATGGTCATAGACTATAGTCAGACCATTAATAGGTACACGCAGCTGGACGCGTACCCTCTCCCGCGCATATCTGACATGGTCAACCAGATTGCGCAGTACCGGGTGTTCTCCACCATCGACTTGAAGTCAGCCTACCACCAGCTCCCCATTTGCCCAGAGGACCGCAAATACACGGCCTTTGAGGTGGATGGCCGTCTCTACCACTTTTTAAGAGTCCCTTTCGGCATCACTAATGGGGTCTCGGTCTTCCATCGTGAGATGGACCGAATGGTGGACCAAAACGGGCTACGGGCTACCTTCCCGTACCTGGACAACGTCACTATCTGCGGCCATGACCGGCATGACCACGACGCAAACCTCCAGAAGTTTTTACGCACTGCGTCTCTCCTGAACCTGACCTATAACAAGGAGAAGTGCGTATTTAGCAAGCACTGCCTAGCAATCCTCGGATACGTGGTGGAAAACGGGGTCATCGGCCCCGATCCAGACCGTATGCGTCCCCTCCTTGAACTTCCCCTACCCACTAGCATCAAAGCACTGAGAAGATGTTTAGGCTTCTTCTCATACTAGGCACAGTGGGTCCCCAATTACGCGGTCAAAGCCCGTCCGCTCATAAAATCTATCTCTTTTCCCCTGACAGCAGAGGCTCGCCTAGCCTTTGAAGGGATAAAAGCCGACATCGTGAAAGCCACGATGCACGCTGTCGATGAGTCCATCCCCTTTCAGGTGGAGAGTGATGCATCTGATTTCGCCCTGGCCGCCACACTTAACCAGGCGGGCAGGCCCGTCGTCTTTTTCTCTCACACCCTCCAAGGCCCTGAAATTCGGCACTCCTCTGAGGAGAAAGAGGCTCAGGCCATTGTGGAGGCCGTACGGCATTGGCGCCATTATTTGGCTGGCAAACGGTTTACCCTGCTCACAGACCAAAGGTGCGTGGCCTTCATGTTCAACAACACGTTAAAGGGAAAAATTAAGAATGATAAAATCTTGAGGTGGAGAATCGAACTCTCCACCTACAACTATGATATCATGTACCGTCCGGGGAAGCTCAATGAGCCCTCAGATGCCCTGTCGCATGGAACATGTGCCAGTGTGCAGGAGGACCGGTTACAGGCCCTCCACAATGATCTCTGCCATCTGGGGATCACTCGGTTTTTCCATTTTGTAAAGGCTCGGAATCTGCCCTACTCCATAGAGGATGTCAGGTCAATAACTCGAAGCTGCCAGGTTTGTGCAGAGTGCAAGCCGCACTTCTACCGGCCTGACAGGGCACACCTCATTAAGGCCACTCGCCCTTTTGAACGACTGAGTGTCGACTTCAAGGGGCCCCTTCCTTCAACAGATCGGAATGTGTACTTCCTCAACGTGGTTGACGAGTACTCCCGATTCCCCTTTGCCATCCCCTGTTCTGACATGTCCTCTGCCACGGTCATCAAAGCCCTGCGGAGTCTTTTTACCCTGTTCGGCTACCCCAGTTATATCCACAGTGATAGGGGTTCGTCGTTTATGAGCGACGACTTGAGGCAATACCTGCTCTCTAAGGGAATTGCCTCAAGTAGGACTACGAGTTCCAACCCCAGGGGTAACGGACAGGTCGAGAGAGAAAACGCTACAGTCTGGAAGGCTGTTTTACTGGCGCTAAGGTCTAGGGGTCTTCCAGTCACCCGTTGGCAAGAGGTACTTTCTGATGCGCTCCATTCAATCCGGTCCCTCCTGTGTACGGCAACCAACGCTACCCCACATGAGCGGATGTTTACCTTCCCTAGGAAGTCTTCCTCTGGGACCTCACTGCCGTCTTGGTTGATGTACTCAGGACCTGTCCTCCTGCAGCGGCATGTTAGGTCCCGCAAGTCCGACCCTTTGGTTGAACAGGTCCACCTCCTCCATGCCAACCCTCAATATGCCTATGTGGCATATCCTGATGGGCGAGAGGACACGGTCTCTATCAGAGATCTAGCGCCTGCAGGGGACCTGGAAACCCCCGTCACTCCCGCACCCCTGGTTAGGATTCCTTTGCCCATTCTCTCCCCTCCTGATACGGCGCGGGCAGCATCGGGACCTCAACTTAATCCTCTTACTCCCGTGTACAGCTTGCCTGAGTCCAGGAGATTGTCGCCACCTCGAGGTCGACAGGTGTGTGAGGAACTGGAGGAGTCAGTGGACACCACCTCGGAGAGAGGGTCGTCACCACGGTCACCAGAACTGGCACTGGAGCCAGTGCTGCGGAGGTCACAGAGACGGTGCGGACCCCCGACACGGCTGAACTTGTGAACATGTGGACAGTTCGTATTGTCTCCTTACCCCACCGGCCTTTGTTTTTAAAGGAGGGGTGCATGTGGTGAACCATAGATGGTTACCACTATGGGTACTTGTACATATGTTACTCTTGTTACTGTTGGGGTTAGGGTTTGGGTGTTCCACCTGTTATTATTGTTTATGTGGTACACTCCGTTCGGCTCTGCCTTCTTACAGGAGTATAAAGGTCACTGCTACTTCCTAGTAGCCCTTAGTCTGGGATAGTATTGTTAAGTAGTGTGCTCCAATCTTGTTGTGAATAAAAGCCTTTATTCCTGGGTACGTCCTAGCCTCCCGTGTGAATCAATCGCGCTTCACTGTCCTTGATTCGGTTGGTACGTGACCTCAGACTTTTGTATCTATTTCCCGACGGAAGAAGGTGGAAGAGAGAATGTCTGGGGCGCATGGGGTTCTTGATTATGCAGTGGCAGGGATGAATGAGAGCATCCCCATGTGATCTGAATTGGATACTTGTTCCCAAGGATGTTTGTTGCTTTCGAAAGGCTTACCACAATGCGAATAAAGGCCTGATATGATTTATTAAAATGCTTTATTTAAAGGAATGCGCAGAATGATAATCATGAAGATTTACGTAGTTCAACCAATGCAACTTACCTTTGCATTGCGAAACAGAATAAGGAACGTGTTATATGACCCCACATCAGTGGTTTGAATTCTACTGGATGTCTTTTACCTGAGGCTGAGGGGAGACCTGATAGAGGCCTACTAAATTATGAGAAGCATAGACAGGGTGGATAGTCACAGGCTTTTTCCCAGGGAGTAAGTGTTAATTACAAGGAGACACAGATTCAAGGTGAGAGGGGAAAAGTCTAAGGGAGATGTGTGGGGGAAGTTTTCAAGCAGAGAGTGCGGGTGCCTGGAACGCGCTGCCAGAGGAGGTGGTGGAAGCAGGCACATTAGCAACACTTAAGAGGCATCTGGATGGGTACATGAATAGGGAGGGAAGAGGGATACGGACTGAGTAAGGGCAGAAATCTTTTTAAAGTTTAGTTAGGGCATCATGATCGGCACAGGCTTGGAGGGCCGAAGGGCCTGTTCCTGTGCTGTACTTTTCTCTGTTCTTTGTTCTTTGTTCTGTTTCCACACCACATTTTACTTTCCAAGTTGCCTCAGTCAAGACCCTCACAACTTTGGGAGTAGTTGAAAGGAAAATATTGGTTTCATTCAACATGGAATCTCCACAATGCTGAAGGAGACCATTCAGCCCATTAAGTCTGCACCACAATCCCACCCAGGCCCTATTCCCGTAACTCCACATATTTACCCTGCTAAACCCCCTGACACGGGTCAATTCTGCATGACCAATCAACCTAACCCACACATCTTTGGAGTGTGGGAGGAAACTGGAGCACCCAGAGGAAACCCACACATACATGGGGAGAATGTGCAGACTCCACACAGACAGTGACCCGAGGCTGGAATTGAACCTGGGTCCCTGGCGCTGTGAGGCAGCAGTGCTAACCACTGTGCCACCGTGTCACCCATGCATGCTCTAATCGACTTGGTTAACTGCAAATTTCTAGCTTTCATGCACATTGAGTAAATTTGCTTTGCTTTTAAGACACATTGATTGGAAAAAATACATAGGAACATAGGACTTAAGAGCAGGAGCAGGCCATTTGGCCCTTTGATTGAACCTGGTCTGCCATTTGATAAGATCATGGCTGATTTGGTTGTGGCTCAACTCGACTTTCCTGAGTGACCCCTATAACCCATAAGAAATGTTATTTTTAAGCAATGTTCATAGAATCACACAGTGCAGACGAGGCCCTTTGGCCCTTTGAGTTCATACCAACACATTAGAAACACCTGAACTCCCATCTAATCCCATCTGCCAGCATAGCCTTGACCCATAGCCTTGAATATTATGACGCGCCAAGTGCTCATCCAGATACGTTTTAGAGGATGTGAGGCAACCCGCCTCCCCCACCTTCCCAAGCAGCGCATTCTAGACCATCTGGTTTATAAAGGTTTTTCCTCACATCCGCCCCCCCCCTAAACCTCTTGCCCCTCACCTTGAACCTATGTTCCCTCATGACTGATCCTTAAACTAAGAGAACAGCTGCTCCTTATCCAATCTGTCCATGTCCCTTATAATCATGCACAAAATTTGGGAACAAACCCTAAAATTGTACACCTTTCAATAACAGAATATATGAGTTTGCTAACATGGTGGTTAAGTTAATGGATTAGTAATCTTTACCCAAATTAATTGGCAACATAAGTTTGAATTTCACCATGACTTTTGGAGAATTTTATTCAGTTCATTGAAAAAATCTGCAATTAAAATCTTCTGGATTGTCGTTAAAACTATTGTCCTTTAGGGAAGGAAAGTTACCCTCCTTACCCACCCTGAATTAATGATGATTCCAGATTTGGGGTAGCATGGTGGCACAATGGTTAGCACTGCTGCCTCACAGCGCCATGGACCCAGGTTCAATTCTGGCCTTGGGTCACTGTCTGTGTGGAATTTGCACGTTCTCCCTGTGTCTGAGTGGGTTTCCTCCGGCTGCTCTGGTTTCCTCCCACACTTCAAAGATGTACGGATTAGGTTGATTGGCCATGCTAAATTGCCCCTTAGTGTCAGAGGGATTAGCAGGGTAAATAGGTGGGGTTACATGAATAGGGCCTGGGTGGGATTGTGGTCGGTGCAGACTTGATGGGCCGAATGGCCTCCTTCTGCGCTGTAGGGATTCTATGATGATGATCCACAGCAATATAGTTGTCTCTGATATGTTCTACAAGCATGTCAGTTGTATCAGAAACTACTACGGTGACTATAGTCAACACAGACCGCAGCAATTCAAGTTGATGGAGTGGAATTCTCCCAAAAAGATTCTAAGTGCCGAATTCGCGTAAACACTGGAGTAAATCCCGCTGCTTTTTTTAGCGGGATTTTCAAAATGAATCTCCCGCACTCTGTGCACTGCAGAGTGCCCGATCGTGATTCATGCTGAAAACCTGTGGCAGGACCTATTCCCGCTGGGGAGGTTGGCAGTATAGCGCTGAGCGGGCAAATGCACATGCCCCGATCTGTCATGGCGGAAATCGATGTATGCGCAGTAGCCCCGCTCTGCAGGTCTCCTGATTGCTGGCCAGCTCGATCGCTGGACAGCTCTGCAACCCCACAATGCTGCCCCTCCGATCCCCCCACCCTCCGACCGCTGGTCTCACAGATGTCTCAAGTCCAGCTCTGACCCCCTGCCCCCACCGGCCCACTTCAAACTCTACTCCCACCACCCCCGGCAGCCCCGATTTCCTGATTCCTCCCTCCCCTCCCCCCCCGCCCAACCCCACCCCACCGGCAGCCCCAACCCTCCCCACCCCGCAGTCCCGACCCCCAACCCCACCATGATCACTGTCCACCATCCTCCCTCTGCCTACAATCCCAAAGTGCAGAGTGGCAGCGGGACCCCCCCACCGCACACTAATTGCCCCCAGAGGCCTCGCCCACATTAGGCCCTGCCCACTCTGGCCACACCTCCTTGGCACTGCCTGATGCCCAATGGGCAGTGCCCAGGTGCCTCCTGGGTATTGTCACTTTGCTCCTCAGGCAGTGCCAGGAGGGCCAGGCAGCAATGCCCAGGGGCTTCACTCCAGTGGGTTCGGGCAGCCAGCTCCCCACTGGGAGCTGTTGTAAACCCTGCAGGAGTGAAACACTCCTGGTGGGGTGGGGGGATGCTCGCAGACCCAGAGACTTCAGCCCCAGGCCTGCTAATGATATGCTAATGCTTATTTAAATAATTCATACAGCTCCATGCCGATTTTTGGCGTGGAGTTAACGATGATGGAAATCCGGCAGCTGGAGGCCGTGGTGCCCAGCAGAAAGCCCGCTACATGGCCTCCGCTTATGTCTCCTGGTCTGCTGCTCTGCTAGGGTAGCCCACGCGCTGGGACAATCACCGCCATGATTCACCACAACCTTCAACTGGAGGTGGACAATAAAAGTTGACCTTGCGAGTGATGCCCACGTCCTGTGATTTAATAAAACAACAACTCAACGACAGAGACAGCAGCAGTCCTGAAAGAGAAAATAAAGATTTGCGTTTATATTAAGTTAACTTATTAGTGTCACAAGTAACTTTAACACTGCAATGAAGTTACTGTGAAAATCTCCCAGTCGCCACACTCTGGGAGGATTTAGCATGACCAAAGCACATAACCAGCACGTCTTTCAGACTGTGGGAGGAAACCGGAGCCTCCGGAGGAAACCCACACAGACACAGGGTGAATGTGCAGACGAAGCACAGACAGTGACCCAAACCGGGAATCAAACCCAGGTCCCTGGCATTGTGAGGCAGCAGTGCTAACCACTGTGTCACCGTGCTGCCTGCAGATAATGCCTTCCACGAGAACCAGACATCTCCAAGTGTTTGACAGTCAATGAAATACAAATTGCCCACAGCAATTGCCCACAGCAGCAATATGTCGGTGACCAGATAATCCTTTCTGACTGAGGGTGAAATATTGACCAGGAGAACAAGAATCTGTTCTTCTTCAAAATAGTGCCACGGGATTTTTCAAGTCTACCCGAGAAGAGGACTTAGTTTAATATCTCACCTGAACATTGGTACCTCTGTCTGTGCAGCACTCAGTCAGGATGTCAACCTAGATTTTTGCATAGCGGTCCTGGAGTGGGATTCGAACCCGCAACTTTTTGACTCAGCTGCTGGAATCAGGATCCAATTAAAAGTGTGCAGTTTGGAACTAAATTTTGAAATATGCAGCGTTTGATCTCTTGAAATATTTTTGTCAAATAATTGGACATATTTGTAAATATTAGATGAGGTGCTGCTTGTACATTCAGTCCATCAATCTTAGCTGTCAGAGCTCTGGATTCTGCTCAGGAAGTGCACATGTGTGATCATCTTCACTTAATTCTTTGATTCTGAATTTACAACCAACCATTCTGATCATGCAGAACCTTAACAGCTACCGAAGTCCATTTATAATCTGGGAATAATTTCCTCCTCTTGTTTTAATGTATTGCAATCTTTCCCCACACACGCATGCAACTGCTTCACTTTGCAAATAAATTCTCCTTTTTTTTAAAATAAAATCTCTGGTGACAGGGCATTACTTTACACTTTTATACTTTGTTCAGGCAAAATAAATAATTCGACGTCTGGGTAAAGTTGCGACGCATTGGGATTTAACGACTAGGAGAAAGCTATGTGACTGAGCGATAACATGCATTGAGGGGTTATAAAAAATAAAACAGCAAAACGATTCTAGTGTTACATGATTGATTATTCACATCTAAAGCCTGTCTGTTCGAGTATGTTGCCTTTCCATTAAAATATTTCTGTGAAATGAGAAAGACAGCTATACCAGGCATGAACCTTGCATGCTGTATTCCTCTAGGGAGCAGGTGTGAAAGGCAGCCACCTGCAACTCAGCCTTATTTGTATTGTACCTCTCGCACCATCTTAGTTTTGGTTGGGTCTTTCTTGGGCTTTGTTGAGATCTAAATGTTTGTTTTCACGTTCTACCTAAGATCTAGTTGACGCTCCCTCTCGACTGCTCAAGAAGGCAGCTCACACCATCTTCTCAAGGCCAATTCGGGATGGGCAATAAATGCTGGCCTAGACAGTGATGCGCACGTCCCACAAGGGAATGGGAAAAATATATATTTTGCCCGTCCGTCAATGAAGCCTCCTTCTGTCAGAAGGTTGGAGCAGTTGTCAAATGTTAGCTTGGTAACTGGCGAAAGCCTGTGGCTGATAGTCCTTTGGGACTGGCTGATGATCACAAGGAACATTTGCACCACACAAATGCCAGGCAATGACCATCACCAATAAGAGACACTCTAATCACCGCCCCTTGACGTTCAATGGTGTAACCATCACTGAGTCCCCCACTGTCAATATTCTTGGGGTTTCCATTAACGAAAAACTCAACTGGACTCGCCACATAAACACAGTGGCTACAAGAGCAGGTCAGGGGCGAGGAATATTGCGGTGTGTAACTCACCTCCTGACTCCCCAAAGCCTATACACCATCTAGAAGGCCAAGGGCAGCAGATAAATGGGGACACCACCACCTGAAAGTTCCCCTCCAAGCCACTCACCGTCCTGGCTTGGAAATATATCACTGCTCCTTCACAGTCGCTGGGTCAAAATCCTGAAATTCCCTCCCTAACGGCCTTGTGGGTGAACCCACAGCATGTGGACTGCAGCGATTCAAGAAGGCAGCTCACCACCACCTTCTCAAGGGCAATGAGGGATGGGCAATAAATGCTGGCCAGCCGGCGATGCGCAATAAAAATAAAATTGGCAATGTAATCTACAGGTTTTGAGGAAAAGAGTTATGGATAGATAGGTGAAGCTGAGGCTGTCCTCCTTTGAGAGGAGAAGATTAAGAGGAGATTAGTTTGAGGGGTCTAAGCAGAGAAGATAAGGAGAAAATGGGTCGTGTAGGCTGAAGGGTGAAGAACCAGAGGACAGTGGTTTATTAAGGTGATTGGCAGAAGAAGCAAAGGCGTAAGGAAAACGTGAGGTAAAGCTAATTTTACACAGCCTTGATTTAAAATTCTCATACTTGTTTTCAAATCGCAGGGCCCTACAACATTCTGTGATAGCTGTGCTCTGGTTCTGGTCTCCTGACCATCCTTGATTTTAGTGGCTGCACCATCGGTGTCCATGGCTTTAATTGCCAAAGTTCTAAGCTCTGGGATTTCCTCCCTAAACCTCTTCACATCTAGCACAGCGGTTAGCACTGCTGCCTCACAGCAACAGGGACTCGGGTTCGATTCCCGGCTTGGGTCACTGTCTGTGTGGAGTTTGCATGTTCTCCCTGTGTCTGCGTGAGTTTCCTCTGGGTGCTCCAGTTTCCTCCCACATTCTGAAAGACATGCTGGTGAGGTGCATTGACCTAAACAGGTGCCGGACCGTGGTGACTATGGGAATTTCACAGTAACTTCATTGCAGTGTTAATGTAAGCCTTACTTGTGACTAATAAATAAACTTTACTTTACTTCACTTTCTCCCTTTAAGACACTTCCTAAAACCCTTTGGTCAAACCTTTGGCCATCCGCCCTCATAAAGAAACATAGAAAATAGAAGCAGGAGAAGGCCATTTGGCCTTTCGAGCCTGCTCCACCATTCAGTATGATCATGACTGATCCTCAACACCATACTCCCATGCTCTCCCCTTGATGCCCTTAGAGTTTAGAAATCTATTTCCTTATTAAGTATATTCAGCAACTTGGCCTCCAGGGCCTTCTGTGGTAGAGAATTCCACAGGTTCACCACCCTTTGAGTGAAGAGGTTTCTCTTCAACTCAGTCCTAAATGGCCTATCCCATACGTTGGGACTGTGACCCCTCATACTAGACCCCCCCCCCAAAGAAAACAGCATCCTTTCATCCAGTCTGTCCAGGCGCTGTCAGAATTTCAATATGATCCTCTCGCATTCTTCTAAATTCCAGTGAATACAGGCAGAGTTGACCCAATCTTTCCTCACACAACAATCCTGCCATCTCAGGAATCAGTCTGGTGAACCTTCGTTGCACTCCCTCTTTGGCAACTACATCCTTTCTTAGAAAAGGATACCAATATTGCACACTGTACTCCAGTTGTGGTCTCACCATGGTCCTGTACAGCTACAGTAAAACATCCTTGCTCCTGTACTCAATTCCTCGTGCAATGAAGGCCAAAATACCATTTGTCTTTCTAACTGCTGTCTGTACCTGCATGCTTGCTTTCAGTGACTGGTGCACTGGGACACACGGGTCCCTTTGTCTGTCAACATTTCCCAACCTATCGCCATTTAAATAATGCTCTGCCATTCCATTTCTCTGTCCAAAGTGGATAACTTCTCATTTATCCACATTATACTGCATCTGCCATGTATTTTCCCACTCAGTAAGAAGTTTAACAACACCAGGTTAAAGTCCAACAGGTTTATTTGGTAGCAAAAGCCACACAAGCTTTCGAGGCTCTGAGCCCCTTCTTCAGGTGAGTGGGAATTCTGTTCACAAACAGAACTTATAAGACACAGACTCAATTTACATGAATAATGGTTGGAATGCGAATACTTACAACTAATCCAGTCTTTAAGAAACAAAACAATGGGAGTGGAGAGAGCATCAAGACAGGCTAAAAAGATGTGTATTGTCTCCAGACAAGACAGCCAGTGAAACTCTGCAGGTCCACGCAACTGTGGGAGTTACAAATAGTGTGACATAAATTCTGATTCTAGGATCGCATGATAAAGACTCAGGAGGAAAAAAGCAGAAATATTTATGTGAAATTTTTTGTGAACAGAATTCCCACTCACCTGAAGAAGGGGCTCAGAGCCTCGAAAGCTTGTGTGGCTTTTGCTACCAAATAAACCTGTTGGACTTTAACCTGGTGTTGTTAAACTTCTTACTGTGTTTACCCCAGTCCAACGCCGGCATCTCCACATCATTTTCCCACTCACTCAACTTGTCTAAATAGCCTTGAAGCCTCTTAAGATCCTCCTCACCACTCATGTTCCCACCAAGTTTCATATCATCAGCAAATTTGGAAATATTACTTTTGGTTCCCTCATCCAAATCATTGCTGTATATTGTGAATATCTGGGGCCCAAGCACTGATCGCTGGGCCCCACTGATCACTGCCTGCGATTTCAAAAAAGACCCATTTATCCCTATTCTCTGTTTCCTATCAGCTAACCAATTCTCAATCCATGCCAATATATTACCCTCAATCCCTTAATATCTCCTTTAAATGACTCAATGTCATAAATGGTGAAATTCCCTGCTGGTGAAATGGTGTGATGACAATAATCTCTCCCTCAATGTCAGCAGCACTGGTGTCAGTGAACAGCATAAGCAGCCAATTACAATGAAGTATTCTCACAGTCAGCAAACCAGGAAGTTAAAGACACAAATTATTCTTTGCCGTTAAGTTTAAGTGACACAGGAGGTGGTACGGTGGCACAGTGGTTAGCATTGCTGCCTGTCAGTGCTGGGGGCCCAGGTTCAATTCTAGCCTCGGGGGGGACTCTATGGAGTTTGTATGTTCTCCCAATGTCTGTATGCGTTTCCTCCAAGCGCTCCGGTTTCCTCCGACAGTCCAAAATGTGCAGATTAGGTGGATTGGCCATGCTAAATTGATGTCCAAAGATGTGAAGGTGAGGGGGATTAGCTATGATCAATGCGCGGAGTTATGGTGATGGGGTGGGGGAGTGGGCCTAGGTAGTGTGCTCTTTTGGACTGAGAGTCAATTGACTAAATGGCCTTCTCCTGCACTGTAGGGATTCAATGGAATAAATTAATTTGACATTTCAGCTGGTGAAATAAATGATTATGATTGAATTAAACTAAAATATCAAAAACAGACTTAAAAAAACTAAAAGTTCCACATATTTTATTGGAGAAATTTGATGGCTTTTCTGAGCCAGCGATGATGTTTAGCAGTCATTATGAACCTTAGTATACCATTAAAAACTCAATTACATCCTATTCAGAAAGATGTAACTTTTTCAAGGGTTCTCACAGCAAGACAACAGCATCAGCTCACTCATTATTTAGGAACTGCACTCTGGAGGAGTGTAGAATCCGTGACAGCAACTTAGATTTTCCACCTTATTCTGCACATATGCGGACCCACAAAGTTGCTGTTGGTTTCAGTGGAGCAATGATAGCAAAGCTGACAGATTCTGCATCATTAACACTTACAAATTCCTGCCGATTGTGCTTTTCGAGTAACGGTTTCGCATTCTTCAACAACACCATGAGAACCAATTTGGCACTTTGCGCAAGTCATGAAGTTGCCAAGCTGGCATCCTCCTGTGGGAGAACCTTTCATTAACATCATTCTACAATATGTTTTGCTAATGCTAATGAAATGTTCTTGCTTCTGGATCCTTTCAATATAAAAGTAAATGTGTGGGGATGGGAGTAACTGTGTGACTTATTCTTTCAGCTTGCATGTAATTAGAAGATATGCTTATGTATATTTGACATTAAAATAGTTAATCGCCCTATTACAAGTAATTGAGTGAATGAGAAAGTTGAGGTTTGAAACATATTAGAATTATAGAACCCCTACAGTGCAGAAGGAGGCCATTTGGCCCATCAAGTCTGCACTGACCACAATCCCACCCAGGCTCTATCCCCTTAAACCTATGCATTTACCCTAGCTAGATCCCCTGACACTAAGGGGAAATTTAGTATGGCCAATCCACCTAACCCGTACATTTTTGGACTGTGGGAGGAAACCAGAGCACCCGGAGGAAACCCACGCAGACACGGGGAGAATGTGCAAACTCCGCACAGACAATGATTCAAGCTGGGAATTGAACCCAGGTCCCTGGCACTGTGAGGCAGCCATGCTAACCACTGTGCCATTGTGCCCTTCCAAATTGAGAATATGATTCTGTCATTTGCTCAGTCTATCTATTCTTCCATGTGTTTGTGTGCAGAAGTAACCCTTCTTTCAGGATACCACAACAATAACACCATCTGCAGAAGCAAAGAAAAAAGAGTGCTCTTTCTATTAGGATACAGTCTACTTAACAGGGAGGTCAAGTCACAAAGGCCCCAAGAAGGGTTGTACGAAGACAGAGGAAGGCAGCAAGATGGCAGAGGGATGGTCAACCTCTTGTGAAAGCAACTCAAACTCAAGTTAAGAGAGACTGAGGGCAGGTCAGCGGTGAGATTGGGACCGTCCAGAGTAACAAAGGGCAGGTCTAGGGTGGCAGATGGAGGATCGAGGATGAAGCAGGTCCATGGTGCCTGGAAAGGGGCACCGTTTTGGTGATGGGGGAAGCTCTAGTGTAATGGAGAGTGGCTCATGGGTCACAGATGGAAGGGCTAAGATGATGAAAGGAACGTCAAAGGTGCCTGAGGCACGATGAGAGTTTGTAGCACCAGGGGTTCCATTGTGGCAGCAGTTTGGATTCAAAGGCTTCCTCTCTGACAGGCAAAATGATGTTGCCGACATGCAGGGAATGGACGCCTGTCCAGGTGCTTTTTTAGTATGACACCTAGAGCCATGATCTTACTGGCTGTTCACGCCACACTTCTGCTGCAGCGAGGTTGGAGAATTTGGCAGCCAGCTAAATCTTTGTTCACTGCAGCGAAATGGGAAAATCCCGCCAGTGTGAACGGTGATAAGACTCTGGCCCCAGACTTTCGAACAACATGAGGCAATGGCAGCATTCACGACTTCCTGCCCATACCCACTGCACAATTGGCTGGGCCCCTTGATTGTGCATAGCTAATTAGCTGGCCGCCTTGTGATTTTGCCATCGCCCCATTGTCAGAACACTTGCCTCTGCAACAATATTCCATTCTATACATTGACAGCAATATTCAGAGAAGATTTAAGAAGGAGCCATTAAATAGCAACAAGCCATTAAGTCAATGGTAACAAGGATATATAACGACAAGAAATAAGGGATGCCATAAAATGATGGTTCATATAATACTGCCACAATCTTCCAATTTGTGGTACCATTAGTGGCCATTTTGCACTTGCAGTAGAATGCCTATCTTGGGGCTGAAATTACCCAAGTGCTATTTATAACGACTCGTTTAATGAACTCGTAAAACTCTTATGTCACTATTTTTACAAAGTCATTAGTGCAATTAAAATAGTGCACGTAGGAATTTTATGAGCGTGCATTAACCAAATCATTAATAATAGCAGTCGAGCAATTTCAACCTCCAACACAAACATTAATATGCCAAACAGTCACAGAATCTATAATGACTGGATATAATCTCAAAACACAGAAGAAGTAGTGTTTAAATTTAACTACTTGCTGAACATATTGACTGGCCTGTCACGAGAGTTATTGGGGACTGATTATAGCAGCAATTTCAAAAGATATTTGGTTTAAAGACCAGAAGGAAAACTTGGTCAAAGATTGCTTGAAAGATTTGGGATATGATAATCCCTAATCCTTAGACCAGCCAGTTAGACTCTTCTTTGGTTGGCAATTTCCTTTCAGTATTTTTAAAATTCTTTTTCTTTATTCATTCGTTATTCATTAAATTGGCCAGCATTTTATGCCCATCCCTAGTTACCCCTGATAAGGTGATGGTGAGCTGCCTTCTTGACAACTGAGTGGCTTGCTCGGCCATTTCAGAGGGCAGTTGAGAGTCACCCGCTTTGCTGTGGCTCTGTAGTCACATGTAGGCCAGACCAGGTAAGGATGGCAGATTTCCTTCCCTAAAGGACATTAGTGAACCAGATGAGGTTTTCCGACAATTAACAACTGTTTCATTGTCATCAATTGATTGTTAATTCCAGATACTTTTTATTGAATTCAAATTCCACCATCTACCGTGGCAGGATTCGAACCCGGAACATTGGTTGAATTTCTGGATTAACAGTCTAGCGATAATGCCACTAAACCATCGCCTCCCCAAATTACCACAAATTCTAATTTTGCTTCATTGATTAATCAAACTTGATTCCATGCATTGTTGCCCAATGATCTGTTAAAATGCAGAGCTGTCCAACTGAGCCAACTGCCTTGACTTGCCAACTAAACAGTGTTTGAAATAAGGGTCTACACATACCCTGCTTCACAAATACTGAATCATAAATCTGGCATATATTCGCACAAACCTAGCATACATATTGGGCAATATACCAGAGTGCTGCGATTTATAGAACTAATAGAATTCATTACCATTAATGTGATGAAGTGATCGAGTGCTCATAAATTTTTTATCAACTAGTTACCACGAATATTGTCTCACATTTAACTATATGAGACTGTAACAAATATGAAATAAATGGAAATCACAGTCCATTGACTATTTTATTGATTCACCTGGTACATGTCAAGTCATTTTGTACATGCATAAATTAAGAAGACAAGGAGCTGGAATAAAGGACATGACGCATTTTCTAGAACAATCCGGGCCATTCCATAAGATTAACTCAATGTTTTTCTTTCTTTATTTTGAAATTGTCTTCCAACATCAAGGAAAAAAGGGAATATTCTTAAGTTTAAAGCTTATTTATCAGTGTCACAAGTAGGCTTACATGAACACTGCAATGAAGTTACAGCGAAATCTTTGAATATAAATTTTTCATCCTTGACTAAAACCCCTCCATTATTTCGGCTCTTCACAACTTTATAAGCTCCTCCATTCTCACAGATTTGTGGGACATCTGCACCTCTCTAACTCTGGCATCTTAAGCATCTCCAATTTTAATCATTCCACCATTGGTGACCCATGTCTTCAGTTGCCTGCAGGCTCTGGAATACCCTCAGTCACCACACTCCGGCGCCTGTTCGGGTACACTGAGGGAGAATTTTAGCATGACCAATGCACCTAATCAGCACGTCTTTTGGACTGTGGAAGGAAGCCAAAACACCCGAAGGAAATCCACACAGACACGGGGAGAACGTGCAGACTCCGCTAAGACATGAGTGACCCAAGCTGGGAATCGAACCCCAGTCCCTGGCGCTGTGAAGCAGCAGTGCTAACCACTGTGCCACTGAGGGAGAATTTAGCATGACATGCACATAACCAGCACGTTTTTCAGACTGTGGGAGGAAACTGGAGCACCAGAGGAAACTCACACAGACACAGAAAGAAAGTGCAGCCTCCGCACAGACAGTGACCCAAGCCGGAAATCGAACCTGTGTCCCTGTGACGCAGTAGTGTTAACCACTGTGCGACCATGCACTCGGTTAATATATTATTATTTTGTTTAAAGCAAACAAGTTTATAATTCGCTATGTTTAATGCAATAAGGAAACTTTCACCTAGCATGAAACAACATTGAGAACAAATGCCCAATTTTGTTAAGATTTTATAAAGCAAAAAAAAATCGGTCTTTTCCATAGTTAAAATGTAGGTGTTTAACTTTACTGCTGACTTGAAGGAAAACTCCAAAAATAACTTGGTAGATGACATAACAGGAATTGTCCACGAGGTCAGCTTTTGGCCAAAGTAGCACTGGAGGTGGAGATGTGCCAATGGATCTATTGTGGTGGTAGTCTAAAGACTCCAAGGAGGTCTGACTGTCGACATGCCTGTACTGGATGGCAGATGGTCTATTAATATAGTCAACAGATTAATGATAGAGACAGCCTGCTATTCTAATTGTGCCAACTCAGTTTACACGTATCGAGAAGGACACAATAGCATTATCAATAACAATAACCTCAACTTGTATCGCGCTTTTAACCTAATAAAATGTTCAAAGGCACTTCACAGGACTATTATGAAACTCAATTTGATACTGAATCAAATAAGGTCATATTAGGACGGATGACAAAGACCTCAAGGAGAGTCTTAAAAGAGGAAAGCGAGGTAGAGCAGTGGAGGGTTGTGGGGAGGGTATTCCAGAGCCTGCAGGCAACTGAAGACATGGGTCACCAATGGTGGAATGATTAAAATTGGAGATGCTTAAGATGCCAGAGTTAGAGAGGTGCAGATGTCCCACAAATCTGTGAGAATGGAGGAGCTTATAAAGTTGTGAAGAGCCGAAATAATGGAGGGGTTTTAGTCAAGGATGAAAAATTTATATTCAAAGATTTCGCTTGAGAGGAAGGCAATGTAGGTCAATAAGCACAATGATGACAGGTGAATGGGACTTGTGATTTAAAACACTGGGAGCAGACTCTTGGATGATCTTATATTTGGAGAGTGTAGAAGGTGGGAAACCACACAGGAGTGTTTTGAAATAATCAAGTCAAGAGGTAACAAAGGCATGAATGAGGATTTGATTTGATTTATTATTGTCACATATGTTAGTATACAGTGAAAAGTATTGTTTCTTGTGCTATACAGACAAAGCATACCGTACATAGAGTACATAGGGGAGAAGAAAAGGAGAGGGTGCATAATGTAATGTTACAGTCATAGCTAGGGTGTCGAGAAAGATCAACGCCAAATCTGTAAGAGATTGAAATAGAATATTATTATTTTATAAGAGTTAGAGTTTTAAAAGCATAGAATGAGAATAAAAGATAGAGTTTGAGGGTATGCTGGGGATAGCTCGCAAGAAATCGTCTCGCTCTGGCACCTTCAACAGTTGATGTGGGGGAAATGAAAAATGTCAAAGAGATGGAAATTGTTGTTCTTTGTGTTCGGAAGCTCATCTTGTGGTCAAATATGACACAAAGGGTGCCAAGGAGAATGATAGAATTGGTAGCGAGGAAATGGAGTTTGGAGTGGGGATGGAAAGAAATGGCTTAGAGGAAATTTCTGCTCACCCGGTATTTGATGTCGGATAAACAGTCTGGTAAGCCGGCAAGAGTGGAGGAGTCGAGAGAGGAAATGATGTGGAAGAGTTGAATGACATCAGTGTTTGTGTAAATAAAATTATTGTGATTTTGGATGATGTCGCAGAGGATAGAATGTAGGACAGGCCGAGATTTGACCCTTCGGCAATAGCAGAAATAATGGTTAAGGATCAGGAAGAGAAGCCATTGCAAGTGATACTCTGGCTGCAATTAGATAGATCAGCATGGAATCAGGTGAGAGCAGTTCCACTCGGCTGGATGACATTGGAGAGGCACTGCAGAAGGTGATATGGTCAAGTGTGTCAAAGACTGCAGATCGATCATGAAGAATGGGCAAAGATAATTTACCATTTTGCAGAATATGAGCATTGGTGGCTAGGCCAGCATTTATTGCCCATCCCTACTTACCCTTGAGAAGGTGTTGGTAAGTTGCCTTTCTGAACCCTGCAGATTATGTGGTGAAAGTAGACTGATGTACTGTTAGGGAGGGAGTTCCAGGATTTTTACCCAGTGACAATGAAGGAACGGCGATATAGTTCCATGTCATGATGGTGTATAGCTTGGAGGAGAATTTACAGGTGGTGGTGTTCCGATGTACCTGCTGCCCTGGTCATTCTAGGCGTAGAGTTCGCAAGGTTGGAAGGTGCTGTAGAAGAAGCCCTGGTCAAGTACAGCAATACAGCTTGTAGAATGGACACACTATTGCCACTGCCTATCAGTGGTGGAGGGAATGGATATTTAAAGTGATGGACAGATTGCCAATCTCTTGTTGGAGATGGTCATTGCCTGGAACTTGTATGTCGCACATATTGCTTGTGACTTGTCAGCCAAGGTCTGGATGTTGTCCAGGTCTTGTTGCATTTGGACATGGACTGCTTCAGTATCTGAGGAGTCATAAATGATACATTGTGCAGTCATCAGCAAACATCCCCACTTCTGACTTTATGATGGAAGGAAGGTCATTGATGAAGCAGCTGAAGATGGTTGGGCCTCGGACAATTGAAGGATGTAATTAATAATGCTCAGAAAAGATTTATCCCAGTGAGAAAGAAAAGCTCTTGAAGAAGAATGATTCATCCTTAACTAAGGAAGTTAAGGATAGTATTAATTTGAAACATTGTCCAAAAGATGTGCAGGTTAGGTTGATCAGCCATGCTAAATTGCCAAATTAATGTCCCAAAATGTGTGGATTAGGGGGATTAATGGGGTAAATACATGGGGTTACAGGGATAGGGCCTGGGTATGATGCTCTGTTGGAGAGTTGGTGAAGACTTGATGGGCTGAATGGTCTCTTTTTGCACTGTAGGGATTCTATGATTGTACAAATCTGCAAAGATTATTGTAGGCCAAAGGATTGGATAGTTGATAAGAACCAGCAAAGAATGACTAAAAAGACAATGAAGGGACAGAAAGCAGAATATGAGAGAAAGCTAGCTCGTAATATCGGCCAGGCTGGTGGAATGATCAGAGGTGTGGGGGGAGGAGTAGGGGCGGGGGGGGGGGGGGGGGGGTGGCATCCTGGCACAAATAGACTCCGTCCACGACCCCTATTGGCGCGGATCACACTTGGCCTCATTTTGTTTCCTAACTGGCATAAGATTTGAAAAAATGGGCGCGATTCTCTCTAGTTTCACGCTCGTTCGGCACTTAGAATGTTTTTGGTAAGATTGCCCCTGTGGAAACTCTTAGTGTGAGTATTTGAACAGGAAAAGAGTAACTAAGCTAGCATTGGTCCTCTAGAAAGCGAGTCTGGGCAATTGACAATGGAAATGGCAAGGCATTCTACACTTGCCTTCCTGACAGAGGACTTAGAAAACTTCCTGATGATTCTTGAAAATCAAGGGATGATAGGGAGGGATGAACTTCATACAATCGCCATCACCAGGGAAAGGGTGGCAGGAAAACTGTTAAATCTAAAGGCTAACCCTCACTCTGGTCTTAATGGCAAAGAAGCCTGTGATCTCCTCACACTGATTCATAGGAAGAAGTCTCACAACACCAGGTTAAAGTCCAACAGGTTTATTTGGTATCACGAACTTTCGGAGCATTGCTCCTTCATCAGGTGAGTCACATACCAAATAAACCTGTTGGATTTTAACCTGAAGTTGTGAAATTTCTTACTGTGCCCACCCTAGTCCAACGCCGGCATCTCCACATCATTCAGAGAATAGAATCATAGAATTCCTACAGTGCAGAAGGAGGCCATTCAGCCCATCGAGCCTGCACCGGCAACAATCCACCCTATCCCCGTAACCCCATATATTTACCCTGCTATTCGCCCCAAAACACAGGTCAAATTAGCATGGCCAATCAACCTAGCCCACACATCTTTGGACTGTGGGAGGAAACCGGAGGACCTGGAGGAAACCCACACAGATACAAGGAGAACGTGCAGACTCCACACAGACAGTGACCCAAGCCGGGAATCAAACCTGGGTCCCTGGTGCTGTGAGGCAGCAGTGCTAACCACTGTGCCACCGTGCTGCCCCAAATTGTTGGAGGTGAAGGTGGAAGTCGGAGGGATCAGTTAGGAGAAGCAGTTTACATATAGCATCAAAAGTATTTTTACTCCTCTGAGCCTTTGCAGCTCCCTCGTGCCTTGGTGTTGAGGAAGAGAAGTTGAAGAGGCTAACTGTTGCCTGGGCCCAACACAGGAAGATACCCCTGTGTGGGACCCGCGTACAAAAGGTGTATTCCACCAAGCTCTCCGATAGCTCTCTTGGCTATTGAAAAGTATTCGTGTGGGCGGCACGGTAGCACAGTGGTTAGCACTGCTGCTTTACAGCACCCGGGTTCAATTCCCGGCTTGGGTCACTGTCTGTGTGGAGTTTGCATGTTCTCCTTGTATCTGCGTGGGTTTCCTTCGGGTGCTCCGGTTTCCTCCCACATTCTGAAAAATGGGCTGGTTGGGTGCATTGACCCGAACAGGTGCCGGACTGTGGCGACGAGGGGAATTTCACAGTAACTTCATTGCAGTGTTAATGTGAGCCTTACTTGTGACTAATAAATAAACTTTACTTTACCTTGAAAAAGTATTCTTCAGTCGAAATGGTACTCAGGCTCTCTCCTTGGTCATCACAACTTAGCCCAACCCTGCTTTATAAATATTAGGTTGAGATACAGAGCTGGACACAGTTGGACATAACAAAAACAGCAATGATTACAGCTTGCATTAGGTATATCAACAGACATAATTAGACTGTTTTCTACAGGTTCCACATAATAGGTAATTAGACAGTTGGGATCAATTATTATGTGTTAGAAGGTATACAACAGCCCAGATTTCTCCCCAGCCTACAATGAGAAAAGCCACACTGAAATGAGGTACCCTGGAGTTGATCATACCCAAAAGGACATTTTCTTTTGAACTACCTTCTCAAGTAAATCCTGATTTTCTTTTCCTTAAATGTGTTGAACAAACACTTGACAGCCCTTCTTCAGGATAGCCGCTCCAATGGAAAGCATTTGAATGTACTTCTAACCTGACTTATGTGGCGTGTGTTTTGCATATAAAGAAGTTTCAGTAAATTGTAGTTCAGTTTACTTTAGTCATGGCTGCCCCTGAGTAATTGGTTTAGTTTGTGCTTCAGTCATTGTGTGGCAATTCATTAGTACCGCTGCATCACTGTCCAAAGCAGGGTTTGACTGTATCTGCTTTATTACTCTTTTTGTTTGGATTCGAAGATCTCTCCATCGTTGAAGTGACCCCCCTGTTTACAGTGTCTTACGACCAGGTGAGGAGTTGCAGGAGATGGCTTCCCTCATTTGCCACTCCATGTTTGACCGCAACAGGGCATTTTAAAAAAAGGTGTCTGCCGAGTCAGTGAGTGTTTAACTGTTTGCGCGCTGTGACCGTAAAATACACACATGGACAGGTTTGTATGAAAAGAGAATAGTGTTTATTATACTTAAATAGGTCGAAGGAAACATCATAAAATTTCTTCAACCTCTACACACGCCGAACATGCTCGAAGTTCACACTCTGACGATACTGTATCTTTAAGAAATGTATTTTAATTATGTCCCTTTACAGAATGTTTCTAGCAGGCCCTGGAAGTTGTCAGTGCCATTGTATGGGATGGGGGTAGGGCCTGGGTGGGATTGTGGTCGGTGCAGACCCGATGGGCCGAATGGCCTCTTTCTGTGCTGTAGGGTTTCTGAGATTTCTGAGATTCTGAGTATCTGTGACTAGTGTCCTTCATTGCTGCTGAGGCAATATAACTGACACTGTGTTGATTTTAATCTGGACTAATGCAATGCTTTGGAGTTTTAATGGTCCTTTGGGGATTGCTGAGTGGAGCTTGATTTGGGGATGATTGACAGGTCAGGTGATATGCATGGGGACAATTTTATTTCCACAGAAAGTCCAATTTTTAGTTTCATTTTCTCAGCTTCTGTTCGAAGCTAGTGGAAGAAGGCAGTGTTTCTGTCTCTCCAGAGGCTAGCTGGAAGTTCCAGGACTGGAGAGTCTCAGAGATTCGATCCAACATTCAAAGGACCAATTCATACCAGGTGTTAAAAAAGCTGAAAATCCAACATCACACGAGCATACTTGTTTCTGTGCCAAGTCTGAAGAGGGGTGTGTGTGTCTGTGGGATGGTGTTTGACTTGGAACAACATAGACAGCTAGCTGTTTAGGAGTTATACTGTGTTGTGTTTAGTTCTTGTAATTGGTAAAAGTTATGCTAATTTGTTTTGTTATATTTTTAACTGTGTTCTTAAATAAACTTTGTTTGATAAAAGTTTCCAAGTAGGTCACTTGAATCATACCTGGAGTTAAACACCTTCTACTTATAAAGTTCAAACAGGACTAGACAGGGTAGATACAGGAAGGATGTTCCCGATGGTGGGGGAGTCCAGAACCAGGGGTCACAGCCTGAGGATTCAGGGTAGACCATTCAGGACGGAGGTGAGGAGACATTTCTTCACCCAAAGTGTGGTGAGCCTGTGGAATTAATTACCACAGGAAGTAGTTGATGTCAAAACGTTGAATGTATTCAAGAGGCAGCTGGATATAGCACCTGGGGCAAATGGGTTCAAAGGTTATGAGGAGAAAGCAGGATTATGAGCCATGATTGTAATGAATGGCGGAGCAGGCTCGAAGGGCCAAATGGCCTCCTCCTGCTCCTATCTTCTATGTTTCTATGTTTCTTATGCTCACCCTAATGCCAAATTCAAATGTAAAAACTTCGGGCCCAATTTTACCATCACAATGCGCCTGTTTTCAGGCGCATAAAGTTGGTAAAGTTCAGCGTGAGGTGAGTAGCACGATCCACACTCCTCCGCACCGGTTCCCCCTTTACCAAGGCCCGAAAATGGCTGCAATCCAGACTGCGCCTGAAACGGGCGCAATCGGTGGGGGGTGGGGGGAGGGAGGTCCGCTGTTACTCTGCCTGAGATCAGAGGGGGAAGGGTGGGTCCGCTGCCACTGATCAGAACTGCACAGGTTTGGACGCATTAAGCCCCGCCCACAGGCTTCTTCAGGCAGAGTGCGTATGGGGATGCCTGAGAACGGGTCCAAAAGTTAGATTAGAAACACTCCCTTGCCAGAATTTAATCGACATGCCCGCTGCAAACAGCAGGCCCACCGCGAACGGCTCGCTGAACCCGCATTCTCCTTTGGCCTCGGGCAGGTGAGACGGTAAAATTCCAGCACCAGTTTCAAGTCCACCCAGCACTTAGAATCAAAATAGTAAAATAGGACCCTTAGGTTTGCTTCATGGGACACCTTGGAGTTTGTGGCCTGCGTCTTAATAACACACACAAATAGATTACAGAATGGTGGGATAGATTAAGTAATTTCAAGTCCAGTAATGTTAAAGGGCATGTGGTTGTTGAAGGCTGGTGACTGGGCTGGCTCCAGGCTGAACTCTTTGGTCCTTCTGGGGTCAATGTTGAAGTTAAAAGACGTAGATGGACAATGGCCAATGGGGTGGCACGGTAGCACAGTGGTTAGCACTGCTACCTCAAAGCACCAGGGACTTTGGTTCGATTCCTGGCTTGGGTCACTGTCTGTGTGGAGTTTGCACGTTCTCCCTGTGTCTGCATAGGTTTCCTCCCACAGTCTGAAAGACTTGTTGGTTAGGTGCATTGGCCATGCTAAATTTTCCCTCAGTGTACCCGAACAGGCACCAGAGTGTGGTGACTCGGGGATTTTCACAGTAGCTTCATTGCAGTTAATTTAAACCTACTTGTGACACTAATAAAAGAAAAAAAGTAAACTTTTAAACTTTATCTGTTCTTCTGCAGATAGCAGCTGCAGGGTTGCATTCTTTTTAACATCTTTGCTTGCGGCACACAGAGAGTCAGAAAACAGCAGACCGGGATTGGAACTTGCAGACGGTATGGAGCAAGGGAGCAAACCTACATGGGAGTCTTCATCCTTCAGCAGCTCATCGACAAGTGCTGGTCAGCAGAGAAAGTAAGTAGTGAAACGCACACAGGGTTCACTGGCTTGTCTCATGACCCTCGCTCTCCAACTGCCCTCTTACCCCACACACAGTTGTAATGTAATGGAGTTCAGGTGCATGATTTACATGATTAAATGATGTCTGGAAAAATTCCTTTCCCAGCCAGAGTCCCATTGTCCAAGTGATTATGTCTAATGGTTTGTCTGCACCCAGTTAGTTGAGTTGGCAACCCTGGAGAGGGAGTATGTAGTGTCCACAGGCACCGTTGAGGCCTCCAGCACTTGTTGGGCTCCACAAGGACTGGGGTGTATTATTGACCCCTTTAATCAGATTTTAGTTTGATGTTTTAAGTTTCCTTTACGCTTTGTTTTTTGTTTCAGGCGGTTCCCCCACCCCTCCCCCTTTAAGGGGCTGCCCCTTTTACTTTGTCCCTCAATTCATTTAATTTAGTTGATTTGATTTGCCAAAAAGAATGGCAATTGTCTGGATGCTTTGCTAATGAGTAGGAGAGGGACCCATTCCAGTCAAAGCAATTGTTCCTGGTGAGGCTTCGAAGACCAATTGTCCCCATTTCAATGGCTTTGGGATGTAGAATGTACGGTGATGCAAATGTGCAGCCATCTTTGACTGTCATTTCAAAACCTTGGAATGTGGGTTTACTCTTTTAATAAAAAAATCAATTTGTGGTTTCAAGTCAGTCAATCCATAAAATCTTATTAAATAATAAAGCATGGCTTCACAACAACTGTTAAATCTGTTTCACGTGATCTGGTGGAAGATTTGTGGATGCATTAAAGGAAGCACAATGGATCCCATGACACTATTCAATATAGAACAGGAGAGATTACCCTGGTGTCCTGACCAATATTTATCATTCAACAAACATCATTAATAGAGATCATCTGGATATTATCACATTGCTATTTGTGAGATTTTGATGAGTGCCAATTGACTGCCTCATTACCTACATTACAGGACTGACTACCCTTAAAAAGCTTAATTGACTGTAAACCATCTCAGATACCCTGGAGCAGTGGAAGGTGGTACATTCATACTATGTCTTTCTTTGTGCTTTAAGAAATGAGAATTTAACAGAACATTGACTACAACAGGTTGAGTACACAGATATTGAGTCGAGAAAGGTGCTTTTCATTCCAATTCCAAACACTGGCAGCAGTTAGGAAGATGCGGTTTAAAAATAAATGGACTGTTCTAACGGACAGTTTTTAAAAACATGATAAGTCCACCATTGGGATTTCCATTGGCTGCACATGCTCCTTCCTTTAGGAGCTAATGGCTTTAGCTCGGTGTATAAGTTTCTGAGCAGTCCTTCGTCATGTGTAGGGGATTATGTTGAAGGTTCATGAAGGAAGCTGCTCACAGCTGTTGGACATGGCAATGCCATTTTAAGCTTGCGTGTTCCCTTGGCATTTCAGGTGTTTGCCTTTTCAAGCTGTCCTGTCCAGGCAGACGAATTTCGTTGCCTGTTTAGATGATGGCACTTAACACTTTAAAAACGGAAACATTAGCCCTCTGTTGTGGATCCTGTAAGAAGTTTAACAACACCAGGTTAAAGTCCAACAGGTTTATTTGGTAGCAAAAGCCACACAAGCTTTCAGAGCTCTAAGAGCTCTAAGAGCTCCGAAAGCTTGTGTGGCTTTTGCTACCAAATAAACCTGTTGGACTTTAACCTGGTGTTGTTAAACTTCTTACTGTGTTTACCCCAGTCCAACGCCGGCACCTCCACATCGTGGATCCTGTGTACAGTTTGCTTCATTTATGTAAAGACTTCATTTTAAGATACTTCTGCCAATGCAATTACATTTAAATGCTAAGCTTTTAAAGTTAACTTAACCATATTTTAAACTCAGCAGACATGCTGGGATTAGCTTGAAAAATTGACTGCATTCTTTGAAAGTACAATGCTCGCAGAAACGGCTTTCTCACAGGCCAAAACAAAGCTTTTCATGGCCACAGCTGGAAATTGTTTATGAAAGTTAGAGAAAGCTTGTACCAAACAATTTCAACACCAGATAACGGAAAACCCTACAATTCTGTATTCAGCCGTATGTTTTTCAGTTAGTTTGGATCAAGTCTGTTTTCAAGACCAGTACAACACTGGCTTTTGCTAGTATTTCTTTTCTCTCTCTCCCAGTTTTTTCGCTCTCTGTAATTTGTTAATTTTAAATTCTGCTCAATAAAAGGAACTCAGCGTATCAGTGCCGTCTCCGTCTATTCTGAGGAATGAATGAACTCTGTGCCCTCTATTCTCAAAGGGCAGTTTTATCTCTAGCATTTTCTCCAACATTTTAATATACCCTGGCCTGTAATTCAACCAGGCCACACCTGTTTTATTCAGTATTCTGGACAGGAAGCACATATTCAGGAAAAATATATTGACGTGAGATAATGTGTCATGCTGGTAAGAAATAAATATTTGTAAGGTGTGGGTTGTCGATAATAATGGCAACACTGAGAAAGGAAAAGATAAAATTGATGGTTTGATAACCCCAATGACTTGCATGGGGGGTCACTGATTGACCTCCCATTAGGACTCGTTGAGTGGTAATTAACTCACCAGGTGGAGCTTGTATACCGAGCCCTATATAAAGCAGGCCCCTGAGTGGGTCCATTATTTATTTTGTCACCACAAGCTTGTGATTTTTGTTTTGCTTTATTTTGTGCAATAAAAGCAGTGTTCATAGATCATAGAAACCCTACAGTGCAGAAGGAGGCCATTCGGCCCATCGAGTCTGCACCAACCACAATCCCACCCAGGCCCTATCCCCACATATTTACCCGCTAATCCCTCTAACCTACGCATCTCAGGACTCTAAGGGGCAATTTTTAACCTGGCCAATCAACCTAACCCGCACATCTTTGGACTGTGGGAGGAAACTGGAGCACCCGGGGGAAACCCACGCAGACATGAGGAGAATGTGCAAACTCCACACAGACAGTGACCCAAGCCGGGAATCGAACCCAGGTCCTTGGAGCTGTGAAGCAGCAGTGCTAACCACTGTGCTACCGTGCCGCCCCGTGTTCCTTTGCAGCCGACTCCTTCAGCGGGATTTTCCGGCCGTGCTCGCCCCAAGACCAGAAAATCCCACCCGAGTTTAACAGACCTTTGAATTGTCCTACGATTCCCGTGGCGGGTGGGATGAGGAAATTCCGCTACTGGAGTTATTACTGATGGTAACCTACACAGTCGCTTAGCGTCCACTACATTATTTAATGGAACAGAAATGCCAATTAGTTTAAGGCCATTGAAAATTATGGACAGGGAAAAGAACAGGACATTTATTATGGTGAAAGACACAGTGCAATTGGTAAGAGTCTGGAATTTGCTATCATAGGGAATATTTGAGGACAATAGCATAGGTGCGCTTATGAAGAAGCTAAATAAATACTTTAGGGAGGACAAAAATACAAAGATATGCTTCATTGTGTTAACTGAAATAGGGTGGAAGGAGGCACCAACTTAGACCATTTCGGTCGAATGGCCATTGTCTGTGCTGTAAATTCTATGTGACATGAAAACAAAAAGCCCCGAGCAAAGGAATATCAATAGGGTATAATGTATGGCAAATAATTAAGGGTGATATTTAGAATCAGTCACATACATTGAGAGATAGACAAATAAGATTAGATAAATTGTGTACTTTAGGTCTACCAGGAGTTAAAGTAATCTATTATAGACTAAAGCGTACATTGAAATAAGGTGAAAAGTAGCTTGTGCTCCCTGTCTATGTGTTAAAATGAATAATATGAATAAAAATAAATGAATAATAATTGGGTGGCACGATGGCACAGTGGTTAGCACTGCTGTCTCACAGCTCCAAGGACCTGGGTTCAATTCTGGCCTCGGGTCACTGTCTGTGTGGAGTTTGCACATTCTCCCTGTGTCTGCGTGGGTTTCCTTCGGGTGCTTCGTTTCCTCCCACAGTCCAAAGATGTGCAGGTTAGGTTGATTGGCCATGCTAAATTGACCCTAGTGTCAGGGGGATTAGCAGGGTAAATATGTGAGGTTATGGGAATAGGGCCAAGGTGGGATTGTGGTCGGTACAGACACAATGGGCCGAATGGCCTCCTTCTGCACTGTAGGGATTCTACATAAACAACATCCAATCTGAAATTTGAGAAAAGGATTGTCAAAAAATTCTGAGGAATTTCCAAAATAGAGGGAAACAAATTTTTATTACCCGAGTTACTTTCAGTGTGAGGAGTAATAATGTATGCCTAGGGAAACTAGCTTTGAGTTAGGGCTGGTGGGGATTCTTAAATTAAGGAAGGAAGATTTTCCATTCTCAATTCTCTTCCCACACCTACTGGCGCGCTAAGGCAGACTTTCACCAGTTTCCATAGCTAGAAATTCCTGGAAAGGTCGCTAGTCTTGTTGCCGGGGGCTTCTAGCTTGAGGAACACAACTCCGCATCAAGCGTGGCTGACCAGGAGCCTCTCCTGCTCTTACCACCAGCCATTGGTGTGTTTGGAAGGGTGTGCAGGTTGGCCCACTACGAGGTTGACCGCATAATGAACGCACCTTCCTTGGCCATCAAGTCCTGGGGTGGAACTCGGAACCGGAGTTGTTGGCTCCGAGGCAAGGTTTTTGAAGCATACAAAACTCAGTAAATCAAAATAGCCAGGAGACTGTATGGAAACCAAAAGACTTAAAGACCCTCAATCATAATGATTGCCATTTTAACAACATGCATGGTTAATTTGCTCAATAATCTTTTTGGATTGGAATACCTTTCACTACCATCCTGTAGTGAAGTTTAGAATGTGGCCTCTACCGAACAGAAGGGTCCTAATTATATCATAATTATAATCTCCACATATTCATGCCAGTTCAGATTTCGGAGATTTGCATAATTGTTATCAATGGGCCTCATTTGTTAATTATCTTTTGTTTCTACATTTTGCATAATAATGTGATGAATTAGGCTTCCATTTAACGTGATTTAAAACTTTACGAGGAATAATTTTCTCCGGTGAATGACAAAACATTCCATAATTTCATTGACATACTGCTGACATGATGAATTAAGATGCAGGGTAATTTTTTTTCACTGGCATTGTCTGCTGCATGGCTGCGTGGAGCTCCTGAGGCTTGTTGAGGGCAACCCAGAACTCCAGTGCTGTAGTGACAGTAAAGATTTATGATTAGAATTCTTTCAGAAATGTTCTTGCTGCTATATAAAGCAGCTGGATGCCAGTCCCAATAAGCTACTCATTAGTAGTACACCAAGTTTGTACATTGAGAATCAGCAGCTCATTTTGACGCGGGATCTTAATGTAAGTTCTTTTTTCTTCTCTCATTAAATAATAAATGAAGAAATTAAGAGACTGCACCACTGTGCAGGGGGGGGGGGGGGGGAGGGGGTGGCAGGGTGGCACAGTGGTTAGCACTGTTGCCTCACAGGGACCCGGGTTCGATTCTGGCCTCGAGTCACTGCCTGTGTGGAGTCTGCATGTTCTCCCCGTGTCTGCGTGGGTTTCCTCTGGGTGCCCCGGTTTCCTCCCACAGTCCTAAGATGTGTGGGTTATGTTGATTGGCCATGCTAAATTGACCCTAGTATCAGGGATGTCAGCAGGGTAAATATGAGGGGTTATGGGAATAGAGTCTGGGTGGGATTGTGGTTGGTGCAGACTCGATGGGCTGAATGGCCTCCTTCTGCACTGTAGAGATTCTATGATTGTGCAATAAGTGGTTCCTGCTCAGCTTTGTGTGTCTGAGATAGGCTTTCTATGCTGAATACGTGTTAAAGTTCCAAATATTTAGCACTTCTGGTTTGAGAAATATGTATATTAAGCAAAACGAATACAAAATTAAAATCTAAAGCTTTCCAGCATTCATGATTATTGTTTGCATTGCATTCCATATTCTTGCATTTATTGTTTTGTGACTGTGCAGAGCCTGTGGTAATTGTGGAATAGAGAGCAATTCCATTACTTTTTAAATATTCTTTCACGGGACATGGGCACCATTGCCTCAGTCAGCACTTGGCTATTGAAGGAGTCTTGGTGAGTTGCTGCTGTGCATGGTACGCATTACTACTGCTATTGTGTGACACCAGGGCAGGGAGTGAATGCTAAGGTGGCAGTTTGGGTGCCAATCAAGGGCGCTGCTTTGTCGTGGATGGTGCCGAGTTTCTTGAGTGTTGTTGGAGGCACTCTCACCCAAACAACTGGAGAGTATTCCATTGCATACCTGACTTGTAAATGGTGGACAGACTTTGGAGAGAAGTGAGATGAGTTGCTCACCGCAGAATTCCCAGCCTCTGCATTTGGACAGTATCTGAGGAGATGCGAGTGGTAGTGAAAATTGTGAAACAACGATGGAGATCTCCATTTCTGACCTTGTGATGGAAGGCAGGTCATTGATGAAGCAGCTGAAAGTGGTTGGGCCAAGGATACTACCCTGAGGAACTCCTGCTGTGATGTCCTGGGACTGAGGTGATTGATCTCCAACAAGCATAACCTTGTTCCTTTGTGCCAGGTATAACTCAAACCAGTGGAGAGTTTCCCCTGATTCCTGTGACTTCAGTTTTGCTAGGGCTGCTTGACACGACACTCGGTCACATGCTGGCCTTGATGTCAGGCCCAGCCAGTCTCACCTTCTATGTTTGGTGCGTTGTATAGTGGTTTCTGTTTGCCAAAGTCTACAGAGACTGCAATGGTAAGTGCTGAAGAAGTTTCTGCTGATTTTAACCTTGATTCTGCATAAGTTACTTGCTCTCAGATAGGGGTGCACAAGTAACCATTCCCTTTAAAATGCACCATGACTTAGAGAATGAACAGAGGTCAAGCAGAGCAGGACATGTTACCGGAAGAGGGAGGAGGGGGGGCGGAGGAAGGACTCTCAGCAGGAGCCTATATCCACCCAGCATTTCCATGGAGCATGTCTCCAACCTGAACATCTGCAGGGAACAACATGTGAGATATTGGGCCCGTAACTTCCGGATCAAATGCTGACTTTACCAGATTGTGGCCTGCACATGCGTGTCAGGACCACACGGAAGTCCCAGTGCAGGCGCATGTGTGCTGAAAGAACACCAAGTTTGAACGTCTGATTTGGGTTCAGAACGCTGCAGGTATGGAAGCACTGAGCTGCAGTCTCGCCATAACTTCCGTCACTTGCGCTGAGGATCGGTGAGTTTTTGCCCTTATTTATTTGCACACTTATTTTTTGGTCTCGCTGCAGCAAGTAGAGGCAGCAGATATTCATTGGATGGGTTATTTTTAAGATATTTAACATATATTTAATGCACAGAAAGTGAAAGAAAGATTTATCTTTAAGTTTACAACTTTGTTATAACAACTAATCCCGGTACAAAGTGCATCCATATATAACAAGGTGGATGTTAGTGGCTGGAATAAATTTCTGGTGAAGTCCATTTGGATTTTGCGATATATTTTAAGCAGTGTTTCACCCAATTTTAAGAGTCTCCCTGATGTAATGTTGATCCTGATGCAAATTGACCAGTTCAAATCTTTTAGGTAAGTATATTCCTTAAGATGACATATGCAAGTCTCCTGGGAGCTGAGGTGAACTATCTCTCTGATAGACAAGACAGAGTACAGGAATGAGATCAAGAATCTGGTGATCTGGTGCGGAGATAATAATCTCTCCCTCAATGTCAAAGGAGATTGTCATCGACTTCAGGAGCATAGTGGAGAACATGCCCCTGTCTACATCAACGGGGATGAAGTAGAAATGGCCGAGAGCTTCAGGTCTTTTGGTGTCCAGACCACCAACAACCTACCCTGGTCCCCCCAGGCCGACACTATAGTTAAGAAAGTCCAACAATACCTCTACTTTCTCAGAAGATTAAGGAAATTTGGCATGTCCGCTACGGCTCTCACCAACCTTTACAGATGCACCATAGAAAGCATTCTTTCTGGTTGTATCATAGCTTGGTATGGCTCCTGCTCTGCCCAAGACTGCAAGAAACTACAAAGTGTCATGAATGAAGCCCAGTTCATCACGCAAACCAGCCTCCCATCCATTGACTCTATCTACACTTTCCGCTGCCTCGGAAAAGCAGCCAGCTTAATTAAGGACCCCACGCACCCCAGATATTCTCTCTTCCACCTTCTTCCATTGGGAAAAAGATCCAAAAGTCTGAGATGATGTACCAACCGATTCAAGAACTGCTTCTTCCCTGCTGCCATCAGACTTTTGAATGGACATACCTCACATTAATTTGATCTTTCTTTACACACTAGCTACGACTGTAACCCTCCATTCTGCACTCTCTCCTTTCCTTCTGTATGAACGGTATGCTTTGTCTGTATAACGTGCAAGAAACAATACTTTTCACTGTATATTAATACATGTGACAATAATAAATCAAATCAAATCAAATGATAGATATTGCAGAATCCAGTGAAGATTGAAAATATGGTGAATATTTTCCACCAGCGGTGATACATCATGCTATTAGCTTGGCTTCTTAACTGAAGTTCTTTTTGAGGCTTTGCTGTAGGTACGGAAGAGTCAGGCTACCTAGAAAATCCAAACCCTTCCCTCCGTCCCTCTCCCTCCTCTTCCCCTCCTTCCCTCACCTTCCCTCCTTATCCCTCCTCATATCCCTCCCTCACATCCTTGTTTAGAGACAACAGAACTGTTGTGTTAATGCATAAAAATATTTTAATGATTGTTGTGTTCGGGAAAAGTATATTTTGTAAGAAATTTGAAAAGATGAGGCAATTAAATAAAATGTCATGGTGCAGCTGCTAAAGTAAATGTTTAATTAAATGTTAACATGATATCAATGTTTTGTATTTATAACATTTTTATTAATAACTGTGTTCCATCAAACTACAAAATTCTACGAATGCTTTATTGAAACAAAACATTTAAATAAAAAATAATGCAAATGTTTTATTGAAACATACAGAACAGTTAAATATGAGAATTATAAATGAAGTAAGCAAGGCAGAAGAATACTAACGATAAACATATTTAGATTTTCCACCGCCCAAAATGTGAACTCTCCTTTGCTCAACCTCATGCAGGTATCCAAATCATTGTCCGAGATGTTCTGGCCACTTAAATTTTCGGTTTCCATATTCAAAATTAAAACATACAACACGGCTGCATGGTGGCACAGTGGTTGGCACTGCTGTCTCACAGCGCCAAGGACCTGGGTTCGAATCCCGGCTCAGGTCACTGTCTGTGCAGAATCTGTACATTCTCCCCGTGTCTGCATGGGTTTCTTCCGGGTGCTCCGGTTTCCTCCCTCGGCCCGAAAGATATGCTGGTTAGGTGCATTGGCCATGTTAAAGTCTCCCTCAGTGTGCCCGAACAGGTGCCGGAGTGTGGCAACTAGGGGATTTTCACAGTAACTTCATGTAAGCCTACTTGTGACACTAATAAATAAACTTAAAAACTTTAAATGAACTTATAAGCATGCCACACGTAAAGTTATATAATAATTTAATGCAGATTTAAATAATGGTTTCACAAAGTTAGAACAAATAACAAAACTGTGTGCATTTATACATTAAATAATACTCATCTTCAATCATAAGAAAAATAAAAGTTACATGTCAAATGAGCCAGTAACAATAGGATTAACTACTTAAAATAAATAGCAAAAAAAGATTTAAAAAGGCATCGACTTTCCTATTATAACAGCAGGGAAATCCTTTCAGTGCAAAACTGCTATTTCCAAGCTGGACCTCAATGGGCAGTCTCAGTCTGGCCGCGTCTTAAGAGGCCATAGTTAAGGTCCTCCTGCGTTGTGCTGGAGCCTGCGGAAATGGCTCTGCTGAAGGCCAAACGCTGCTGCTCCCATCAGAAGTTCAGGTGCCATTTCTCAAGGTGGATAAGTGCGCATTAATTTTTTTATTTCTGGTGGCCCGTGGCTTTCTGCCACTGACTGGAAGTTATGGGCCACTAACACTTCAGCAAGGCTGTCTTCCCTGAAATCTGCCCCTGCAGATACAACTCCAACCTCACGACAGGACAGGGACTGCACTACCAGTGGCTGTGTAGGTTAACCATGGTAGAAATGCGCAGGGTTAGGGGGATGGGCCTGTGTCAGATGCTCTTTGGGAGAGTCGGTTCTCATGTGATGGGCTGAATGGCCTCCTTCTGCACTGTAGAGATTCTATGATTCTATGAAATACAGGATATCACTCCTCCTTTGCAACTCCTCCACCAATGCTTCCGGTTTGTCACCTGCAAAGAATGGAGCCTGCTCTCTCCCATGCTGTGCCATTCCTCTGTCTTTCCCAGGTCAGAGTCAGCTCACCTGGATCTCCCAGCACCTGCTGCTTCCACATCCCCTCTAAGAACTGCAGGGTACCTGTAAGCAGATTAGCTTTAACTTGAGCTAGTCACTCATGATGTTGGCTCACGCACTCATGTCAACTAATCAACATCGCAGTTAGCAACGACATATACTGCAATCATTTAAAACAGCTCAGATTTCACATGCTGACTATTTACAATCAACTGGCAAGGGTTAATTACCCATAGCAATCCTGTGCACAGTCTCACAGGTCACTGAATTGAGCTAGCAACCAGTCTGAACAGAGGCAAGAGATTAGAGAACCTTTTTTATTGGAGGGATTGTACACGAAGCAAAGTCCTTGTTGACGCTCTGCTCTGTTGCTTAACTTCACCAGAAAAGGAGCAAGGTTGGAATTAGACCCAGTTTCCAGGAGTAGCTATGGATCAGAATAATCGGAGACAGGGTGGTTTGTGTGCAGCTGAAGATAAGTTAGGGGTAATGTTATCTGGCAAGCACAGTCGGCTGATGTTCAATAATGGAATTAAAATGAAAAGGAAAAGTAGCAAATCTTAAATAAGACCATAATATGCTGGAAATATGCAGCGGATTAGTCAGCACCTGGAAAGGACAAAGGCAGTTTATGATCCACTAAATATGTACCCCTCATCCTTACAGTGTGTAATATAACCATGTCATGGTGTGCATGGTATCTGAGATGTACAGTGCATCCACACAGATAAACCTCTTTTTCACTGTGTTTGGGTGGCTGGTTCAGTCTAAAATGACATTATACCAACAATTTGAAAGGATGGACTATGATTACATTGTGTCCTGGCTTTGAAACACATATGCAGTTTGATGCTAGTGTGAGGGGTTAAGGCCTCACCCTGTATATTTTTATTAAATTATATATAGATACCCTCCTCATTGCTATTTTGTAAGTTTAAAAACTGAACAAAGATCCTTAAAGTGGCTGAGCCCATGTCTGCCTGTGATCCCTGATAAAAAGAAGCCACTTTGCAGTTTCGGGGAATCCAGCGCCTTGTTATCTCTGAGAAGCTAAGAATGGTCACCTGTGGACTGTGCAGTCCAACTTCAAACAGAACTATACAAAGGCCATCTGTCTTTAATAACCCAGTCTGGCAGGAGACTTCTGATCTGCGAAGACAATACATACTACAACCGCTCTTTCAATTCTTAATGGCTGAGATATTTAGTAATCTTCAAAGCCCTGCTGTATTCCAACCATTGGATGCACATCTTTTGTCCGAGACTGGGTGGAGAAGTGGGGGGGGGGGGTCATGTGAGCTAGACTTCTGAATTGTTGAATAAATTAATATTGCCTTGCTGAGCTGAATGGCTCAGTTGCTCTTTATTATCTGACTAATGGCCTTACAACTCTGCCCTCATGACCCCATCCACACCACTTCTGCTGAAACTTCCGTACTATCACCTACCAGACTGATTCATCTTTGCATGCCTATCTCACCTTGTGAAGTCAGCCCCACCGGAAAAGTGAATTGTACAGCATCGGTTTTCAGCTGCCGACCTCCGTGAAGAAATACCTCATTGGAGTTTGATTCTGGATTCTGGAACGCACATGAAACAATATTCATTTTCTCTGTGGTCTTTTACTGTGAAACCTACTTCTTTCTGTCCATATTTTTACTGTATGAATGCAAAGTGTTGATGTTGCCACCCTCCTTTTTGCGTTTTGAGTGTGCAAAAATAAACTAACCCTTTGAGCTCATCCTATCTTGCACTTGCTATGGGATTAGTCCTAGTTCTGTTTTTGAATGGGTGGCGAGAGGAGAAATCAATGCTGTTTAAGTCAACCCTCCTCCTGTCCATAACAGTAGAATAGGCTTAACCCTAAATAATCATTTTAAAAATTCATTCGTGGGACATGGCCGTCGCTGGCTGGGCCAGCATTTATTGCCCATCCCCAGTTGCCCTTGAGAAGGTGGTGGTGAGCTGCCTTCTTGAATCGCTGCAGTCCATGTTCTGTGGGGTTGGCCCATGATGCCGTTCGGGAGGGAATTCCAGGATTTTGACCCAGCGACTGCGAAGGAATGACGATACATTTCCAAGTCAGGATGGTGAGTGGTTTGGAGGAGAACTTGTAGGTGGTGGTGTTCCCATGTATCTGCTGTCCTTGTCCTTCCAGATGGAAGTGGTCATGGGTTTGGAAGGTGCTGACTAAGGATCTTTGGTGAATTGCTGTAGTGCATCTTGTAGATAGTACACACTGCTGCTACTGAGCGTCAGTGGTGGAGGGATTGAATGTTTGTAGATGTGGTGCCAATCAAGTGGGCTGCTTTGTCCTGGATGGTGTCAAGCTTCTTGAATGTTGTTGGAGCTGCACCCATCCAGGTAAATGGGGAGTATTCCATCACACACCTGACTTGTGCCTTGTAGGTGGTGGATAGACTTTGGGGAGCCAGGAGATGAGTTACTTGCCACAGTATTCCCAGCTTTGACCTGCTCTTGTAGCCATTGTGTTTATGTGGTGAGTCCAGTTGAGTTTCGAGTCAATGGTAACCCCAACGATGTTGACAATGGGGGATTCAGTCATGGTACACTATTGAATGTCAAGGGGTGGTGGTTAGAGTGTCCTTATTGGTGATGGTCATTGCCTGGCATTTGTGTGGCGCGAATGTTACTTGCCACTTGCAGCCCAAGCCTGGATATTGCCCAGATCTTGTTGCATTTGAACATGGGCTGCTTCAGTATCTGAGGAGTCGCGAATAATACCCCAAACTTGACTTTAATTGAATCCAGCAGATACTGTGTATCAATATGGCTGATTTGAGGCCATGCGGGTCTTATCAATGCTCTACTGCAGCAACTTGGGGATATTGCAATACTGACAGATGCATTAAGTGTAACCTACTTCCTGTTTACCAATGCTGCCTTTGCAAAAATGCATCAGTCAAAGCTAGATTTGGCCCTCACAGCACCTCACAGAAAGATGTTTGATTTCAGGTTGTTCAGGACCAAGCAATTCCCATAACAATACGTCTGACTTATGGCAATTTGGTGTGTGTGTCTCATTGCATTGATTGGTACAGTCAGTTGCTATTTGAGTTGCAGTGAATACGTGGTGGAAAAATAATTGAAAAACAACACACAGAACGTGTTCTGATTCTACAAAACTTCCATATGGAAAATATTTGGAACTCTTGTCAATTATGGGCTGTACAGTCAAGTCATAATACCACAGTCAGTCAGCTGACATCTTCTGTTCATTTCACAGAAATTAAATAGAATCGCTCCAAAACGACCTTTCACACAGAGTGATTGATTTTTCCTTAAGATGGTTTTCTTTGGTAACTCTGTCGCAATTTCACGTGTCAATGTTTTACTGCTTTTTTTTCTTGAATCATTAAAATCAGGACAAACTTGATCGTTCTGAATCTGATCATTTTGAAGGCCTATCACCTTCAGAGAAAAAGCATTTAATATTTCCTCCTTTGGCTATATTTTGGATTTTTTCTGTGGTAATGTTACATTCAAGCAATGCGGAGATATGATTTTGGCTACTCTCCTTCAATATTTCCCTCCATGACACTGCTCTATCCTGTCCCAGCAATAGGAACGCTGGGCGTCACCAGCTGGGCAGTGTTTATTGCCCATCCCTTGTTGTCTTTGGAGGGCAGTTGAGAGTCAACCACATTGTTGTGGCTCTGGAATCGCATGTAGGCCAGACAGTGTAAGGACAGCAGATTTCCTTCCCTAAAGGACATGAGTGAACCAGATGATTTTTTTCCTGTGGTCATCAGTAGATTCTTAATTTCATATTTATTTTATTGAATACAAATTCCACCATCTGCCGTGGTAGGATTCGAACCCGGGTCATTAACTGAGTTTCTGGATTAATAGTCTAGCGATAATACCACTAGGCCATTGCCTTCCCCTAATTGGTGTAGCACTTTTAACATAACAGGACATCCTGAGGGGATTCACTGGAGCATTATAAAATAAAATATTAATGTTAATTAAAATAAGAAAAGACACATATGGCGGGACTTGCTCGATGTTGACAATTATCTGATTTTGGGGCGAGCATGGTCGCATATGGCGGCCATGTTCGCCCCAAAATCAGATGATCCCACCTGAGGTCAATAGGCCTTGGTCCGCCCCTCGCCTGCTCCGATTCCCATGGCGGGCGGAACCATAAAATTCACCCCCACAGTTTAAGTTTATTTATTAGTGTCACAAGTACACATTAACACTGCAATGAAGTTGCTGTGAATTCCCCCAGTCGCCACACTCCGGCGCTTGTTCAGGTACACTGAGAGAGAATTTAGTATGGCCAATAAACCTAACCAGCACGTTTTTTGGACTGTGGGAAGAAACTGGAGCACCCGGAGGAAACCCACACAGACATGGGGAGAATGTGTAGACTGCGCACAGACAGTGACCCAAACTGGGAATTGAACCCGGGTCCCTGGTGCTGTGAGGCAGCAGTGCTAACCACTGTGCCATTGGGTCAGATAACCCAGTTTTTGTCAAAAAGGTAGGTTTGAAGGAGCGTCTTAATGGAGGAAAGCAATGTAGAGAAGCGGAAGGGTATAGGGAGGGAATTCCAGACCTCGGGATCTTGGTAACTGGAGGCTTGGCCACCATTGATGGAGAGATTAAAATTGGGAAAATGCAAGATACCCGAATTAGAGGAGCGCAGGGTTGTGGGGCCACAGGAGACTACAGAGAAAGGGAGGGGTGAGGCCATGTGGGATTTAAAAACAAGGATGGGAATTTTAAAATCATGACTTTGCTTGACTGGGATCCAATGTAGGTCAGCGAATACATGAGTGACAGGGGAACTGGACTCAGTGCTGGTGAAGACACAGGCAGCAGAACCTTGGATGACCTCAAGTTTATCAAGAATAGAATGTGGGAGACCAGCCAGGAGCATATTGGAATAATCAAATCTGCAGATAACAAAGACACAAACAAAGCTTTCGGCTGCAGCTGAGCAGGAATGGGCAATGTTGGGTGACCCAATGGAGGTGGAAATGGACAGTCTTAATGGCAGCATGAATATGAGGTCCAAAGGTCAAATAAGACCCCAAGATAAACAAACAATCTGGTTCAGTCTTGGCTTGTTGCCGGGGAGAGGGACAATGCCAGTTGTTAGGAAAAGGAATTTGGAGCGGGGTCCCAATACAATGGCTTCAGTCCTCTCAGTATTTAATTGGAATAAATTCCTGCTCATCCAGGACTGGATGTCGGATAAGCAGCCTGATATTTTGAAAACATTGGACAGGTCGAGAGAGGTGAGGGAGAGAGCGGAATGGGCAGTGTACATGTGAAACTAACATTGCCAGGGAGCAGCATACAGATAAGAAATAGGAGGGACCAAGGATAGATTCTTGGGGACACCAGAGGTGACCATGTCGGAGCAGGAAGAGAAGCTAATGCGAGTGATAGTCTGGCATTGATTAGATAGATAAGATTGGAGGAGAGAGCAGTCCCACCTAACCAGATGACAGTGGAGAGGTGTTGGAGGAGGATGGTGTGGTCATCTGTGTCAAAGTCTGCAGACAGGTCAGAAAGGATGAGGAGGGAAAGTTTATCTTTGTGATGGTTAAATAGAATGTTATTTGTGGCTTTGATTAGCACTGTTTTGGTTCTGTTGGCAGAAACCTGATTGGAGGGATTCACTCCTGTAGATATGGGAAAGATGGGAATGGATCTGGTAACTCACTCAAGGACTTTGGAATGAAAAAGGACTTTGCTGATGGGATGGTTATTTGCAAGGATGGCAAGGTGCAGGGTTGAGTTTTTTTTGAGAAGCGTGATGATGGCAGATTTAAAGGAGAGAGCGGAAACACACCGACAGAGAGAACTGTTAACAATACTGGCTAACATGGGGGTCAAAAGGGGAAATAGGATAATCAGCATTTTAGAGCGGATGGGGTTGGGGGAGTAGTGGTGGGTCTCATGGATGAGGTGAGGTTGAAGAGGGAAAGAGGGGAGTTTGGAGAGAAACCTGGGAAAGATGTGAGTTCAGAGCTAGGAAAGGAGTCTATTGGAGAGAGTTAGGTCAGATAGGCTAGTGGAAGGGAGGAACAGACCAGTGGACACTCATCAAAAGTTCTGAGGTAATGACAAAGAAGTCCATGAGATGCTCGTACTAATTGTTGGATGTGAGAATGGAGGGACAGGGGAGAGGGGTTTAGAAGATAGTTTGCATTACAGCAATGAAGCTGAGGGCTCTGTTTGCATTCCAGGATGATCCTGCTATAGGCAGCAGCTTTAGCAGATGAGAATTTTTGGGACATCGAAGGATATCCCTGGTAGTGTTTTAAGTGGTCTAACCAGGTCTGCTGCTGATTGGCTAAACCAATTGTTCACCATATCCTTTCAAGTCTGAGTACCTTGGACATAAGAGATTGAGGATGAGGGCAGTACCAAGGGGAATGGCCAGGGGGGGAAGAAAGTAGAATCATAGAATCATAGAAACCCTACAGTGCAGAAGGAGGCCATTCGGCCCATCGAGTCTGCACCGACCACAATCCCACCCAGGCCCACATATTTTACCCGCTAATCCCTCTAACCTACGCATCCCAGGACTCTAAGGGGCAATTTTTTTTTAACCTGGCCAATCAACCTAACCCGCACATCTTTGGACTGTGGGAGGAAACCGGAGCACCCGGAGGAAACCCACGCAGACACGAGGAGAATGTGAAAACTCCACACAGAAGTAACAGATTTATTCAGGGCTAGGGCATCAAAGATGGAGATGAGGACCTGGTTCAGAAAATCAGTAGCTGCAGAAATGTTACGATCAAAGACTGGACAGTTTTTTTTAAAGTTTATTTTATTAATGTCATAAATAAGACCTACATTAACACTGCAATGAAGTTACTGTGAAAATCCCCTCGTCGCCACACTCCGGCACCTGTTCAGGTGCACTGAGGGAAAATTTAGCGTGGCCAATGCACCAACCAGCATGTCTTCTGGACTGTGGGAGGAAACCCATGCAGACATGAGGAGAACATGCAGACTTCACACAGACAGTAACCCAAGCCAGGAATCGAGCACAGGTCACTGGCGCTGTGAGGCAGCAGTGCTAACCACTGTACCACAGTGCCACCTTTAATTGGGATTTTGCTTGTAGATGTGCTGGGGGTAGTTTTTTTCCAGGGCGATGTAGGAGATATAGATAGAACATAGAACATAGAACATAGAAAAGCTACAGCACAAACAGGCCCTTCGGCCCACAAGTTGCGCCGAACATGTCCCTACCTACTAGGCTTACCTATAACCCTCTATCTTACTAACTTCCATGAACTTATCCAAAAGTCTCTTAAAAGACCCTATCGAATCCACCTCCACCACCACTACTGGCAGCCGATTCCACGCACCCACCACCCTCTGAGTGAAAAACTTATCCCTAACATCTCCTCTGTACCTACTCCCTAGCACCCTAAACCTGTGACCTCTTGTGGCAACCATTTCAGCCCTGGGTAAAAGCCTCTGAGAATTCACTCTATCAATACCTCTCAACATCTTATACACCTCTATCAGGTCACCTCTCATCCTTCGCCTCTCCAAGGAGAAAAGACCTAGCTCTCTCAACCTATCCTCATAAGGCATGCCACCTAATCCAGGCAACATCCTTGTAAATCTCCTCTGCACCCTTTCTATGGCTTCCACATCCTTTCTGTAATGAGGCGACCAGAACTGGGCACAGTACTCCAGGTAGGGCCTGACCAGGGTCCTATACAGCTGCAGCATTATCTCCCGATTTCTAAACTCAATTCCTCGATTGATGAAGGCCAGTATTCCATACGCCTTCTTAACCACAGCTTCCACCTGCGACGCTGCTTTGAGATCCTATGAACCTAGACCCCAAGATCCGGGTTCATAGGATGCTCAAAGCAGATGATCTGTGAAAGGTGGATGTGTTTGATGTGTGATATAAGGAAGTGCTGAGAGATGGTCTTATCTGTAATTGATACAATGAGGTTAGCAAGACCCCATAAATAGCAAGGTCAAGAGGATGGCCAACAATGTGGGCTCCATTGCAATCTGTCATGAGCAACCATCTGGTTTCAAGAACGTGTAGCAAGAGGGGAGAATCCAATCACACATATGCCAACCATTGGCTTTTAAACTGGCATCGAACCATGTGTCAGATTGTTAGCCTATCCTGAGGAAAACTAGCTTTGGCTCCTCCCTGCCATTCACCACCAGGGATCAAGGGTTGCCAATGTGAACCAATCAGACACAACTGGAGGCTGCCACAGTCAGTCTGGTCAGTTGGAGGTGGTGTGGATTTGAGGAGCCACTTGCTGCTTTCATAGTTGAGTAACTTGGACGTAACTCCTCAAAATCTGAAAAGAAGAATCCGTCGCTTCGTGCCTTGCATGACTGTTGATTTTCTTCAAGACTGGTCGCAGCTGCTCTTTTGAGATAAGCAGGACATTCTCTGATGTGAATGCATTAACCGGCTTTATTTAGCATCCTGTCCCCACAGATTATCAAGGTTGAAAAATAAAAGACCTGACTTTCACTGGGGATAGGGGGGAAGGGATGGTGGTGGTGGTGGTGTCAGTGGGTGACCCGTGGGAAGGGTCCCCAGCAGTCAGTTAAATGACCTGGGGGTGAGGCTAGGCAATTTGTTTTTTATGACATATTTTTGGGATGTGAGTGCCACTGGCTAGGCCAGCATTTATTGCCCAGCCCAAATTGCCCCTGAGAAGGTGGCGGAGCAGCCTTCTTGAACAGCTGCAGTCCCTGTACAGCTACAGATGCCTTGTGTGGAAATCATAGAAATCATAGAAACCCTACAGTGCAGAAGGAGGCCATTCGGCCCATCGAGTCTGCACCGACCACAATCCCACCCAGGCCCTACCCCGCACATTTACTCACTAATCCCTCTAACCTACGCATCTCAGGACTCTAAGGAGCAATTTTTAACCTGGCCAATCAACCTAACCCGCACATCTTTGGACTGTGGGAGGAAACCGGAGCACCTGGAGGAAACCCACGCAGACACGAGGAGAATGTGCAAACTCCACACAGACAGTGACCCGAGCCGGGAGTCGAACCCAGGTCGCTGGAGCTGTGAAGCAGCAGTGCTAACCACTGTGCTACCGTGCCGCCCATTGAATACTGACTAATTGGTTCCTCTCATACGCCGGAATTCTAACGTCCCACCCGCCACGGAATTGGAGCGGGCGAGGGGTGGACAACGGAAATGTCCGTTGACCTGGGGCAGGATTTTCCATTCTCGCTCGAGCGAGGCCACAAAATCCCTCCCATAAACTCAGAATAAAGGGTCACTCATTTAGTACAGAGATGAGGAGAAATTGCTTCTCAGAGGGTAGTGAATCTATGGAATCCTTCACTGTAGGGGGCTGTAAAGGCAACATTGTTAAGCGTGTTCAAGACAGAGATCAAGGTTGAGGATTATCAGATTTCATTGAATGGAGGAGCAGACTCAATGGGCTGAATGGCCTACTTCTGCTCCTATGTCTTATGGTCTCATGGTCTTGTGGTCGAAAGAGCAAACTAGAATTGCTGTTGATAAATGTGATAATACTCAATGGCCGGAATGTCACCATCCCGCCCGCCATGCGAATCGGAGCGGGCGAGGGGCGGACAATGAGAAAGTCCGTCGACCTCGGGTGGGATTTTACAGTTTCAGGATGAGCGAAGCCATACAATCCTGCCCAATATCTCTATCTGATATTCCTCTATCCATTATGTTAAAAGCGGGGCCATAACCCATTCATTTCAACTTTACCACGTACCAGATTAATGTCCATTTGGAATCATAGAATCCCCACAGTGCAGAAGGAGGCCCACTGAGTCCATATCATTCTCCGAAAGAGCATCCCACACAGGCTGTCCCTCGGTTCCACCCCCACAAACCTGCACAACTATCATGGCCAATCCATCTAACCTACACATCTTTAAATATTGAGGGGCAATTTAGCATGGCCAGTCCACCTAACCTGCACATCTTGGGAGGAAACCGGAGCACCCGGAGGAAACCCATGCAGACACGGGGAGAACGTGCAAGCTCCACACAGACAGTTACCCAAAGCCGGAATTGAACCCGGGTCCCTGGCGCTGTGAGGCAGCGGTGCTAACCACTGTGCCACCGTGCCGCCCTAACTATTTTGAGGAAAAAATGCTTGCATTTGGAAGGTAGCATTATGGTAAGCTGCCAGAAAATGCAGCAAACAAAGTATCATTGGTCCAAATCTCCCAGGATACAGTACTCAAATCCCCAAGAAATCTCTCACCTTCAGCCATTGGTTCAGCACCTCAGTGATTTCTAAATTCACTATTGCTCCAAGCAGTCCTTTTTTATACTCTTGAGGGTTTTTAGAACAAAGAACATACAAAGAAAATTACAGCACAGGAACAGGCCCTTCGGCCCTCTAAGCCTGTGCTGGAGATCATAATGCCCTAATTAAACTAGAGAAAACCTTCTGCCCTTACTCGGTCCGTATCCCTCTATTCCTTCCCCGTTCATGTACCCATCCATGTACCCATCCAGATGCCTCTTAAATGTTGTGCTTCCAACACCTCCTCTGGCAGCGCGTTCCAGGCACCCACCACTCTGTGCATGAAAAACATCCCTGCACATCTCTTTTAAACTTTCTCCCTCTCACCATGGACCTGTGCCCCTTGTAATTGACACTTCCACCCTGGGAAAAAGCCTCTGACTATCCACCCTGTCTGTGCCTCTCGTAATTTTGTGGACCTCTATCAGGTCTCCCCTCAGCCTCCGTCTTTCCATTGAAAACAATCCTAGTTTATTCAACCTCTCCTCATAGCCAATTCCCTCGAGACCAGGCAACATCCTGGTGAACCTTCTTTGCACTCTCTCCAAAGCTTCCATATCCTTCTGGTAGTGTGGTGACCAGAACTGCACACAATACTCCAAATGCAGCCTAACCATGGTTTTATATAGCTGCAACATGATTCGCCTTGTACTTAATATTCCATTTTCTATTACAATGAAACGATGAAAGGTTAGGGATACTCAGCAGCTTAATGTATAGCCTTCCTATGATTAAAAAAAGCTTCTGATGTCACCTCTTGTGTCATGTGATCTATACTCCGGACTATTTTCGAACTGTCAGGCATTCCAGGGCTGTGAAAACCTTTATTGAACTGTTGGTTCATTTTTGTTAGTTTTCTAGGTGACATGTATGCAACATTGAAGCTATGTTCCTGGTCTCTATTCTTGGCCTCTTTATTAACAAAACACTATCCTTTGGCAACATCATCCACAAGCATTGAGCTGGCTTTGAAATACATACCTATGACATCTAAATGTACCTTGCAACATCATTATGGCATAGTGATTAGCACTGATGCCTGACAGAGCCAGGCACCCGGGTTTAATTCCAGCCTTGGGTCACTGTCTGTATAGAGTTTGCACGTTCTCCCCCGTGTCTGCGTGGGTTTCCTCCGGGTGCTCCGGTTTCACCCCACACTCCAAAGATATGCAGGTTATGTTGATTGGCCATGCTATATTCTCTCTGTGTCAGGATGATTAGCAGGGTAAATATGTGGAGTCATGGGGATAGGGCCTGGGTGGGATTGTTGTCAGTGCAGGCTCGATGGGCTGAATGGCCTCTATCTGCACTGTAGGGATTCTATGATTATTGACTCTTAAGATATTACCACACTATACAACTGTTCCTGAGCTATGGAGCAGATGATTTTAACCCCAGTGATGGAAGCATGGTGAGTGGGCAATTTAATTGTCTGCGTTACTGACACACCATGGAACTGCCAGGAGCAGTTTCCGATCTGAACATGCTCCACTGAGCAGCCTGCAAGGCCACCTGACCAAAGCTGACAGGATCCCTTGTTTATCTTTGCATGTCAGATTCTGTTGCGGATATCAGGACTTTCACTTAAACTCACCAGCTGAACAGGGATGTCACAGTGGCTTTCACGCCTATTGAATTCACTGGAGTAGAGGATCCAAGGCCAGCAGAGGCCACACAGAAGTGAGCTTTGTGACTTTCTGTTTGACGCCAGGGGGACTGTGAATGCTTCCTGGCCCTACAGCATAGCCTTCCACTGGCTGTCACAGACTCACGCCACCACTTTTCCAGGTCTCTCCAAGGAATGGCTCCAGCCGTTGGTCCTGTTGCCAATGGATGACCTCCAGATTGCCTGCCATCACCCACCGTTGTTCTGCCTAGAACAGATGGGAAGTTGGCTGGCTTGTTTTCACTGCTGCCCACCAATTAAAATAACATGGGCTTCCTTTCTTCAATAGGAGCAAGAGTCCCTATTCTTTTTCATTTAGCGAATTACAAACTTCAAAGTTTATTTATTAGTGTCGCAAGTAGGTTTACATTAACACTGCAATGAAGTTACTGTGAAAATCTCCTAGTCACCACGCTCTGGTGCCTGTTTGGGTACACTGAGGGAGAATTTAGCACGGCCAATGCGACTAACCAGCACGTCTTTCGGACGGTGGGAGGAAACCGGAGCACCCGGGGGAAACCCACGCAGACACGAGGTGGACGTGCAGACTCTGCACAGACAGTGACCCGAACTGGGAATCGAACCCCGGCGCTGTGAAGCAGCAGTGCTAACCACTGTGGCACCGTGCCGTCATAACAATAAAATCCAACTGCACTGCATAAACATCAGCATGCCTTCGAGTTTTCAGAACTGCAGCTTTATCAGTCCACGGAACATTTTCAATTGCTTAGTGCATTTATGGAGACTTTTGTTGTCATTCCACAACCAGCTCTTGCTTGGAAGACCAAGACGTAATTAATGTGAACAATCTGTCAGAGCATTTTCATATGTTTCAGATGTTACCGGTTGAATTAGTCAGTTAGAAACCTTGATGAGGGATTAATGCCGCATCAGTTTTGCTGCCTTTATTTGTTTGTCAGTCATTCCACGTCGAGTTTAGTTGGGGGTAAGGGAGTTAGTAGCAGATTTTGCATTTTATGGAGAAGATCAAATCTCATCTGGAGCAAATCTGTGATCCACTTTATTGAGATTATCTCCCAAAGGAGAGTGAGCTTGACAGTCAGCATGAGAGGATTGGTTTCCAAGCATCAGAGTTTAATGCTTTTGCAAACCACGGAGAGCATTACCTTTAAAAAATTAATGAGGTTATTTAATTTCATTTAAGGGAAAGGGTGACTCTGACACATGAATGTTCAATTCCCAGGAGACATGAATTCCACCACCATGCAAAACGCTGTAAGAAATTTTATTCCAAAGATCCTGCAGTGCTGGACCCTCCTTTTCAAACACTAAGTGGCTAAAGGCAGTTTGTACCACAAAGGATACTGATTAGACAGGCCGATTTATAAAATACGTTTCCAAAACTAAACATGCACTAATGTTACGGTAATAATTCCACTTCAATCGCCTCCCTCTTATTTCTGTAATTTGAATCATTTCTGTGTTTAATTGACCCCCCCTCGCTTTTGTTTGAAAGAGAACTTTTCCCACTCTGCCTCTTTCGCCGCTGCCATTATTTATTGTGAAGATAGCAGCCAAAATTCCCCAAAAATACAAAGGTACGATCGATCATATGAATTAGAAGCAGGTGTCGGCCATTCTGCTCCTCAAGCCTGCTTCACCATTCAATCAGGTCATGGCTGATCTGATTGTGGCCTCAGCTTCACATTCTGCCTACTATCTTTGACTCCCTTGTTAGTCAAGCATCTATCTACCCCTGCCTTAAAAATATTCAATGACCCTACCTCCGCCACTCCCTCGGGAAGAGAGTTCCAAAGACCCTCTGAGAGATAAACGCCGGAATTCTATAGCCTTGCCTGCCACGAATTGCAGCAGGCCAGGGGAGGGTAATGGAAAGATCTGTTGACCTCAGGATGGAATTTACAGACTCGCTCGAGCAAGGCCGTAAAATCCCGTCCAAAATGTCTCCTCAACTCCATCTTAAATAATGGAAGACCCTTTAGTTTTAAACTTTGTCCCAGAGTTCTAGTTAAGGGGAAACATCCTTTTACCAGCCACCCTGTCAAATCTCATCAGGATCTTGTATGTTTCAATAAGATCACCTCTCAATTTTCTAAACTCCAATGGATATTGACCCAGCCTGTCCAACCTTTCCTCATATGAGATAACCCCTCCAGTATCAGTTGAGTGAACCTTTTCCGAACTGCTTCTAAAGCATTTATGTATTTTCTTAAATAAGGCGGCCAAAGCTATGCACAGTATCCTGGATGTGGTATCACCATCACCCAGAGGAAAACATCCCTACTTTCATATTACATTTCCCTTGCAATAAATGACAATGTTCCACTTGCCTTCCCAATCAGATGCTGTACTTACAAGCTAATGTTTTTGTGATCATGTACCAAGACAGCCACATCCTTCTGTACTTCGGAGTTCTGCATTCCCTCTCAATTCCAATAATATGCTGCTTTTTTGCATTCTTCCTGCCAAAGTGGAAACGTTCACATTTTCCCAAAATTTACTCCATTTGCCAAATGTTTGCTCATTCACTTAACCTACTTATGTCCCTTTGCAGTTCATAATATCCATCTCACAACTTAATTTCTTACCTATCTTTTGGAGTTTAGAAGAATGAAGGGGGATCTTATTGAAACTTACAGGGACACTGTGAGGCCTGGATAGAGTGGACGTGGAGCGGATGTTTCCACTAGTAGGAAAAACTAGAACCAGAGGGCACAACCTCAGGCTAAAGGGACGATCCTTTAAAACAGAGATGAGGAGGAATTTCTTCAGCCAGAGAGTGGTGAATCTGTGGAACTCTTTGCTGCAGAAGAATGTGGAAGCCAGGTCATTGAGTGTCTTTAAGACAGAGATAGAAAGGTTCTTGATTAATAAGGGGATCAGGGGCTATGGGGGAAAAGGCAGGAGAATGGGGATGAGAAAAATATCAGCCATGATTGAATGGCTGAGCAGACTCGATGGGCCGAGTGGCCTAATTCTGCTCCTATGTCTTATGGTCTTATGGTCTTAAACGTGGGCGTGAAGCTAAAATGAAAGCAAAGGACTGTGGATGCAGGAATCTGAAACAGAAAATGCTGGAAAAACTCAGCAGGTCTGGCAGCATCTGTGGAGAGAGAAAATAGAGTTACTGATAGAGTTACTGGGTGAGATTCTACAGCCTCCCTGCAGTGTGTTTCTCAGCGGCAGGAGACAGCACGCCATTGGCCATTGGCAGGATCTTCTGGTCCCATTGGTTTCACTGCTCACTAATGGGAAACCCCTAGCGGGGGGGGGAGGGGGGGGAGGGGTGGGGGGGGGGCATTGGGTGGCAGTGGTGGGACCAAAAGCCAAAAGATCCCACCAGCCTGAAGAGCTGAAAGATTGCGCCCAATATTTCGACTCCATGTGATTCTTTTTCAGAGCTCAAGAGAGTGAGAAATGGGTCGGATTTTATACTGTACAGGAGGGGATGGAGCAGCTGGAACAGAACAAGATCAGTGACTGGCGGGAGCTAGGAGAGATGTGCAACAGAGATGCATAAGTCACGTCTTTCTGGGCATTTCTGCCTCTGTCCAGGTGGCAAATGCACGGCACAATTCAACCACAGGGTAGTTGTCATGGGTGACTTTAACTTTCCAAATATTGATTGGACCCTTTATAGGTCGAATAGTTCGGATGGGGCAGTTTTTGTACAGTGTGTGCAGGAGGGTTTCCTGACACAATATGTGGATAGGCCGACAAGAGGTGGGGCCACATTGGATTTGGTACTGGGAAATGAACCGGGCCAAGTGTTAGATTTGGTTGTGGGAGAGCACTTTGGAGATAGCGACCACAATTCGGTGTCTTTCGTTATTGCAATGGAGAGGGTTAGGGCCGTACGGCAGGGCAAGGTTTATAATTGGGGGAGGGGTAATTATGATGCGATTAGGCAAGAATTAGGGAGCATAAGATTGGAACAGAAACTGTCAGGGAAAGGCGCAAATGAAAAGTGGAGCTTGTTCAAGGAACCAATACTGGGTGTCCTTGATAGGTATGTCCCTGTCAGGCAGGGAGGAAATGGCCGAATGAGGGAACCATGGTTCAGAAAAGAGGTTGAATGTCTTGTCAAGAGGAAGAAGGGAGTGTATGTAAGGATGAGAAAACAAGGTTCAGTTGGGTCCATTGAGGGTTACAAGGTAGCATGGAATGAGCTGAAAAAAGGGCTGAGGAGAGCTAGGAGGGGGCATGAGAAGTCCTTGGCGGGTCAGATCAAGGAAAACCCCAAGGCTTTTTACTCTTATGTGAGGAATAAACGAATGACCAGGGTGAGGTTAGGGCCGGTCAAGGACAGTAGTGGGAACTTGTGCATGGAGTCAGTAGAGATAGGCGAGGTGATGAATGAATACTTTTCTTCAGTATTCACCAAGGAGAGGGGCCATGTTTTTGAGGATGACAGTGTGATACAGGCTGATAGGCTGGAGGAGGCAGATGTTCTGAGGGAAGGTGTATTAGCAATTTTGAAAAACCTGAGGGTCGATAAGTCCCCTGGGCCAGATGAGATATATCCTAGGATTCTTTGGGAGGCAAGGGATGAGATTGCAGAGCCTTTGGCTTTGATCTTTGGGTCCTCACTGCCCACGGGGATAGTGCCAGAGGACTGGAGAGTGACGAATGTTGTTCCTCTGTTCAAGAAAGGAAATAGGAATGACACTGGTAATTATAGGCCGGTCAGTCTTACTTCGGTGGTCAGTAAGTTAATGGAAAAGGTCCTGAGGGATAGGATTTATGACCATTTAGAAAGATGCAGCTTAATCCGGGATAGTCAACATGGATTCGTGAAGGGTAAGTCTTGCCTCACAAACTTGATTGAATTTTTTGAGGAGGTAACTAAGTGTGTCGACGAAGGTAGAGCTGTTGATGTCGTATACAAGGATTTTAGTAAGGCGTTTGATAAGGTCCCCCATGGTCGGCTCATGAAGAAAGTAAGGAGGTGTGGTATAGGGGGAAATTTGGCCGATTGGATAAGTAACTGGCTATCTCATAGAAGACAGAGCGTGGTGGTGGATGGAAAATTTTCAGACTGGAGACCAGTTATCAGCAGTGTACCACAAGGATCAGTGCTGGGTCCTCTGCTATTTGTGATTTTTATAAATGACTTGGAGGAGGGGGCTGAAGGGTGGATCAGTAAATTTGCGGATGACACCAAGATTGGTGGAGTAGTGGATGAGGTGGAGGGCTGTTGTAGGCTGCAAAGAGACATTGATAGGATGCAGAGCTGGGCTGAAAAATGGCAGATGGAGTTTAACCCTGGTAAATGCGAGGTGATTCATTTTGGGAGGACAAATTTGAATGCGGATTACAGGGTCGAAGGTAGGGTTCTGAGGAATGTGGAGGAACAGAGAGATCTTGGGGTTCATATCCACAGATCTCTGAAGGTTGCCACTCAAGTGGATAGAGCCGTGAAGAAGGCCTATAGTGTGTTAGCGTTTATTAACAGGGGGTTTGAGTTTAAGAGCCGTGGGGTTATGCTGCAACTGTACAGGACCTTGGTGAGACCACATTTGGAATATTGTGTGCAGTTCTGGTCACCTCACTATAAGAAGGATGTGGAAGCACTGGAAAGAGTGCAAAGGAGATTTACCAGGATGCTGCCTGGTTTGGAGGGTAGGTCTTATGAGGAAAGGTTGAGAGAGCTGGGGCTTTTCTCTTTGGAGCGGAGGAGGTTGAGAGGCGACTGAATAGAGGTTTATAAGATGATAAGGGGGATAGATAGAGTGGACGTTCAGAGACTACTTCCTCGGGTGGATGTAGCTGTTACTGGGGGGCATAACTATAAGGTTTGTGGTGGAAGATATAGGAGGGATGTACGAGGTATGTTCTTTACTCAGAGAGTGGTTGGGGTGTGGAATGGACTGCCTGCTGTGATAGTGGAGTCGGACACTTTAGGAACTTTCAAGCGGTTATTGGATAGGCACATGGAGCACACCAGAATGATAGGGAGTGGGATGGCTTGATCTTGGTTTCGGAAAAGGTTCGGCACAACATCGTGGGCCGAAGGGCCTGTACTGTGCTGTACTGTTCTATCTTCTATCTAACTCAGCACAGCAATGAATACGACTAATCCAACTCAATCTGGTGCAACTTTCCATAGTAAGACACATCTCTGCATATTGGAGTGAAAATTAGCAGAGAAAACATCACTGCCCAGTGTTGCCTCATACAAATCATGCATGAACGAGGCTCAATTTAACTCATTTACATTGGCACCTGAAGGCTGCTAAGTTCAAGGAAGAGATTCGGGAGGGTTGCAAATCAGTGCAATCCTTTAAAACAGGGATGAGGAGGAACTTCTTCAGCCAGAGAGTGGGGAATCTGTGAAACTCTTTGCTGCAGAAGGCTGCAGAGACCAGGTCATTGAGTGTCTTTAAGACAGAGATAGATAGGTTCTTGATTAATAAGGGGATCAGGGTTTATGGGGAAAAGGCAGAAGAATAGGGATGAGAAAAATATCAGCCATGTTTGAATGGCGGAGCAGACTCGATGGGCCGAGTGGCCTAATTCTGCTCCTATGTCTTATGGTCTTTTGTATCATTAACAAAGTTAGGAACCAGTTATTTGGTTCCTTCATCTAAGTAATTGATATAAATTGCAAATAATTGAGGACCCAACACTGGTCCTAGTGGTACTCCACTTGTCACATCTTGCCAATCTGAAAAAGACCACAAGATCAAATGACCATAAGATATAGGAGCAGAATTAAGCCATTCAGTCCATCGGGTTTGCTCTGCCATTCAATAATGACTGATAAGTTTCTCATCCTCATTCTCCCACATTTTCCCCCATAACCTTTGATCCCCTTACCAATCAAGAACCTATCTATCTCTGTCTTAAATACACTTAATGACCTGGTCTCCACAACCTTCTGTGCCAATGAGTTCCATAGATTCACTGCCCTCTGGCTGAAGAAATTCCTCCTCATCTCAGTTCTAAAGGTTTGTCCCTTTACTCTGAGGCTGTGCCCTCGGATCCTAGCCTCTCTTAATAATGGAAGCACCTTCCCCCACACCCACTCTATCCAGGCCTTTCAGTATTCCCTAAGTTTCAAAGAGATCCCCCCCATTTATTCCTGCTTCCTGCAGGCTAAGCAATTGATTATTCATCCTCCATCGTGAGTTCGTAATTTGCGTGGTAACCTTTGAAGTGGCACCTTGTCAAATGCCCTCTAAGTACAGCACATCCACATGTTCCCCTCTTAACAATTACTCTGATTGGCTGTAAACAGACTTCTTCACCTAAATGCCAATGACTGGTTCCAGCCAACAAACAATGATCTCTGCCCAGTCAGTCACGCGTAAGCAAGATGGCACACCGATGAGAAAGCTCATCGGCTGCTCAGGAAAAGCTTTTGTTTGAAATAGAAGCTCTGTAGGGGACAAATGCAAGCACATCATCCACATAAAAGACATTCAGTCAGCCAAACAAAAAAAAAATGATTGTTAGAAGCACATTCTCTGATCCTTTTATGCTGATAGTATTCATTGGTTCTTCTTAAATTTACGAATAAATGAGATATAGCAATGTTCAGAGTGTTCTATAATGGCATGCCATTATAGCATTTTGAAAATCCCATGTGCAATGCCCTTTTATCTATAATTGATATCCTTGAAGTAAATAAATTACTTATTGTTTCTCTGACAGGAGCATTCTAGTTATTAAGAAAATTGAATATTTTAGGTGATATAAAATATTCCAAAATGTAATTAATGACTTTCATGTCTCTCCAGATGATTCCTTTCAACCCAGTTTCTCTGAGTTGCACGATGATGATCCCCATGGAGAAATGGAGAGAACTATTGTGAGATGCCTGCTAACACTTTGCTTGCTCCAGTTCAAATATATAATTTCGTGCGTAAACATTGCAGATCTGAAATCTTTTAGTGTCTATTGTAGAACAATGTGGTAAAGACTAAATAATGCAAAGATGATAATTGCACATAATTGACTAAGTGACAGGGTTTGTTAAAAGAAATCACTGTTATTGGTTCACAATCCTTCAGAGTGTACTGGCAACGTTTTAAAAACCCATTTATATCAGAAATGCTGTCATATTTAAAGGAGAAAAAATGGTAATGAAATCTGGTGCCTTAAGTTTGTCAACGCAAATAACATTTCAACTGTGATTTACCACATTAGTATCAAAAAAAGCGTCTGCGATATTTAAATAACAATTCTTATTTGTGTTAATTATGTTTGCCTTATGAAAATGGGACAAGGTGCTGTTTTAGCTTTTTCAAACAAATATTCAGGGGTGCAGACTATGCTCGCTGGGCCAGCATTCATTGCCCCTTCTGATTCGGTACATTGGCCATGCTCAATTCTCCCTCAGTGTACCCGAACAGGAGCCAGAGTGTGGCTGTGGTCACTGTCTGTGCGGAGTCTGCACGTTCTCCCTGTGTCTGCGTGGGTTTCCTCCCACAGTCCAAAAGACGTGCTAGTTAGGTGCATTGGCCATGCTAAATTCTCCCTCAGTGTACCTGAACAGGTGCCGGAGTGTGGCAACTCGGGGATTTTCACAGTAACATCATTGCAGTGTTAATGTATGCCTACTTGTGACACTGATAAATAAACTTAAACTTAATTGCCCTTGAGAAGGGCTTCCTAACAGCAATCACATACTAATGCGTTAATCCTATGTTGGAATGTCTGAAGTAAATTCCCCAATGTGTACCAGCCTGTAATATAATTCCCAGCATTCAGAATATCTGCCCCTGAGTTTAAGAAAAAGAGTTCTGGTGGTGTATCTCTCTCATTCAGGACTTGCGGCAAAGGGACAGGTAATGTTTGATATGCTTGTATGCGGAACACATAGCCATTCTTGTGCTCACCTTCTACTGATATACCCAGATGAAAAATGACAGAATACTCTATGGCGACTGTCACAGTCTGGTCCTCTTATGCACTGGAATAGGACCCACTGACATGGGAATATGGACAATTACAGATAAAGGGAGATGTGCACTTAAATATTAATATTTGCACCAACCTTCTGTATTCTGGTTGTGGCTTTATGCTGCCAATCATCAATATTTTCACTTGCAACAGGAGATAAAGGTTCATGAATAAAATGGACTAAAGGCTTCTCAGAATAAGGATAGAGCCATTCACCAAGTTCAGGCAGCACAATATGCTTAAGTAGATAACAGTTTTTCATTATTCACTTCAAAAGATTACACATAACTATTCAGAGAATTTAAAAATGAAGTAGAAGAATAGAAGTCGATGGAATGTCATGAATGTCTCCATTGCTTTGGTGAAGTTGCTTATGTTAGGTGAGACCTACCTTAGCAGATTAAATGAGCTACTCTCCTTCCATCGTCAGGAATGACAATGTTGCACGCTCAATATCAACCGGTATTTTTTGTGTTTAGGTATTTCATTGTGAGCAAGAATTATAATCCTTTGAGTTTGCCAATATAAACTGTGATCTGGCACAATGTTTCCTTTAAAGTTTAATTGTTGTGTACAGCTCCTGTTTTTAGTGCGCGGTCCGTTAAGTTATTTTTTTAACACAGTCACACGGTGCATTATCTATCACAGAACAAGGCCTGCGCAGTATCTGTCAGACTGCTGTGATTTTTTTTTATTATTCACTCGTGGGACATGGATGTCACTGGCTGGCCAGCATTTATTTACCATCCTTAGTTGTCCGAGGACAGTCAAGAGTCAACCACATCGCTGAGGCTCTGGAGTCGCATGTAGGCCAGGCCAGGTAAAGATGGCAGGTTTCCTTCCCTAAACGACATTAGTGAACCAGATGTTTTTTTTTCCAACAATCAACAATGGTTTCATGGTCATCAGTAGATTCTTAATTCCAGATTTTTTTTATTGAATTCACATTCCACCATCTGCCAGAGCAGGATTCGAACCCAAGTCCCCAGAACATTAGCTGAGTTGGATAGTCAGATGCTCTTTCTTAGGGTAGAAAAGCCAAGTACTAGGGGACATAAGTTTAAGGTGCATGGAGAAAAGTTCAGAGGAGATGTGCAAGGCAAGTTTTTATAACAGAGGGTGGTGAATGTCTGGAACACACTGCCCGGGGAGGTGGTTGGAGCAGGTATGATAGCGACATTTAAGGGCAACTAGACAAATACATGAATAGGATGGGAATGGAAGGATACGGACTTCGTAAGGGCATACGGTTTTAGTTTAGGCAGGCATCATGATCGGCGCAGGCTTGGAGGGCCAAAGGGCCTGTTCCGGTGCTGTACTTTTCTTTGTCCTTTGTTCTTTGTTGAGTTTCTGGATTAATAATCTAGCGATAATACCACGAGGCCATCACCATCCCTGTGATGGCCACATATGTGCGCAGCCTAGTGAAAACATTGGTCTTGAATTTATATTATTGGTTACTACCAATACACCCACACACCTATTGCATTTATAGGTAAATCTTCTCTCAACTACTTTGATAAACATAAAAGTCTGGCGCAAACAAATGAGTCGATACTTGTGCGAAAATAGTGAAAGACGAACTTGGAAAAATCCATAAAATATTTGTTCATTGGTATTGAGGGTATGGTGGACTATCTGTATATTAAGGGATTGACCTGAATGCTAGAGAGTGCCGCTGGGTGGGTGATGAGAGTGTAGCGCATCAGGCGACATGAGAAATTGGTTTTGTGGTCGGTGCGAGATGCCATGTGAGGCTGCATTCACTAACTTTGATCTCTTAAGTGAGGCCATCAGATTTCTTGTAGCACTTCTGCCAAGTCCCCAGGTATTCTAGCAGTATACCTTCCTGCTCCACTCCCTTCTGATGGTGATCCTCGAGGGTCCCTTGTGCCACCTCCTCCATCCCATGACTATGAAGTCACTGCTCCTGCTCACCTCCATCACCAATGCTTCCAGGACTGCATCTGTCAATCATCTCTCTGCCCTGTTGATTGTTTTGCCATTATTTAAACTCTACCACTATTACTCAGTGCAGCTTCTCTTGAAGAGGGACAGCATGCCTTTAAGAAGAGCAGACTGGTTGGACCATGCAGTTTCTGATCAAGACGACTGGGCTCCCCTACTGAGCATGGCGGCGGCTGGCAATGTTAGGAAGTGGACAAGAGTGAGATCTGTTTGCCCAGATGTGACAAATTACACCAGTGAGGTGGGTGCATCCGATTTAGATGCCATCCACTTCAACCTAGGCAGATGGGGGCGAGTCATTAATTGTGAAGACCCTGCTTGAAAATCAAGGTAATCCAAGTTCTAGCCCTGGGTCTTTTAGTTATAGTTCACTTAAAGTAAGAAAAAGATTCACTAAGAACAAGCACATACTGGATCTGTTGGTAATGGTCTGCTTATTGGTGTGACTGGGAAATCCAGCACAGTGGTAGTTCTCAGCACAATTGATATGCTATTGTCTGGAATATCAGTAAGTGCATTTTGCGAAGAGTATTTTTTTAAGTCACAGTTTATGGGCAGAATCTTAGCACCTGGTCCCTACCAGAACAGTGAGACCATTTGCTTACTGAATGGCACACCCAGCCTTTATCCAGCGTATGTCATCCCTTCTCCAGGCTCCTCAACTAAATAGGGAGAGCGGGCCAGTTGACACATTCATTCTGTCAAAGAAAGGATCTCTAATTAAAAGGATCAAGGCAGTTTTCAGAAATGCGAACCAGCACTTGGGTTTTTGAGGTTGCAGCAGCCACAGGAATGGCGAGGGGACTGGGGAAGGCTGTTTCCTCCTAGAGGGAGGTTCTTAAGGGGCTGCTGTGAAGTGAGAAGTCCCAAGGCCTGGAAGAAGACGGCAAATCTGTTCAATCAAGCATGGATGGATGGAAGTGGCGGAGGATGTAAGCTGCAGGAAAGTGATCCCTCAACCGAGAGACCTTAGAGTAAGAGGTTCGAGGAGCTAGGGAATGCATGGCTGGTGGGCGGGAGGACAATTTTTGCCCACACTCTGAGAATCTCGGCATTCTCCTGTCCAGAATGCCTCCAGATCAACCCCCCTTGCAGCGCCATTCATTCCTCTTCCTCCAGGCAACTCACATCCGCATTTGAGCAGCAAAAACTCACACTCGCTTTGATCCTAATGGCTTCTCACAACCGTTTCCTCTTCTCGGAAATATAGAAAACATAGCAAATTGGTGCAGGAATAGGCCATTCGGCCCTTTGCACCTCCGCCACCATTCAATATGATCATGGTTGATCATGCACTTTCAGTATATCCCACTCCCGCTTTTGCTCCATACTCGCTGATCCCTTTAGCCACAAGGGCCACGTCCAGCTCCCCCTTGAACATATCTAACAAACTGGCCCCAACTGCTTTCTGTGGTAGAGAATTCCACAGGTTCACAACTCTCTGAGTGAAGAAGTTCTTCCTCATCTCAGTCCTGAATGGCTTACCCCTTATTCTTAGACTGTGACCCCTAGTTCTGGACTGCGCAAACATCGGGAGCATTCTTCTTGCATCTACCCTGTCCAGTCCCATCAGGATTATATATGTTTCTATGAGATCCCCTCTCATTCTTCTAAATTCCAGTGAGTACAAGCCCAGTCGATCCAATCTCTCTTCATATGTCAGTCCCGCCATTCCAGGAATCAGTCTGGTGAACCTTCGCTAAACTCCCCCAATAGCAAGAATGTACTTCCTCAGACTAGGAGAACAAAACTGCACACAATACTCAAGGTGTGGCCTCACCAAGGCCGTGCAGCAAGACATCCTTACTCCTATACTCAAATCCTCTTGCTATGAAGTCAACATGCCATTAGCTTTCCTCTCCACCTGCTGTACCTGCATACCAACTTTCAGTGACTGTTCCATTGTGACACCCAGGTCACGTTGCACTTGCCCTTTTCCTAAAGTGCCACCATTCAGGTAATAATCTTCTTTCCTATTTTTGTCACCAAAGTGGATAACCTCACATTTATCCACATTATATTGCATTTGCCAAGTATTTTTTGATTTGATTTGATTTATTATTGTCACATGTATTAACATACAGTGAAAAGTATTGTTTCTTGCGCGCTATGCAGACAAAACATACCATTCATAGAGAAGGAAATGAGAGAGTGCAGAATGTAGTGTTACAGTCATGACCAGGGTGTGGAGAAAGATCAACTTAATACAAGGTAGGTCATCCAAAAGTCTAATGGCAGCAGGGAAGAAGCTGTTCTTGAGTCGGTTGGTACATGACTTTTGTATCTTTTTCCAACAGAGGAAGGTGGAAGAGTGTGTGTCTGGGGTGTGTGGAGTCTTTGATTATGCTGGCTGCTTTTCCGAGGCAGCGGGAAGCATAGACAGTGTCAATGGGTGGGAGGCTGGTTTGAGTGATGGACTGGGCTTTGTTCATGACCCTTTGTAGTTTTTGTGGTCTTGAGCAGAGCAGGAGGCATGCCAAGCTGTGATACAACCAGAAGAATGTTTTCTATGCTGCATCTGTAAAGGTTGGTGAGAGTCGTAGCGGACATGCCAAATCTCCTTAGGCTCCTGAGAAAGTAGAGGCGTTGATGGGCTTTCTTAATTATAGTGTCGGTATTGAGGGACCAGGACAGGTTGTTGGTGATCTGGACACCTAGAAATTTGCAGGTCTCAACCATTTCCACTTCATCCCCATTGATGTAGACAGGGGCATGTTCTCCACTATGCTTCCTGAAGTCAATGGCTATCTCCTTCATTTTGTTGACATTAAGGGAGAGATTATTGTCATCGCACCAGTTCACCAGATTCTCTATCTCATTCCTGTACTGTGTCTCGTCATTGGTTGAGATCCGACCCACTACAGTGATGTCATCAGCAAACTTGAAAATCAAGTTGGAGGGGAATTTGGCCACGCAGTCATAGATGTTTAAGGAGTATAGTAAGGGGCGGAGTACACAGCCGTGTGGGGCACCAGTGTTGAGGATGATCGTGGAGGAGGTGTTGTTGCCTATCCTTACTGATTGCGGTCTGTGGGTAAGGAAATCTCGGACCCAGTCGCAAACAGAGGAGCCAAGCCCCAGTTCATTACATTAGCTACCCTCCAATCCATTGGAACTCTTCCAGAGTCTATAGAATGCTGGAAAATGGTCACCAATGCATCCACTATTTCTCGGGCCACTTACATTAGTACTCTGGGATGCAGAGCATCAGGCCCTGGGGATTTATCGGGTTTTGATCCCAGCAATTTCCCCAATACAATTTCCTGACTAATAATGATTCCCTTCAATTCCTTGTTCATGCGAGGCCCTCTGTCCCCTAGTATTTCTGGAAGGTTATTTGTGTCCTCCTTAGTAAAGACAGATCCAAAGTATTTGTTCAGCTGGTCTGCCATCTCTTTGTTGCCCATTAAGAATTCGTCTGATTCTAACTGTAAGGAACCTACATTTGTCTTCACCAGTCTTTTTCTCTTCACATATCTATAGAAGCTTTTGCAGTCAGTTTTTATGTTTTCTGCAGGCTTACTCTTGTATTCTATTTTCCCTTTCTGAATTAAACTCTTTGTCCTCCTCTGCTTGATTTTAAATTTCTCCAGTCCTCAGGTTTGCTGCTTTTTCAGGCCAATTTATATGCCTCCTTTTTGGCTTTTAACACTATCCCTGATTTCCCTTGTTAGCCATGGATGAGCCACCTTCCCCATTTTACTCTTACACCAGACAGGGATGTACAGTTGTTGAAGTTCATCCATGTGTTCTTTAAATGTTTGCCATTGCCTATCCACTGTCAACCCCTCAAGTACCCTTTGCCAGCTTATCCTAGCCAATGCATGTCTCATGCCATCAAAGTTAGCTTTCCTTAAGTTCCGGACCCTCGTCTCAGACTTAACTGTGTCAATCTCCATTTTAATGAAGAATATGGTCACTTTTCCCCAAAGGATCTCGCACCACAAGGTTGCTAATTAATCCTCTCTCATTACACAATACCCCAATCTCGGATGGCCTGCTCTCCAGTTGGTTCCTCGACATATTGGTCGAGAGAAGCATCCCTTATACATTCCAGGAAACCCTCCTCCATCGCATTGCTACCAGTTTGGTGAGCCCAATCAATATGCAAATTGAAGTCACCCATAATAACTACTGTATCCTTACTGCACGCATCTCTAATTTCCTGTTTGGTGACATCCCCAACTTCACTACTACTGTTTTGTTGTCTGTGCACAACTCCCACTAGCGGTTTTTGGCATTTGCTGTTCCGCAGCTCCACCCATTCAGATTCCACATCGTCCAGACTAATGTCCTTCTTTACTATTGCGTTAATCTACGCTTTAACCAGCAACGCTACTCCACCCCCCTATCCTTTCCATCTATCTGTCCTAAATATTGAATACCCCTGGATGTTCCTTTCCCATCCTTGGTCACCCTGGGGCCAGGTCTCTCTGATCCCAATTATATCATATCCATTAATGACAGTGCAGTTAATTCATCCACTTTATTGCAAATGCTCCTCATACAAACCATCATGATTATTCACACCTCTCTGTTTTCTCTCCTTGCAGGAGAAGAGAGCAAAAAGCTAAAAAAAGGTTTAGAGGCTGAGGGGTAGGGAAAGTGGGAGAGTATTGTCCTCCAGTGACCAAAACCTTGTCAGTCATTGGTGATGTGTGTCCACCAGGAAGGGGTCTTGTTTCTGAAGGCTGTGATTGTGAAGAGGACATAAGGAGGCTACAAAGGGATACAGATAGGTTAAGTGAATGGGTAAAAATCTGGCAAACAGAGAGTAATGAAAGCAAATGTGAAATTGTAGGATAGGGTAGACAGTCAAAGGCTTTTCCCCAGGGTGGGAGGGTTGACTTCAAGAGGGCACAGGTTTAAGGTGGTAAGTTTAGGTGAGACATATGGGGAAAGTTTTTCACACAGAGGGTGCTGGGTGCCTGGAATGCACTGCCAGTGGAGGTGGTGGAAGCAGACACATTAGCAAGGTATACCTTGATAGACGCAGGAACAGGAGGCGAACAGAGGGATAGAAGCCACATAGCGGCACAGGCTTGGTGGGCCAAAGCGCTGTATTGTTCTTTACTCTTTGCCCATTTTGCCAGGTGGAATAAAAATGAAGTTGATTACCTAAATGGGGAGAGATTCAAGAGCTTGTAGTTTTTCTATGTTTCTATAGGAGACCTAATAGAGGTGTATAAGATGTTGAGAGGCATAGATTGGGTGGACTCTCAGAGGCTTTTTCCCAGGGTGGAAATGTCTGCTATGAGAGGACATAGGTTTAAGGTGCTGGGGGGTAGGTACAGGGGAGATGTTCGGGGTAAGTTTTTCACACAGAGGGTGGTGGGCGAGTGGAATCGGCTGCCATCAGTGGTGGTGTAGGCGAACTCAATAGGGTCTTTTAAGAGACTCCTGGATGAGTATATGGAACTTAATAGGATGGAGGGTTGTAGGTAGGTCTATAAGGTAGGGATGTGTTCGGCACAACTTGTGGGCCGAAGGGCTTGTTTGTGCTGTAGTTTTTCTATGTTTCTATGTTTCTTTTAGCTCGGAGGTGTAGAGGAATCTGGGTGTCTTAGTATATGAATTACAAAAGGCTAGTCCGCAGGTACAGCAAGTAATTCAGAAAGCCAATGGAATGTTGCCATCTATTGTGTGAGGAATTGATTACAAAAGTAGGGAGGTTATGCTTCAGCCGTACAAGGCGGTACCATATCTTCAGTCGTACCATATCTATAGAGTGTACTGTACTGTGTACAATATTGGTTTCCTTATTTAGGGAAAGACGTAAATGGATTGGGAGCAGTTCAGGGAAGGTTTATTAGACTAAACCTGGAATAGGTGTGTTATGAGGAAAGGTTGGATAGACTAGAACAAAGAATAAAGAACAGTATAGCACAGGAACAGGCCCTTTGGCCCTCCAAGCCCGCGCCAATCACATTGTCCTATTTAGACCAACCACTTATATCCTTCTATTCCCCATCTGTTCATGTGTATCTCCAGATAAGTCTTAAATCATAGAATCATAGAAACCCTACAGTACAGAAAGAGGCCATTCGGCCCATCGAGTCTGCACCGACCACAATCCCACCCAGGCCCTACCCTCATATCCCTACATATTTTACCCGCTAATCCCTCTAATCTACGCATCCCAGGACACTAAGGGCCAACTTTAGCATGGCCAATCAACCTAACCCGCACATCTTTGGACTGTGGGAGGAAACCGGAGCACCCAGAGGAAACCCACGCAGACACGAGGAGAATGTGCAAACTCCACACAGACAGTGACCCAAGCCGGGAATCGAACCCAGGTCCCTAGAGCTGTGAAGCAGCAATGCTAACCACTGTGCTACCGTGCCACCCACACATAAATGTCGCTAACGTATCTGCATCAACACCTCACTTGGCAGTGCATTCCAGGCCCCCACCACCCTCTGTGTAAAAAACTTTCCCCCGCGCATCTCTACTGAATCTATCCCCCCGAACCTTGAACTCGTGCTCCCTTGTAGTTGTCATTTCTGCCCTGGGTAAAAGCTTCCAACTGTTCACCCTGTCCATACCCCTCATCATTTTATAAACTTCTACCAGGTCGCCCCTCAGCCTCTGTCTTTCCAGGGAGAACAATCCCAGTTCATTCAATCTCTCCTCATAGCTAATGCCCTCCATATCAGGCAACATCCTGGTAAACCTTTTCTGTACTCTCTCCAAAGCCTCCACATCCTAGGCTTGCATAACTGAAGTTTAGAAGAGTAAGAGGCGATTTGATTGAAGAGCTTGAGGGGCATTGACAGGGTTGATGCAAAAAGGATGTTTCCTCTTGTCGGAGAATCTTGAACAAAAGTCACCATTTAAAAATAAGAGGTCGCTACTTGAAGACAAAGGTGAGGAGAAATATTTTCTCTCAGAGTTGAAAGTCTCTCGAACTCTCTGCCTAAGGAGGCAGTGAAAGCACAGTCTTATTTTAAAGATTTTTTTAAAGTCAGAGCTAGACAAACTCTGGATTAACAAGTGGGTGAAAGGTTATCGGGGTAGGCAGGAATGTGGAGTTGTGATTACAGTCAGATCAGCCATGATCTTATTGAATGACGGAGCAGGCCCACTGGGCCGAGTGGCCTACTCCTGCTCCTAATTCATATGTTTGTATGTAGGAGCCACCCCTCTCCCCCCCCCCCCCACAGTCAGGGAAAACATCATCCTTGTGAAGTGGGGAATTCTGTTTCGGTGGCCAGATATCTTTAGAAAAGTAAAGTAATTCTGAAAGTATAAACTTCGCAAAGGTAAAATGACTCCGTTTTTAGAGCGTAACAGAATTTATTTATTTAAAACTAGTTTATTAAAACATAGAAAAATCAAATAAGACGTACGGAACAACTGAACTTTAATGTTGGCGGAAGGGAGACCTCAGATATGCCTCGCAGTACAAGAAGGACCACAGAGCTTTCTCAAAGGTCCCGACTTTCGTGCCAAAATTCAATGCAATTATACCTTTCTGTCATCTTTAGTTCATAGTAAGGAGTCTAACAACACCAAGTTAAAGTCCAACAGGTTTGTTTGGTAGCAAATGCCACGAGCTTTCGGAGCGCTGCTCCTTCGTCAGGTGAGTGGGAGATCTGCTAACAAACAGCAAACAGGGCATATAAAGACACAAACTCAATTTACATGAATAATGATTGGAATGCGAGTCTTTACAGCTAATCAAGTCTTAAAGGTACAGACAATGTGAGTGGAGAGAGCATTAAGCACAGTTTAAAGAGATGTGTATTGTCTCCAGACATGGCAGCCAGTGAGATTTTGCAACTCCAGGCAAGTTGTGGGGGTTGCAGATAGTGTGACATGAACCCAAGATCCCGGTTGAGGCCGTCTTCATGTGTGTGGAACTTGGCTATCAGTCTTTGCTCACCGACTCTGCACTGTTGTGTGTCGTGAAGGCCGCCTTGGAGAATGCTTACCCGAATATCAGAGGCCGAATGCCTGTGACCGCTGAAGTGCTCCCCAACAGGAAGAGAACAGTCTTGCCTGGTGATTGTCGAGCGGTGTTCATTCATCCGTTGTCATAGCATCTGCATGGTTTCCCCTATGTACCATGCCTCGGGACATCCTTTCCTGCAGCGTATCAGGTAGACAACATTGGCCGAGTTGCAAGAGTATGTACCGTGTACCTGGTGAATGGTGTTCTCACGTGAGATGATGACATCCGTGTCAATGATCCGGCACACCTTCCAGAGGTTGCTGTGGCAGGATTGTGTGATGTCGTGGTCACTGTTCTCCTGAAGGCTGGGTAGGTTGCTGCGGACAATGGTCTGTTTGAGGTTGTGCGGTTGTTTGAAGGCAAGAAGTGGGGGTGCGGGGATGGCCTTGGCGAGATGTTCATCTGCATCAATGACATGTTGAAGGCTCCGGAGAAGATGTCGTAGCTTCTCTGCTCCAGGAAGTCCCCAAGCGGAGAAGCTACGACATCTTCTCTGAAGCCTTCAACATGTCATTAATGAAGACGAACATCTCACCAAGGCCATCCCCATGCCTTCAAACAACCGCACAACCTCAAACAGACCATTGTCTGCAGCAACCTAACCAGCCTTCAGGAGAACAGTGACCACGACACCACACAACCCTGCCACAGCAACCGCTGCAAGACGTGCCGGATCATCGATATGGATGCCATCAGTTCACGTGAGAACACCATCCACCAGGTACACGGTACATACTCTTGCAACTCGGCCAACATTGTCTACCTGATACACTGCAGGAAAGGATGTCCCGAGGCATGGTACATTGGGGAAACCATGCAGACGCTACGACAATGGATGAATGAACACCGCTCGACAATCACCAGGCAAGACTGTTCTCTTCCTGTTGGGGAGCACTTCAGCGGTCACGGGCATTCGGCCTCTGATATTCGGGTAAGCGCTCTCCAAGGCGGCCTTCACGACATACGACAGCGCAGAGTCGCTGAGCAGAGACTGATAGCCAAGTTCCGCACACATGAGGATGGCCTCAACCGGGATCTTGGGTTCATGTCACACTATCTGCAACCCCCACAACTTGCCTGGACTTGCAAAATCTCACTGGCTGTCCTGTCTGGAGACAATACACATCTCTTTAACCTGTGCTTAATGCTCTCTCCACTCACATTGTCTGTACCTTTAAGACTTGATTAGCTGTAAAGACTCGATTCCAATCATTATTCATTATTCTGTAAATTGAGTTTGTGTCTTTATATGCCCTGTTTGCTGTTTGTTAGCAGATCTCCCACTCACCTGACGAAGGAGCAGCGCTCTGAAAGCGAGTGGCGTTTGCTACCAAATAAACCTGTTGGATTTTAACCTGGTGTTGTTAGACTCTTTACTGTATTTACCCCAGTCCAACGCCGGCATCTCCACATCATCTTTAGTTCATCCCATTCATTAGCTAAATGTGATTTCATTTATTATTAATATGTCAATCCAATCATGACAGGATTGCTTCAATCAATTGCAATCTGCCACCTTAAATAATGATTTTCCATTAGTCCATTCCAATTAGCGGAAGTCCACCTCTTGGCATGGGTTTCTTCCTTGTTGCTGGGATATACAAGAAGCTATGTTTTATCCAGCTCAGCACTGGCTAAATGCCAAGCCTTGGTCTAATGGCAAAGACTTGGTCTAATAAGAACAAAGAACAAAGAACAATACAGCACAGGAACAGGCCCTTTGGCCCTCCAAGCCCGCGCCGCTCCCCGGTCCAGGATTGAATCCTGAATCCAGGATCCCCGCCCAATTTTCCAGCCTATCTACATCCTAATATCCTATCCACCGAGCTGTCCCTCACAGCTACGATGCTTTGTTCATCACAACCTATTAACTCACCCCCACCCCCCCATTCCAGACCATGTGATCTCCAGGGAGAGGCGAAAACCCAGAGTGAAAACCACAGGGCCAATATGGGGAAAAAAAATCTGGGAAATTCCTCTCCGACCCCCTGAGGCGATCGAAACGAGTCCAGGAGATCACACTGGCCCAATGTGGGCCCAACACCCGGCACCAGTCCAAGCCTGGACAGCTTGATTCTTCTACATGTGGTGAACCATTGTTGGTTACCACCAGGAGTGCTGAGCCATGGTTTGGCCAGCACTATGAGTCTGTAGATATGTTACTGTTGGGGTTAGGGTTGGGCTGTTCTACCTGTTAATATAGTCCTATGGTACACCCCAGTTGGCTCCGCCTTCCGGGAGAGGTATAAAGGTCACTGCTCTGCTTGGTGACCCTTTAGTCTGGGATTGTATATTGTATATAGTAGCTCCGTTATTGTTGGCAATAAAAGCCTTTATTTCCCGGGTACATCCAGCCTCCCGTGTGATTTATCGCGCATCAATTTTATTACCAACAATAATTTTTTTTTTGACAAAAAAAGCAAAAGAAAACCATGGAGCAAATGCTGAAACCCGAGCGGCTTACGTTGGACCCACGTGCGGCGGGAGCATCGAACACTTTCGACCACTGGTTGAAGTGTTTCCAAGATTACCTCGATGCCTCCACAGCGGTTCACAACGACGCCGACAGACTGCGGGTCCTCCACGCGAGGGTAAGCGACGCTGTATACTTGGCGATCCGTGAGGCCCAAGACTACAAAGGGGCCATCGAGCTTCTCAAAAAGCGATACAACAAACCGCCGAATGAGATCCATGCTCGACACCTTCTAGCCACTCGACGGCGGCAGCCCAGCGAAACGACGGAACAGTACCTGTGTGAACCTCAGCAGCTAGCCAGAGCCTGCAACTGCAAGCCAGTGTCGGCGGCCCAGTATATGAGCGACCTAGTTCGAGATGCGTTCGTGGCGGGAATCGGCTCGTCGTACATTCGCCTTCGGCTGCTGGAGCAAGGTAACCTCGACCTCACTAAAACCGTAGAATTAGCTGACGCTCTAGAAACGGCCTCCAAAAGTCTGGAGATGTACCCCGACGACCGCGTGGGGACATTGTGGCAGGTGCAGCCGCAGACTCCACTTTATTCAGTGGTTTCGAAAAACTGCGCGATTGCGTTTCCAGCCTCGGACCTGACGACGGCAGCAGCTCCAGGTGGCCCGCGGTGTTACTTCTGTGGGGGGGTGAAACACCCTCGGCAGCGATGTCCACCCTGACACTGTGAAGCGGTGCGGTCTCCAGATTCGGACTGTCAAGCAGACAATTTCGATGGCGTCAAGGTCCCGGTCTGTCACCGTGCTAGGGAGCTGCGTGGTCAACCTGATGGTGCAGGGCACGGTTTACGAGAACTTCAGGCTCCTTGTGTTACCGCACCTTTGCGCGCCGATACTCCTAGGACTAGATTTTATGGTCCACCTGAAGAGTGTAACCCTGCAGTACGATGGGCCACTCCCTCCGCTTTCAGTGGGAGCACTGCAGCCTCTAAATTGCCCAACGCGCTCCACATGTAGTCTCTCGACGCTCAGGATTACCCCTCCCTCCCTATTCCAGAATCTTGTGCCAGGCTGCAAACCCATCGCAACAAAGATCAGGCGTTACAGCGCTGAGTATCGGATCTTCATTCGATCTGAAGTTCAGCGGCTCCTCAAGGAAGGGATCATCCAAGCTAGCGCTAGTCCATGGAGAGTGCAAGTCGTGGTGGTTAAGAATGGGAACAAACCCCGGATGGTCATAGACTATAGTCAGACCATTAACAGATACACGCAGCTGGATGCGTATCCCCTCCCGCGCATATCTGACATGGTCAATCAGATTGCGCAGTACCGGGTGTTCTCCAACATCGACTTGAAGTCTGCTTACCACCAGCTCCCCATTCGCCCAGAGGACTGAAAATACACGGCCTTTGAGGCGGATGGTCGTCTGTACCACTTTTTAAGGGTTCCCTTTGGTGTCACGAATGGGGTCTCGGTCTTCCAGCGTGCTATGGACCGAATGGTGGACCAGAACGGGCTGCGGGCTACTTTCCCGTACCTGGATAACGTCACCATCTGCGGCCATGACCAGCAGGACCACGATGCCAACCTTCTTAGATTCTTACGCACTGCATCTTGCCTGAATCTGACCTACAACAGGGAGAAGTGTGTATTTCGCAAGCGCCGCCTAGCTATCCTCGGATACGTGGTGGAAAACGGGGTCCTTGGCCCTGATCCAGACCGTATGCGTCCCCTCCTCGAACTCCCCCTGCCCACTAGCATCAAAACACTGAGAAGATGCTTAGGCTTCTTCTCTTACTATGCACAGTGGGTTCCCAATTACGCGGACAAAGCCCGTCCGCTCATCAAGTCTACCTCCTTTCCCCTAACAACAGAGGCTCGCTTAGCCTTTGCAGGAATAAAAGCCGACATCGCGAAAGCCACGATGCACGCTATTGATGAGTCCATCCCCTTCCAGGTGGAGAGTGATGCATCTGATTTCGCCCTGGCCGCCACACTTAACCAGGCGGGCAGGCCCGTCGCCTTTTTCTCTCGCACCCTCCAAGGCCCTGAAATTCGGCATTCTGCGGTGGAAAAAGAGGCCCAGGCCATTGTGGAGGCCGTTCAGCATTGGCGCCATTACTTGGTGGGAAAACGGTTCACTCTGCTCACGGACCTGCGAGTCTGTGGCGTTCATGTTCAACAACACGTTACGGGGTAAGATCAAGAATGATAAAATCTTGAGGTGGAGAATCGAACTCTCCACCTACAATTATGATATCATGTACCGTCCAGGAAAGCTCAACGAGCCCTCGGACGCCCTGTCGCGTGGAACATGCGCTAGTATGCAGGAGAATCGATTACAGGCTCTCCACAATGACCTCTGCCATCCGGGGGTCACTCGGCTCTTCCACTTTATAAAGGCCCGGAGTCTACCCTACTCGGTGGAGGATGTCAGGTCCATAACCAGAAGCTGCCGGGTATGCGCGGAATGCAAACCGCACTTCTACCGACCTGACAGGGCACACCTCATTAAGGCCACTCGTCCTTTCGAAAGACTGAGTGTGGACTTCAAGGACCCCCTTCCCTCGACAGATCGGAACGTGTACTTCCTCAACGTGATTGACGAGTACTCACGATTCCCTTTTGTCATTCCCTGTTCTGATATGACCGCTGCCACGGTTATCAAAGCATTACGGGATCTTTTCACCCTGTTCGGTTACCCCTGTTATATCCACAGCGATAGGGGCTCGTCGTTCATGAGCGACGACTTGAGGCAATACCTGCTCTCACATGGGATTGCCTCTAGTAGAACCACGAGCTCCAACCCAAGGGGTAGCGGACAGGTTGAACGAGAGAATACTACAGTCTGGAAGGCTATCTTACTGGCGTTGAGGTCCAAAGGTCTTCCAGTCTCCCGTTGGCAAGAGGTACTCTCTGATGCGCTCCATTCCATCCGCTCACTCCTGTGTACGGCAACCAACGCTACTCCTCATGAGAGAATGTTTTCATTCCCTCGGAAGTCTTCCTCTGGGACCTCATTACCGTCTTGGTTGACGTACTCAGGACCTGTCCTCCTGCGGCGGCATGTTAGGACCGGCAAGTCCGACCCTTTGGTTGAACAGGTCCATCTCCTCCACGCCAACCCTCAATATGCCTATGTGGCATATCCTGGCGGGCGAGAGGACACGGTCTCGATTCGAGATCTGGCGCCGGCAGGGGGCTTGGAAACCCCAGTCGCTCCCACACCCCCAGTTAGGGACCCTCCGACCATTATCTCTTCTCCTGACACGGCGCGGGCAGTATCGGGACCACCACTTAACCCTCTTCCTCCCGTGTACAGCTTGCCTGAGTCCAGGAGATTGTCGCCACCTCGAGGCGTGCTCGAGTCCAGCGGATTGTCACCACCTCATGGTCTACCGGCCCGTGAGGAACTGGAGGAGTCACTGGGCACCGCCTTGGAGAGAAGGTCACCGCGATTGCCTGAACCGGCGTCATCGCCGGTGTTGAGGAGGTCGCAGCGACGGTGCGGTCCCCCAAACCGTTTGAACTTATAGACAGATGAACAGTTGTTCTGTTTTTTTTGTGCCCCGCCGGCCTTTGTTTTTAAAGGAGGGGTGAATGTGGTGAACCATTGTTGGTTACCACCAGGAATGCTGAGCCATGGTTTGGCCAGCACTATGAGTCTGTAGATATGTCATGCTTGACGAACATGTTGGATTTTTATGAAGATGTGACTAGGGCGGTTGATGGAGGAGAACCGGTGGATGCGGTGTTTTTGGATTTCCAAAAGGCGTTTGATAAGGTGCCCCATAAAAGGCTGCTGAAGAAGATTAGGGCACACGGAGTTGGGGGTAGTGTGTTAAAGTGGATTGGGGACTGGCTATCCGACAGGAAGCAAAGAGTCGGAATAAATGGGTGTTTTTCCGGTTGGAGGAAGGTAACTAGTGGCGTGCCGCAGGGATCGGTACTCGGGCCGCAACTGTTTACCATTTATATAGATGATCTGGAGGAGGGGACGGAGTGTAGGGTAACGAAGTTTGCAGACGACACAAAGATAAGTGGAAAAGTGAATCGTGTGGAGGACGGAGAAGATCTGCAGAGAGATTTGGACAGGCTGAGTGAGTGGGCGAGGATATGGCAAATGGAGTATAACGTTGATAAATGCGAGGTTATACACTTTGGAGGAAATAATAACAAATGGGATTACTATCTCAATGGAAACAAATTAAAACATGCTACCGTGCAAAGGGACCTGGGGGTCCTTGTGCATGAGACGCAAAAGCCCAGTCTGCAGGTACAACAGGTGATCAAGAAGGCAAATGGGATGTTGGCCTATATTGCGAGGGGGATAGAATATAAAAGCAGGGATGTCTTGATGCACCTGTACAGGGCATTGGTGAGGCCGCAGCTGGAATACTGTGTGCAGTATTGGTCCCCTTATATGAGGAAGGATATATTGGCATTGGAGGGAGTGCAGAGAAGGTTCACCAGGTTGATACCGGAGATGAGGGGTTTGGATTATGAGGAGAGGCTGAGGAGATTGGGTTTGTACTCATTGGAGTTTAGAAGGATGAGGGGGGATCTTATGGAGACTTATACGATAATGCGGGGGCTGGATAGGGTGGAGGCGGAGAGATTCTTTCCACTTAGTAAGGAAGTTAAAACTAGAGGACACAGCCTCAAAATAAAGGGGGGTCGGTTTAAGACAGAGTTGAGGAGGAACTTCTTCTCCCAGAGGGTGGTGAATCTCTGGAATTCTCTGCCCACTGAGGTGGTGGAGGCTACCTCGCTGAATATGTTTAAAGCGCGGATGGATGGATTCCTGATCGGTAAGGGAATTAAGGGTTATGGGGATCAGGCGGGTAAGTGGTAGTGATCCACGTCAGATCAGCCATGATCTTATTGAATGGCGGGGCAGGCTCGAGGGGCTAGATGGCCTACTCCTGCTCCTATTTCTTATGTTCTTATGTTCTTATGTTACTGTTGGGGTTAGGGTTGGGCTGTTCTACCTGTTAATATAGTCCTATGGTACACCCCAGTTGGCTCCGCCTTCCGGGAGAGGTATAAAGGTCACTGCTCTGCCTGGTGACCCTTTAGTCTGGGATTGTATATTGTATATAGTAGCTCCGTTATTGTTGGCAATAAAAGCCTTTATTTCCCGGGTACATCAAGCCTCCCGTGTGATTTATCGCGCATCACTACAATGTATCATCAAATGCTCTCGTTTTCAAGATATATTTTGAATATATCTGTTTGCAGTCTTTGCTTTTCTTACTGCTGGTTACATAAAGTTCATCAAATGTTGCAGAGTCTGTATTCTTTTCATTAATGTTGCTAATTCTTTTGCCATTCTGCTGAAATACTGCACGTTTGCTTTTTATAAACTTGATTGATACAATACAACGGATCATTTCAATACAACAGATTATTGCAAGATCATTATAATCGATTTTGTTCATATTAAGCACATAGATCATAATTCAATTTCATTACAAACTCTTTCACATATAATCAACTGCTTAAAACTGGGCGGCATGGTGGCACAGTGGTTAGCATTGCTGCCTCACAGCGCCAGGGACCTGAGTTCAATTCCTGGCTTAGGTCACTGTCTGTGTGGAGTTTGCACGTTCTCCCCGTGTCTGTGTGGGTTTCCTCCGGGTGCTCCAGTTTCCACCTTCAGTCTGAAAGACATGCTGGTTAGGTGCATTGAGCCGAACGGGCGCTGGACTGTGGCAATGAGGGGAATTTCACAGTAACTTCATTGCAGTGTTAATATAAGCCTTCCTTGTGACTAATAAATAAAAAATCATTGTGTTGGGTAAGATTGATTTATTTAATTCTCTCTTTCCAAATTGTTAGCTGTTAATGTCCATTAACTCGATCTGATTAGAATCCCTTTTCATATCCTGCAGCCAGTCTATCTAGCCCTGTCAGAATTTTATATGTTTCAATGAGATTCCCTCTCATTATTCTGAACTCCAGTGAATATAAGACTAGTCGACCCAATCTCCCCTCATATGACAATCCTGCCGTCCCAGGAGAGTCTTGATGTAGACCTCAAGGGATCTGTCTCGAGGCTATCTACACTCAGTGAGATATTGAGAGTGACAAGGGTACTGTTTGAACGCAATTACATGAAGTTTGTTACCAACAACAACTATATACAGCTCGGCACAAGCCTTGATCTAGCCTGGGTCCTAACAGCTACGTTGGCTGATTACGTGACTGTATGCCTGATTCATAAAGTATACATGAAGCCTTAATGATACAGAGTCACAGGCAACAGTGAACACCTGCAGTCAGGCTCATAGGCAATGGTGAACATGGAGGTTGTCTGTACCTTTTATCTTTGAGCCTTACACACGGTGATGACAAAATGATGTGACTGCGCAGTTTCTTAAAGGTCTCATCTCATTGTCTGCAATGGTATGTATACAATGAGCCATAACTTCCTCAGAATGACAATCAGTGTTGGATTACCAGTCCGTTACCCATTTACCCATGCTAAAGTTCTTCAGTGCCTGCCTTGCCCGACCTTCCTGACTCAGGCCGGTCTAAATTAGGCACCACAGTGCCTCCCTGCCTCCAGTGTCAAAGTGCAAAAGAAGAGGAGTGAAGGAGGACCAGCTGCAGGTAAGTAAAGCAGGTGAGTTTTTAAAGGTCCCATTGAAAATAACAGGCCAGGGAGAAGGTAAGTGTCTAAGGTAAGCAGAAGGGACGTTGGGTAGGGTGTTCAGAAATGGGAAGGGGTTTTCGGACAGCCGGGGGTGGGGAGCAGGGGAGGGTTTGGACATTGGGGAGAGTGGGGGTAAGATATTGGGGCGTGGGGGTCAGACATCAGGACATGGTGGTCAGCCATTTGAGGGGATGGGGGTGGAACATGTGGGTTGGGAGTTCAGACCTTCGAGGGGGGTCGAAAATTTGAGGGGTGTCATACATTGGGGGTGAGGAGGTCGAACATTGGGGGTGGGATTTGGGGGGTTTGGACATTTGAGAGTTGGGGACGTTGGACATCACAGCAATGGAGAGTCAGACATTGGTGAGATTGGGGTTGGGCATTGGGAGGGTTGGACATTCCAGTAACATTGGACATTGTGGGTGTGAGGTTCAGGCACTGGGAGAGTCAGAGTTCGGGGGTGGGTGTTTGGATGGGGGTCAGCACAGGTCAGGGTGGGTGAAGGTCAGGTTTTGGTGGGGGTGCAGGTATCAGGTCAGGTGGGGTTCTAGCCAGGTCGGCGGGGGGTGTCAGGTTGTGGGGGTTGGGAATCCCATATGGATGAGGTGTCAGGAATATCATGGATTGGCTGCTTAGTGTGGGGTTGTGGGGGTCCCCTGGGGAGTCAAGGGTATTGGTGGGGGGGGGGGTGGGGGGGGGTGGGGTCCCGTGTGGGGTTGGGTTTGGGTCGTTGAAGTCGCTATACTGAAGTTAGAAGTGTTTTTGTTTTTTCTACCTCTTTCAGAGTAACTATTAACGTGTTACTGGCAGAATCCAAAGTCAACAATTTAAATTGCTTTGTTGGGTGGTTCTCAGTGCATTGTAATTGCCCTGGGAAGTTCGCCATTCTGGACAATTGACTTGGAACTCCTTACCTGGGAACTTCCCAGAGGGATTCCCTAGCGCATCTTTACGGTACCCCCCAAATCCAATGCTGGGGAGCCAGAAAGTTATAGGCCAATGTCACAACATCCCTCTCTTTCCCTTTTGACTGAAGAAAACTCTGTGAGAACAGACATAACAGTGAATATAAAGCATAAGAAGATTGGGTCACACTATACAGTCGTTACGCATGATAATATCGTATTTGTGGGTATATGAGACAACCACATCTTGTTCTCATGTAGTTCACATGGTGTTGTGTGATGTTTTGTTATTCTACATTCTCAGTTGGGGTTTTTGATTTATCATTTGCGAGATTATGTGTTGATTCAGTTTATGTGCACTCTGTGTTAACTATTTTGGTCTCTGGTCATAATGCTGGGACATCCTTTTACTCCTTTCTAATAGAAAGTCATAAACTTCCATATGGATTGGGTGTGATTGGGATGGGCAACCTCCAATGCCTTCTTTAAAGTAATCTCTGCCTCCACTAATAATTTCTTATATTCTTATAGTTGTGTTGTTAGCACCACAGACTAGCCTGTCTCTCAACATGTCATTGAATGCAGACCTGAACTTGCATTGTTCAGCTGTTTGTCTAGGTGTGCCATGAATGCTGCTATCGACTCCTCTGGAGCTCTTGTCATTGAATTAAATTTGTATCGCTGCATTATCATCAAGGGCTTTGGGTGATAATATTCCTTGACTAATTCCACAAGTTCCTTGTAAGTTTTGGAGTTGGGTGCATCTGGAGGAGTCAGACTTCTTATCAGCCTATGCATTGGGACTCCATAGACTGTCAATAGGATTAGCCGCTGTTTATCTCACCCCCTCCCCTTCCCCGATTTCATTGGCATTAAAAAAAGCACAGGTTTTCGATATATTGCACCCACTGCTCTGTGATAGGGTCAAATGAGTCCAGTTTCCCAAAAAGGAGCATTTTAACACTCAGACTGCTGAATGAATTGGCTTCTAAAAGGATTCCACATGAGGTCTGCTCTCTTGATTCCTACAGCAATAGGAAGGCACTTCAATTGATTCTCATTGCCAAATGTGGTATCTTGCAAAGCTGGGTGACCACCAAGCCAATCAGTGAATAGATGATTTATGATGTACAGAGTGATATAATGGTGACCGTACTCCACAACTCCAGACTCCTAACTGGGAAGGAAAACCCGTGTTCAGCTCCAGGATTTGCGCTCTCCAGCCCGATTGTCCGAACAGGTCACGGGAGCTTGCCCGTTAAAGTGACACCATACCACAGTCAGGACAAATTCTGCAAGAGGACCTGCTTGCCAGTTCATGGTTAAGTTTCTGTTCGCCACTGCGATGTTCTTGGTTCTTAGCTGCACTGGGTGTTGCACAAATGTCATTGCTGTTTGCTGTGCCTCTTTGGACGAGAATTTTCACTTGCTGCCTGTCTAAAGAGCTGCTGTCATAATTAGACTTGCCAGTAGCAGTCTGAGGTGGAAACCCCACCATTCAAAAAAGCCTTCCCTCCCTAACTAGTCAGTTGTCACGGCACACTCATCCTGCTGAATACAGTGAGTTACTGAATGAACCACTTCTCATTATTCCTTGGGAAATCCAAGATTCATGTTTAAACAGCTCATAATTGGCTTCTCAATGACCTCAACAATTTCTATATTCCTTCATTGACAGGGCCAAGTTAGTTCCTCTCCCTCCTTCAATCCAATCCAAGGGAAAGTCAGATATTTAAGGGGAGGCGATTGCGTAGTGGTATTACTGCTTGACTATTAATCCAGAAACTCAGCTAATGTTCTGGGGACCCAGTTCGAAACCTGCCATGGCAGATGGTGGAATTTGAATTCAATAAAAAGTATCTAGAATTAGGAATCTACTGATGACCATGAAACTATTGTTGGAAAAACCCGTCTGGTTCACTAATGTCCTTAAAGGAAGAAAATCTGCCATCCTGACATTGTCTGGTATACATATGACTCCAGAGCCACAGAAATGTGGTTGACTCTCAATTGTCAACTAGGGAAACTAGGGATGGGCAATACATGCAGTGCAGCCAGCGACGCCTATATCCCACAAATAAATTAAAATTTGATTTGATTTGATTTATTATTGTCACATGTATTGGGATACAGTGAAAAGTATTGTTCCTTGTGTGCTATACAGGCATACCATTCATAGAGTACATAGGGGAGAAGGAAAGGAGAGGGTGCAGAATGTAGAGTTACAGTCATAGCTAGGGTGTAGAGAAAGATCAGCTTAATATATGGGCAGCACGGTGGCACAGTGGTTAGCATTGCTGCCTCACAGTGCCAGGGACCTGAGTTCGATTCCTGGCTTGAGTCACTGTCTGCGTGGAGTTTGCACATTCTCCCTGTTTCTGTGTGGGTTTCCTCCGGGTGCTCCGGATTCCTCCCAGTGTCCAAAGATGTGCGGGTTAGGTGGATTGGCCATGGTGTCAGGGGCACTAGCTAGGGTGAGATTGTGGTCAGTGCGGACTCGATGGACCAAATGGCCTCCTTCTGCACTGTAGGATTCTATGATATGATATGCATGGATGGGGACTGCAATGCACGGCATTGCAGAGGTGGGGTGGAGCAGGGTTTGAAATGTGTATACTTCAATGCCAGGAGTATTCGCAATAAAGTGGGTGAACTTGCAGCGTGGATCAGTACCTGGGACTTCGATGTTGTCGCTATTTCAGAGACATGGATAGAGCAGGGGCAGGAATGGATGCTGCAGGTCCCGGGGTTCAAATGTTTTAGTCGAAGTAGGGAAGGAGGTAGAAGGGGGGGAGGGGTAGCATTATTGGTCAGAGATTGTATCACAGTGTCAGAGAGGAGGTTTGATGAGGACTTATCTGTTGAGGTAGTATGGGCGGAGATTAGAAATAGGAGAGGAGAGGTCACCCTGTTGGGAGTCTTTTATAGACCTCCTAAAAGTTCTAGAGAGGTTGAGGAAAGGGCGGCACGGTAGCACAGTAGGGCGGCACGGTAGCACAGTGGTTAGCACTGCTGCTTCACAGCTCCAGGGTCCCAGGTTCGATTCCCGGCTCGGGTCACTGTCTGTGTGGAGTTTGCACATTCTCCTCGTGTCTGCGTGGGTTTCCTCCGGGTGCTCCGGTTTCCTCCCACAGTCCAAAGATGTGCGGGTTAGGTTGATTGGCCAGGTTTAAAAATTGCCCCTTAGAGTCCTGGGATGCGTATGTTAGAGGGATTAGCGGGTAAATATGTGGGGATAGGGCCTGGGTGGGATTGTGGTCGGTGCAGACTCGATGGGCCGAATGGCCTCCTTCTGCACTGTAGGGTTTCTATGATTCTATGATTCACAGGATTGCGGAGTCAATCCTGCTTAGGAGTGAAAGTAATAGGGCAATTGTTATGGGGGATTTTAACTTGACTAATATTGACTGGAATTGTTATAGCTCTAGCTCGTTAGAGGGGTCAGTTTTTGTTCAAAGCGTGCAGGAAGGTTTTTTGACTCAGTATGTAGACAGGCCAACTAGAGGTGAGGCTCTATTGGATCTGGTGCTGGGAAATGAGCCGGACCAGGTGCTAGACTTGGAAGTTGGTGTGCATTTTGGTGATAGTGACCACAATTCGGTTACGTTCACCTTAGTGATGGAAAGGGATAGGCATGAACCTCGGGCCAGTGGTTTTAGCTGGGGGAAGGGTAATTATGAGGCTATTAGGAGAGAATTAGGAAACATAGGTTGGACTAGGAGATTACAGGGACTGGGAACGTCCGACATGTGGAGTTTTTTCAAGGAGCAGCTACTGCGAGTCTGTGATAGGTATGTCCCTGTCAGGCAAGGAGGAATTGGTAGGGCTAGGGAACCGTGGTGCACCAAAAAAGTTTCTTTGTTGGTTAAAAAGAAAAAGGAGGCTTATGTTCGGATGAGACGTGAGCACTCGGGTAGTGCACTAGAAAGCTTTAGATTGGCTAAGAGGGAGTTGAAGAGCGAGCTTAGAAGGGCTAAAAGGGGCCATGAGAAGATTTTGGCGGATAGGGTTAAAGAGAATCCTAAGGCGTTCTATAGGTATGTCAAGAACAGAAGGTTGGTTAGGGCAAGTTTAGGGCCAGTTATAGATGGCAGAGGGAAGTTATGTGTGGAACCGGAGGAGATTGGTGAAGCATTGAACCAATATTTCTCTTCGGTGTTCACGCAAGGGGACATGAATATAGCTGAGGAGGACACTGGGTTGCAAGGGAGTAGAATAGACAGTATTACAGTTGATAAGGAGGATGTGCAGGATATTCTGGAGGGTCTGAAAATAGATAAATCCCCTGGTCCGGATGGGATTTATCCAAGGATTCTCTGGGAGGCAAGAGAAGTGATTGCAGAGCCTCTGGCTCTGATCTTCAGGTCGTCGTTGGCCTCTGGTATAGTACCAGAAGATTGGAGGTTAGCGAATGTTGTCCCATTGTTTAAGAAGGGGAACAGAGACTTCCCCGGGAATTATAGACCGGTGAGTCTCACTTCTGTTGTCGGCAAGATGTTGGAAAAAATTATAAGGGATAGGATTTATAGTTATTTGGAGAGTAATGAATTGATAGGTGATAGTCAGCATGGTTTTGTGGCAGGTAGGTCGTGCCTTACTAACCTTATTGAGTTTTTTGAGAAAGTGACCAAGGAGGTGGATGGGGGCAAGGCAGTGGACGTGGTATATATGGATTTTAGTAAGGCGTTTGATAAGGTTCACCATGGTAGGCTTCTGCAGAAAATGCAGATGTATGGGATTGGGGGTGATCTAGGAAATTGGATCAGGAATTGGCTAGCGGATAGGAAACAGAGGGTGGTGGTTGATAGTAAATATTCATCATGGAGTGCGGTTACAAGTGGTGTACCTCAGGGATCTGTTTTGGGGCCACTGCTGTTTGTAATATTTATTAATGATCTGGATGAGGGTATAGTTGGGTGGATTAGCAAATTTGCTGATGACACCAAAGTCGGTGGTGTGGTAGACAGTGAGGAAGGGTGTCGTAGTTTGCAGGAAGACTTAGACAGGTTGCAAAGTTGGGCCGAGAGGTGGCGGATGGAGTTTAATGCGGAGAAGTGTGAGGTAATTCACTTTGGTAGGAATAACAGATGTGTTGAGTATAGGGCTAACGGGAGGACTTTGAATAGTGTGGAGGAGCAGAGGGATCTAGGTGTATGTGTGCATAGATCCCTGAAAGTTGGGAATCAAGTAGATAAGGTTGTTAAGAAGGCATATGGTGTCTTGGCGTTTATTGGTAGGGGGATTGAATTTAGGAGTCGTAGCGTTATGTTGCAACTGTACACAACTCTGGTGCGGCCGCACTTGGAGTACTGTGTGCAGTTCTGGTCCCCACATTACAGGAAGGATGTGGAGGCTTTGGAGAGGGTGCAGAGGAGGTTTACCAGGATGTTGCCTGGTATGGAGGGGAGATCCTATGAGGAGAGGCTGAGGGATTTGGGATTGTTTTCGCTGGAAAGGCGGCGGCTAAGAGGGGATCTTATTGAAACATATAAGATGATTAGAGGTTTAGATAGGGTGGATAGTGATAGCCTTTTTCCTCTGATGGAGAAATCCAGCACGAGGGGGCATGGCTTTAAATTGAGGGGGGGTAGTTATAGAACCGATGTCAGGGGTAGGTTCTTTACCCAGAGGGTGGTGAGGGATTGGAATGCCCTGCCAGCATCAGTAGTAAATGCGCCTAGTTTGGGGGCGTTTAAGAGATCCGTAGATAGGTTCATGGACGAAAAGAAATTGGTTTAGGTTGGAGGGTCACAGTTTTTTTTTAACTGGTCGGTGCAACATCGTGGGCCGAAGGGCCTGTTCTGCGCTGTAATGTTCTATGTTCTATGTTCTATGTTCTAGATCCATTCAAAGGTCTGATAACAGCAGGGAAGCAGGGAAAAAGCTATGGGTGGGATCCTGATCGAACATCAATTTCCGAGTCTTTCCCATCCCACTTTTCCCTGGAATCAGCCTCCTAAGAAAGTTCGGTTTCTGGAGTTTGAGAGATGCAGGAATGTACATTTGAGTTTATTTCATTGCTAGTTTCCACATTCTAAGCAGCCAGAGTGGCCTGTGTTCATTTTGATGGTGTTTGAAATCAAGGGATATGTTGTGGAAAAAATGCACTAGCTTGCAGCCTTTCATTCCTGTCATGTTTTCACACATATTTTATTGGGGACATGCATCACACGGTTAGAAAGTTCAGCTAGCTCTGCAACAATGAGAAATAGGTGAGTTAAATTTCAAACAATGTGGCTCATTTAATTTAGACTTTGAAAAGCAAACATTTCACAGCTGATAAGACCCTGCTGCTGATTAATTGTCAGGGCTGATAAACAAGAGGAAACCAATTTCTTTTCCTCCAGCTCTCAACATCACCACAATAAAGATCTCAAACATATCTGAAGGTTTGTGCTTTGAGTAGCAACCAATGATATAGCCTTAGCCATATTCAGATCGCATCGAATAAACATTCACTCCTCAATAAGTGTACTTAAACCTCGGCTTGATATGTGGAATAAAATGGTGTGTAACCTAAAAGAATCCTCCAAAAAATAAATTTCAAATGAAATCCGCAGTTTCAATTGATTTGTACATAGGAAGTAGGAGTAGGCCATTCAGCCCCTCAAGCTCGCTCCGCCATTCAATAAGATCATTCTGGTCTGTGGCCTAACTCCATGTACCTGCCCTAGGCCCATATCCCTTGATACCTTGTTAGAAGCAATCCTAGACACTAATTCCAATGTAAGTTTACACAGAATCACAGAATTTTTACATGGGGCAGGATTTTCCGAATGCGTTCGCCCCTCAACTGGAAAATCCCACCCAAGGTTTCCATGGTCCGCCCCTCACCCACTCCAATTCCTGTGACGGACGGAATGGGAAAATTCACCCCATTGAGTTAGGCCACGCCCTAGGTCCATATCCCTTGACACCCCTGCTCAGTTTTGTTAAGATCCATTTGTCACAGCTTGGCCCATTCACCCAATCTAGAATCGTAGAATCTCTACAGTGCAGAAAGAGGCCATTCAGCCCATTGTGTCTGCATCGACAACAATCCCTCCCAGGTCCTATTCCCGTAAACTCACGTATTTACCCTGACACTAAGAGGCAATTTAGTATGGCCAATTAACCTAATCTGCACATGTTTGTACTGTGGGAGGATACCGGAGCACCCAGAGGAAACCCACGCAGACACGGGGAGAATGTACAAACTCCACATAGACAGCGACCCGAGGCTGGAATTGAACCCAGGTCCCTGGCGCTGTGAGGCAGCAGTGCCAGCCATTGTGCCTCCCACAATCAATATCCTGTTGTTGTTTTATGCTGTCCTCAACACTATCTACAATACTGCCCAATTTTGTTTCATCTGCAAATTTGAATATTTGTCATTTTATGCCGTTATCTAAGTCGTTAATGGATATGGTAAACAAAACAGACTTCTGAGGGACACAACTAGTCACATCTATTGTGCAAGCTGAACATAGTACTCCGGATTGTCTGAGACTGGAGGCATGATCCAAGATGCGTGTCAGGATCCTACGGAAGTCCCAATGTGGGAATTGCCTGGAGGTCTGAATTTCTGACAGAAAACTCCCCTGTTCCTTGGAACCTAATGCAATGTCTCAGAGTCTAAGCTAAATTCAGAAACTTTGGACAATTCCATGGAACTTACCGGAATAGTTATCTGGGAAATGTTGACAGAAAAATCCCAGTCGCAATCCTGGGTAACCACAGAACTGACCCCCCCACCCCCGGCACCCCCACTCTTCCCCCCCCACAACCACCACCCCATCCCACCAATTACTCTTGCTGACACCTTCCGAATACCTCCTCTTACACCCGGCTACCCTTGGCCCGACTCCTCCCCTCACTCACCTGTACCACCTCACTTACTTGCCACTCTACTCCCTGAGACCCTACCCACTTGTCCCTCTAACCACCTACATCCCTACCCAGCTGCCTGCCACCTTGCCCGCCTGCCACCTTGCCCACCTCCCATCTTGTCCACTTGCCACACGACTAACTCATCCACTTACTTCACTCACCCATAAACTTATGGCAGCTAATGCCATAAAAAGGAAGCATGTCGCATGCCTTCCCCACCTCGAAGCTACAACACAGATCCAGCTCTCTAACGGATGCTGCATTTCTCACTTCTGCAGAAGATCCCTTGGAACAAAAGAACATTGAATATAAGAACTGGGAGCAGGAGTAGGCAATTCAACCCCTTGAGTCTACTCCAGCATTCAATAAAAGTTTCAAGTTTATTCATTAGTGTCACAAGTAGGCTTACATTAACATTGCAGTGAAGTTACTGTGAAAATCCCCCCAGTCACCACACTCCGGCGCCTGTTCGGGTACACTGAGGGAGAATTTTGCATGGCCAATGCACCTAACCAGCATGTCTTTTGGAGTGTGGGAGGAAACCCACGCAGACATGGGGTGAACGTGCAGACATCGCACAGACAGTAACCCAAGCTGGGAATCGAACCCAGGTCCCTGGCAACAGTGCTAACCATTGTGCCACTGTGCCACCCACAATATAATCATGGCTTGGGGTAGCATGGTGGCATAGTAGTTAGCAATGCTGCCTCACAGTGCCAGGGACCTGGGTTCAATTCCAGCCTTGTCTGTGCCAAGTCTGCACGCTCTCCCTGTGGCTGCATGGGTTTCCTCTGGGTGCTCCAGTTTCCTCCAACAGTCCAAAGATGTGCAGGTTGGGTGGATCAGCCATGTTTAATTGCCACTTGGTGGGGTGGATATTTCCCATCCCGCCCGCCATGGGAATCGTAGTGGGTGGGGGGGGGGGGGGGGTGGACCATGCAAAGGGCAATCGAAGTCGGGCGGGATTTTCCTATTTTCGGGTGAAAATGGCTGAAAAATCCCACCCTTAGTATCCAAAGGTGTGTGTTTAAGTAGATTAGCCATGGTAAATAGATGGGGTTATGGGGATAGGCAGGAGCGGAGCGCTGGGTCTGATGCTCTTTCGGAGTGTCGGTGCTGACTCGATGGGCTGAATGGCCTCTTTCTGCAATGTAAGGATTCTGTGGTTTTATGGCTGATCTCATCTCGGCCTCAAACCCATCTTCCTGCTCGTTCATGATAGTTCTTCATCCCGCTACTAATTACAAACCTATCTATCTCCTCAATTTTTTTAGTGTTCTGGAGTCCAATGCACTCTGGTGTAGAGAATGGGTTCTGGCCCAGGTAAATTGGAATCAAAAGTGGCAGGCAAAACTGGAACAGAACAATGCCTTTGAGGGATCGTCTACGTCTAGTCCAAGTTCATTTCCATGGGGGCAAGCTGGGGAGGGATGGTAGGCCAAACAAATCCAGAGCTCCCTGGATGATGAAATAGATAGAGAGTAAGGTAAGGAGAAAAAGGATGCCAATGACAGATGTCGGGTGGATAATACAAGTGAGAACCTGACTAAATATAAAAGAAATAAAGAGGGAGTATGAGAAGAAAGTGACAGCTAACATAAAATGGAAGGTAAAAGTCTTCCATAAGTATTTAAACAATAGAACTAAGAACAAAGAAAATTACAGCACAGGAACAGGCCCTTCGTCCCTCCAAGCCTGCACCGACCATGCTGCCCGATTTAACTAAAACCCCCTACCCTTCTGGGGACCATATCCCTCTATTCCCATCCTATTCATATACTTGTCAAGATGCCCCTTAAAAGTCACTACCGTATCCGCTTCTACTACCTCCCCCGGCAATGAGTTCCAGGCACCCACTACTCTCTGTGTAAAAAAAATCTGCCTCGTATATCTCCTTTAAATCTTGCCCCTCGCACCTTAAACCTGTGCCCCCTAGTAATTGACTCTTCCACCCTGGGAAAAAGCTTCTGACTATCCACTCTGTCCATGCCCCTCATAATCTTGTAGACTTCTATGAGGTCTCCCCTGAACCTCCGTCGCACCAGTGAGAACAAACCAAGTTTCTCCAATCTCTCCTCGTAGCTAATGCCCTCCATACCAGGCAACATCCTGGTAAATCTTTTCTGTACCCTCTCCAAAGCATCCACATTCTTCTGGTAGTGTGGCGACCAGAATTGAACAATATATTCCAAGTGCGGCCCAACTAAGGTTCTATAAAGCTGCAACATGACTTGCCAATTTTTAAACTCAATACCCCAGCCGATGAAGGCAAGCATGCCGTATGCCTTCTTGACTACCTTCTCCACCTGCATTGCGATTTTCAGTGACCTGTGTACCTGTACACCCAGATCTCTCTGCCTATCAATACTCTTAAGGGTTCTGCCATTTACTGTATATTTCCTATCTGTGTTTGACCTTGCAAAATGCATTAGCTCACAATAGAATGAGGAGTGGGGTCAATTAAGGGGGGCATGGTTGAGGTATTAAATGAGTACTTGGGGCCGCACGGTGGCACAGTGGTTAGCACTGCTGACTCACAGCCCTAGGGACCTGGGTTCGATTCCCGGCTTGGGTCTGTGTGGAGTTTGCACGTTCTCCCCGTGTTTACATGGGTTTCCTTCGGGTGCTCCGGTTTCTTCCCACAGTCCGAAAGATGTGCTGGTAGGTGCATTGGCCATGCTAAATTCTCCCTCAGTATATCTGAACAGGCGCCGGAGTGTGACGACTAGGGGATTTTCACAGTAACTTCATTGCAGTGTGAATGTAATCCTACTTGTGACACTAATAAATAAACTTTACTTTACTTTGTATTTTGCTTTACCAAGGAAGGAAATGCTGTCTCAGTCGTAATGATAGAAAAGGTAGGTAAGACACTGGATGAGCTTCTGTACTTAAAGTTGATAAGTCACCAGGATCATATGAGATTCACCTAAGGATACTAACTGAGAGCAGTAAGGATGGGAGCTGGAGAGAACTGACCATAATCTTACAATTCTGGATACAGAGATGGTGCCGGAGAACTGCAGATTTGCAATTATTATATATATTTTTAAAATCCATCAACCTGGGCTGTTAAAGCATTTAAAAATGATAGTTTGAGACAAAATTAATAGTCACTTAGGCAGATGTGAATTAATTATTGAAGGCCGGCATGGATTTGTTAAGGGAAAATTGTGTTTAACTAACACAGTTGAGTTTTTGAAAAGGTAATAAAGGAAATTGATGAGAGTAATCCAGTTGAACTGGTGTGCATGGACTTGCAAAATCATAGAATCCCTACAGTGCAGAAGGAGGCCATTCGGCCCATCAAGCCTGCACTGGCAACAATCCCGCCCAGCCCCGTCCCCGTAACCCCTGCTAATCCCCCTGGCACTAAGGGCAATTTAGCATGGCCAATCCATCTAACCCACACATCTTTAGACTGTGGGTAGAAACTGGAGCACCTGGAGGAAGCCCATGCAGACATGGCGAGAATGTGCAAACTCCATACAGATAGTGGCCGAGGCTGGAATTGAACCCGGGTCTCTGGTGCTGTGAGGCAGCAGTGCTAACCACTGTACAACCGTGCCATCTCAAAAGGCATTGATAAAGTGCTACAGAAAGGATTTATCAATAAAGTTAGAACTCATGGAACAAAAGGGTCAGTTATCAAACTACGTGGATGCAAATTTGGCTTACCAACAGGAAAAGAGAATAGTGGTGAACAATTTTGTTTCAGATTGGAGGCAGGTGTTACTGGAGTTTCTCAGCAGTCACTGTTAAGATACCTGCTTTTAATAGACTTGGGGATACACAGGACGCAACTTCCGAATTTGAAGATGATACAAAATTTGGAAGTATTGTGAACTGTGAGGAGGATAGTGATAAAGTTCAAGAGGACATAGACAGGAGGGTGGAATGGGCAGATAAGTGCCAAGTTAAATTTAATGCAGAGAAGTGCGAAATGATTTGTTAAAGAATGAGGTTAAATAATGTAAAATAAGGGTTGTGAATGAAGCCCAGTCCATCACGCAAACCAGCCTCCCATCCATTGACTCTGTCTACACTTCCCGCTGCCTCAGGAAAAGCAGCCAGCATAATCAAAGATCCCAAGCACCCCGGACATTCTCTCTTCCACCTTCTTCCATCGGGAAAAAGATACAAAGGTCTGAGATGACGCACCAACCGACTCAAGAACAGCTTCTTCCCTGCTGCCATCAGACTTTTGAAGGGACCTACCTCGCATTAAGTTGATCTTTCTCTACACTCTAGCTATGACTGTAGCACTACATTCTGCACCCTGTCCTTTCCTTCTCTATATACGGTATGCTTTGTCCATATGGCAGCAAGAAACAATACCTTTCACTGTATACTAATCCATCTGACAATAAGAAATCAGATCAAATCAAAAATACAGAGCACAATTGTAATTGAGGTAGAGAGGCAGGGGGATCTGGGTATATCTCATTGGAGGTGACAGGGTAGGTTATGAAAAAGTGCAATAAAACAAACAAGGTGCAGGGCTTTATAAATAGGGCCATAAGGTACAAAAACAAAGGAGGCTGTGAAGTACACATATAAAAGTCTAGTTCAGCCTCAACTGGAATATTGTGGCCAACTCGAGGTACCATAATTTGGAATGATGTGTAGGAATTAGAGCAGGAGAGGAAAAGATTCATAAAAATAGCTCTGGGGTGAGGAATTTAAGTAACGTGGATTGGAGAACTTGGGACTGTCTTCCTTGGAGAAGAGAAGATTAAGACGAGATTTGATAGAAGTGTTCACAATCAGACAGTGCCAACCATAGGACACCAATTTAAAGTGATTGGCACAAGAAGCAAGGGCGAATGGGGAAAATCTTTTTAAAACTTCGAGTGGCTAGGATCTGGCACTGTCTGAGAATGTGCCGGAGGCAAGTTCAATTGATGCTTTCAAAAAGGAATTGGATAATTACCTGGAGAGAGAACATTTTCAGGGTTATGGGGAAAAGGTAGTGGGAGTGAGGCGTGATGATCTGCTGTTCCAGAGAGAGCTGGCATGGTCACAATGGAGTGAATGGCCTCCTTCTGGGCTGTAGCCGTTCCACAACTCTATTCTCAGTAATTATATAGACTGAAGCTGTTGAAATGAGATTGTAGAGACATTTGACTAGATCTTAGGAATTTTCCACTATTATGTTTAGTTAGCCCTTGCCTACATTCAGCATCATCCTTGGAGTATTCAAAGGAAAGAAGAACAAAGAACAAAGAAAAGTATAGCACAGGAACAGCCCTTCGGCCCTCCAAGCCTGTGCCGATCATGATGCCCTAACTAAAAAAAATACTTTCTGCTCTTACTCGGTCCTCTATTTCCTCTCTATTCAGGTTCCCATCCAGATGCCTCTTAAATATTGCTAATGTGCCTCCTTCCACCACATCCTCCGGAGTGTGTTGCAGGCACCCAACATTCTCTGAGTGCAAAACTTCCCCCGCACATCTCCCTTAAACTTTCCCCCCTCACCTTGAACCTGTGCCCCTTTGTAATTGACACTTCAACCCTGGGAAAAAGCTTCTAACTATCCACCCAGTCAATGTCTCTCATAATTTTGTAGACCTCTATCAGGTCTCCCCTCAGCCTCCGTCTTTCCAGTGAAAACAATCCTAGTTTATTCAACCTCTCCTCATAGCCAACACTCTCAAGAACAGGCAACATCCTGGTGAATCTTCTTTGCACTCTCTCCAAAGCTTCCATGTCCTTCTGATAATGTGGTGACCAGAACTGCATGCCATACTCCAAACGCGGCCTAATCAAGGTTTTATATAGCTGCAACATGATTTCCCAACTCCTGTATTCAGTGCCCTGGCTGACAAAGGCAAGCATGCCATAAGCTTCCTTAACCACCTTGGCCACCTGTGTTGCCACTTTTAGGGAACTGTGGAACTGCATGCCCAGGTCTCTCTGTATGTTAATGTTCCTAAGCTTTCTGTCATTTACAGTATAATTCACACCTAAATTTCATCAAGGAGGGAGATAATTGCTGGAATTCTTCCGTCCTGCCCGCAATGGGAATTATAGCACGTGGGGGAGCGGACCATTGGAAATTCCATCGATCTCAGGCTGAATGCTCCGGTTTTGAGGCGAGCGTGGCTGGAGAATCCCGTCCCCCATCTGACCAATAAGGTTCTTCTCAACAAGTATCCCATTTTATATGTCATTAATGCCGGAGGAAGAAGAATAGTTGGAGATGGTAAGGAAAGCCTGATTAATCAGGCAGAACCATAGGGAAGCCAGACTCTCCCAACAGCACCCATCCAGAATGATCTATTAGACAAGGAACATGTTCCAAACCCTTTCCCAGAAATTTGATGTCAGAAGGCTGCTCTACGAGGAGCTCTATTCATTGTTGCAGCCAGATTTTAACAACAGCTCACAGGGCGGATGTCACTGATGGTGGCTGAGAAAGTGTAAATAAGAAGTCACAGACTGATTTCGGGGAACCATAGCAGAAGTCAGCTGCACAATTCTTTAATAGGCAAGTTATCAAAGCCACATTGCCCGCCATATAATTTGACAGTGGTTCCAGACTGTGATTTTTCAGAATTGACGGATTCCCCAGGGTCATCAGGACTATGTTTTTTTATTCATTTGTGGGACATGGGTTTTGCCGGCTAGCCCGCATTTATTGTCCTAGTTGCCCTTGGCTAGGCCATTTCCAAGGGCAGTTGAGAGTTAACCACATTGCTCTGGCTCTGGAGTCACATGTAGGCCCGATCAGATAAGAACAGCAGATTTCCTTACCTAAAGGACATTAGTGAACCAGATGGGTTTTGCCGACAATTGACAATGGTGTCATGGTCATCAGTAGGTACTTAATTCCATATTTTTTAAATTGAATTCAAATTCCACCATCTGCCGTGGTGGGATTCGAACCCAGGTCCCCAGAAAATTCGCTGAGTTTTTGGATTAATAGTCTAGCAATAATACCACTAGGCCATCACCTCCCCTTGCACCTATGGGGACATTGTGTGTCCCAAATGTAAATCCCCAAATTATTATGAACCGCAAAGGATTCCTATCCTCAAATGTGCAGTTTATGTACAACAATAAGCACAGCTGCTTGCAAATGAATTTCTGATCTATTCTGGGAATTGTCATGTTGTCTCCCTGCTCCGTTTCAATGATAGCAGCAAAGACAGGATGGTTGCTGGGTGATGAAGGATGCACACTATTCCTATGGTTGATTATGCTAAATCATTGCACCAAGGAGGAGAATTGAACAAATTGTGAAAATGCTCAAAGGATGTACAGAGGGACCTGGGTGTCCTGGAACATGAACCAGGAAAGGTTAGTACGCAGGTACAGCAAGTGATTCGGAAGATAGGTGGAAGGTTGCTGTTTATTGGAAGGAGAATGCAATATATAGGTAGGGAAGTTTTGCAACAGCTGTACAGGGTGTTAGTGAGATCATATCTGGAGTACGGTTTTGGTCTCCTTATTTAAGAAAGAATCCCGACAGTACTGAAGGAGGCTATTCGGCCCGTCAAGTTTGCACCAACTACAATCCTACCCAGGCCCCATTCCAAAAACTGCACACATTTACCCTGTTAATGCCCCTGACACTAGGGCCAATTTAGCATGGCTAATCAACCTAACCGGCACATCTTTGGACAGTGGGAGGAAACCGGAGCACCCGAAGAAAACCCACGCAGACACAAAGAGAATGTACAAACTCCACACAGACAATAACCCAAGGCCGGATTTGAACCTGGGTCCCTGGCGCTGTGAGGCAGCAATGCTAACCACTGTGCCACCGTGCCACCCTTAAGGACATTAAGGACATAATTGAATTCAGAGAAGGTTCACCCGACTGATTCCTGGAATGAGGGGATTATCCGATGAAGAAAGTCTGGATAGGCTGGGACTGTACCCATTGGAGTTTAGAAGATTGAGGGGTGATCTTATTGAAACATATCAGATCCTGAGGGGACTTAACAAGGTGGATGCTGAGAGGATATTTCCCTGTGTGGGAGAGACTGGAACTAGGGAACACAGGTTAATAATAACGGGTGACCCATGTAAGATGGCGATGAGGAGAATTCTTTTCTCTCTGAGGGTTGTTAGTCTGTAGAACCTTCTTCCCCAGAGAGAGTGGAGGGCGGATTAATTGAATAGTTTTAAGGCTGAGTTTGATTTGGCATGCTGTTTATGAAGAACTTCTTTTATGAAAACTCTTTGTTTCAAAAATAATAAGCTGTACTCTGAGGATTTACTTATATTCCACACGTTCCACTTGTCTTGGCAATTGTTTCCATACAATATGGTGACATGTTCATAGTTTAGTCAATTAACACATTTAAATGTTTTCTCCTGCTACATTAGTCATTGGGCTCACTTACGGACTCACCATATTTTCCGCTTTTAAATTCCAATATAAAATGCTATGCATATCTCAGCATTAACTTTATTTGCTGTTTACTTGTCAGTTGCCATCGCCCCCCAAATTGATGGTGCAAAGAATGTATCCTGGTGATTTGTGTTACACCATCAGTAACAATGGCACGGTGGCACAGTGGTTAGCACTGCTGCCTCACAGCGTCAGGGACCCGGGTTCAATTCCAGGGTGACTGTCTGTGTGGAGTTTGCATGTTCTCCCTGTATCTGTGTGGGTTTCCTCCGGGTGCTCTGGTTTCTTCCCACAGTCCAAAGATCTGGATTGGATTGGCAATGCTAAATTGTCTCTCAGTGTCAGGGGATTAGCAAGGTAATTATGTGGGATTATGGGGATAGGGCCTGGGTGAGATTGTTGTCAGTGCAGGCTTGGTGAGCTGAATGGCCTCCTTCTGCATTGTAGGGATTCTATGATTCTGACGGAATCGTGTTAGTTGATGGATTTGAATGCAGTTGACTGCAAGGTAACTTGTGACCAGGACAATGTGTGTATTATGGAATGGTGGAAGTTAGCAAAGGAAGTGAATGAAACATTCTGGGTGTAATTCTTGCTCCCATATTGAAAATGTGTTAGTTGAAAGTGTTGTCAACAAAGCAAACAAAATCCTCTCATATATCTTGAGTTTTACCTACAAGTTTTAAAATGTGTTATCCAACCATGTTCACCGGAAAGGCCATATTGCTCTTGAATTTCAGAGCTTCTTACTTCCTACTTTCAAGACTTTAACAGGAATTTAATATCGGTGATGGGGTTGTAGTGGGCAGCAGGAGAGCCAGCGAAAGCCCGGTGTCGCCTCTTTTCGGGAAGGAACACCGCATTAAATGCCAATCAGGCACTTAACAAGCCTTCCCTGGGATCAAGGACCCCAGAGGGGAAACCGCGCTTGCTGAGAGCTAATAGCCAGTCAGAGATCGGAGGCTCTTCATTGGCTAGCAGCGCCACCTAGGAGGTCACAGGTGAGCGATAGCAGATGGGGAGTCATGAGGTGGGAGCCATCGGGCAGTGGTGGGAGCAGGGGTGTCGTCAGCAAGGGTAGGAGGGTGGCACTCAGCAGGCGCCTCATCTTCAGGCACTGAGTGTCGTTGAATGAGGGAACTACCCTTCATGAACACCCACCTCGTAAGCAACAGGGAGTGTTGCTTTTCAGGTTTCCCGCATGGTGAGTTCCCTTGGATGAGGCCATTATGTGGGCATTACTTTCCCACTTCGGGGCCTCAGTTGGCAGTGGGGTGAGGGGGCTCTCCTCGAGTTTTCCCAGGATGGAATTAATTGGGGCGGAGGTGGGTGCAGCATGATAGCACAATGGTTAGCACTGCTGCCTCACAGCTCCAGGGACCTGAATTCGATTCCTGGCTCTGTGGAGTTTGCACATTCTCCCCGTGTCTGCGTGGGTTTCCTCCGTGTGCTCTGGTTTCCACCTACAGTCCAAAGATATGCAGGTGAGGTGCATTGGCCATGCTAAATTGCCCCTTAGTGTCCCAGGATGCGTAGGTTAAAGGGATTAGCGGGGTAAATATGTGGGGATACGGGGATAGGGCCTGGGTGGGATTGTTGTCAGTGCAGACTCAATGGGCCGAATGGCCTCCTTCTGTACTGTAGGGATTCTATGGTTTCTATGGAAAGGTGACATGGTTCTCATCCTCCTGCCTAATCAAACCCCCCACTAGCACCAAACACACTCAGAGGGAGGGCATTAAATTCTGCCCTCTGTTTCTGACACAGAGTGAGTGGCTTGCCCAGCCTCTTCTGTTGCTTGATTGAGGATTTCTTGCCAAATATGACGGCAGACACTGAATATGGGGGTGGACATGTTCACAATAAAGGCTGATTTGGAAATGCTTCATCCATCAGAAGACTTAGCAACATTGGGCTAGCAAGATTGTTGTTGTGAAACCGCTATGTAAGTGATTGATTACAGTACACTGCCTGGTAATTTTTTTTGTTGCAAGAAATGAACTAAAATTTTTATTTTGCAGCCCTCCACCCCCTCCTCAGTAGCTCATTGTCCAGCACAGCCAGTCACTGTAGCATGTGTGATACACAACTTCTCTCCATTCCCCTGAATTCTGAGAAAAATGGACAGGTTGCCTTTTATAACTAGTACAAATAATTAGTTCACCTAGACATCCACCAGGGCCAGAGTGGGCTCAGATAGGAAGTTATTGAAGGCATCAACACAGCGTGACTCCGAGTGATTTAGCAGGTTTTGTCCATCCTGCATCATTTCAGCCACCCAGTGCCAAAATTTCCAGTTTAACAACTGGAAACATCAACCAGAAATGACTCCACCCTTAATGAGGAGAGACAGTGGCGGAGTGGTAATGTCACGGGTATAGTAATTCTGGGACTCAGGTTAAATCTTTGGGGGACATGGATTGAAATCCCATCTGGCAGCTAGAGCGATTTCAATTTAATTCACTAGGCGGCCTGGTGGCACAGTGGTTAGCACTGCTGCCTCACAGCGCCAGGGACCCGGGTTCAATTCCCAGCTTGTGTCGCTGTCTGTGTGGAGTTTGCCCATTCGCCCCGTGTCTGTGTGGGTTTCCTCCCACAGTCCAAAGATGTGTGGGTTAGGTTGATTGGCCATCCTAAATTGCCACTTAATGTGGGGAACTAGCAGCGTAAATACATGGGGCTACCGGGATAGGGGCTGGGTGGGATTGTGGTCGGTGCAGACTCGATGGGCCAATTGGCCTCCTTCTGCACTGTAGGAGTTTGAAATCTGGAATTGAAAATTCATCTCAGTGTGGTGACAACCATGAAACCTTCATCAATTGTAAAAACCCAACTGGTTCACTAAAGCTCGTTATGGAGGGAAATCTACAGCCCTGACCCAGCCTGGCCTACATGTGACTCCAGATGTGGTTGACTCGTAATTGCCCCATGGAATGGCCTGGCCATTCAGTTCAAGGGCAATTAGGAATGGGCAACAAGTTCTGGCCTTGCCAGCGGCACCCAAATCCCATGAAAAAAAAAGCACCAACATCTGGAATGGAGACATGTTTGTGTCAAATGTTTCCGAGCCATCGTGCTACTAATTATCCACCCAGTGAGGGCCCCGGATTTGTGAAACAACACCTTGTCACTGCATCTGTGTCTGACCAAAGAGAAAATCGTTTTGTGCTTCTGTAATATTTGCTCTTTTCCTTATAACAATGTGTCCAAGTGAGATCAGTTGCCATTGGGAAATGCCATCATGGGTCTTATTTATCACTGTCGCATTCCATGTTGGGCAGATCTGATGGAATTCCTGGGCAATCCTAAGTCTTCCAGCCCTACTTCCAAATGCTGTCGTGATGGTGAGGTTAGGTGAGAAAAGGCAAGATACATAGAATCATAGAATACCTACAGTGCAGAAGGAGGCCATTTGGCTCACTGAGTCTGCACCAACCACAATCCCATTCAGGTCCTATCCACATAACCCCATGCATTTACTCTAGCTAGTCCCCCTGACATTATGGGGCAATTTAGCATGGGCAATGCACCTAACCCGCATATCTTTGGACTGTGGGAATAAACCGGAACACCCGGAGGAAACCCACGCAGACACAGGGAGAATGTGCAAACTCTGCACAAACAGTGGCCCAAGCCGAGAATTAAGCCCGGGTTCCTGGCACTGTGAGGCAGCAGTGCTAACCACTGTGCCACCGTGCCGCACTATTATTGCACACTGTCATTGCTCATAACATGTGAATGTATTTCACTGCTTCCTCCTTTTTTAGAAAACCTTTTTAATAAACCATTTTTGGGCGGCACGGTAGCACAGTGGTTAGCACTGCTGCTTCACAGCTCCAGGGTCCCGGGTTCGATTCCCGGCTCAGGTCACTGTCTGTGTGGAGTTTGCACATTCTCCTTGTGTCTGCGTGGGTTTCCTCCGGGCGCTCCGGTTTCCTCCCACAGTCCAAAGATGTGCAGGTTAGGTTGATTGGCCAGGTTAAAAATTGTCCCTTAGAGTCCTGGGATGCGTGGATTAGCGGGTAAAATATGTGGGGGTAGGACCTGGGTGGGATTGTGGTCGGTGCAGACTCGATGGGCCGAATGGCCTCCTTCTGCACTGTAGGGTTTCTATAATTCTATAATTTCCAATTTCACTAATTAGACAACTTCAACCGTAAAAATCAAATAAATAATTCTTTGTGAATTTGCAAACTTGATAACAACGTACTTTTTCTAACCTACATGTACAAATGGAGTTTCGTAATTGGTCTCCTTGCGGTTTCTGGTGTAGAATCAGGTTTTGGACTGTTTGGGCGCGATCTTATCGGCCGTTCATGCCACATTCCCGCTGCAGCGAGGCGCCCAGCCAAATCTCTGTTCACTGCAGCGGGATGGGAAAATCCTGCCGGCGTGAACGGTGGTAAGATTCCGGCCTTTGACTTTGGTTCACTGGTCACAGAAAACCTTGCGTCCTTTAATCTCAGACACTTGCTCTGTTTGTTTTCTTTTAATCCAAGTCTACATCTTTTGTGGTTCTTCATTTCAGCAAGATTATTAACGGCCCGTGTTATCAGTTCCTGGTTAATTATCTTTTGATGATTAGCTTTCATGTTGTTTAGGTCTCCCTCCCACTCCTGGTTGAATTCCAGTTGCCATCTTTTGTTTTTCCTTTTTTTTTAACAGAAGTCTTCACGAGCTCTTTAAAATGGCCATGACCGCGGCTGCGAAGGAGATTTTGGCAGCTTATTTCTACTGTTTCTGCACATCGTACTTTAGCTTGCCATTGATTCTGGATCAGTGACTACAACAGACCAATGATTGCTCGCATCTGCCAACTTCTTCAGTACGAGCTGCAGCTGCAAGGACTCTGTCGGAGTAAAGCAGAGCTCCTGGCCTACAGTGAGTGAGTGTCTGGCCGGGTGCCTATTAAATATGGTGCCAGGATCTTACCATACACTAACCTGCTGCCTGCCCCCACCATGAGATTCACCAAGCTCCTGACAGATACTTAGTCAATGAGCTGAAAAGCAGAAGAATGTGCGTCAAAAACAGAAAATGCTGGAAAACCCCAGCAGGTCTGACAGCATCTGTGGAGAGAGAATAGAGCCAATGTTTCGAGTCTGGTTAACCCTTCATCAGAGCTTTTATATTATTACAGAAGAATGAGTGTGTTCACCTGCACGGCCGCCCAACAGGAATCATGCCGACTCTCCCACCGGAACTCCAGATGGAAAATTGTGCCCAGGGTTTCAATTGAACGGTGTTCTCTCCCAGAGGTTTGACCTTGAACTTTCTCTTGTAGGTGCCTCTACTCATGAGGGAGCAATCTGCCGTCGTAACGATGCTCATGGTGATGTACTGTGATTTACGCGTACCTTTGTAGAAAAGTCTGTCATTTGAATGATTGCGAGTGGCGTATGCACGTACACAACCCGAGCTCCTCTTCATTTCAGCAACTTTGAATTCACGTTAAGCTTGCGAACTTCGCCCTCGTGACATCACTGTTTTCCATTCCCTCTGGAATGCGTTCTCGTTGCTGTTTTGACCTTTCTTTGACAAGCAGCTGCAATATGGCTCATCTTTTGGCAATTAAAGCATTTGACGTTTCTGTACTAGTTGCCATTACAGCAATAAAAGTCACTAAACTGCTATCACCAACACTCATCTGACCAGGTCTCCCTATGCTTAAGGCTTGGCCGTCTATGAACAGAAGTTGTAGTTGTCGCTTGCCTCAGTCAGATTTGCCGAGTATTCTTTGAAGCTTCTCCACGTTAAAGACAATCTTACACAGCAGTTCCAAAGTAAGTTTCCACAGAATCACAGTATTGTTACAGCGCAGGAAGCGGCCATTTGGCCCCTCGTCTCTGCACCAGCTCTCTAAACGAGCATTATGGCTTAGTGCCATTTTCCTGCTTTTTCCCTCTGCCCTTGCACATTGTTACTATTCAAATAATCATCCAGTGCCCTCATAAATGCTTCAATTGAGCCTGCCTCCACCACGCTGCCAGGCAGTGCATTCCAGTCCCCCAACCACTTGCGATTCAGTAAATTCAATTAGATTATTTTGTCCACTGACACACACACAAATTTGTCTCGTAATGTACAGTGTAAGAATATGGTGAAGTTGATCAATTCTTCAGTGCCACTTAGCACCCACAAGCTGTTTCACTACTTTGAGAAAATACTGGAAAATCTCAGCAGGTCTGGCAGCATCTGGCAGCATCTGTAAGGAGCGAAAAGAGCTGACGTTTCGAGTCCAGATGACCCTTTGTCAAAACTTGTTCAAAGACTCAAAACGTCAGCTCTTTTCTCTCCTTACAGATGCTGCCAGATGCTGCCAGACCTGCTGAGATTTTCCAGCGTTTTTTCTTTCGGTTTCAGATTCCAGCACCCACAGTAATTTGCTTTTATCCAGTGCTTCACTACTTTTCTGGTTTCAGGTTCCAAATTTGTCGCTTTTTGCTATATCAAAGAACAAAGAACAACACAGCACAGGAACAGGCCCTTTGGCCCTCCAAGCCCGCACCGCTCCCTGGTCCAAACTAGATCAGGCAGCTCCAAAACGTAAAAGAGGAAGACCTCCAGGGTTGCAGAAAAATAAGTCTGAGGGAGCAATCACAAAACGAGGCAAAACAGAAGGGAAATCAGGGGGGAAGCAAGAAAAAATCACCATTGCTTTTAAAGTTACGAAAAGAAAAATTGATCGATTCAGTGGAACAACTGAAGCTGAGCTTTTAACAAAAACCTTACCGGATATATTGACCTATGGTTTAGACATTGTGATTATTGGAATTAACCCAGGGTTGATGGCAGCATACAAAGGACATCGTTACCCAGGACCAGGAAATCGTTTTTAGGAAAAAAAATCTGGTAACATGGGGTTGAAATGTATCCCACAGTTGTTGTTTGTTTTGAACAGTCCATGAATTGTTTTGTTGGGAGCAAGAAGCTTTGTTAGTGGGGAGGCGATGGCCTAGTGGTATTATCGCTGGACTATTAATCCAGAAACTCAGCTAATGTTCCGGGGATCCGAGTTCGAATCCTGCCCATGCCGTTGGTGGAATTCGAATTCAATAAAAAATATCTGGAATTTAGAATCTACTGATGACCATAAAACTGTTGTCGATTGTCGGAAAATCCATCTGGTTCACTAATGTCCTTTACAAAGAACAAAGAACAAACAAAGAACAAAGAACAAAACAGCACAGGAACAGGCCCTTCGGCCCTCCAAGCCCGCGCCGCTCCCCGGTCCAGGATTGAATCCTGAATCCAGGATCCCCGCCCAATTTTCCAGCCTATCTACATACCAATATCCTATCCACCGAGCTGTCCCTCACAGCTACGATGCTTTGTTCATTACAACCTATTAACTCACCCCCACCCCCCCATTCCAGACCATGTGATCTCCAGGGAGAGGCGAAAACCAGAGTGAAAAACCCCAGGGCCAATATGGGGAAAAAAAATCTGGGAAATTCCTCTCCGACCCCATGAGGCGATCGAAACGAGTCCAGGAGATCACAATGGCCCTGATCGGAAAATGCTTCCCAACCCTAGTCATTTCCACTTCCACGAACACCATATGAATTCCCTGCCCCCGAGACAGGTTCCCAACTATCCGCAGTCTCGCTCTGTACTGGCACCAGCAAGATGATCATAGAATGAGGCCTTGAAACGAGAAACAAGGAACAATTAGCCCGCGCCGCTCCCTGGTCCAAACTAGACCACTCTTTTGTATCCCTCCATTCCCACTCCGTTCATATAGCTGTCTAGATAAGTCTTAAACGTTCCCAGTGTGTCCGCCTCCACCACTTTGCCCGGCAACACATTCCAGGCCCCCACGACCCTCTGTGTGAAATATGTCCTTCTGATATCTGTGTTAAACCTCCCCCCCTTCACCTTGAACCTATGACCCCTCATGAACGTCACCACCGACCCGGGGAAAAGCTTCCCACCGTTCACCCTATCTATGCCTTTCATAATTTTATACACCTCTATTAAGTCTCCCCTCATCCTCTGTCTTTCCAAGGAGAACAACCCCAGTTTCCCCAATCTCTCCTCATAACCAAGCCCCTCCATACCAGGCAACATCCTAGTAAACCTCCTCTGTACTCTCTCCAAAGCCTCCACGTCCTTCTGGTAGTGTGGCGACCAGAACTGGACGCAGTATTCCAAATGCGGCCGAACCAACGTTCTATACATCTGCAACATCAGACCCCAACTTTTATACTCTATGCCCCGTCCTATAAAGGCAAGCATGCCATATGCCTTCTTCACCACCTTCTCCACCTGTGACGTCACCTTCAAAGATCTGTGGACTTGCACACCCAGATCCCTCTGCGTCTCTACACCCTTTATGGTTCTTCCATTTATCGTGTAGCTCCTCCCTACATTATTCCCACCAAAATGCATCACTTCGCATTTATCAGGATTGAACTCCATCTGCCATTTCCTTGCCCAAATTTCCAGCCTATCTATATCCTTCTGTAGCCTCTGACAATGTTCCTCACTATCTGCAAGTCCTGCCAGTTTTGTGTCGTCCGCAAACTTACTGATCACCCCAGTTACTCCTTCTTCCAGATCATTTATATAAATCACAAACAGCAGAGGTCCCAATACAGAGCCCTGCGGTACACCACTAGTCACAGGCCTCCAGCCGAAAAAGACCCTTCCACTACCACCCTCTGTTTTCTATGACCAAGCCAGTTCTCCACCCATCTAGCCACCTCCCCCTTTATCCCATGGGATCCAACCTTTTTCACTAGCCTACCATGAGGGACTTTAGGGAAGAAAATCTGCCATCCTTACCTGGCCTGGCCTGCATGTGACTCCAAACCCACAACAATGTGGTTGACTCTCTTTTGGGTGGGATTTTCAGGCCACGTTGCGCCTGGTGCAGATTGCACTGGGGCTGCATGAGGTTGAAGAATCAAGGGGGAGAGGACTAACACGTTTAGCACTGCCGAGAACCCCCTGTGGAATTCTCCCACACCCAGGCATGAACTGGTTCCCACTCAGAAAGGGCAAGAATCAGATTAGCATATTTAAATGTTCACTCATGCATATTTTTCTCTTCAAGCTGCATCCTCCCTACTCCTGGGATTCTCTAACCCTCGGGTGCAGGGGGAACCCGGCGAGAATCATAACTGGTCTCTACAAACAGAGACCAGGCATGATGGCTACACTGGGGAAGGGGTGGGGGGGGGATGAGGAGGGGGGGAGAGGGGGTGGTGGGGGGCGGTGGCTCGGAAGGCTTTGAAGCCCCTGGATGGTGGAGGACACGGCTGGGCAGTTGCCACCTGGCTTTGCGCCCTGGCATCCAGGTAGTGCTCACCTAGCAGTGCCAACTGGCACCTGGGCAAAGGCCACCTGGCAGTGCCAGACGAGTTGGGACCTGGGGAGGTGGGGACTGAGGGGGGTGCATGAAGAGGGTGAGGCATGAAGGGGGAGTCATAAAGGGGGAGCCCGAAGGGAAACCCATTGGGAGAGCCTTAAGCCCCGATGCTGGTTGCGGAGGCAGGGGTGGGGTGGGGGTGGGGGTGGAGGAACATGCCTTCAATGAGGGGTGGTGGGGGGGGGGGCAGGTCTCAATGTCTGTTGGAGGAGGGAGGGGAGTATTTAATTTCACTTTGAGATCAGGGAACCTTTTATAAATGAGGTCCGATCCCTGTGAAGCTGTGGTTGCCAGCGTGTTTAGGCCCTGCTCCTCTCAGAACCGGTGTAAAACACCCCACTGCCACAAAATGGCAAAGTGCTGGAAGATCGCCATCCGATTTGCGGCGGCCATGCCTTGGTTTTTTCGTCCGAAATGGCACCATTTTGGGAAATTTCTGCCAATTGACTCTGAAAATCATATATATTCTTTCAATGTATGAAGCGAAAGGTTTATGAGCTCTCTCATATGTTCCTAGCCTTCCTGCGTATCCTGCGGGCACAGCCACATTTGAGTGGAGCAGGGACACAGCACTGTGGTTGTCTGTTACAGCGGTACAGAAGCGAACTCAACCTCATCAGAGCAAACTCACCCAAAGCCAATGCCACGGGTAACTGAATCCGATGGACCCAAGGAGTCTGCATGAATGAGCGTGACCACACACCGTCAGGAACAGTGGGGCTCAGCACAGCGTCCAGTTGAAATCTTCAACATGCTTTAGGCGACATTCTCTTTTCAGCTGTTTAAAAAATGTTTTGTTACAGTTTAGTTTGCGGTTCAGCCCCACGCCCCTGTCAGGGCAGAGACGGGTGGGGAAGAAGGAGGGGGACCCTCTCATAAACCTGCTACTAGGCCTGAATAAACTCATCCAGGCAAAGGGCGACCGAAGGGGTTGTCCAACCCAATTGTCTGCCCCTCTAATGCTGGGTGTCCTTGGACAGGGAGCATGCAATGTCTACTGGCACCGTTGAGGCCTTCCATGCTCGGTGGGCACCGCAGGGACTGGGCTGCCTTATTGACCCTCTTAATCAGATTTTGGTTTGATAATTTGTTATTTGTTTTTGATGAAGGCAGGATCCCTTTAAGGGGCCACCAGTTTTATTTTTTTCCCTCAGTTTGTTTGAGTTGGCTGATACAAAAGAGTTGAAATCTTCAACATCCGAGCAGGTAGGCATCAGGAGCCAACGGATCTAATTCATCACAATCCCAACTGCTGCTTGATGCTAATATTTTTGCACTTTGATTCCATCGCATTGCTAAAATCTTGCCGCTCACCAAGATGACCAATTCATGTATTTAAGGATAATGTCATGTCCATTAAAGACATGCCATAAATACCAAATTTATTCAACGTGGGATCTTTGAATTGACTTTTTCCTTTGAAATGGGCAATGCCCTCTGACAAAATGGCTGCTGGAGGTCAGAGGTCAGATGTCCTGGTGTGTGTTTTCTCACTCGCTGGGCTGGATTCTACAGCCCCCTGCTGGGTGTGTTTTCAGCAGTGCGGGGGGATCGGCACACTAAATATTTAGGTGCTTAGCCCACCAACTTCACACCCATCTCTGAGCAGACCCTCACAATAGGCTAAGTGGGCGGACGCAGAAAGTGGCAGCTCAGCCACCATATTTAATTGAATAATTACAGGACAATTCGGGTTGTTAGCAAACTATTGGCTGAGACAATATGCTGCCCATGTCAGAATCTGGTTGAAATGGGCAGCCAGTGGGGAGTGAGCAGGCCATTTTCTATGGCCCTGATGAAAAATGCAGGAAGAAGCGGTGGTGCCGGGGGGAGGAGCGAGGGTGTAGTACTTTGTGTGCAGCAGGGGAACCTCCCCTCACTTCCTCTTCGTCCTTCTTGATCTCTGAGTTTCCCCCCCGCCGTTCGAGCCTGGAACTTACCATTCTGCGACAGCTATTGATTTGATTTGATTTGATTTATTATTGTCACCTGTATTAGCATACAATGAAAAGTATTGTTTCTTGCGCGCTATACAGACAGAGCATACCATTCATAGAGAAGGAAAGGAGAGAGTGCAGAATGTGGTGTTACAGTCATAGCTAGGGTGTAGAGAAAAATCAACTTAATGCAAGGTAAGTCCATTCAAAAGTCTGACGGCAGCAGGGAAGAAGCTGTTGAGTTGGTTGGTACGTGACCTCAGACTTTTGTATCTTTTTCCCGGCGGAAGAAGGTGGAAGAGAGTCTGTCTGGTGGGGGGGGGAGTGGGGGGGGGGGGGGGGGGGGGGAGTGGGGGGGGGGGGGGGGGGGGGAGTGCGGGGGGGGGAAGTGGGGGGGGTGACGTGGGGACCTTAATTATGCTGGCTACTTTGCCAAGGCAGCGGGAAGTGTAGACAGAGTCAATGGATGGGAGGCTGGTTTGCGTGATGGATTGGACTACATTCACAACCTTGTGTAGTTCCTTACGGTCTTAGACAGAGCAGGAGCCATACCAAGCTGTGATACAACCAGAAAGAATGCTTGCTATAATGCATCTGTAAAAGTTGGTGAGAGTCATAGCTGACATGCCAAATTTGCTTAGCCTTCTGAGGAAGTAGAGGCGTTGGCGGGTTCTGCATCATGCTCCATCAGTCCCCCTGAGCTCCGGTGTTGCCAGGACAACTAATCGCAACAGCTGAGAGAGCAGTGGTGGAATGTGAGTTTCGCATTTTGAGAAGTTAAATTTGGTAATGAAGAATGAGCTATACTGAGCATGTGGCAGCAGTCACATCTTCCAGCGGCAACAGCGATCTTCCAGGAGCGGTTTCCACACGGACTGCTTTCACAGCAAAGAGAGAAACAACACCTGGGGAGGGGTGGGGGGGAGTGGGGTGGGGGGGGGGGGATTTAGGGCCCATGTTGGCCATTAGCATAGACAGCACTGCCAGAGGTGCAGACTCTGGGAAGCCCCATTGGGGGAGGGTTCCCCATGTGTGTGTGTGTGTATGTGTGGAGAAGGGGGAGGGCAGCTTGTTGCTTGTGCTTGGGGGCGGGGGTTACTCAGATGCTTGTTGTTGTGGGGGGAGGAGGGAATTTCCTATGTCCATGAAGGTGGGGGGGCGGCGGGGGGGGGGGGGGGGGGGGGGGGTGGGGGGATGGGAGGAAGCTCATCTCAGACACAAATCGGGGCCCCTTTTAAAAATGGCCCCACCAGAGTAGTGTCCGAAACCACAACCCCGGATTCCCTGTGCACAGAGAAGCTGGAAAGAAAACTCGGCTGTGAAGCTGGAGAGCTACATTGCGGTTTTCCCACTGAAACTGATGCTGACAAGCTTATGAGAAGATTCCATCCGTGATGTGTGCCTGAGAAAGGTATGAAGACTACAACATCGTAAGATATTCAAGCTTGTTGCATTTCAGATCTCCACAAAAGAGCTCACCAACCCCCTGGTAAATGAGACTACGAGAGGGCGGCACGGTAGCACAGTGGTGAGGGCGGCACGGTAGCACAGTGGTTAGCACTGCTGCTTCACAGCTCCAGGGTCCCAGGTTCGATTCCTGGCTCGGGTCACTGTCTGTGTGGAGTTTGCACATTCTCCTCGTGTCTGCGTGGGTTTCCTCCGGGTGCTCCGGTTTCCTCCCACAGTCCAAAGATGTGCAGGTTAGGTTGATTGGCCAGGTTAAAAATTGCCCCGTAGAGTCCTGGGATGCGTAGATTAGAGGGATTAGCGGGTAAATATGTGGGGGTAGGGCCTGGGTGGGATTGTGGTCGGTGCAGACTCGATGGGCCGAATGGCCTCCTTCTGCACTGTAGGGTTTCTATGATTTCTATCTATGAAACTGACTTTGTAACTACAGTGTCCATCACTTAAAGGAAATCCTGCCAACAATTTCTGCAGATGACATAGCCTGCTGAGCTCACCAAGACTGCATTACAGGTGTGAAGAAAGCCTGCCGTCAGAATTGCAACAATACTTCTTCCAAAATAAAACATCCATTATGAAATTTTCTGTCAAAACTCATACACAAAGAACAAAGAACAGTACAGCACAGGAAACAGGCCCTTTGGCCTTCCAAGCCTGTGACACTCATTGGTCCAACTGGACCATTCGTTTGTATCCCTCCATTCCCAGACTGCTCATGTGACTATCCAGGTAAGTCTTAAACGATGCCAGCGTGTCTGCCTCCACCACCCTACTTGGCAGCGCATTCCAGGCCCCCACCACTTTTCTTGAGCGTGTCTGTGGGTGTGAATATGTGAGCTGTTGCTGTAACCGAATCTAAGAATCCCTACAGTGCAACCTGCATCGACAACAACCCACCTCAGCCCTATCCCTGTGACTCCACGTATTTACCCGAGCTAGTCCCCCTGACACTAAGGGGCAATTTAGCATGGCCAATCCACCTAACCCACACATCTTTGGACATTAAGAGGCAATTTAGCATGGCCAATCCACCTAACTTGCACAATTTGGAGTGTGGGAGGAAACTGGAGCACGGGGAGAACGTGCAAACTCCACACAGACACTGGCCCAAGTGAGGAATCAAATCTGGGTCATCGCACTGTGAGGCAGCAGTGCTAACCACTGTGCCATTGTGCCGCGGTGAAACGCCTGCTGCTGGTGATTCACATTGTTCACACTCGGGTAAAACATACATACCTCTTCCTCTCAAAAACTTACTGATTGCAGTCATTTGAGAAGGCGGCAAGGATTTCTGCAGTCCTCGCTCACCCAGTCCATCTCAATGTCGGTGTACACTGTACGCGCTCATAACATAGCAATGTATCACACCCTCTTGGCACAATTGTTACAAGTGGCCAGAATCCCAGCTGAGAAATTATTGGGCTTCAGTGCTTTGCCATCAGAAAAGTCGGAGATTTGAGCTCGGTGATTTCCTGAGCAGTATTCTCTTTGGGCGCTGTTCCTTTCTGGGAAATTAGTTTTTTCATGTTGGAAGGATGGATTTTCTTTTTCATTCATTTTACAGGTTGAATGTTCCCAAATTCTTCTTAGGCTGATCTAAGCCTTTTGTCAAGGAATGAAATTGTGCGGTTTGATGCCATCATTTTATTTTAATAATTCATGCGCCATAAAAATTGTTGGATTTTGTAGAATTAAATAACAGTGTTTGGTTTTTATTCTGAGTACTCTCTGTTCAACAGCAAGTATCTTAGAGGTTTAAGCTATAAATAATGAATAATGTAATAGACTATATATTGTAAGATATATTTATATATATATGAGTAGGCAGTACCTATAACCAAATATTTAAATTTTCTATTCCGCACTGATTTGCAACCCTCCCGAATCCCTTTCTTGAACTTAACAGCCTTCAGGTGCCAATGTAAATGAGTTAAATTGAACCTCGTTCATGCATGACTTGTATGAAACAACACTGGGCAGTGATGTTTTCTCTGCTAATTTTCACTCTAATATGCAGAGATGTGTCTTACTATGGAAAGTTGCACCAGATTGAGTTGGATTGGTCGTATTCACTGCTGTGCTGAGTTGAATTGTCCTGTGCATTTGCCACCTGCACAGAGGCAGAAATGCCCAGAAAGACGTGACCTACACATCCCTGTTACACGTCTCTCCGAGCTCCCGCCAGTCACTGATCTTCTATTCCAGCTGCTCCATCCCCTCCTGTAGAGTAGCAAATACAACCCATTTCTCACTCCCTTTAGCTCCGAAAAAGAATCACATGGACTCGAAATATTGGGTGAAATCTTTTGGCTCTTCATGCTGGCGGGATCTTTTGCCTTTTGGTCCCCCCATTGCCGCCCAACCACCACCCCTCCCCCTCTGCCTCCCACACTCCCCACTACGGATTTCCCGTGAGTGAGCAGTGAAGACAATGGGACCAGAAGATCCTGCCAATGGCAAATGGCTTGCTGTCTCCTGCTGCTGAGAAACACACTGCAGGGAGGCCGGAGAATCTCACCCAGTAACTCTATTTTCTCTCTCCACAAATGCTGTCAGACCTGCTGAGTTTTCCCAGCATTTTCTGTTTCTGTTTCAGATTCCTGCTTCCGCATTCCTTTGCTTTCATTTTAGTATCACGCCCATGTTTAAGACCATAAGACTTAGGAGCAGACTTAGACCACTTGGCCCACTGAGTCTGCTCCGCCATTCAGTCATGGCTGATATTTTTCTCATCCCAATTCTCCTGCCTTTTCCCCATAGCCCGTGATCCCCTTATTAATCAAGAACCTATCTATCTCTGTCTTAAAGACACTCAATGACCCGGCCTCCACAGCCTTCTGTGGCAAAGAGTTCCACAGATTCACCACTCTCTGGCTGAAGAAATTCCTCCTCATCTCTGCTTTAAAGGATCATTCCTTTAGCCTGAGGTTGTGCCCTCTGGTTCTAGTTTTTGCTATTAGTGGAAACATCCTCTCCTCATCCATTATATTCAGGCCTCGCAGTATCCTATAAGTTTCAATAAAATCCCCCCTCATCCTTCTAAACTTCAATGAGTACAGGCCCAGAGTTGTTGTCAAGGTGCACACTTTTCTAAACTGGAGAGCTTATCACGTCAAGGGATAAAACAGGAAGATGCCTTTACACTTTATAGAGCTGGCAATACATAGACGTACAGCAAAGAAAACACCCTAGCACTGGAGAACTGTCCATGCTCAAAGATCACATAGCAAGCACAATCAAGATTATACGTTTGCTTCAGAAAGCTGCCTGCTGACACAAAGTAATTGCAGCAGTGTGGGGATCTCTGGGCTATAAGACTTGTACATTGATAATGCGGCAAAAATTGAGGCAGATACACCTCAATCACAGAACAGTCAGGGCCTGTCCAGCTAGCATCAGAGATCTCTCTCATGTAGATGGCCAGCAATAACCCCCGATGATCAAATCGACTTGGCTACATGGATGAAAACTCAAAAAGGTAACACAGGGGTAGCGGACGCTGTTGATGGACGACATAAATGTGAAATACTCAGCAGGGATTGTTAACTGCAAATGCACTAAGGAATGAAAGTTCGATCTGAAACCAAAGTGCAGACCACAGGACCAAAATATATTGGTGTCATTCTGTGCTTCCTCTTAGTCCCGCAGTTATTAGAGAATTGTAAGGCTGGAAGGTGCTATGTGCTTCCAACCAATGGTATAACATTATAAGAATCATTAACACAAAGTTTAAGAGTGAACAGCTTAGACATTTACTGTTGAGTATCAGTAATATTTGAACGATGAATCTTGCCTCTATCCAAATGAACTGTGTGGCAAATAGAAAGCTATAATTTCCACTCTAATCATCAGTAAGTCTATTAATTTTAATACTGTAGGAAATTGGAGGTTACATTAAATTTTAGTTGGTGCTCCCATCAGTATTCAGCTCAAAATACACAACGCCCGCTAATCTGCAAATGAGATCAGACTTTCATATTCAATTGAACAGATAGGATGTTCTTCCTATGCAAATATATTTGTAAAACTTGTTAAGGGGCAGATTGCTTTTTGCTCTGGTACCAATTATACAGATATTGCAGACAGTTTGTGTTTTTAAAAATGTTTTTCTTTGGGGACTTAGTCATAGAGTCATAGTCAGAGAGGTTTAAAGCATGGAAACAGGCCCTTCAGCCCAACTTGTCCATGCTGCCCTTTTTTTTAAACCCCTAAGCTAATCCCAATTGCCTGCATTTGGCCCATATCCCTCTATACCCACCTTATCCCTGTAACTATCTAAATGCTTTTTAAAGGACAAAATTGTACCCACCTCTACTACTACCTCTGGCAGCTTGTTCCAGACACTCACCAACCTCTGTGTGAAAAAAATGTCCCCTCTGGAGACTTTTGTATCTCTCCCCTCTCACCTTAAACCAATGCCCTCTAGTTTTAGACTCCCCTACCTTTGGGAAAAGATATTGACTATCTAGCTGATCTGTGCCCCTCATTATTTTATAGCCCTCTTTAAGGTCACCCCTCAGCCTCCCATGCTCCAGAGAAAAAAGTCCCAGTCTACCCAGCCTCTCCTTATAACCAAAACCATCAAATCCCGGTAGCATCCGAGTAAATATTTTCTGCACTCTTTCTAGTTAATAATATCCTTTCTATAATAGGGTGACCAGAACTGCACACAGTATTCCAAGTGTGGCCTTACCAATGTCTTGTACAACTTCAACAAGACGTCCCAACTCCTGTACTCAACGTTCTGACCAATGAAACCAAGCATGCCGAATGCCTTCTTCACCACTCTGTCCACCTATGACTCCACTTTCAAGGAGCTATGAACATGTACCCCTAGATCTCTTTGTTCTGTAACTCTCCCCAACGCCCTACTATTAACTGAATAAGTCTTGCCCTGGTTCAATCTACCAAAATGCATCACCTCGCATTTGTTGAAAGATAGCTTTTGGATTTATTTTGTTACTTGCTGAAGTTCAAAGGGCCCCATCCCAGAAATTGTACTCTTATCCACCCATTCCTCTTCTTCCATTGGAGCAAGCGACTCTGTGGCCGCTGTTTTACCATTTTTTGTCTAAGTGCCGGGTTGTCTTGAAACTGGGAGAATTTCAGATCCGTGTTTTGGGTGTGTTTTTAGCGCCCCCCCCACCCCTCCCCACCGCCGCTGCCCCCTCCCACACCCCCCCCCCCTCCCCCACCCCCCACCACACGCACTCTGCCTGCAAAATTCTAAGCAAGCCTGTTGCTCGCTGCAGAAGCCTGTGGGCGGGGCTTATGCGTCCGAAGGCCTGCAGAGGGAGGTAGTGCGCATGTGCAGGCCTGTGATGCTGCACTGTGCATTAGCAGTAGCGGGGGTCTGACAGGCAAAGAGAGGGCTGTCATGCCTCTGCTAGTGCAAGCAGCCTGAAGCAGCTCCCCCCGCCCCTGCAAATGCGGAGGCCCATGGTCCAAGATACAACCCCTGCCGACCTCCCCGCCACCCAGACCGATTACAGACCCTCCCCCCCACTGATCGCTGCAGAGTGGCAGAGGGCCCCCTCCCTCCATTAACCCCATCCCCAATGGTCCCATCCCCAATAGCCCCCATTGGCCCCTCCCCATTAGCTTTCCCCATTGGCCCCTCCCCCATTAGCCCCACCCCCTGCCACTGCCCGGTGGGCATTGCCCAGGTGCCCAGTGGGCATTGCCCAGGTGCCAGGGTGGCACTGCCAGTTTGGCAGTGCCCAAGGGGCACGCCCTCCTTTCCCTCGGCCTCCCTGGGGGGGTTCCACCAGCAAGGTCAAGTCGGCTGCTCCCCATTCATGGGGAGCATGTCTATTCCTCGCTGGCGCAAACCTTTCCTGGAGAGGTCATAAAGGCAAGCGAGCCTGGACGATTGAGTGCCGGGCTCACTAATGACATGTAAATGCTTCTTCAAATAAATTTAAATATGCTAACCTGCCTCTCACCCATTTCCGGCGAGAGGCTGACTGCGCCGGAAATCTGGTGCTCATAAAATGGCGCCGGTCGTGAAAACCAGCGCCAGTCGCGCTAATTGCTTTACGCCCCACTTTACAACTGCGTCACGCCCAAAAACGGGCTCAATGCGATGGTATAATTGCTCCGAGTCCAACAAAATGCACAGATGGTTTCGCCCAGTGTGCCTTCAGTATCTGTGGAGTTTTCAAAGTGCAGCGTGCTTGTGTAACTCTCATTTTTACAAACCTTCTCTGTAATTTGTAGCCTAAGGGTTTGTCATGGTGTTTATTCTGCCATTTCTGAAGTCTCAGAGATCACACAGAGATCATAGCATTTCTAAAGATACAATAACAAGGGTATCAGTACCAGCCCTAGCTTAGCTCCAGGAATTGGCCATTTAACTGTACATTTTGCTTCAGTGGCTATGAGAGCTTCCTTACAGGATTGGCCTTTGATGTTAAATATGTAGAAAATACCTGAGTTAAAAACGTGATATACTGTTACGAGGATTTTCAGCTGTGAAGTACGTTACTGACAGACTTGTGGGATGGGATGTTTCAGGAAGCACTGTCTACACTATATTCATTGAAGCATTGCAGATACAACTCTGGCTCTCAAGAGGATAATATATATGAAGGCTTCAGCGGTCCTACTGGTTTGAAATGGCAACATCTTCATTACCTGGGATGGTTCGAAAACCCTTGCTGTGTCCTAAATTTGCACAAAAAAAATAAGCAGCTAATATAAGCAACAACATTTGTTAAGGTTGTTATTTATGAACAGGTCTGTGACGTGGGATAAGCTGCTTTTTATGCTGCTTTTGAAGGAACTTTAGGTGGACCATGTATTGACTAATGTTGAAAAGGACAAGCGTGCCCTAAGTATTCATGAATGTATTAGTCAAGCATATATTAATTGTAAAGGAATATCGTTTTTCCAATGGTACTGTGGGATACTGTGAAGCAGAATTGTGGGGTTGTATGCATGTTTGTGTGCATGTGTGTATGTGTAACTGAATTAATTAAACTGAAGACAGTCAGGCTGCAAGTTTTAAATCATCAAAAGTGTTAGGTGTTGTGAATGGAGAAAGAACGGCTGCAACAATAATTTAACGACAATAATGGCAATAGTGGCTTTAAAATGGCTATTCTGGCTGAGAGTGAAGCATGCTGAGAATTTTGGTCAACTTAGAGGTTAAAACCAGACACAGGTCGTAAAGAGGCTCTGGCCTGGGAGCTGTGACCTGAAGCTTCCTGTGTTGGTCAGATCAGGGAAGTTGTTTACATTAACTGAGACATTGTGGCTCCGAGTTTTATGGCTGCTATGCATGGGACATGTAAAATGAACTAAGCATCATGGCGTCGTTCAAAAGTAGTTTCACTGGATGTTCGAGCCATGTGATCAGTTTCTGGTTGCACAATTGGCTGGGTGACAGAGAATCTTCCAGAAGCAAGTGCAGAATTGTGGATAAAAGACATGTAAGTTCTTTGTTTGGCAGCGATAACTCGGAAGAGACCAACAAAGCTTGTACCCTGAAGAATGCTTCAGAGAGAAGGAGATAGATTCTACATCGAGGATATTTCTTGGCCAAGGTTTTCCTAAACCCGGCAGTATCTATTTTCAGTTAAATAGTTAAAATTGATGTCCAGTTAGTGTTAAAGTGCAGTTTAAGAGTTAATGTTTAGTTGAGAATTGATGTTTAGTTCAAGTTAAAGTTCAGTAAAGAGTTAATGAGTTGCAACTGTTTATGTTTGAGTTGATGCTAGAAGTGTTAAATAAAGAAATAATTGAATTACTTTCCTTGTTTGTCTCATTAAACTGGAATGCTTTGAAAGTGTTTAAATTAAAGCTGTATAACAGTGTAAACACAGATATTTGAACTGGAGATGAGCAAAGCTAGATTGGATTCAAGTGAACAACATGGATAGAAATTTGCATGAGGGGATAATTCATTTGTTGAGTTTCAAAGATAAATGAAAGAGATTTACAACCGGCAAAGATCATAAATGAATAAAGCAGAGTTATTAAATTTATTTTTCCCAGAAGTAGTGGCCATGAGGACAACATGAAGAATTTTATATTTTTGGAAAGGTAACTTCCGAAGGAAGTTAAGAACAATGGGTTTAAAGATGAAAGATAAAAACATTTTAGAGGAAAGATTGAGGAATGTATTGCAGGAGTGGATATGTGATGTCTTGCTGTGCCTTGACGGACTTGTGAAGTAAGCACCCCAGAAGAGAAGTGTTTATTTGTTCCAGAAAGCAAAGTTTTGTTACAAGCCTTGGATTTTTATTGTCAAGTGAGAGGGACAGAGAAGCCCTGTGAAATGCCATTCCTATAGACAGTCTGTGTCTTTCAGTTGTATTACTAGAGGTTGTATAGATTAAGAATCTATAAGAAATGTTGCCTGGAAAAGGGTGTTTATTTGTGGGTCAAGCTATTAGAGATTCTTCAGGAAATGTTGTAAGGTTAAATTTAACTCTGTAACTGCAATCTTGTGTGTTTAAGTTTTCCTTTCTTAATGAAGGTTTTAATTTAATATTTCAAATCTCCAAAAGTGATATTGAAATCTTTGCTTCTGATTTTAGTGCACATATCTTCTCGTAACAGATTACAAATTGTTGTGATGGCTTGATCAAGTTTCTCTTTGGGATTTGTCCAGCCCAGCATTTATCACCTGCCATATCATAAAATGACATATTGATATATTAGTCTAAAGCTTTAAGAGAAGTTGATTGAATACCAGTGCATTTTGAGTCTCTTTTTTGTTAAGAACAAAATGATCACAAGCTGTCTGAAGAAGGGTCATTCCAATATTTTTGGAACAATTTCAAATAATATCTGCGGAGTGTAAGTTGTTGTGATTAATGCTGCTGATTAATTCTGAGTTTTGAGTTTCAAGACCTTTAAAGTCAGAGAGCAATTTCAAAGGGCATGGAAGATTTGCTGTTGATATTTACAATACTGAAAAGATAAAACTGCACAGAAAGCCTGCCAATGCAGATTTAGCATGACCCAGTGAAAGGCGGATGCATAATAAGTTGAAAGTCTCTTTCATATCCTGTCTTTTCTTGTATTGTTCTTATGTCATATACACTAAAGTGGTTTGGCAGATAGCTGCAAAAAGAAAGACATGTATCTATGTAGTACCTCACGATCTAAGGATATTTCAAAATGCTGGACAGGTGATGAAATACTTCTGGGATATAAATATTGGAAACACAGCAGCCAATTTACACTGAACAAGCTCCACAAATAGCAAAGAAATAAGTGACAGGATTGTCTGTTTCAGCTGTTGGTTGAGGGGTTAGTGTTAACTGGGACCCTGCCCTCCTTTGAACAATGCCATGGGCCCTTGTATGCCCACCTGTTAAACTTGGCCCCCTTCGTTCAAGCATCACATCTGAAAGAGACAACCCTAAAATTTCGCACTTCCCAGCACTGTCCTGAAGTGATAGCCAGGACAGTGCCACCGAGACAATGCCTCCGGAATGGGATTTGAACCTCTGACTTTTTAAGTTAAAGATCGTTTCACTTGGCTCAGGACTGATATCACTCTTCTGATGATATCTCCTGAAGACTGTTCCAGAACAATTCACAGCTTCACTGGAGGAAATGGGGAATTTCCAATATCAAAATGGATCACCACGATGAAATTTTTGATCTTTAGAAATTTTTCTTCCGAACTAATGGTGAGAATTCTACTTCGTTAATAAACCCTTTGGTTTAATTGCATAAATCCATTCTGTTTAGAGAGGGTATTATAAGTGAGAGTGAACAGTTTCTTTAGAAATTTGGGACTGAAATATCCCGTTGCCGGCCAATAGTGGGCTATTTCTGCTGCCTCGAAACACGCTGTGTGGTAACGGAAAATCCCTCCAGAATTTTGAAAACTGATAATGGTGATATTTTGATGAAAATAAGGAAATTTGCACATTCTTTGTGCTAGTGTTGACAGCAGCAGATGAGGACATCTTGTCAGACATCCCAAGGGGCTAACACTGAATCAGGGACAACTTAGACTTATCACAATTAACATCAGCAAACTAACAAAAAACAATACAGCACAGGAACAGGCCCTTCAGCCCACCAAGCCTTTACCAATTCCTAATCCTTATTTAGACCCACTACTTATTGCCCATATGTGGTTGGTTTCTATCCCTTGCCTCCCATTCATGTGTCTATCAAGATAAGCCTAACGTGCCTGCTTCCAACACCTCCTCCGGAAGTTCATTCCAGGCACCCACCACCCTCTGTATGAAAAACTTTACCCACACATCTCCCCTGAACTTTCCCTCTCTCACCTTGAACCTGTGCCCTCTCGTAGTTGACCTTTCCATCCTGGGAAAAAGCCTCTGACTATTCACCCTATCCATGCCCCTTATACTTTTTTAGACCGCTTTCAGGTTGCCCCTCAGCCTCCATCTTTCCAGTGAAAACAATCCGAATTTATCCAACCCCACTTCATACCTAGAACCCTCCAGACTAGGCAACATCCTGGTAAACCTCTTTTGCACCCTCTCCACAGCATCCATGCCCTTCTGGCAATGAAGAAAATAATGGCACCCAAGAGTGAGTGACGAATCCCCATGTCCAGATGGTTTCCATCCCACTCAAAGGAAGTGGGTGAAAATATTGTCGATAACTGTAATGATCCAAATTTGGGAAAAGTTGCGTTAGATTGGAAAATTGAATATATCAACATCGTTCTGCTATTTAAGAAAGGTGCAAGAGTGAAATCCAGAAACTGTAAATCAATTTGCCTGGTATCATTGTTGTTGGGAAATTACAAAATTCTAACGAAGGATAGATTGACCGAGCACCTTCAAAATATTCAGTCAATTAGAAAGAGTTAGCATGGATTTTTAAAGGGGAGATCGTGCCTGACTAATTTGATTTTTTTTGTGTAAGAGGTGACTGAAGTAGCCGGCAGGGGAATGTCTGTGGGCGTTAATTATATAGACTTCCAGGAAACATTTGATTATGTTCTTCACAAGAGATTGTTAGCTAAGGTTCAGGCTCATGTAATTTGTGGCAAATTATTGTCCTGGTTATGGGAAACTAGTTATGTGACAAGAGATGAAAAGTAGGTATAATTGGCAGGTACTCTAACGGACTGGATGCAACATGCAATGTCCCACAAGGATCTGTGATGGAGCTCAACTATTACCATATTTATTGATAATTTAAATGATCGGTAGAAAGCCACATATCCAAATTTGGCAATGACACAAAGATAACATGAAAAGCAATGTAGATGTGTTATAATCCAGGTCAGAAACTCAAAAGTGTTTTCTGAAGTCAGCCTAGATCATAGGTTTTGCACTTTGAATTTGGCTAGCGTAAGCATAAAATGTTTCACTCCAGGTATGATTCAAATGACTGACTTGGGAGCTTTTACCAAACAAAGTTTATTTAAGAATACAGTTAACGTATAATAAGACAATTGGCAAAATCTTTTATCAGGTACAAAAGCATAACTATAACATTGTATAAACCTTAACAGTTAAGAATGCTGTTCCAACACAAGCATCCCTATCAACATACGTCCCCGTTCTAGGCTTAGCACAGGAAGTAAGTATGCTTACATGATGCTGGATCTTGCAGCTTTCCAACCCCTGCTGTGGATTATTCCTTTGGATGTTGAATTGAAAACACTGAGTCCTTCCGGCCCTGGAACTTTCAGCACACTTCGAGAGATAGCGACACTCAAAGAACAAAGAACAAAGAAAATTACAGCACAGGAACACACCCTTCGGCCCTCCAAGCCTGCACCGACCATGTTGCCTGACTTAACTAAAACCCCCTACCCTTCCGGGGGCCATATTCCTCTAATCCCATCTCATTCATGTACTTGTCAAGACGCCCCTTAAAAGTCACTACCGTATCCGCTTCCACTACCTCTCCCGGCAACGAGTTCCAAGCACCCACTATCTCTGTGTAAAAAATCTGCTTGTACATCTCTTTTAAACCTTGCCCCATACACTTTAAATCTATGCCCCATAGTAATTGACTCTTCCACCCCAGGGAAAAAGCTTCTGACTATCCACTCTGTCCATGCCTCTCATAATCTTGTAGACTTCTATCAGGTCTCCCCTCAACCTCCGTCACTCCAGTGAGAACAAACCAAGTTTCTCCAATCTCTCCTCATAGCTAATGCCCTCCATACTAGGCAACATCTTGGTAAATCTTTTCTGTACCCTTTCCAAAGCCTCCACATACTTCTGGTAGTGTGGCAACCAGAATTGAACACTATATTCCAAGTGCGGCCCAACTAAGGTTCTATAAAGCTGCAACATGACTTGCCAATTTTTAAACTCAATACCCCGGCCAATGAAGGCAAGCATGCAGTATGTCTTCTTGACTACCTTCTCCACTTGCATTGCCACTTTCAGTGACCTGTGTACCTGTACACCCAGATCCCTTTGCCTATCAATACTCTTAAGGGTTCTGCCATTTACTGTATTTTTCCTATCTGTATTAGACCTTCCAAAATGCGTTACCTCACATTTGTCCGGATTAAACTCCATCTGCCATCTCTCCGCCCAAGTCTCCAACTGATGTATATCCTGCTGTATCCTCTGATGATCCTCATCGCTATCCGCAAATCCACCAACTTTTGTGTTGTCCGCAAATTTACTAATCAATCCAGTTATATTTTCCTCCAAATCATTTATATATATTACAAACAGCAAAGGTCCCAGCACTGATCCCTGAGGAACACCACTTGTCACAGCCCGCCATTCAGAAATGCATCCTTCTACTGCTACCCTCTGTCTTCTTTGACCGAGCTACTTTTGTATCCATCTTGCCAGCTCACCTCTGATCCCATGCGACTTCACCTTTTGCACCAGTCTGCCATGATGGACCTTGTCAAAGGCCTTTCTGAAGTCCATGTAGACAGCATCCACTGTCCTACCCTCATCAATCATCTTCGTCACTTCCTCGAAAAACTCGATCAGGTTCGTGAGACACGATCTCCCCTTCACAAAACCATGTTGCCTTTCACTAATATGTCCACTTATTTCACAAATTATAAATAAACAAAAGGCCCATTATATGGCTGCAGCAACATTAAACAGACATCGGCTCAGAGAGCTCGGTGCCAATAACAAAATAAAAACACCTGCTTAAAAAACTGTAGAGAACATAATTAAAATAAGTTTCTTAAAGGCACAGGAGCATCACAGATGGATGCATAAAATTGCAAAGAGATATTGTTACATTATGTAAATGGGCAAAACTATGTCAAATGGATTCAATATAGACAGATGTGAGGTCATCCAGAATAGGATAGAATAGAATATTTCCTAAATATGGAACAATTCGAAAGAATGGAGACCCAAAGAGATTTGAAGGGCCAGGTCCATAGATTGTCAAAATATTATGAAGAGGTGCAGGAAATAATCAAAAAGATGAATGGAATTCTAGCCTTCATTCCTAGGGCCCAAGAATACAACAGGGTAGAAGCCAGGCTTCATCTATACAAAGCCCTGAGACCAAACCTAGAGTATTGGGAGCAATGCTGTTCACTACATCTTAGGAAGGATATATTGACCTTGAAGGGAGCACAGTGTAAATGTACTACAATTGTCCCTAGATCCCAAGGAGAGATTATATAAGACAAGGAAGTATTCCCTAGAATTTAAAAGGTTAAGGGTGATTTGCTTGAATTTTTCAATAGTTTAAGGGGAACAGAGAAGGTAGATAGAAATCAACTATTTCCATTGGTTGGGTAGTGTAGTATGAGGACTAAAAATTAGAGGCAGACCTTCGAGGAGTGAAATTCGGAAATGCTTCTACCCTCAAGAGGCAGCAGAAGTTTGGAACTCTCCTCTGCAAATGGTAATGATGCTAATCAACTGTTGCATTGAAATCAGAGATTGATAGTTTTTTGTTAGCTAAAGGCTAATGAGGAAAAGGCAAATACGTAGTTATATCGGCCATGATTTCATTGACTGGTGAATAGGCTTGGAGCGGGGGAACATTGCTGTTCCAATTTTCCTATAAATTTGTCAGAATGTTAGGACTTGCAGTCATAGAGGTCTACAGCAATAAAAAAGCCCTTTGGCCCATCGCATCTGCACCAGCCATAAACAACCACCTATCTATTCTAATCCCAGTTTCCAGCACTTGGCCCATAGCCTTGTATGCCTTGGCATTGCCAGTGCGCATTGAATAGTTCTAAAAGTTATGAGGGTCTCTGCCTCCACCACCCTTTCAGGCAGTGAGTTCCAGACACCCAACACCTTCTGGATGAGAAAGTTTTCCCTCACATCCCCTCTAAACCCTTTGCCTTAAATCTATGCCCCCTGGTCATTGATCCCTCCACCAAATAGAAACGTTCCTTTCTGTCTACTCTACCTATGCCCTTCATAAATGTGTATATCTCAATTATGTCCCCCCTCAGTCTCCTCTGCTCCAAGGAAAACAACCCCAGTCTACCCAATCTCTCTTCATAACGAAAACTCTCCAGCCTAGACAACATTCTGGTAAATCTCCTCTGCGCCCTTTCCAGTGCTATCACACCCCTCACATAATGTGGATTCCAGAACTGCACACAATACTCTAGTTGAGGCCTAACTAACATTTTATACAGTTCCAGCCTGCTCTTAAACTCTAAACCTTGGCTAATAATGGCAAGTATATAATAAGGGTGGCATGGTGGCATAGAACATAGAACAGTACAGCACAGAACAGGCCCTTCGGCCCACGATGTTGTGCCGAGCTTTATCTGAAACCAAAGTCAAGCTATCCCACTCCCTATCATCCTGGTGTGCTCCATGTGCCTATCCAATAATCGCTTAAATGTTCCTAAAGTGTCTGACTCCACTATCACTGCAGGCAGTCCATTCCACACCCCAACCACGCTCTGCGTAAAGAACCTACCTCTGATATCCTTCCTGTATCTCCCACCACGAACCCTATAGTTATGCCCCCTTGTAATAGCTCCATCCACCCGAGGAAATAGTCTTTGAACCTTCACTCTATCTATCCCCTTCATCATTTTATAAACCTCTATTAAGTCTCCCCTCAGCCTCCTCCGCTCCAGAGAGAACAGCCCTGAAGGAGTTAGCATTGTTGCCTCACAACGCCAGGGATCTGGGTTTGATTCTGGCCTTGGGTGACTCTGTAGAGTTTGCACATTCTCCCCTGTCTGTGTGGTTTTCCTCTGGGTGCTCCGGTTTCCTCCCACAGTCCACAGATGTGCAGGTTAGATGACTTGGCCATGCTAAATTGCCCCTTAGTGTCCCAAGATGTGTCGGTTAGGAAGAATAGCCGTCGGAAAAACAAAGTGTTACCGGGGTAGGGTGGGAGGGTGGGCATGGATAAGATACTCTGACAGAGAGTAAGCGTAGACTCGATGGTCCAAATGGCCTCCTTCTGCACTGTGATCCTATGGATTCTATTCCATGGTAAACCATTGTTATGTGTTTTGTTTTCAACTTTAGATTAATCCTCCAGGAACATTTAAGTGGTTCGCTTACCGTCATGTTAGTTTTTGTTTCAGCATCACAGTGCCCGAGGTAAACCTTAAGAAGCCAGCCAGTCGAGGGAGACAGACCCTTTGGATGGCTCTGGAATCTAAGGATTAATGGGAGTGTGTCAGACACAGTAATTATTGGATTACACCAGGAATAATGGATTAAATTGCCCAAAAAACAATGAATGCTAAAAATGAGTTACATGAAAATAATGGAAGGTTGAGCGTTGGTCAATGCCTTGTTAGAAAGATTGGCAATAACAGAATCAATGTAGATAAATAAGAATAAAACTGAAAGAGAGCTGTGGTCAGCAATAGGTATAATAAGAATCAATAATGCTATCCATTAGGTTTGACCATGATGTTATCTACTTCGATTCCGGATTCTCTTTAATCGCACATGTAATTTTAGCAGATGTAACTATATTCCAAGCAGCACCGGGGTAAAGAAGTGGAAAACAAGAAATGAACATTGGTAATGCTAGACCTATATTCGAAGATCAGCTGTTTCTGACGGCACGGCAGCACAGTGGTTAGCACTGCTGCTTCACAGCTCCAGGGTCCCGGGTTCGATTCCCGGCTCGGGTCACTGTCTGTGTGGAGTTTGCACATTCTCCTCGTGTCTGCGTGGGTTTTCTCCGGGTGCTCCGGTTTCCTCCCACAGTCCAAAGATGTGTGGGTTAGGTTGATTGGCCAGGTTAAAAATTGCCCCTTAGAGTCTTGGGATGTGTAGGTTAGAGGGATTAGCGGGTAAATATGTGGGGGTAGGGCCTGGGTGGGATTGTGGTCGGTGCAGACTCGATGGGCCGAATGGCCTCCTTCTGCACTGTAGGGTTTCTATGAATTATTGGCTCGAACAGGTTTCATGAAGCAGGCTTAGCTCTCACGGAGCAAAAGAAGGAACTTTTTAAGTATTTGTTAAATACTTGCCTGGCAGCCATGCAGCACATCATTTTCCATTTGTTAAACTTAATGGATTCCCTCCTCCCTTTCATTTCTTATTGTATGGCAACAATAACCATGACAACATGCAGCTCCCATGGATAAATACTGCCTTTAAGGCAGGTGTCAGTACCTTTGACAACAAAGGTTTATTTTGGGCCATGGACCGTGTATTCAGTCTAATGCTAATAATCTCTTTCCTCTCTTTCTCTCCGTTTCCTTCTCTTTGCTTTTTCTCTTTCCCTGTTCCAGATTGGACCAAAAAACACAATGTTAGACTATGCTCCCAAATTTCAGATCAATGACTGGGCTTCTCCAGCAACGCTGTGGGCTGGGAGACACCAGCAGGGGGACCAGTCTCCGAGGTGCTTCTTTGTAACGTAATCAACTCTGCGTCAAGTTCCGGTGCAGAGCTGATTATCATATGGAAATGTCATGAAATTCTCCAGGCCCTCTTACTGTCTCCCCCACTGCCGGGAGTGGTTCCCACCATTGGGATTTACAACTGCTCCCCACTAACAGGGAACAAGCGTTCCCACCTCACCAGTGGGGACAGAGGCCAATGAGGCCCCCCCCCGGGAGGTCGGGGGCAAAGTGGAGTGCCTCTTGGGCAGCACCAGCCTGGCAGTTCCAGCCTGGCACTACCCAAGGGGCAAATTGGCACTACCCATCAGACACCTTGGCACTGCCCACAGGGCACCGGGCTGTGCCAAAGGGGAAGGGCCAGAAAGGGCAGGGAATTCTGGGGGGGGTGGGGCTTGTTTGGGGAGTGGGGGGGCGATTGGTGGGGGGGGGGGGGGAACCAGCTGCCACTCTGCAAGCGGGATCGGTGAGAGGAGGCGGTCGGACCTGGCCATGGGGGATGTATCAGGCCTGGTCATCGGGGTGGGGGTTGGGGCTGGCCATGAAGTAGGGGGCGGTGATCGGGGTGGGAGATTGGGGCTGGCCGGGGAGGGTCTGGTAGGCCAGCGGTCAGGGGGTGGAGGAGGTCGGTAAAGACAGCGATCAGGGGAGTTGTGGGGAAGGCCAGTGATTGGAGGCCAGCGATTGGGAGGCAGGCATTAGGGGCCAGTGCATGTGCGCCAATCACCGCACTAATGCTGACGGCCTATCGGGCAGGAATAGGCCCCACCCACCTCTTTTCAGTGTGACTCACTCTACGGCATTCTGTATTGTTCAAAGTTTCGAAGATTCGTTCCGATAAGTATGCCCAAAAAGCGGGAAGGAAACTTTCCCGTCTGTTGTCACTTAGTTTTGGCTCGGGAGAATCCCGGCCAATGTACCTCGGTATATATTTGGCCTGGACCCTCCGTGGTGCATCAAGCAGAATTGAGCTGCCATTCCGCTCCTACTTACTGATCTGCAAATGAAGCCGTTCCTTTCTTAGCGCGGTGCAGCACTTTCCCAACGCCTGGTGTTGAGGCAGTTGAATCGGAGATAAGGAAGTCATGCATCCTTTCAAACAGCACTAGCTGCCATAAAAGAGGTACGTTTAAAGGTCCAGCTGCTTTGAGAAGCGAGGCAGAAGGTAAGATTGTGAAGTAAGTGGACAGGATTGGGGGTGAGGTGATCTGAGGGTCAGAAAAAGGGGGGTTAGGGTGGTCAGTGGGGGGCTGTGGCCTGCTGGCTGGTCAGGGGTATGGTCAGTAGGATTGTAGGGGGCATGCGCTCGTGGGGGATGGTCAGTGAGGGAGGGACAGTTGATCAGTAGGTGGATGTTGAGTGGTAATTGGGGTTGGTCAGTGGTAGAAGTTTGAGTGGTCAGTGGGGGGTGGCGGAGTGTTGGCTGGTCGGGGTATGGTCAGTAGGGTTGTGAGTGTGGGTGGTCACTGGGTTGTTCAGTGGCGGGGCTTTGGGTGGTCAGTGGGGGAGGGACATTTGGTCAGTGCGGAAGAGGGTTGGAGGTAGGGTGGGGGTAGAGTGATCAGTGGGAGTTGGTTAGTTATCGGAATTAGAAGTGATTTTAATTCTTTCAACTTTTTCTGGGTAACTGGGTACTAACTGGGTACTGTCAGAAGAAATAGAGGCAGAGGTTCCCAATCTGAAATTGTTGAGCCCAGTGTTGAGTTCAGGAGGCTGTGAAGTGTCTAATCAGAGGAAGAAATGCTGTCTCTTGAGTTTCTGCCAAGCTTCATTCGAAGGGACGGTGGCACACAATAGCTAGCACTGCTGCCTCATAGCCCCAGGGACCCGGGTTCAATTCCTGGCTTCGGTGACCGTGCTGAGTTTGCATGTTCTCCCCATGTCTGGGTGGGTTTCCTCCGGGTGCTCTGGTTTCCTCCCCATAGTGAGAAGCAGCAGATTGCAAGATAATATGAAATCAAATATTTTGACCCATAACCTCCAAGCTCCAGCGCATTGTAACAGGGGGCCACCTCAAATATGCACTGGTGAACCCCCTCCACCCTGGAATGATGATTACCGAGGGAGCTGAAACTTCCAGTGGGCAAATCCCTATCTGTAAGTACAATATAAAGCATTGATTTCTTTGGCTTGATGTTTTAAGTTTCCTTCGCAATTCTATTTCTTTTGTCACAGCATCCCTTTAAGGGGCTGCCTTTTTGTTTGCCAAAAATAGGATAAACTGCAACTTTTAAACAGTTTTGACTCTCTTGAAACAATAGTTCCAAAGAAAATTTTAAAGAACAACCTACATCGTGGCAAATCCACACAATATTACTTTATTTTGCGCTTACAATGGCCATTGGGAGTTATCAGAAGGATCTGCTCAAAGTTGTCCTGTTACAGACATCTTTTATACAGATCATATGAGTATATTAAATTCTGTACAGATCTAATCATATGGTATATTTAATTCTGTACAGATCAAATCACATTCCTCAATACAATGGATTTCCTACCTTGTTTACCCAACAGGTCTTTACCAGAATACAATTACACCCATAGCTAAATCACTTATGTGGTTTTAGCTTTCTTCCTAGAGCATTCCATTCTTTGTATGCCTTCATTTTATTTGAGTCATGCTATCCTCTTTAACCACTGTCAAGTCGTGCTAACCCATATTTTCTGAATTAACCCTTTATTTATATTCTACTTTCTCAGTCCCTCCGTTTGTGCTTTACAAGCATAACTTTACTTACTTAGTCCCTTAATAGCATCCTTTCTCTCGCCCTCAAAGTACCACTTAATTATCATTACTGAGTTTACGAGGTGTCGAATTTTACACCATTAGCAATAATCCAGTCACTATCATCATTACAACAATAGGATGCACAAGCAAGGATAATATTGCAGAGGCCGTTGGGGACCATCCCTTAAAACATGTCACACCAGTGAGGTACCGTCAGTGAGGATATTTCGTCAGACAAGCGTATACAAGTTCATTTTGTGAGTGGATGATTATAGTTCTGACTTCACTTAATTGTTTTCTTCTTTGTTGCAAGGCTTTGTTGATCTTTGCATTGCTCTTGAGAAATGTCTGTAGTCTGTCTCGGTTAACTATTGGTGGAAACATTTCAATCTGAGCTGCTATGCGATAGAGTTCAACATTCCTCCACCCACCAAGCCTGCAGGCTTGATCATCAAACGTGCCAAAAATAGTGTATATTTCATCGCAACATTCATTTATAGGTGGTTCTCATCGTTGTCCGTCCGTGTATATTTCATGCAAGCTGATGCAGGTTTTATTTTGTCTAATTTCCTAGACGGTGGCCTGGGGGTATATTACCCTGATCCATAAACAATTTCCTTCAGACTGATTAAAACTACATGGTTCATATACAGGAGAATATACAGGACACAGCATACAGTTAGGCCATTTCACACAGTCTTTTCCAATTTAAGTATTATTTTTCTCATCAGTCCAGTTTCCCTTTAAACTCAGGACTCCAAAAGGTTTCTCCAAACAAGTGAGGTAGAACTACAAACTCACACCATGTAGGAGCTTTTGTACCATTCACAACTTGCATAGTAAAATTACATCTTGAGGTATCACATCTTGTGTAATTAGACATAGCTCTAGGGGCTAAAGGGATCAAGGAATATGGGAGGAAGGGGGGAATCAGGATACTGAATTTGATGATCGGCCATGATCAAAATGAATGGCGGAGCAGGCTCGAAGGGCCGAATGGTCTACTCCTGTTTCTAGTTCCTATGTTTCTATGATTCTATGTAATGCCCTGGTGGGTAATCCAATTTTCGTTAGCTTCTCTTCTTTGGGGATTGACTGGGATCCCAACAGTGACCACCGCTTGATTCTGGCCCTGCTGGGGCAGCCAGTATCAATGGGGATGCTTCCCCGACTGACTGTTCAGATGGTGGAGCATCTGGTTAAGATGCTCTGTCAGAGAGTTGGTACCGACTCGATGGGCCGAATGGCCTCCTTCTACACTGTGAGGATTCTATGAAGGGTTCTATGAAAAGTTATTCTGCACCTGATCTGAAATTTACAGAAGTTGTTTTTGGAAACACTGACTGAATTTAGCATTAATGATTAAATTAGTCATGTTTTAAAAAGCCAAATCTTCTTTCTTTTCTGCAAACCTTACATTTTTTTTTAAAGATAATGGCTCTCAGCAAAGCTAAAGATATATATATATATTAGTGATAAGTCTCTGTGCTTCATTGTCTGCTGCCTGTTTTTGGCTGACATTGGTAAACACAGCAACTTGGAGCCTCAGATTTTGTCTATTGCGTGTTGTGACCAGAAAGCGATAATTCAGCTTCCAATATCTGAATCCATCTTTGTGAAAAAAATTGAGTCTGGTGAAGCAGGCCTGAAACAGCTTATTGTAAAATTGTCCACAGACTGATCCTGGTGCTACTGAAGCCAAGAATCGCGATAATGGTCAGTGTCTTGCTCAGGGACTACAGAGCCACAAACAACAGCAGGTCTGTTTAAGGGCCAGAGCTGAATGGAAGGCTGGTAGGAAATAAGGTCCAGGCCATGCTTTTCATGGTTGCAGTAAATGATTGGCAAATGAGCATGTTGTCATTGCCATACACCATGTAAAAACCTGCCATCCTTATGGTTTAGACCGACTGTTCAACTTGTTTGACATTCAAAGGTGGTAAAGGAGTGAAGGGAGGGGTCATAATCGGTGTGAAGCTATGGAAGGGGACTGTGTCGGTCCTAAATCATACAAAGTTTAAAGTTTATTTATTAGCGTCACGAGTAGGCTTACATTAACACTGCAATGAAGTCACTGTGAAAACCCCCTAGTCGCCACACTCCAGCGCCTGTTCGGGTACACCGAGGGAGAATTCAGCATGGCCAATGCACCAAACCAGCACGTCTTTCGGACTGTGGGAGGAAACCCACACAGACACGGGGAGAATGTGCAAACTCCACACAGACAGTCACCCAAGCCAGGAATCAAACCCGGGTCCCTGGCGCTTGCCAGGGTGTGCTAACCACTGGGTCACCGTGCCACCCCAAAGGTACATGCACTTATCTGTAATTTGGTCCATGTGCGTGAGTGGTGCACACTTAGGACTCTTTGCAGAGGTGCGGAGACTGGAAACTTGCAACAAACTTGAAAAGCAAAGCTGTTGCGTGCTGGCTGCTGCCTCCGATACAGAGGAGACTGCTGCATTATTCTTTGCGCTGTGCTTTCAGTGCTGCCAAATGGGCTGATTTGTTGTTCCTACCCATCAGGCACAATGCCTCAATGCCAGGCAGCATGTTGACGATTGTTATTAAACATTCTGTTCACTGCTCAGAGTGCCTCCCAGCTTGGCAGCGACAGGAGGTGGGTTCTTGAGGAATTCGACTGCACCAACAGCTGAGGCAAAGCAGAAGATTGCTTCTCTGTCAGGAACATTCAATTTTTTGGCAATGGCGCTTTGATGTTTAATCCAGGATGTTTGTTTCTGCATTTTGGGAATTAGGGTACTTGTAATTGAATGGAGCTATTTACTGGTGGAACTTTGTGCGCAGTTTTTACTCAATTCTGGAATACATTATGGTGACAGTTCTCTGCTCAGCATTTCACAAAGTGAACATCTGCTTAAAAAAACATGCAATAATTTTCTCCCATGCTGGTAATTCTTGCATCAGAGATCAATTTCACTAGAGGGTAAGACTTTACAATCCAAATATATTTGTGGTTGTATTTATTTTAACTGTACGTGATTGCCTTAATGTTAAATGTCCAATTTCTCTCCAGAGTTGTAAGGTATTTTAAGTTAAAATCATAGAATCAGAGAATCCCGACAGTGCAGAAGAGGCCATTCGATCCATCAAGTCTGTACCAACTCTCTGACAGAGTATCTTGCCCAGGCACTCTCCCCTGCCCTACCCCTGTAACCTCACATTTTTACCATGGCTAATCCATCTAACCTAAGTTGAAAGTTTATTTATTAGTGTCACCATTAGGCTTAAATTAACACTGCAATGAAGTTACTGTGAAAATCTCCTAGTCACCACACTCGGGTGCCTGTTCGGATACACTGAGGGAGAATTTAGCATGGCCAATGCACCTGACCAGCACATCTTAGGGACTGTGGGACAAAACCGGAGCACCCGGAGGAAACCCACGCAGATACGGCGACATTCTGCACAGACATCGACCCAAGCTGGGAATCGAACCCGGGTCCCTGGCGCTGTGAGGCAGCAGTACTAACGACTGTGCCACCGTGCCGCCCTACACATCTTGCAACAGTCAGGGGCAATTCAGCATGGCCAATTCACCTAAGACTTTACAATCAAAATATATTTGTGGTTGTATTTATTTTAACTGCATGTGGTTGCCTTAATGTTAAATTCCAATTTCTTTCCACAATATTTCAAGTTAAATTAAAACTTCCAACACTCATGTCCAAGGGTCACAGGTGTAAGTATATCTGGTGCCCACTTGATTTACACATTCATCCATTCTTGAATGTATTGTACTTTCCAAACTTGTGCATTTAATATCGAGACACTCACGTTCAGTTAAAATAAATACAACCACACCTATATTTGGATGTTAAAGTCTTCCCAGTGGTAAGATTCTGTGAAATCTCCTCTGCACCTTCTCAAGGACCCTTGTATTTTCCTAAATTATAGTGACCAGAACTGAACGCAACTGTGGCCTAACCACAATTATACATCGTTATACAGGTTCAGATCAACTTCCCCGTCTTGCACAAAATCTTCATTTATTAAGTTCAAGACCCTATATGATTTGCTAATGTCCTGCCACTTTCACGGATCTATGCACATGAACTCACCTATCCTACTGTCTCTGTACAATCTTTAGAATGGTGCCATTACCTTACCCTATCACCAGCCAAAATACCTCACCTCACGCTCCTCTGTACTAAATTACATCTGTCACTTGTCTGCCTATTCTGCAAGCCAATTCTGTAACCTCCTCCCCAAACTCCCTGATCCTGACTTGTGCCTTCAACCACCAAGGCTCCATGCTGTGGAATTCCCCCCCTGAACCCTTCTGCCTCCATCTCTCTCTCCTCGTTTAAGGCTTTCTTTAAAACCCACATTCTTGACCTACGTTGAGTCAGCCTGCTAATGCCTCCTACTTTGGCACAACACCATTTGTTGTCTGGTTATTCCCCTTAATTAACTTGGGCTGATTTTCACCCATAACAAATTCACATTACTGCCAGTTCTTGGTGTGTTGTCATAGTTGGCTTCATTGTGGTCATAGTTGGCTTCAATGTATCGTGCTGGTTGGAGTCATACCTAACACAAAGGAAGATGATTGTGGTGTCTGGTAGCCAATCATCTCAGTTCCACGACACTACTACAGGAGTTCCTCAGGCTAGTGTCCTCAGTCCAGCTATCTTCAGCTACTTTCTCATAAGGTTGGCACAGTGGCACAGTGGTTAGCACTGCTTCCTCACAGCACCAGGGATCCGGGCTCAATTCCCAGCTTGGGTCACTGTCTGTGTGGAGTCTGCATGTTCTCCCCGTATCTGCGTGGGTTTCCTCTGGGTGCTCCGGTTTTCTCCTCAGTCCAAAGATGTGCGAGTTAGGTTTATTGTCTATGCTAAATTGCCACTTAGTGTCAGGGGGACTAGCTAGGGTGAATGCGTGGGGTTATAGGGATGGGGCCTGGGTGGGATTGCGGTCGGTGCAGACTCGATAGGCCGAATGGCCTTCTTCTGCACTGTAGAGATTCTATGATCTATGATTCTATGATCTATGAGGTCAGAAGTGTTCAAAGTTAGTTTGAGCACTTCAAAGTTTATTTATTAGTCACAAGTAGGCTTACATTCACACTGCAATGAAGTTACTGTGAAAATCCCCTAGTCGCCACACTCCAATGCCTGTTCCGGTACACTGAGGAAGAATTTACCATTGCCAATTCACCTAACGTCCACATCTTTGGACTGTGGGAGGAAACTGTAGCACCTGAAGGAAACTCACACAGATACAGGAAGAACGTGCAAACTCCACACAGACAGTGACCCAAGCCGGGAATCGAACTCAAGTCCCTGGCATTGTGAGGCAGCATTGCTAACCACTGTGCCATCATGCCTCCCAAGTGACGATGTTTGCTGAAGATTGTACAATGTTCAGCACCATCCATGATTCCTCAGTTCCTGAAATAATCTATATCCAAATGCAGCAAGACCTGGACAATATTCAGGCTTAGGCTGATAAGGCAGTAGCATCCTGTCTGCATTTGTCCAAAATATTTTCATATTCCACAGACACTTCAGGCATGTAACAGAGAATAAGCATTTAATTGTGTAGCTATATCTATTTCATTTCAGTTTTAGTCATCAGTTATGAAGACTGACTATCTCCCACATGAGCAATGCTTCTTTCAGTGGCATCTAATCGAAAAAGACTTTGTTCTGTTTTACAAATCAGTCTTGAGTTGTTACCAATTTAAAACTGTTCCTAAGAGAGTGAGGAAAGGAATAAAGAGAACTTTATTGTCATTCAGGGAATGATAGCATGATAGTAATATTACTGGTAATATTCAGAGGCCAGGTCTAATGATCCTGAGATGGAGGACTGGATTTTATGGCCCCTCTGCCAGGCATGTTTTTGACGGTGGCACAAAAAATATGAGTTGGCAGGTCCAGTGCCCTTCTGCCCACCATTTTGAATAAAACAAATTATTGGGCAATTGAACTTGAAAGCAAGCCAACTGGCCCAGATTTCATGTTGCCCATTCCATAAAATGGCACTGACTGCTGGGAGGGTGGGGACAGGAAAGGTAGTGGGGAGAGAAGTGCTGGCTCTGATCGTGGGGCATGTATTCCAGCTCCAGTTGCTGGAGTGAATGCCGGCTCTGATCACGGGCTGGAGGTGGGATGGGAGCACTTGAGAGCTCCATATGGGATGTGAAAGTGGGGAGGTCATTTTTTGATCTGAATGGGGTGCCTTTTAAACATGACGTCCCAATCTCAGTGCAGCCAGACTTTGTTGGCTTGTTGAGGCCCCACCCCCCTACATGATGGCATGAAACACCCCCACCTGTTTTTTTGTGACAAAGTGTGATAAGACCTGGAGAGGCAATTTTTTCGCTGGAACCAACACTCTGCAAATTTTGTGGTAAGATTTCGCCCAATGAGGCTACAAGAGCAGGTCAAAGTCTTGGAATTCTGTGGCAAGTAACTTGGTTAGATTCTCTCTTGTTGGAGATGGTCATTGCCAGCAACGTGTGTGGCACACATGTAACTAGCCGCTTATCAGCCTGAGCCTGAATATTGTTCAGGTCTTGCTGCACATGGATACTTCAGTATCTGAGGACTCATGGATGATGCTGAACGATGTGCAGTCATCAAAAAACATCCTTACTTCTGACCTTATGATGAAGCAGCTGAAGATGGTTGGGCCTTGGACACTAACCCGGAGGAACTCCTGCAGTGATGTCCTGGAAGTGAGATGATTGACCTCCAACCAACACAATTGCCTTCCTTTGTGCCAGGTATGACTCCAATTAGTGGAGACTTGTCCCCCCGATTCCTATTGACTCCAGTTTTGCTCAGGCTCCTTGATGCCACACTCAGTTAAATGCTACCTTGATGTCAGGAGCAGTCACTCTCACCTCACCTCTGGAGTTCAGCTCTTCTGTCCATGTTTGAATCAAGGCAGTAATGAGGTCAAAAGCTGGGTAGCACTAATGGAGCCCAAATTGCATGTCAGTGAGCAGGTTATTGATTAGTAAGTGCCTCTTGTTAGCACTGCCGATGACAACATACATTACTTTGCTGAAGAATGATGTGGAGATGCCAGCGTTGGACTGGGGTGGGCACAGTAAGAAGTCTCACAACACCATATAGGCACAGACACAATTGCAAGATAATTGGCCATGCTAATTGCCCTATAGTGTCGGGGGAGATTCCAACCATTCTTCACATTCCAATCTGTAATTATCTTGTAATTGTGTCTTTGCCTGTATATGCCGTGTTTGTGAACCTAACTCTACTCATCTGATGAAGGAGCAGCGCTCTGAAAGCTCATGATTCTAAATAAACCTGTTGGACTTTAACTTGATGTGAGACTTTTTAACTTTGCTGATGAATGATAGTAGACTGATTGGTGGTAATCGGGTGGGCTGGATTTGTCTAGCTTTTTGTGTACAGGACATACCTGGGCAATTTTCCACATTGCTGGTTAGATGCCAATATTGTAGCTGTATTGGATAAACTTGAGTCGAGTGTGGCAAGTTCTCTGGAGCACAAATCTTCAGTATCATTGCTATAACGTTGTCAGGGCCTTTATCGTATCCAGTGATGTCAGCCATTTTCTGATTAAGCGAATCAAATTGGCTGAAGACTGGGATCAGTAATGCAGGGGACCTCAGGAGGAGGCCGAGATGGATTATCCACTCGGCACTCCTGGCTGACGATGGTTGCAAATGCTTCAGCCTTGTCAAAACTATGGGATTCATGCTTTAGCAAACAGTCGGTCTAAACACAATCATCCAGAGTCCTCTATGCTGTAAACCTCTATGTTTTATATTTTAGACTTATTTGGAAACACTTCTAAAGCCATCCAACCCTGGAAAAAAAATCACTGAGAAGTTACTGCTGAGCAATCTGCCAAACAAGTCAACAGTTCAATGGGCCTGTATTGCCTGTAGTTTAGGAAAATGAGAGTTGATTTAATTTTACTGTATGAACATCTTGGAGGGCTTGAAGGTGGATGCTGAGGGCTGGAGAGTCTAGAACCAGGGATCGTAGTCTGAGGATAAAGTGTTGGCCATTTAGGGCTGACCTGAGGGAAAATATCTTCCTTCAAGAGGGTTACAAATTGTGTTAACTTCACAAAGGTAGACAAATGTGTTTTGATGCTTATTCTTCTTTACTTACAAATATATAAAATAAACAGTACAGCATGGATGCAGAACCTGACAGCAGCCATGCACTGGTCCCTTGTGACTACAACAATAACCTGCGCGAGCCCACGCCCCTGATGAGGTTACCCGCGTGTGCTCACACTCACTAAAGACATCAGTGTACATATTCAAAGAGGGAGATTCTTAGTGTACCCACTATAACACTCTATATCACAAATCATTAGAATTTGTTACCTCAGAGGGTTATGGATGCTCAGTCAAACATATTCAAGGTTGAGGTTCACAGATTATTGGACACTAAGGGAATCAGGAATGTAGGAATTCTGCAGAAAAGTAGAAGGTCATGTAAAAATGTAGCCATGACCTTATTGAACATTGGAGCAGGCTCAAGTGGCTGGATGGTCTCTCCCGCTCCTATTTCTTAAGTTCTTATTCTCATGTACAGTATACAATCCTGTACCTAGCTATCTGATTACTTTTTTGTTTGGTAACACTCGTATCTCAGACCCATTTGGTCGTGGGCTGAAGCCACATTCCAGGAACTGAACAGATGAGATAAGCTGGTGCTTCATTGCTGATCTCTGAGGGATCGCGGTGTATCGGGAACCAACACTCTTTGAGCCAAGATCCATCAGTATGTACCATTGGTTCCTCTGGGATTTTAACATTCTGTGGCACTAACTGGAAAAAAAGTTCTCTCACTGTCGTAGTCAACCTATTCCTTCAGCTAAATATTAACTCATCATTCATCTCATTACTGCTGCTCCTCTGTGCAAAATGGCAGCTGTGGTCCTCTTTTCTGCTGTACTTCAGAGAATGCTGAGCTGAAGATGACTCCCCAGGAGCTGACAGGTTCTGGAGAGAACACCTGTACACATTCCTGCCCATACCACTCACGGGTAAAGGGTTATATCTGCTGCGGGTCATGGGGCATCATATCGTTGCCATCTCAATTCACTGTAGCATTGCATTCTCGGCTAGCCAATCATTTGAACCGCCTCAAGGGGCAATTAAGGCTGCAGCAAGATGCCTCAGACTCACTTTCCACTGACAAAGATTTTCGCCACTGTCTCTTGTTGGCGTACTTAGCATGGAAAGATTTACCTGCAATTTTCATCGCTTCATAGCTATGGGTGCCATAGCTGCTGCAGAGCAAACAATTGGATCCCAGGTTCATTCAAGTCATAGTAATTATTCTAGCAGACATTGGAAAAAAAATTACATGATAGTTTTAGGCCATGTCATGGGCCTTGCCCGCAGCTGGGATTCTCTGATCCCCTTGCAGTGAACGGCGATTTGCCTGAGTGCCAAATTTTCCGTTCTCGCTGGCAGCAGCGGCGGGGCGTGAACGGCCGGAGAATTCCAGCTCACACCTTTACAAGGCTGTCAGCCAGGGAAGTGGAATATCACCTAGGTACAACCGACGATAATGGGCAGAATTTATGATCAAAGATGTACTTTTATGTTATCGCGGAGCTCCATCTCTCGCAGGCCCCAGCCTTCCCCACATTACCAACAAAAGAGCATCAGCTTACAGATTTTATCTGGGAGCACATTAAACTTGAAGGAGTTGCACACGCCAACGTCTATTGTGCGGCCCAGTGACATTTCAAAATAAGATTACTGCTTGTCTGATCAGCAGCCTTGACGTACAAAGTGCTGCACCAAAAGTATAATTCCTTTTCCAAGGGGGAATTATTATTTTTTTATATTCGTCAAAGTAATAGGAGTGGCAGCATCAGCGAGCAACAGCGCCGAGTGCCTCCCAATGGATCAATTACACCCAGATACAGAGTCCACTGCTTTGCTGATGAAATATGTCACAATACAACTATCTTGTAGAACCTGATGGATCAGTTCAACTTTTAGCTTATTTTCCAGAACAACAGCCCTTGACTGAATGAGAATATGTCGAGGTGCAGTTTTCCTCTGTGGCCGCATCCCTGTTAAAGTAATGGATTCATCCGACACAACAGCTTTCATGTAGGCCTCGTACGTCCACCAGAGAGAGACTTTCAACACATCAGCACATTTCTGTGCAGCGTTTAAACCATATAAACTACTTGTGGCAAATTGTTCTTTTCGGAAAAGAATACGTTGATTACCCAGTCAACTGTAGGTCTCACAATCAGCAATTGAAATGGCAGTGTGTATGATTTTACTGTGGCCGCTCTTATACAAAAGTAATTTTGGTAATGATGATAATAGTACACTGGCGAGACACGATACGCCCCATACTTTTCAGACCACTGTCACGCCACCTAATTGGGGAAAATTTAGTTCAGCGAGCCGTGGCATGTGAAAATCTTTTCAGTCGTGGCTCAACATAAATTTTAAAAAGCCTTCTTTGCCAACCAGACCAGAGTGATAAAGCAGCGGGGGGGAGAAGTAAACATTCTGAGGTGGAGCAGAGCAGTCCATGGTGTTATAATCCAGGTCAGAAACTCCAAGCTGTTTTATGAAGTCAGCCAAGACCATAAGTTTTGCACTTGCAATTTTGGCGAGGGCAAGCATGAGATGTTTCACTCCACGTATGATTCAAATGACCCACTAGGGAGCTTTTATCAAGCAAAGTTTATTTAAAAACGCAGTTAACATATTATAAGACAATTAGCAATAACTTTTACCAATTACAAAAACACAACTATAACATTGTATAAACCTTAACAGCTAAGAATACTGTTCCAATACAAACACTCCAACAAACATACATCCCCGTTCTAGGCTTAGCACAGAAGGTAAGTATGTTCAGGTGATGCTGGATTTTGAAGCTCCGCAACACCTGCTGTGAATCAGTCCTTTGGATGGAGAATTGAAAATGTTGAGGCCTTCTGGCCCTGGAGCTCCCAGCACACCACAAGACAGAGATAGAGGCTGGGATTTTACTGGCTCGCATTGATGGACAGAGCAACCCGATAAGATTATGAGAGCTGAGAAATCAGGATCAGGCCTGATTTCTTGGCTTTCGTGATCTTATGAGAGCCAGACGTCCTGCAAGGTCAGCCTCTTGCCAGAAATGGGCGAGAGGCTGAATAAGTTATTTAAATACATTATAACATTAATTTACATGGCATTAGCAAGCCCAGTGCTCAATCGTCCGGGCGCACTTGCCTTTACGGCCTTGCCAGGAGAGGTTCCCTCTGGTGAGGAAAACACCTGCTCCCCATGAACAAGGAACAGTCAGATTGGCCTTGCCGGTAGAACCGGAGACCATTGAGGCCCCCGAGGAATGTCAAGGGGAAAGAGGTTGCCCATTGGCAGTGCCAGCCTGGCACCCTGGGATTGCCAGCCTGATACCTCGATAATGCCCAATGGGCACCTTGCCACAGCCCGTTGGACAGTGCCAGGTGGAAGGGTCTATGGGGGCGGGGCTTATAGGTGGCAGGGCCTATGAGGGGCAGGGCTTGAAGGGGCAGCCCAATCAGGGAGGGAGGGGAGCCCACTGCCACTTCCTGATCATGGGGGGGGCATGATTGGTCTGGGTGGCGGGGGGGGGGGGGGCAACATTTCGGGTCATCATAGAATCATAGAAACCCTACAGTACAGAAAGAGGCCATTTGGCCCATCGGGTCTGCACCGACCACAATCCCACCCAGGCCCAAACGCCATATCCCTACATATTTACCCGCTAATCCCTCTAACCTACCCATCTCAGGACTCTAAGGGGCAATTTTTAGCATGGCTAATCAACTTAACCCGCACATCTTTGGACTGTGGGAGGAAACCGGAGAACCCGGAGGAAACCCACGCAGACATGAGGAGAATGTGCAAACTCCACACAGACAGTGACCCAAGCCGGGAATCGAACCCAGGTCGCTGGAGCTGTGAAGCAGCAGTGCTAACCACTGTGCTACCGTGCCACCCGTGATGTGGGGCTTGCAATCGGCCACATGCCCCTGTGATTGTGGGGGTGGGGGGGAGTTTTCTCTGCTGCTGTTATTGCACATTTGCAGAATCAGAGGTCTGCGCGTGCACAATAGCTCCCTCTGCAGGCTGGCAGGTGAATTAAGCCCAGCCCACTGCCTGTCGCAGTTAGAAACAGTCTAGATCATTTTGTATGTGTGCATAAGATTGGGCATGAAAACCCGCCCAAAAAATGGATCTGCGACTCTCCCATTTTCATGCTAACTGGAGTGGAATGGTCTGCCACATGGAGGGGGACCTCAACATTTGGTGGCAGAGAGGCTGTCTATGGAGTGATTGAAAGCACCATGAAAAGCTGGCTGGAATCTTATGCCTCGCCCCAGGCTGCTGGGGGGGAGAATGGCACTGTGAGGTGCTATATCTGCCATCTATCTGCCTTGACTGGAATTTTATCAGTGTTCAACAGATGTCAGGTGGCCTGCCCACCTTTGTATCGATTGTGGTCGGCCACTTTAGGGCCAGTTCTTTCCACCTCTGGCATTTTACCAGTGGTGGGAGGGGGGGCCCACGTCACATGGCAGTGATTCAAAGGTAAACCCTGGGGCCCTGGCTGTGGTCTTTGTGGGGAGAAAGGTCTTCCATTTGGGAAGCCTTTGCCGAATGGAGTAATGGCCATTTCCATTTGTTCCCTTCTAGCCTTCCAGTCATGGCACCCCAGCCATTGGCCAGGGTTTGCCTGACTGCTTGGCCAGGGGAAGCTGCCCCAACTTACCATTCTCCTATATTTCTCCTTGTGAGGTACTGCCGCAGTGCCGCCTGTGACCACCGCTTCATGGTGGTGCTTCTGGGACTGTAGAACTGTCAGTTCTCTAACTAGCCAACAGCTCTCGGTGGGGGGAGGGGAGGGGGGGGCACCTTCCCAGATGGGAGGTGTAGCCACGGTCTCAGGAAGTTAACAGCCTGTGGATCATTAAATCTGGTCATGGCTTCCCAGTTGGGTGGAGGTGGGCTCACCCCCAGATGTTCAGCCAGAGATGGAACCACCACTTCGGTGGAAAACTCTGGCCAACATCTGGACATTGGTGCACATTAAGGATTAATTGTTTCTCATTTATTATGAGTGAAGATAGTTAGTTGAAAAGATGAGGCAATTTGAGGGCGGCATGGTGGCACAGTGGTTAGCACTGCTACCACACAGTGCCAGGGTCCCAGGTTCAATTCCAGCCTCAGTCACTGTCTGTGTGGAGTTTACACTTTCTCCCTGTGTCTGAGTGGGTTTCCTCCGAGTGCTCTGGTTTACTCCCACAGTCGAAAGATGTGTGGGTTAGGTTGATTGGCTGTGGTAAATTGACCCTAATGTAGGGTTACGGGAATAGGGCCTGGGTGGGATTGTGGTTGGTACAGACTCGATGGGCTGAATGGCCTCCTTCTGATTTGTAGTGATTCTATGATTCAGGTAGACCACAAGGTATGAATATTAAACTTGCAGTGATGTGGTACTGTGACTTTCTTCACAGTAACCTTTTTAGCTTACACCTCATCACGATGGAGCTAAGACATGACATGAAATCTAAAAACATTCACCTGATCTGACACATGAAAAAATACTTTTTTCTTCATGTTATCAGAAACACAACTTCATGTATCTATTATCTTTGAATTAAAAGGATCAATGAATTTGAGTCACACATTTCTAATAAACTTTCATACCCCTTTTACCTTAATAGCAGGATAACATTACCTATTGAATTCATATAAATGCCAGATTATTGTGCAAGAGTGCGGTAGATGAAGACCGTATTGATCTTAGCTACAGAGCAATCCATTGATACACTCCGCATTTAGTTATTAGGGAGACATTTGATCGCCACTTACCTTCACTGGAATGGATTGGTTTAGGCACTTTGATTGACATACAAGCGCCATGCAGTAAAGAAAATGAAGATTTACAGCAAGCCTTTCTTTGGTTCCTTAATCACCATGGTTTGCAGTCAGTCAGCTGGTGTTTCATTGTTATTACGTGTGTAGAGTTACAAGCTTAACCAGGTGAGGATATGGAAGTATTGAAAAATGAAACCTTTTCAATGTTGTACCCATCAGTGATCAGGTCAAATGCAATGTAGCAATTCTCCCACATATCCCCAGTTGTGCGTTCCTCCTTTACCTGATGCAAAAGAAAAAAATATATACAGCTTGCCTTTTGTGGCGATTGTGCCTTTAAGGGCAACACACCAGAGTGAGGGGTCACCCGGCCTGCGTGACCAACTGGGACTCAGAGTAGGGAATCACCCCAGGGGAATGGGTTCTCTTAGGCAAGAGGCATTCCAAGCAGACATGCCGCTACTCTTGTAGATCCTTCACTAATGAAGTCTCTGACAGTGCATCATTACATATGGCAACGAGGATAAACTATCCTGACACTGCCTTTGGCCCAACACCTGTGATTATCCTGAGAGAGAAAATGCTGGAAAATCTCAGCAGGTCTGGCAGCATCTGTAAGGAGAGAAAAGAGCTGACGTTTCGAGTCCAGATGACCCTTTGTCAAAGCCAGCATCTGCAGTAATTTGCTTTTATCTTGTGATTATCCTGTTTTGATCCAAGTCTGAGCAAAAGAAAAAAATATATACTCATCAGACGGCCTCTTTTTGTCGATTAGACCCATTTGACACCTTCATGATGGACTGGACACATTGGGCAGGATTTTACAGCCTTGCTCCTCCCAAAACCATAAATTCCTGCCCGCACGGACATACCCATGTTCCGTTCCGATTCCCATGGTGGGCTGGCCGGCAAAATTCTGGTCAATACATCGAGTGTCTTGGGTATAATTCCCAAGCAAACAAACTAGAAGTGGAGGCGAAATGCAAAGCAATTCTCCGAAGTGTTTGTGGAACTCAGACCTATAACTTTATTTGCAGTCCTTACAGCCCTAAGCACACCAACTCCAAACCATTTCGCGAGCTCATGGATTTAGCGAAGGCTCAATTACAAACTCAGCCATCAGCCATACTCCAGAGATTCAAATTTAATTCAAGGGTGAGAGCCACAGGCAAATTGATCATGACTTCCATTGCTAAACTGAAGCAATTATCAGAGTATTGTGATATTGGAACCACCATAAATGACATGTTACAGGATAGATTAGTCTGTGGCATTGGACAACGATGCTGTTCAATGCCTGCAGAGGATGACAGAAATGTTAAGCAAGCAATGGAGATAGCCCTGGCCATGGAAAATGCTGAAAAGGGTAAATAAGAGCGGCAGAGTGCGCACATTGGTGCTGGTTATCAGTTAGGGCAAGAACCTGGAGTCAGCCATGAGGGCAAAACTGCCAAAGCAGCCCTGAACTGGGGAACAATTTCAGCCATAAACAAAATATAAAGGTACAGAATAGGCAACCAGTCAGTAATGCTTATTGTGGAATGTTACAATTTAGAGGTAACCACAATCCTGAATCGTGTCGGCTTAAGAAGGGTGAGTGTTTTTATTGTCACAAAAGAGGACATTTGGTAAAGCAGTGCCAAGCTGAGTCAAGATCGCCGAGTATTTGATCAACCAAGATCTTACAAGCATACAATGTGGAAGAGCCTGTCACCAGTGATTCGAGCAGTCACGCTGTGTTTAATGTAAAAACAGGCAAGTCAGGCCCCATTACGATAATTCTCTGCGTAAATGCGAAGCCTCTTAAGCTGGAAGTGGATACAGGGGCATCAGCCACTTGTGATGAATGAGCATATATTTCAGTACCTGAGAGAGGGCACCCAACCATTGAACCTGAAGAGCACTTCTGCCAAGTTGAAGACTCATACGAGAGAAATGATAAAGTAAAAGGCACCGCAATGGTACCTGTAGGCTATGGGCAGCAGTCTATCCAATTCCCAGTGAATATAATGACGGGTGAAGGACAAAGACTTCTCAGCTATGATTGGCTTAAGGAATCAAGTTGAATTGGGCAGAGGTCTTTCAAGTGCAGGAAGGGGGATTGCCCGAACTGACAAGAAAATATCGCAACGTCTTTCTTGATGAATTAGGCAAAATCAAAGGGCTACAAGTTAAGATTTACATTCACCCAGCGGCGAATCCCAATTCTTTAGGCCAAACCGGTACCATATGCCTTACAAGAGAAAGTGGATACTGAGTTAAGCAGGTTGGAAGAGCTAGGCATTATCCAGCCGGTTCAGTTCTCAGAATGGGTAGCAGCGGTAGTCCCCGCATTGAAACTAAACACAAACATTCGCATTTGCGGAGATTAAGAGCTAGCAGTTAATCAGGCCGGCAAACTGGATAAATATCCAATCCCGACAATTAAAGGCCTGTATGCAAAGCTGGCTAGAGGTCAATCTTACACAAAACTAGATATGAGTCACACGTACCAACAACTTGAATTCGATACTGCTTCCCAGGGGTACGCTACGCTTCGTGGGGTACGCTATGATAAGCACACACAAAGGCCTATTCCAGTCTATAGGCCTGCCTTTTGGTGTGAATTTGGCATGTGCAATATTCCAAAGAACAATGGAGATTCTGCTACAGAGGCTACCATGGGTTGCAGAGCACCTTGGTATTGTCCTTAGAACTGGATCGACAGAGGTCAAGCATCTAGCAAACTTAGAAGAGGTGTTAAAGAGATTTCAGGAGGCTGGGGTTGACCTTAAGAAAGGTCAAGCCACTGGCCTTTCTGGGGCACCGCATAGATGCACAAGGATCACACCCCATGGAAGACAAGCCAAGTTGATAAAGGAGGTGCCTGCCCCCACAAACACAACTGAACTCAAGTCGTTTCTGCGGATGGTAAACTACTATGGATGATTTTTACCAAACTTATCAATGGTATTGACCCCGTGAATATTCCACTATAGAAAAACCATTGTTGGTCTTGGAAGATTCCTCAGGAAGAAGCTTTCAATAGAATGAAACAATTTCTGCATTCCTCAAACCCGTTAGTACACTTTGACCCATCTAAAGAACTGGTATTGACCTGAGATGCCTCTCCAATTGGCACTGGTGCAGTGTTGTCCCATGAGGTGGACAGCGGCTCAGAAAGGGCAATAGGATATGTGTCAAGAACCCTCTCAGAGGCAGAAAAAGGCTACTCACAAATCAAGAAAGAAGGACTATCAATAGTGTTTGGCATCAAGAAATTCAACCACTATTTGCATGGTAGACACTTTACCATCATTTCTGACCACAAGCCACTTTGACCTCTTCAGAGAGGACAAGGTTCGTCCGCCGATAGCCATGGCAAGAATTCAACAATGGACATTAATTTGGTCCGCTTATGAATATACTTTCAAGCACCGACCTGTCAACAATGGCAACTGCAACAAAGGCTGCCTGCTATAGGCCCTTGCACCCTTTGGAATGGCCCGGCCCACCATGGATACAAATCCATATCAATTATGTTGGTCCATACCTGGGCATAATATTTTTGCTTGATCCACACTCTAAATGGATTGACTTTTTTGAGGTGGAGTCACCTACATCACATACTACCGTTGAGAGATTACACCAATGCTTTCCAACTCATGATCACCTGAAGCCATGGATTCAGACAATGGAACCGTATTCACAAGTGCTGACTTTCAAAACTTCACCGCTCTCAATGGTATTAAACACATCAGAACTGTACCTTACAACTCAGCATCAAACGGACTAACTGAGAGAGACATCCAAACTTTCAAGTCTGGCCGAAAGAAAGTGGCAGAAGGAATCTTGGAACCAGGGTCTCATGATTCCTCTTCAGCTATTGTACCACTCCACATGCAACAATGGGAGTTCCACCAGTAGAACTGTTAATGAAGCAATGACTCGACTCAGAACGAGTCTGACCTTCATGTTTTCAAATTTGCTGTGGAGGGTGGAAGCCAGGCAAAGTAATCAGAAAGCAAACCACTATTCACCTAGTACAGCACAATCATTTGTGGTAAATGCAGACATATGCATGAGAAACTTCAGTCGTGAATCAAGTTGGATCCCAGCAATTGTTATCTCTAAGACCGGACTACCGCCCTATCATTCAGTGTTGCCAGTGTTCCCGAACCTGTAAACACCAGAGTACCTGATTGACCTGTTAGCAACATTACTGATGTCTCCATGGAAACGAGTAGTGATGCGCCTGAAGTTCCTGTTAACGTCGATCCTGTGGAAGCATCTCAAACTACAGAATTACACCACTCTTCAAGAAACAGAAAATCCCCTCAAAGGCTCCAGTTGTAATTGTCCAACTCATGTGCACAATGTCTAGTTAGAATTTAGGACTGAATAAATTAGTTACTGAAGATTGTATAAAGGAGTTAAAAGGAGAGAGATGTGGTGATTGTCCATTTAATGGAAATACAGCAGAGTAAGAGTCACCTGGCCTCAGTGACCAATCGGGGCTCAAGAGTGGTGAATCACTCCAGGGGAGGAGTTCTCTTAAGCAAGGGACATTCCAGAACTAGCTGCAGATATGCTGATGCTCTTGTAGACCATTGTAAATAAATCCTTTATTGTTCACTAATGAAGTCTCTGAAAGTGCATCAATATGCTTTTCTACATCTCTTACCACTGCCATGGGATTTCTCAAATCGGTTTATATCTAGTGAAATGCAGTCGCTGATTTTAATGCGGCAAATATGACAGTTAATGTGTACAGAGTGAGAACCCAAAAAGGCAAATGGCTGAAAACACCAATATCCTGTTTATTTTCTGGGGTTGGTTGGGGAAGAAATGTTTGCCAGAACACAAAGGAAAACACTTGGGTAGAATGTTATGGCCCCTCTGCTGGGTCATCTCATAGAGTTATATAATCATACAGTGCAGAAGAGGCCATTCGGCCTATCAAGTCTGTACAGACACGTGAGAAACACCTGAACTCCCACCTAATCCCATCTATAATCACTTGGCCCGTTGCCTTGAATGTTATGGAGTGCCAAGTGCTCTTCCAGGTACTTTCTAAAGGATGTAAGGCAACCCGCCTCTACCACCCTCCCAGGCAGCGCATTCCAGACCATCACCACCCTCTGGGTAAAAACGTTTATCCTCACATCCCCTGATTTTCCAGTCCTCACAACACTAAAGGACGTTGGAAGGGGTGCTGCATTATACAGTCCTGCCCCCGCCACAACAGACACATAAAATTCTGCCCTTTGTCCTCTTTCAAATAGTGCCACAGGCTCTTGTCCTCCACCTGCACAGGCTGACTTGAGTTTACAATCTTATCTGGAAAATGGCAACTCAGATAATGGAGCATATCATCAATGTTATTGTGTATTATTCGCTAGGGTGTATAATTCTCCATCTCACGAGATCTTCTCATGTTGCTTTGACATGATACCTTCAACCTAATGTTGTAACTACCCTTATTATTTCTGTGTTACCCTGGCAGTAGAGGGAGGATTTATTGCCTCCTGGTGAAATGTTAGGAGGGGAGGCTTTCTGCCTGATACAGCTTATTCACCCCAGCCTGACACATGGAACCCTACAGTGCAGAAGGAGGCCATTTGGTCCATCGAACTTGCACAGACAACAATCCCACCCAAGTCTTATCCCCGTAACCCAAAGTATTTACCCTGCGAGTCCCCCTGACGCTAAGGGGCAATTTATCATGGCCAATCAAGCTAATCCGCATAGTTTTGGAGTGTGAGAGGAAACCTGCGCATCCGGAGGAAACCCACGCAGACATGGAGAGAACATGCAAACTCCACAGTCACCCAACCCCTTCCTATAAAACACTCCCCATTCCCTGCTCACACCCCACATATTGTCCCCACATTGTGGCTTCCACCTTCTTCTTCGTGTCTTCAACACCCTTCCTTCATGTCTTCAACACCATCCCCCCACTCTCCACTTTGTGCCTTAAACATCCCTTTTCCTTTGAGCCTTCAACACCTTCCCCCCTGCTTGTTTACCATCTCTTGTGGCCGCCAATGGTGCAGATAGTATTGAGTAAGTCCAGTAAGTCTCCCTCATCGGGAGCACATCACGTTTACCAGCCGGGTAACTGAACGGCGTGAATTCCCACTGGCGGAGCGGAAGATTTGATGGGGCCACAAGATTCCCATCTATTGGCCTGCTAGTGAGCATTCATGAGACGCAAAATGCGTTCCCAATGACCTTCAGCAGGAATGTTGACTTGCCATTCACCCGCCATGGAAGTCGGGAGAACGCGATTCAGACCTGGCTTTTGAGCTCCCACCACATCCAACCCCACCCGCTATGATTCCTGCCTGATGGCAGGTGGGGAGGATTCTGCCCACTGTCACGTCTTTTAAAGTTTATTTATTAGTCACAAATATGGCTTACATTAACACTGCAATGAAGTTACTGTGAAATTCTCTCAATTCTACTTCTCTCAAGATGAAATTTTGAAATGTTGCAAGCCTGCAATTCACTTTAGATCCTCTGAGGAAAGAGAGTCTGAGGTTGATGAAGATGGATTGGCAATGGTTGCCCGCCTGTGGTAGTGGGTTTCTTTCGTTTTATTCTGGTTAAGATGCAGTTGAACCTCTGGAAGAAAAATCCTGGTTTCGTTCTTTAAGCAGGAAAAAGCAGCCCACATTCTGTGCTGATTGTCCTTCGTAAGAAGTTTAACAACACCAGGTTAAAATCCAACAGGTTTATTTGGTAGCAAAAGCCACACCTAACAAAAAGCTACCAAATAAACCTGTTGGACTTTAACCTGGTGTTGTTAAATTTCTTACTGTGTTTACCCCAGTCCAACGCCGGCATCTCCACATCCTGATTGTCCTTAGGCAGGATGCTGTATGGAACTCTTTCTTTCTTGCTTGTTGTTCCAAAATGTGCCTTATTAAATGTCCGCTAACGAAACCTGGGCCAGAATTCTCCCACCCTGCCTGCCACTGGAATTTTAGTGTGTGGGTTGCAGAGAATGTGAAACACCATTGACAGAATTCCGCCCCTGGTTTCTGTCATGTGACCATAGGAACTGTTTTCAATTGTCCCCATGAATGACTTCTGATAACCAGGCCATTGACAGATGATAGGGTCTAACTTTCACCCATTGGTGTCTCATTGTGATCGAATAGGATTCTTTCACCACTATTCTTTGATTTGATTTCATTTCATTTATTATTGTCGCATGTATTATTATACAGTGAAAAGTATTGTTTCTTGCACGCGATACAGACAAAACATACTGTTCATAGAGAAGGAAAGGAGAGGGTGCATTGTCACATGTATTGGTATACAGTGAAAAGTATTGTTCCCTACTCACTATACAAAGCATATCATTGATAGGACACATAGAGGAGAAGGAAAGGAGAGGGTGCAGAACATAGTGTTATAGTCATAGCTAGGGTGCAGAGAAAGATCAACTTATTAAAAGGTAGGTCCATTCAAAAGTCTGACAGCAGCAGGGAAGAAGCTTTTCTTGAGTCGGTTGGAATGTAACCTCAGACTTTTGTGTCTTTGTCCCGATGGAAGAAGGTGGAAGAGAGAATGTCCGGGGTGCGTGGGGTCCTTAATTATGCTGGCTGCTTTTCCGAGGCAGCGGGAAGTGTAGACAGAGTCAATGGATAGGAGGCTGGTTTGTGTGATGAATTGGGCTTCGTTCACAATCCTTTGTAGTTTCTTGTGATCTTGAACAGAGCAGGAGCCATACCAAGCTATGATACAACCAGAAAGGATGCTTTCTATTGTGCATCTATAAAAGTTGGTGAGAGTCATAGCTAACATTTCCAGAGTCTCCTGACGCTGAAGCCGAGAAGTTTGTAACTCTTCTATGAGCCAGTTTCTATAATTATTTGGAAAAGAATAATTGGATTATTCGGATAACTTCCTTCAAGTTTGCAATTACATTAATCCACAGGAAAGGTATGTCAGTCACATTTTAATGATTCCTCAGTGAGATGTTGCAAAGGTTCATTTACATTTTAATGTCTTGTCCAGGCATGCAGGCTAGTGCCAGAGACTTGTGTAATCCCATGCATATGACAAGAAAGAGAAAAGGTCACCTGACCTCACAACTCCATTTTGTTTTAAATTTAAAGTGCCCATTCTCCATCAATGCATGAGTCAGAATTGCATGAGTTTGACAGCAGTACAGAGATAGATAAACTGTGCAACCCAGAGATGAAGAGACACTGTGCAAAAAAACCCATTAGGCTTACCTGTTGCTTCATGTTATTTCTTCTATCATTTCATTGTTACTTGTGTCCAGCTGCCAATAAAGCAGGCAGGAGGTCCCATGTTAAATTATTTCACAGCGTTGATCGTTGAGTCTTTCTCGCTTCTCCAGATCAAAGTAATTTTTTTTGCACCTGCACTCCAAGTCAGGGTTGTCCATTAAGAAGAAAGCAGTGGCTGAAGTATAAACCTTTGGCAAGACATTGTCCTTGATCACAGTGATGGGAAACATGAATCGGCTTCTTTATCAGAAGTCTGATGGCTGTATAGTTTTTCCTCTGACCCTGCTAGTTGGTTCTTTTCCTTGTCAGAGTATATTGCAAAAAAAACTATCTTCACTGATAAGCCCAAGCAGAATGGTGGAAACAGTACATTTTGAGCAGCTTAGATCAGCCCTGCGTGAAATTGTCTTTTTTTTTCCCTCCTCTGTTTTAATTCTGTGGGCCGAAGAGTAGAAAGCGACATTTCCTAACATTCACTATTATAATATTGTGGGGGATTGAAATCTCTTCACAACAATGCTCTTGAACTGACGGGAATCACAGTCCTGAGGAACATTAAATGCAACAGCCCTGCAATGCCATTTTCCAATTTTAATAGGATCTTACAAATCTTATTATATAGATAATGTTTATATTTTTATTTCATGCTCATTGGAATAAAACCTGACTCAATTTAAGTGAATTAAACATTATCCCTCACCAGTAAATGTGAAATGAAATGTTCCACACAATTTCGACCCCCCCTAAGAATTGAAGCCATTGCACACAGCTGCTTTTGCATTTCAACTTACAGAGCTGTTTGGGGAAGGAAGTTGCGCTTTTTACAATGAGAGTACACGCACGCTTTTGAGTCTTTTTCATTCAGAAAACAAAATATGGATTAGTCCCCTCACTGTGACAGATTCAGCTGCCAAATAATTTGTTTACCTTTTACACAAAAAATGCCATAATTAAATGGTTGTGAAACTGTTACGAAATTATTATCACTCTCTGCAGGGTTCTCAGACTTTGGAAATGCAGGCTAGGTGTATGTGAATGCGCGACAGCATTTAGTTTTGGCATCTGCAGCATTACAACTTCTTGTCGTCGCGCTCAGAAAATCAATGAAGGCGGATGCTGGAAATCTGAAATGGAAAAAGGAAATGTTGGGTGCATTCAGCAGGTCTGGTGGCATCTGTCATACGGACTTCTAATGTTAACTCCGTTTTTCTCTCCCCCCTCGGTGCTGCCAGTCCTGCTGGGTTTACCCAGCATTTTATTTCAGCAAATGACTAAGTCAGTTCGAATGAGCACAAAGACGTTCCACTTTGCAGAACATTTAGCAGTCTACTCGCCTGCTCCTCTCTCCCCAGTAACTGGAGGAGACAGCCCCTCTAAACCTTAGGAACCCCATCTTAGAACGTGTAGTGAACTAACATAACCCTGCACCATGAGAACTCAGTGCCTGGGTTATCGTGAGAGGAAAATACTTACTGTATTTTCATTTGTAAATCCACTCGACAATATAGACTATGATATTGCAAATATACAGTTCTTAATGTTTTTAATCAAAGCAAGAAGTGTATCAGTAGAAATTTGAAATGTTATGGAAAGATCAGAACTTGTGTTGCAGAAAACTAGGATAGAAATTAAAATGTACTTAAACATAGAACACAGAATATGGAACATAGAACATAGAATATAGAACGTAGAACATAGAATATGGAACATAGAACATAGAATATAGAACGTAGAACATAGAATATAGAACATAGAACATAGAACATAGAATATAGAACGTAGAACATAGAATATAGAACATAGAACATAGAATATAGAACGGTACAGCACAGGACCAGATCCTTTGGCCCATGATGTTGTGCCAAACATGACGCCAAATTAAACTAATCTCTTCTGCCTGCCCTTGGCCCATATCCCTCTATTCCTGGTATATTCATGTGCTTATCCAAAAGCACTTTAAATGCCCCGATCATATCTGCCTGCACCACCACCCCTGGCAACGCGTTCCAGACACCTACCACTCTCTGTGTAAAAAACTTGCCCCCCACATCTCCTTTGAACTTTCCCTCTCTCACCTTAAGTGCATGTGCCCTAGCATTAGACATTTCAACTCTGGGAAAAAGATTTTGACTGTCAACCCGATCTATGCCTCTCATAATTTTATAGATTTCTATCAGGTCTCCCCTCAGTCTTTGCTGCTCTAGAGAAAGCAACCCTTGTTGTCCAGCTTCTCCTTATAGCTTATACCCTCTAATCCAGGCAGCAACCTGGTAAACTCTTCTGCACCCCCTCTGAAGCCTCCATATCCTTCCTATAATGTGGTGACCACAGTTGAATGCAATACAATTGAATGCAATAAATGCGGCCAATGCCCCGACCAATAAAGGCAAACATGCCATATGCTTTCTTTGCTACCCTATCTACTTGTGTGGCCACTTTCAGGGAGATATGGACTTGAACCACAAGATGCCTCTCTACATCAATGCTGTTCAGGGTTCTGCCATTAACTGTATAATTGCCCTCAACATTTGATCTCCCAAAGTACAGCCCCTCACACTTGCCCGGATTAAACTCCATCTGCCATTTGTCCACCCATATCTGCAACTGATCTATATCCCGCTGTATCCTTTGGCAACCTTCTACACTACCCACAACTCCAGCTATCTTTGTATCATCTACAAACTTACTAACCCACCCATTTACTTTTTCATCCAAGTCATTTATATATATCTCAAACAGCAGAGGTATAAGTACGGATCCCTGCGGAAGACCGCAAGTCATGAATCTCCAGCTGGAAAAACACCCTTCCACCACTACTGTCTGTCTTCTATGGGCAGAATTGTGGTAAGGGGGATGTCTTATGATGAAGTATATGGATTGATACTAAGAAACCTTTTCTAAAAGTGATTTCAGGTATCGTTGCTTGACTAAGGATCAGGATTCTATGTTGGATGGCTGAGGGAGATGTAGTCTTATTAGTGTTGGGTAACAAACATAGAAACATAGAAAATAGAAACAGGAGTAGGCCGTTTGGCTCTTTGAGCCTGTTATGCCTTTCATTTTGGTCATGGCAAGAGACAGTAACCATATCAACTAACTGATGGGGATTCACCAAAACCAGCATCCTGTGGGTTTGGAAACAGTAAGAAGTTTAACAACACCAGGTTAAAGTCCAACAGGTTTATTTGGTAGTAAAAGCCACACAAGCTTTCGGAGCTGCAAGCCCCTTCTTCAGGTGAGTGGGAATTCTGTTCACAAACAGAGCATATAAAGACACAAACTCAATTTACATGAATAATGGTTGGAATGCGAATACTTACAACGAATCAAGTCTTTAAGAAACAAAACAACATGAGTGGAGAGAGCATCAAGACAGGCTAAAAAGATGTGTATTGTCTCCAGACAAGACAGCCAGTGAAACTCTGTGGGGGTTACAAATAGTGGGACATGAACCCAATATCCCGGTTGAGGCCGTCCTCGTGTGTGCGGAACTTGGCTATCAGTTTCTGCTCAGCGACTCTGCGCCATCGTGTGTCGCGAAGGCCGCCTTGGAGAACGCTTACCCAAATATCAGAGGTCGAATGCCCGTGACCGCTGAAGTGCTCCCCAACAGGAAGAGAACAGTCTTGCCTGGTGATTGTCGAGCGGTGTTCATTCATCCGTTGTCGCAGCGTCTGCATAGTTTCCCCAATGTACCATGCCTCGGGACATCCTTTCTTGCAGCGTATCAGGTAGACAACGTTGGCCGAGTTGCAAGAGTATGTACCGTGTTTGGAAACAGGACAGGACAATAAGTCACAGAGGAGTGAATGAAGAGAAAGCAATGATGCAAGAGGATGGGACATGAAGTCATTGGTCTGAAACGGTTATCAACAACACAGCAAAGAGAACTGAACGCTGGTATGAGAGTGCTCAAGGAACCACAATGTGGCTCGAAGGTCATGGAATTTGGTGCAGATCTTAAAAGACCTTGTAGGATTTTCCGGTCCCCCCACAGCGTATTTTCCCGAGGCGGCTCACCATTGCCTGTCGCTGAGATCTTCCAGGACCAGCAAAGTTCCGCTGGCAGGAAGGGCCAGAAAATCCCACCCTTACTGATCTTAACAAGAAACAAACAGAGGGGCTATGTGCTGTGAATATTTTCTGACATCAATGCACTCATTTCTGGGAGGGGGGCAGGAGTACACACATTGTTGATATTTTGGAGACTGATATGTACCCGTAGCCAAAATGTGATGACAATACTCATTTTGGACAATGGTAAACAAGTAGGAATTTTAGTATAGTAGAAGGAGCTCATTCAGCCAATCGAGTCTGCACCGACCACAATTCCACCCAGGCCCTATTCCTATAACCCCACATATTTACCCTGCTACTCCCCCGGCACTAGGGGAAATTTAGCATGGCCAATCAACCTAACCCGCACATCTTTGGACTGTGGGAGGAAACTGGAGCACCCGGAGGAAACCCACGCAGTGACGGGGAGAACGTGCAGACTCCACACAGACAGTGACCCAAGGCCGGAATTGAACCCGGGTCTGTGGCACTGTGAGGCAGTGGTGCTAACCATTGTGTCACCGTGCCGCCCCTATTATGATTGAAGTATGATGCAATGATAGGGAATGATTTCAATATTACTATCTCGATTCTCCATGAGGTTACGACACAGGGCTGTAAAACTGAGCCAAATCACTGTAGGATCGACAAAACCATGGAGTCTGGTGGCCTTGAGTTGGGGCAGGCTGGTCACTAAGGTCAGCCTAGTCAGGAGGCAGGAGACATGTTGCATTAACTCAAAGCACAGCAAGGACAGATGCTGTCATTTGGGACTCAGTTGCTCATGGAAGCCTGAGATGTACGAAGGGAAAGGGATTTGTTTGGTGCAGGATGCTGAATCTAGATTAGAGTCCAAGTAAAGGCAGAATGCTGATCATAGGACTGTCTTATTTCAGTCAAGTTCATTTGCGACATCCAATGCGGCACAATAATGCGGCACAGAAATAGGCGTACACTATACCTCATATGCAATCAAGCACTCTTGTAATGTTACTTCTTCAAGTAGGGGATGTAAGAAATCACATAATTGGTCCATTACCTGAAAGTAAAGCAATTTTATCGGTGGGGCATGCTTTAGACAGACAGCTTAAGTATAGACACAGGCAGTGTGATGTGGAGTTCTTGCCTAGTTTTCAGCCACTATCACTGGTCATGTTTAGTTATATAAGGCTATTTAACTGAAGGACAAAAAACAGACATTTTGGCTCCTGTTCAGAAGCACTGACATCCCATGCTATGTGGTGTATAAGGCCATTACAAATGTAACTCAGAAGAGGTAATGATGATGGTAAAAGTGTACACTCAGGGCCATTTTCACTTGTGCACAGGTAGAAAACCGATTGTTGCGAATTATGCACTGAGTAAATTGGCTCAGGTTTCTAATGGGTGGCCAATCCAGCTTTCTGTAAATCCACAAGAAAACATCAGCTCATTTATGTGTCCTATGGTGCATTTTAACTGGAAAAAAATGTACCTTTTTATTTCACTGAAGCAAGATACTGGACAGATTCAAGCATTCATGCAACAACCCAAATTATTTACATTTGCCTATTATTGTGCCACTTTGAGTGATGAGAAGGGTGTCATCTTGACTGTCTTACATATGCAACAATTTCTCCTTAATCTGTAGCTGTAGTGAATTCCAGTTGATCATCTGTTGCTAATGCGATTGACTTCTGCTTGCGCAGAAAGATGCAATTTGAACCTCCTAGTAATGAAGGAATAATTAAGACTGATTTGCTTTGCCTATCCCTTCACTGATCTAATAAATTTGCCAGTGTTTGGTATGGATCCACATGCACCCGGTGCTAAGTCTTCTTGTTTACACTTTTGGAATCAGATTCTTAGAATCATGTAATCCCTACAGTGCAGAAGGAGGCCATTTGGCCCATCGAGCCTACACCGACAACAATCCCAGCCAGGCCCCTTCCCCGCAACCCCACGTATTTTTCCTGCTAATCCTCCTGACGGAATCGGGGCAGCTGCGACGCACATAATGGAATTCTCAGTTGGCCTCAGGCGGGATTTTATGAGCCTCGCCCGAGCGAGGTCGTAAAATACCAGCCTAAGGTCAATTGAGCATGGCCAATCAACCTAATCTGCAGCCTTTCACACAATTCTTCAGATTCCCTCAGGACTATCACATGAAGATTTTATGTACCAGAGATACCTAGGCTGGAATTTTACCGCCACACCTGCCACGGGAATTGGAGCAGGTGAGGGGCGGACAATGGAAAAGTCCGTTGACCTCGGGCGGAATTTTATGGTTTCGGGGCGTGAAACTCCGCCCATTGTTTATGCAGCGTACAAGGTAACTCGGAAATTGTGCTACCAGCAACATTGAAATGACTCATATGGAAGAAGAGGAAGACAACTTCAACCGAGACTGCGCCTGAGTGAGACAAAGATCGAGTGAGGAGTTGGCAATTCGGTTCAAGTGAGAACATGGGGCCGAGGTAGTGGGGAAAGAGGTGCTCCTTTCTCCACATTTTTTCAGCCTTCGGTAAATGGTGAGCCTCCTTCCTTGTCTCCAAGTTAGATGAGTGCAACTTTCTAGCCTGGATAAGGAATTCAAAGAATGTTTTAGGGATAGAACAGCACATTCTGGTGTCAACCAAAGAACAGGCTACACTCGGTAGTGCAGCAAGATAGAGGTAATTAATGACCTCATTGTGAAAGTGCCCCTCGGTAACATTGATCCCAACATTATTAAATTTTACATTCAGTTTAAGGGAGGTATGAGTGGGCCTAAGGATTTTAAACTTAAATTGGGGCAATTGTTAGGGCATGAAAATAGAGCTAGCTAAAGTGCGATCAGAATTAGGTTAAGGGATAGATCAACAGAGATGCAGCAACAATCTTTAAGTGGATATTTAGAATGAACAGTATAGGTGCTTTTCAATAAGAAAGAAAAATTCCAAGGAGAAGAGTCATGATTAACTAAAAAGGTTACAGATAGTTTCAAACTTATATAATTAACTTATATAAATAACTTAGAAAAAATATAATCATGCAAAAATTGGTGAGAGCTCAGAAGATTAGATGGAAATAAAAAACAGCAGAGAATGACTAAAAGATTAATAAGGAAAGAAAATTAGAAAATGAGAGAATAAAGCAGGTATTTCACATTGGTCGTCACTGTAAGGGTTAAGAGTAACATCCTGGAAATAGTTATAAATCAGGAAGCGGAATGGAGGGAGGACCTTAGGAAAATTACAATGATCAGCGAAGTGGTACTGAGCAATCCTTTGGAGCTATGGGCTGACAAACCCCTGGGCCTGGTAGACGCCTGATGGACAATGGTTAGCACTGCTGCCTCACAGACCAGGGACACGAGTTCGATTTCCGGCTCCCGGGTCACTGTCTGTGTGGAGTCTGCACGTTCACCCCATGTCTGCGTGGTTTTCCTTCGGGTGCTCCGGTTTCCTCCCACAGTCCAAAAGATGTGCTGATTGGGTACATTGGCCAGGCTAAATTCTCCCTCACCGTACCCAAACAGGTGCCGGAGTATGGCGACTAGTGGATTTTCTCAGTAACTTCATTGCAGTGTTAACGTAAGCCTACTTGTGACACTAATATATAAACTTTAAAAACGTCATCATAGGGTCTTAAAAGAATTGGCTCATGAGATAGTTGATGCTGGTTTAAATTTTTCAGAATTCCCTAGATTCAGGGGAGGTTCAATTAGATTGGAAAATAGTGAATGTAACTCCTTCATTCAAAAAGGAAGACAGAAAATGGGAAACTACAAGCTAGTTAGCTCAGCATCTGTCCGAGGGAAATGTTAGAAGCTATTATGATAAAGTGTTATTATGATTGTGTACAGTTTTGGTCACCTAGTTACAGGGAGGATGTAAATAAGATTGAAAGAGTGCAGAGAAGGTTCACAAGGATGTTGCCGGGACTTGAGAAGCTGAGTTACAGAGAGAGATTGAATAGGTTGGGACTTTATTCCCTGGAGCGTAGAAGAATGAGGGGAGATTTGATAGAGGTGTATAAGATTTTGATGGGTATAGATAGAGTGAATGCAAGCAGGCTTTTTCCACTCAGGCTAGGGGAGAAAAAAACCAGAGGGCATGGGTTAAGGGTGAAAGGAGAAAAGTTTAAAGGGAATATTAGGGGGGGCTTCTTCACGCAGAGAGTGGTGGGAGTGTGGAATGAGCTGCCAGATAAAGTGGTAAATGCGGGGTCACTTTTAACATTTAAGAAAAACTTGGACGGGTTCATGGATGAGAGGGGTGTGGAGGGATATGGTCCAAGTGCAGGTCAGTGGGACTAGGCATAAAATGGTTCGGCACAGACAAGAAGGGCCAAAAGGCCTGTTTCTGAGCTGTAATTTTCTATGGTTCTATGGTTCTAAAGGCGTTATGGCACAGCGATTAGAAAGGTTTAAGGTCATCAGTCAGAATCAACATGGTTTTGTGAAAATGAAATCATGCTTAACCAATTTATTGGAGCTCTATGGATGTACTGTACTTAGATTTCCAGAAGACATTTGATTAGGTGTGATATCAAAATCATTGCGGGAGATAAAAGTTCATGGTGCAGGGAGTAACATATTGGCATGGACAGAAGATTGGTTAATTAACAGAAAGTGGAGTTTTGATTTGATTTGATTTATCAGTGTCACATGTATTAGTACACAGTGAAAAGTATTGTTTCTTGCACGCTATACAGACAAACATAGCGTACATAGAGAAGGAAAAGAGAGAGTGCAGTATGTAGTGTTACAGACATAGTTAGGGTGTAGAGAAAAATCAACTTAATACAAAGTAGGTCCATTCAAAAGTCTGATGGCAGCAGGGAAGAAGCTATTCTTGAGTCGGTTGGTATGTGACCTCAGACTTTTGTATCTTTTTCCCAATGGAAGAAGGTGGAATAGAGAATGTCCGGGGTGCGTGGGGTCCTTGATTATGCCGGCTACTTTTCCGAGGCAGCAGCAAGTGTAGACAGTGTCAATGGACGGGAGGCTGGTTTGCGTGATAGACTGGGCTTCATTCCCGATCTTTTGTAGTTTCTTGCGGTCTTGGATAGAGCAGGAGCCATACCAAGCTGTGATACAACCAGGAAGAATGCTTTCTATGATGCATCTGTAGAAATTGGGCAAGAGTTAAAGCGGACATGCCCAGTTTCCTTAGTTTCCTGAGAAAGTAGAGGCGTTGGTGTGCTTTCTTAACTATAGCGTCCAGGACAGGTTGTTGGTGATCTGGATAGTAAAAACCTGTAGCTCTCGAATATTTCTACTTCAGCCCCATTGGTGTAGACAGCAGCATGCCCTCCACTATGCTTCCTGAAGTTGATGACTATCTCTTTCATTTTGTTGACATTGAGGGAGAGATTATTGTTGTCGCACCAGTTCACAAGATTCTCTATCTCTTTCCTGTACGCTATCTCTTTCCTTATTGTTTGAGATCTGACCCACAATGATGGTGTCATCAGCAAACTTGAAAATTGAGTTGGAGCGGAATTTGGCCATAGTGTCAAATGTGTATAAGGATTATAGTAGGGGGCTGAGGACACAGCCTTGCAAAGCACCGGTGTTGAAGATAATCATGGAGGAGGTGTTGTTGCCTATCCTTACTGACTGCAGTCGGTGGGTTAGGAAGTCTAGGATCCAGTTGCAGGGGGAGGAGCCAAGCCCCAGGCCATGAAGTTTGGAGATGAGTTTCTTGGGAATAATGGTGTTAAAGGCTGAGCTGTAGTCTATGAATAGGAGTCTGATATAGGTGTCTTTGTGTTCCAGAGTTGAATGTAGGGGCAGGGAGATGGTGCCTGCTGTGGACGTGTTGCGGAGTGTAGGCATCAATGGATCATTTTCTGATATGCAGAGTGTAATGTCTGATGTGCCACAGGGATCAGTGCTGAAGCCTCCACATTTTATAATGACTTGGCTGAGATGCAGAGGGATCTGGGTGTCCTGATGCATGAATTGCAAAACTTTAGTTTGCAGAAAGCAATCAGGGAAGCTAATAAAATGTTATCATTTATTATAAGGGGAATTGAATACGAAAGTCATGAGGCTATGCTTCAGTTATACAGGACATTGGTGAGATTGTATCTGAAGTACTGTGTACAGTATTGGGCTCCTTATTTAAGGAAGGATGTGAATCCATTGAAAGTAGTTCAGAGAAGATTTACTAGACTAATACAAGGAATGGGCAAGTTATCATATGAGGAAAGGTTGGACAAGTCAGGCTTGTATCCCCTGGAGTTTAGAAGAGTGAGAGCTGCTTGACTGAAGCATATAAGATCCATTCAGCCTATCGAGTCTGCATCGATTCTCCAAAAGAGCACCTTATCCAGGCCCACCCCTACCCTATCCCCATAACCCTAGTGTGGAGATGCCAGCGTTGGACTGGGGTAGGCACAGTAAGAAGTCTCACAACACCAAGTTAAAGTCCAACAGGTTTATTTGGAATCACAAGCTTTCGCAGTGCTCCTTGCTCAGGTGAGTGAGGAAGGAGCGGCGCTCTGAAAGCTCGTGATTCCAAATAAACCTGTTGGACTTTACCCTGGTGTTGTGAGACTTCTTACTGTGCCCATAAGCCTAAGCATTCACCATGGCCAATCCACCTAACCCACACATCTTTTGGACACTAAGGGACAACTTACCATGCCTAATTCACCTAACCTACACATCTTTTGACTGTGGGAGGAAACTGGAGCATCCGGAGAAAACCCACACAGTCATGGGGAAAACGTGCAAACTCCACACAGACAGTCACCCGTGGTTGAAATTGGACCTGGGTCCCTGGCGCTGTGAGGCAGCTGTGCTAACCACTGTGCCACTGTGCCTCCCCATTTAAAATGGAGATGAGGAGAATATTTTCTCTCAGTGGGTCATGAGTCTTTGAGACTCTTTTCCCCTAAAGATGGTGTGAGCAGAGCCTTTGGATAGTTTTAAGGCAGATAGAGATAGATTCTTGATAAGCAAGGGGGAGTGAATGGTTTATCAAGGGTTAGGCAGGAATGTGGGAGTGAGGTTACAATCAGATCAGCCATGATCCTATTGAATGGCGGAGCAAGCTGGAAGGGCCGAGTGGCCTACTCCTGCTTCTAATTTGTATGCTTGTGAGGACCTGTCTGAGATTGAACTAATTCTACAGTTTAGTGGAGGTGAAATGCTACTCAAGTGGTAACAGGAAACAGGTGATTATGAGTTGACAACCAGTTTTACAGATTTAATTATCCACAGAGAAGAAAATGGACCAGATGGTAAAATGGCCTGCTGACTCAGTGACGTACATTTTGCAATGCTGGCCAAGATTAATTTCCCCTTCACGTCTCTCAGTGGCATTATTTCTTATAAACCATGGTCAATAAAAAGTTACCCCTTTTCCTGTTCTGTGTATCAAGTTTAGAAACATTTATGCTTGAATATTTTTAATCTTATGCTTGGATTAGGGGTGGCACGGTGGTTAGCACCACTGCCTCACAGCGCTAGGGACCCGGGTCCAATTCCAGCCTCGGGTCACTGTTTGTGTGGAGTTTGCACATTCTCCCCATGTCTGCGTGGGTTTCCTCTGGGTGTTCTGGTTTACTCCCACAGTCCAAAGATGTGCAACTTCGGTGGATTGGCCATGCCCCTTAATGTCCAAAGGTGTGTTGGTTAGGGTGGATTAACCATGGTGAATGCATGGGGCTACGGGGATAGAGAGGAGAGGAGGGCACAGGTGGGATGCTCTTCCGGAGGGTTGGTGCAGACTTGATGGGCCGAATGGCCTTTTTCTGCACTGTGGGGCTTCTATGCTTCTATTCAATGATAGTCAATCAAGCAGAGGTTGAGTTAGATAGAGAATAAAATTTCCTTTGCAGTATCTGGCAACACCATCCTGCATCTAATTGAAAATCATCTTACTCCTGTTGGGTGGTTTGAATGAGCCTATCCAATTAGTGCTGAATAATACACAAATTGGTACTGTGAACTAGCTTGGTTGAGGTTGTCTCAATTCATGCCACTTAAAGATCCCCAACAGCAATTGGAAAGGAGAGACTTCCAATCCACCTAGCTGATTTCATTTCAAATCAAAGTGCAAGGGGGTTAAAGGACAGGCTGTACCCATTGTAAGTTCTCCGGATGGTTCGGCAGTGTAACATTACGATTATTAGCAGTCTGTATTCCTGGAAGTCCCTTGTCTGTTATCCTATTGCAACGTCAGTATATTTTGTATTTCAGATCATTGTGATAAAGCATAATGTAAGTATTACAAATTAAACATTCAAAAGCTTAAAATTCATATACCAAATGGTACAAAATGTCTGGTATTTTAACTCGCATGAAATCCAAATGGATTAAATTGATATCCTTTTACATAGCGTACTTTGATTTTCATTGGTAAGTTATTTTAATATTTTGTGCATTAGACATGATACAGTGACCTTGTGTCACGCATCATCTAAAGCAAGGAAGCAACCTGCCAATGATGCTCTGAAACTAGTCAATAATAGTTGCCTAGGAACATGTTGCTGATGGGTCCTTCTTCCCTGAGAAAAAATATCATACTTCTCCATTTATCTTCCCTGTGATTGGAAGTTAGCATGTGGGAAATATTGTCATGATTCTGGTGTCCTATTATTTGCTGCGACAGAATGTTGGAACTACAACATATTGCATCCTAATTCATTGAATGAGCCACAGGTCTCCCGCACCTTGAACTATTTTTTAAGATGGGTGAGCACCATGGAGGTAAAAAACAGAAAACCGGAGAGAGAGAAGCAGCTAATGCAGCAGATACCTGGGAACGCCACCACCTAGAGGTTCCCCTCCAAGTCACTCACCATCCTGACTTGGAAATGTATTGCCGTTCCTTCACTGTCACTGGGTCAAAGTCAAGGAACACCCTCCCTAACAGCACTGTGGGTGTACCTGCACCACATGAACTCCATGGTTCAAGAAGTCAGCTCACCACCACCTTCTCAAGAGTGAATAGAGATGGGCAATAAATGTTGACCTAACTGGCAAAGCCCACATCCCATAAATGGATTTTAAAAAAACTTGTACCTTTTTCTATCTCTGTTGAAGTATTGTCCCTGGGGCTGTTAAAGGATGTGGAGATGCCAGCGTTGGACTGGGGCAAGCACAGTAAGAAGTCTCACAAAACCAGGTTAAAGTCCAACTGGTTTATTTGGTAGCACAAGCCACAAGCTTTCAGAGCACTGCTCCTTCATCAGGTGAGTGGGAGTTCTGTTCACAAACAGGGCATATAAAGACACAAACTCAATTTACAAAATAATGGTTGGAATGCGAGTCTTTACAGTTAATCAAGTCTGGGCTTGTAAAACCTCACTAACTGTCCTGGCTGGAGACAATACACACCTCTTTAACCTGTGCTTAACCCTCTCTCCACTCACACTGTCTGTGCCTTTAAGACTTGATTACCTGTAAAGACTCGCATTCCAACCATTATTTTGTAAATTGAGTTTGTGCCTTTATATGCCCTGTTTGTGAACAGAACTCCCACTCACCTGATGAAGGAGCAGCGCTCTGAAAGCTTGTGGCTTGTGCTACCAAATAAACCTGTTGGACTTTACCCTGGTGTTGTGAGACTTCTTGCTGTTAAAGGAGTCGTAAGCTGGGATTCACTAAATAATCTTCCATTGAAAAATTAATGAAATCCCTGTTCTGGACAAATAATGCACATGCTACCTATTGACACAGCCTTGCCTTATGAGTAAGCAGGTCTAAGTTATCACTTGCCAATGACTCCTTTTATGTGCTTTTTACAAACTACCTCCCTACCTATTTTTGTGTCATCAGCATAATTAGCAATCACTTGCCATTGTTTGGAATGACCCAGTGGCATAAAAATCTCAGTAGTAGGTTTAGTGCAACAGGGCCGTTCTCTGTTATTGAATTGGTTTCAAGGTGAAACCATACCATTCTGCCAGGGGTTCTTTGTGAATTGTTGTCTCTGTGTGATGTGTGTGATCATATCAGACAATGGGTCACAGTACACTGGCAAATCTTTTAGAGAGAAGTGTGCTGAATAGAACCAAGACCATGTCATTACTTCACCATACTGTCCCAGATCCAACAATCTGGTCGCCTCACTATAGGAAGGATGTGGAAATGATTGAAAGGGTGCAGAGGAGATTTACAAGGATGTTGCCTGGATTGAGAGGCATGCCTTATGAGGATAGGCTGAGGGAGCTCGGTCTTTTCTCCTTGGAGAGACGAAGGATGAGAGGAGACCTAATAGAGGTGTATAAGATGTTGAGAGGCATAGATCGGGTGGACTCTCAGAGGCTTTTTCCCAGGGTGGAAATGTCTGCTACGAGAGGACACAGGTTTAAGGTGCTGGGGGGTAGGTACTGGGGAAATGTTAGGGGGAAGTTTTTCACACAGAGGGTGGTGGGCGAGTGGAATCGGCTGCCATCAGTGATGGTGGAGACAAACTCAATAGGGTCTTTTAAGAGACTCCTGGATGAGTACATGGAGCTTAATAGAATGGAGGGTTATAGGTAGGTCTAGAAGGTAGGGATGTGTTCGGCACAACTTGTGGGCCGAAGGGCCTGTTTGTGCTGTAGTTTTTCTATGTTTCTATGTAATAGGATGGAGGGTTATAGGTAGGTCTAGAAGGTAGGGATGTGTTCGGCACAACTTGTGGGCCGAAGGGCCTGTTTGTGCTGTAGTTTTTCTATGTTTCTATGTTTCTATGATCTGGCCGAACAAATGGTTCACATTTTAAGTCATTAATCATAAAATGCAGGCAAACAGAGCAAGGTCTCCATATTGTCATGTTACATTTAAGAGCAACATGCTTGGATATGAGCTTATAGTCACCAACAAAAATTATATTCATGAGACAGGTTAGGGCAACCTTGCTAAGTCATCACCTATCCCATTTCTCAGAAGCACAGGAAAAACTGCTTGAAAAACAAGGGAGAATGAAAACAGAATACAACTGATGCTGGAGCGGAACTGCCCATCCTGCACCTAGGACAGAAGGTTTGAGTCGTAACATCCTACCCAGGGAACTTGGGTACCTGCAGAAGGATCCAAAGTTTGCAGTAAGCCTGGATCCTATGAAGTCACAACACTGAATAGAATGGTGTGAAGAAGGGACAAGCTAGCTAGGGGAATTGTACAAGTACACAACACCAAGCAGTCCAAATGTGTCTAGAACACATCCAAACATGGACTCAGAGAGTGAAATTGTGGAAGACCACTGTGAAAACAATCAGCACTCTGACAATACTGGAGGTAATGGCCTAGTGATATTATCGCTAAATTATTAATCCAGAAACTCAGCTAATGCTCTGGGGACCCGGGTTCAAATCCTGCCACAGCAGATGGTGGAATTTGAATTCAATAAAAAATATCTGGAAGTACAAATCTACTGATGACCATGACACCATTACCAATTGTCAGAAAAACCCATCTGGTTCACTACTGTCCTTTAGGGAAGGAAATCTGCTGCCTTACCTGGCCTGGCCTCCATGTGACTCCAGATCCACAGCAATGTCATTGACTCTCAACTGCCCTCGGGCAACTAAGGGATGGACAATAAATGCTGGCCAGTCAGCGATGTCCATGTTCTACGAATGGATAAAAAAACATAAGATACCAAGACACCCACAAGTCAAGAATACCCAAATGATAAGGCTAGAACTCAGGAAGGTCAAACTATTATGAGATTCATGAGGATTGTTAAACTGTTATTATGCAGTTATATTATGCAGACTCCTAAACTCCAAATTTTTAAATTCTTGAACAGAGATTTATTTTTTATGTAAACAGTTATTGTAACTACCTTAACGTATATATATATTTTCACTCTTAATGTATGTATTGCTATCCTGGAAAAAAGGGGATGTTATGATATCACTTTAAGAGACAATATGCTAATTGGTAAGAAATCAGGGGTCTTTGCGAATTGTAGTCTCTGTGTGATGTATGTAGGTGACTCGGCCTTTGTGATATCGCTTTAAGAGATAATATGCTAATAAGTAAATAGCCAGGATGAAAACCATGTGATCAGCAGACATTGTTCAGAGGCATTTTCAGTTTCGCTAGCAGCATGTGGGATGAAAGCGTTGCTGCTGTACTTTCCTCTTAACAATAACTGTTGAATCTTTGCAGTAACTCTGTCTGCTGAGCAATCCTGCACTACATCTTCCAATAAACTAAATTACATTTACGTTACCAGTCCTGCATGAGATTGGTAAGCCTGTATTAAGTATACATCGAAATACACCAGCCTTCATGAACAATTGGCAGTGTCTTAATGACTCCAGGCAGGACTCTCTGATCTCGTCCGTACCCGCCCCGCGAGAATGGAGAATTTGGCGCTCAGCCATTCACTGCGCAGCACTGGAGAATCCCAGCCATGGATGATTTCAGAGGTTTTCAGTGTCTTTCTTTTGTGCCGAGGATGTGAATGTCATTTACCGTTTTTTAATATTGACTGATCAAAGAACAAAGAACAGTACAGCACAGGAGACAGGCCCTTCGGCCCTCCAAGCCTGTGCCGCTCCTTGGTCCAACTAGACCAATCGTTTGTATCCCTCCATTCCCAGGCTGCTCATGTGACTATGATCCTCCTCTCCTTCCGCTGGAATCTGCATATAGACAAGGTAGACTTTGGTACATTTATAGATCCTTTGCAGGAGCTTTATAATCATTTGTAGGAGCAATGTAAGGGTGGCACGGTGGTTAGCACTGCTGCCTGACAGCGCCAGTTCGATCCCCGGCTTGGGAGACTGTCTGTGTGGAGTTTGCACATTCTCCCCACATCTGCGTGGGTTTCCTCCGGGTGCTCTGGTTTCCTCCCACAGTCCAAAAGATGTGCTGGTTAGATGCATTGACCGTGTTAAATTCTCCCTCAGTGTGGAGTGTGGCAGCTGGAGTGTGGCAACTAGGGGATTTTCACAGTATCTTCACTGCAGGTGTTAATGTAAGTCTCCTTGTGACACTGATAAATAAACTATAATAATTACAGTTCTCTTGGCACTTGCCAATGACTGATATGGTGCAGTTTTAAAGAGATGCACAGATTTAGCCATTGGTAAGCAAAAAGCATGTAACAATAAGTTACACAGGGAGAAGTCATTGGGTCAAATTACAGCTACCAGCCACGACTACCAAGTTAAAAATGAAGAAGCAACATTATTGACTTTAATCATTTAATATAGAGAAATATAGCATACAGAAATCACAGGGCACTGTGCTCAGAATCCTCATGTGTACAAATATCAGCTATCTTGGATTTGTGGACTCAGTTTGAGGATTTTTATTGCACTGTATTACCATTATTGCTCAATTCCCTCCACTCTACATGGCAGATTCAGCACAACACGAGTGATAAATGAATTTGGGAGCCTCTCTAAGCATCTTATTCAAAAATGCAGACAGAAGATAAAAGCAGAATGTCGGTGAACCAGTGAGGAAGAGATAATGAAAAGCATCATCAATAAAGGCAATTCAGAATTCTACAAGCTGCTGGCAAACAAGTGAATTAATTGCAAAAGTATACAGAAGTTTCGATCCATACTTCAGGCCATTGACTGCAATTTATATTTACAATAAGGATAGGCATTTATATTTTCAAATCAATTTTTTAGCAAGTCATGAGAAAGTTATAACAAAACAGTTGCAAAATAAAACTCCTTGTGCCGTAACGTCCAAGCTCCCCAATGACACATGGGAGAGGGGGCGGGGGATTGGGGGAGTGGGTAGGAAGCAGGGCACAACCTAGTGGAGTACTGGGGAATCCCCTTCGCAAGTTCCCAGGTAAGATTTGCATGGTAATTGCCGAGAAGTGCAAACCTCCCCTGGACAATTGCCCTGCACTGGGCACCATCTAAAATTGCAATTTAAGTTGCAAAGCTCGGATGGTTCCAACCAATATTTAGACCCATATTTAGAACAAAGAACAGTACAGCACAAAACAGGCCCACAAGCCTGCGCCAATCACATTGTCCTATGTGGACCAACCGCCTGCATCCCTCTATTGCCTGTCTGTTCATGTGTCTATCTAGATAAGTCTTAAATGTCACTAATGTGTCTGCCTCAACCATCTCACTTGGTGTTCCAGGCCCCCACCACCCTCTGTGTAAAAAGCTTCCCTTGTACATCTCCACTGAACCTTTCCCCCCCTTACCTTTGTAGGAGGGCAAACCCAGGAGTGAGAGCTGCAGCAGGAGAGGAATGAATGGAAAGGGTTAAACAGACAGCCTGACTATAGTATTCACACTCACTGTGGGCAGAGAGGACAAATTACCATATCCCAGATGGCAGTAACATGGTCACACCCTAGGTGAGATCTTTCCGAGGTTACAGCAACAATAAGAGAATCGATATCTTATCAAGGCTCCACAATGTCTAGAGGAGTTTCGTGCCTCTGGAATACTAATCAAGTATCAGGGAAATGGGGACAATAAACACACCATCGAAATCGGCCTGACAAACACGATACTTTGATTTTGTAAACAGGTAAACAGGGATGTCCAGAAAACAATTAAAGTTAAAACACACAGGGCAATGGATCCGTATAATATGATCAAAAACAGAACTGTGACCAATTTAAAGTAACAATCTGATGACCCAATCGAAATGTAGCATTTTGTAACAGGAAGGATTATAAGAATATGCAAGAACCTATGATTGGCAGAGTAGCTCGGACGCAAGCTGGAATTACAACCACAAGTTCTGATCTCCCTCATGCATGTTGAATAAAGCCATTTTTGTTGAAGTTATACACGGTCTCTGAAGACTCAGTTTGTTCTTTCCCCCAACACCTTGGACTTGTGCTCCCTTGGAATTGTCATTTCTGCCCTGGGAGAAAGCTTCCAACTGTTCACCTTTTTTATGCCCCTCATAATTTTATAAACTTCTATCAGGTCGCCCCTCAGCCTCCGTCTTTCCAGGGAGAACAGTCCCAGTTTATTCAATCTCTCCTCATAGCTATTACCCTCCATACCAGCCAATATCCTGGTAAACCTTTTCTGCATTCCCTCCTAAGCCTCCATGTCTTCTGGTAGTGTGGCGACCAGAATTGGACACAGTATTCCGAATGTGGCCTAACCTATGTTTTATACAACTGTAACATAATTTGCCAACTTTTATACTCGATGCCCTGGCTGATGAAGGCAAGCATGCCATATGCTTTCTTCACTACCTTTTCCACCTGTGCTGCCGCTTTTAAGGATCTGTACTCCCCAATCTCTCTGTGTGTCTATGCATGGTTCTGATGGATCTGCCATTTATTTTATAGCTCCCACCTGAATTGGATCTACCAAATCACCTTGCATTTGTCCAGATTAAATTCGATCTTCCATTTCTCAGCCCAATTTTCCAGTCTATCTAAATACCCTGCTGTATTCTCTGACAATCTTCATCACTATCTGCAATTCCAGCAATCTTAGTATCATCCACAAACTTGGTAATCAGATCAGTTATGTTTTCTTCCAAGTCCTTTATATATATTACAAACAACAAAGGTCCCAGCACTGATCCCTGTGGAACACCACTAGTTACAGACCTCCATTCAGAAAAACACTCTTCCACCACTACCCTCTATTTTCTATGGCCAAGCCAGTTCTGGTTCCATCTAGTTAGTTCACCTTTGATCCCGTGTGATTTAACCTTTTGTACCAGCCTGCCATGAGGGACCTTGTCAAAAGCTTTATTAAAGGCAACATCCACAGCCCTTCCTTCGTCAATCGTTTTTGTCACCTCTTCAAAAAACTCAATCAAATTAGTGAGATATGACCTCCCTCATACAAAATCATGCGTCACTAATGAGATTATTCAGTTCCAAATGTGTATCGATCTTATCCCTAAGTATCTTCTCCAACAATTTCACTATCACTGACATCAAGTTCACTGGCCTATAATTATCTGAGTTATCCTTGCTACCCTTCTTAAATAATGGGACAACATTGGTTATCCACCAATCCTCTGGGACCTCACCTGTGCTAACAAGGAAACAAAGATTTCTGTTAGAGGCCCAGCAATTTCTTCTCTTGTCTACCTCAGTAATCTGGGATAGATGCCATGTGGCCCTGGGGATATATCTATCTTAATGCTTTTTAATACACCTACCACTTTCTCCTTCGTAATGGAGACTTGCTCTGGGCGATTACATACCGCTCCAAGACACCATCAATCAACGTGTCCTTCTCCTTTGTGAATACTGATGCAAAGTACTCATTAAGGATCTCACCCTTACATTGAAGCAAATGCACTCCAGACCTTCAGGCCCACTGAGTTCAACCTCCCCCAGCCTGCTCTTCCTCTTAGCTAGCCTGGCCTTGGTCCCATGCTCATCTCCAGTCTCTACACTTGCTGACCTACTGTTCTGATTTTCACCCCCCTGCCACACTAGTTTAAACCCACCCGAAATACACGAGCAAATCTCCCAGCCAGGATATTGGTCCCCCTCGGGTTCAGGTGTAACCCGTCCTTCTTGTACAGGCCTACCTTGCCAGGAAGACATCCCAGTGATCCACAAATCTGAAGCCCTCCCTCCTGCACCAGTTCTTTATCCACGTGTTCAGCTGCACTATCTCCCTGTTCCTAGCCTCACTAGCACGTGGCACGGGAACTAATCCTGGGATTACTACCCTAGAGGTCCTGCTTTTTAATCTTCTACCTAACTCCCTAAATTGCCAATGCAGGACCTCGCTACTCTTTCTACTTATGTCATTTGCGCCAATGTGGACAATGACATCTGTCTGATTTCCTTCCCATTTTAGGATGCTTTGTACCCATTCAGAGACATTCAGGCCCCTGACACCAGGGAGGTAAACTACCATCCTGGAGTCTCTTTCGCAGCCACAGAAGCACCTATCTGTGCCCCTGACTATTGAATCCATTACCACTATTGCTTTTCTACGCTTTATAACCCCACTCTGTGCAGCAGGGCTCGCTGTGGTGCCTTCACTCTGGCCATTGTTGTTGCTGTCCCCTGATGGACCTTCCTCCTCATCAGTATCCAAAGCAGCATTCTTGTTAGATGGGGGGACAGCCATAGGGGACTTCAGCACCGGATGCTTACTCCAGCTGTCGGTCATCCATCCATCTTCCTGCACCTTGTGTGTGACCACATCTCTATCGCTATTATTTATAACAATTTCAGCTAATTGCGTGCTCCTCAGTGCTGTTGCTCTAACCAATCCATGTTTTCGATGAGCATCTGCAACTGGATGCACTTCCCACAGATGTATGCCTGAGGGACACTCGAAGTATCCATGATACCCCACATCTCACAGGAGTAGCACACAGCCCCACCAATTGACATCTCTCTCCTTCTATTGGTTGTTAGATTAAACTGAATACTAGTTAGGCACTTGAAAATTACTGCTTCTGCTCTCACGAATAGGCCCCCTAAAGTTAGTGTGTCTCCTGAGTAGTACAGGTTGGTATAAATATTAAGTCTAGCTTGCTACCCTCTAGTAAGTGTAAAAAAAAATTCTTGACTTACAAAGATTAGCTCAGATTTTACTCCTGTGAACCTGGAAATGAACCTGGTCAAGGACATGGATCACCTGCTTAATAAAGAACCAATCTCTCTCTTTTGAAAGTCTGATGTCAGCAGGAAGTAATCCTGAAGGTTCTCCCGGTGCTGCTGAAAATGAGGATGTCGATTCAGGTCTCGCAGGCTGCTCCTCTCAGCTAGGCCTCCTGGAAAAGACTAGGCCGCGAATCCACCTCGAGCTCTATTTATACACTTACCACTCTCAGTCTCTGCCTCCTGGGTCTGACAGGCTGCTTCTCTCAGCTAGGCCTCCTTGCTTTTACTTTGCTTGTCCTCCTTTTTTTCGGTTAGAGGAGGAGGGAGGGAGGGAGGGAAACAGTAATGTAGTGTTTCGGGCTGAGCTGCTCCTTGATATCAGTTCTTCCACTACCCACAGTACAATTGAGGTGACTGAGTTGACTTCTGTCAGAATCCTCTTCTGTGCCTCTGCTGGATTTACCAGAAAACTTAAAAAAAAATAAAACCTCTTCGACCTTCTGGTTAAGTATTGTACAGACCTAGACTGACTCCCCCCACTTGACTCACTCCACACCCCTTCAACTCTCCCGGGGGACACCACCCACTCCCTGACTATCCCAGCCCCACAGGACATGCCCACCACCCAACCACCCCTGAGGTCTCCCCCAATCGTCAACTAACCAGCCCATAGGATTCCCTCCCAACCCACATGGAACTCCTACCCCCGGCACCTTCCCCATCCGGTGGGCCCGACTCCTGACTCTCACCCCCACCCACCACCCCGTGCTCACCGAACCCAATCTGGGGCCCTAACTGCACCTTCCCCGACACTGTGGCCAACAATTCCCTCACCCCAAACCCCTCCCCCAGGCTTGGCCAGACTCACAACATCCCTCTGACCCCCGATTTCGCCCCCCCCCCCAAACTCCCTTATATCCGAGCCGACCTCCAGACCTCCAATCACCTCCTTCGAACTCTTACTCCCCCACTATCCCCCAAATTCTATTCATTTACCTGAGACATTGACCTTCTCCCTGGCCTGTCAAACACCTTTACATTTCAATGGACCTTTAAATGTATCTGGTTTTACAAAAGTTAGTTTCGTAAAAAATACAGGGTGTGGCCCCCTTCAAATCGGCCCTGATGGACATATGAGGAATGTTTGAGGACTCTGGGTCTGTGCTCAGTGGAGTTTAGAAGGATCGGAGTGGGGGTGGGATCTTACACCCAACTTACAGAATACTGAAAGGTCTGGATAGAGTGGATGTGGGGAAGATGTTTCCATTAGTAGGAGAGATTAGGATCCAAGGACACAGCCTCAGAGCAAAGGGCTGGTTCCCTTTGGACCCAAAGTGAGGAGGAATTTCTTCAGCCAGAGGGTGGTGAATCTGTGGAATTCATTGCCACAGAAGATTGTGGAGGCCAGGTCATTGAGTGTATTAAAGACAGAGATAGGTTCTTGATTGGTAAGAGGAGCAAGGGTTATGGGGAAAAGGCGAGAGAATTGAGTTGAGAAATATATCACCCATGATCTAAAGGCCCAGCATACTCGATGGGCTGAATGGCCTAATTCTGCTCCTATATCTTATGGTCTTATGGACTTCAAGACTGGGCTCCGGGGACGCACTGTACTGCCTGGGTCTCGTTCAGCCTGAGTTAGTCGGATGGGATAGGAACGGGAAAAAAATTAAGGTAACAGATTCGGCACGGAACGGCAATCCACTGCTGATTGCCACTCCAAGGAAGGTCAGCCTCCTTGATTTCACATTTATTCTCTTCGTGTGAGGTGGTGAGTCTTGGCATATCATCCAGTTTTATAGCAGTTAAATCTGCTGGCTGCTAAATTATTGATTCCTCATCTGTTAGGTTGTTACTCACCAATTGCTTGTTACAGTCAAGATATGGACACAGGAAGAGCATTTAGTGGGAATCTCTTTGGGGCTAATTGGATAGATCTGACATGACCACGATGGTTTGAATGTCTATGGGGATAATTTTAACTGCCCAAGAATGTGGGTGTTGAAATGATGAATCTAATCTGGACTGAAACATCCCAACTCCAGTTTTAAAATTTGACAGGATAAGGGGAGGGTGACCAAGCTGCCCTCAGGATTTGTGCTTCCACTGTACAAAGCTCTGTTTAGCTCACACCTGGAGAGTTGGCCCTATTTTACCATTAAGTACTGGGTAGACTTGAAACTGGGAGTGTTTCAGATCCGATTTTTAGACCCTTTCTCCGGCGCCCCCATACACACTCAGCATGAAAAAATAGCAGCAATTCCAAATCGCGCTGCAGGAGCCTGTGGGCGGGGCTTAACGTGCCCAAAATGCTGCTGCTCCAATCGGAGCCTTCAACTGAGCATGCGCACTAAAAAAAATAGAAAAACACTCCTCTGCCACAAGGCTCCCGGGCCGGATAATCCCTCCCCCTACTTCCCACAGACATTGCCCCACCCCCATAACATTAATGACCCCCTTATCCCCCCACCCAGCTCCCTGCCCCTCTTCCCCCCAACTGATCACATGCAGAGTGGCAGCGGACCCCCCCATGTCCTCCCCCGCCCATCGATCTGAGTGGAGCCACTGACCCGCCTTCCTCCCCATTCTCCCCACCATCAGTCTGAGTCAGGGAGCCATCTGACCCCCCCCCCCCCCCACGATCTGAAGCAGAGAACCACCGGAAGCTCGGAACCTACTTCCTCAGAAGCTGGAGCGCCCGAACAAGATCTTTGCGGACCATATCTGTTTCGCGCCGAATTTAGACGGGCGAATGCGGTGGTAAAGGGAGAAATGCCGGTAAGTTTGGGCGTGCAGCCCATTAAGCCAATTTAAATGCATTTAAATTGACGTCGCGCCTGTTTTGGGCGCGGTCCCGACGGCAGCCATTTTCGGCCCTTGGTAAAGGGGGAACCGACGCGGAGGCGAGTGCGGATCGCACTACTCACCTCACGCCTGACTTTACCAAGTTTTTGCGCCTGAAAACAGGCGCAACCCGATGGTAAAATCAGGCCCACAGTGTGCAGTTCTGGACTCCACAGTTTAGGAAGGATATGTACACACTGGAGGAGGTGCAGGTAGACTTACTAGAATGACATTTAGACTCTAAGGGTTAAATTTTGAAGGGAAGTTACATAACCTCGCATTGAATTGAATTGATTGTCACATGTATTGAGATAAAGTGTAAAGTACTGTTTCCTGTGCGCTATACGGACAAATCATACCATTCATAGAGTACAAAGGGAAGAAGGAAAGGAGAGAGTGCAGAATATAGTGTAAGAGGGCATTATTAGAAAGTTTAAAAGAGTTGGAGTACAGTTTGAAGAGCGTAGGATAAAAGGTGGTATTAGAGGGCTTGCTGGCGACAGCTCGCAAGAACTCGTCACACTCCCACTTGTCGGTCTCAGTGCTTTTAGCGTCATATTCCCCAGAATTTAGAAGTTTGGTGTGATTTGATCAAAACTTCTAAGATATTAAGGGGATTAAGATATTGGAGATATGTAAAATAGAAAGAAACAATTTCCTATCATTGATTAGTCTAAAAATTCAAGCCAGATATTTCAGAAGTTAGATTTTAAAAATACATCGACATACAAAGGGTGGTAGAAGTTTGGAATTCTCCCCACAAACTGCAATTCAGGCAATTTTAAATTTAAGCTTGATTGGTTTTAGATTGATTAATTTAGGTTGATTGATAGACTACCCACAAAGCGATCAATACTTTTTAATATAGAAATTGTTATACATGTAATAGTGTGGTGAGGATCAGAGGCAGAAACACCAATGACATTTCAATGATGCTACTCATCTACCTAAGCATTTTTACTATCAGTAAGATGCTCCACTCGGTCCTTCTATTGCAGAAATTGTTGTGTGCAGGTTTCCAGGTTCAAAGGCATGGTGATCCAAGGGATCTGAGTGCCCTGGTACACAATCACAAAAAGTTAGTATGCAGGGACAGCAAATGATTCAGAGGACACAGAGAATGTTGGGGGTGATTCTCCCCAAACAATTCTAAGTGTCGAATTTGTGTAAAACCTGGAGTAAATCCCGCTGTTTTTTCAGCGGGATTTTCAAAATGAAACTCCCACACTTTGAATGCACCAGGGGGATCATGTGGAAAATCAGTGGACAAGGTCTATTTCCACTTGAAAGGCCAGCAGCATAGCGTTGAGTGGATCACTGTGCATGCGCGAATCTGTCAGAGCCGAGATCGGCGCATGAGCAGGGGCCCCGCACTGCCAGCCTCCCAATTGCTGGTCAACTCGATCACTGGCCAGCCACATGAACCCAACATCGCTGGGTGTGCAACCTCCCCGCCCCCACAGCCCGACCGTTGGCTCCCTGAACATGTCCGGGCCCAGCACCCTCCCCCCGCCCCCCAGATCCTCCCCAGCCCCCAGCCCACCTCGATGTTCCCCTCCCCCCCCCCCCAACCCACGCCTGCAGCCCCAATCTCCGGATCCACCCACTGGCTGCCTAGTAGCCCTGACCCCCCCTAACCCCCACCCCAAGCAGTCCCAACCCCCCGCCCCTGCAGCCCTGACCCCTCCCTCAGCAGGCTGACTCCTCCCCCCCCCCCCCTACCCAGCCCCGATCGCTTGCCTTTCTCCGTCTGTCACTCAGCCCAAGTACAGAGTGGCAGCAGAACCCCGCACCCCCACCCCCACTAATCACCCCTAGAGGCCATGCTCCCATCAGGCCATGTCCCATTAGGCCCCATTCCCTTGACACTGCCTGATGCCCGATGGGCCATTACTGAATCCCCTACTATCAACACTATGGGGGTTGCTATTGACCAGAAACTGAACTGGACGAGCCATATAAATACTGTGGCTACATGAACAGGTCAGAGGCGGAGAATCTTGTGGCGAGTAACTCACCTCCTGACTCCCTAACGTCTGTCCACCATCTACAAGGCACAAGTCAGGAGTTTAATGGAATACTCTACATTTTCCTCGATAAGTGCAGCCTTAGCAACTCTCGGGAAGTTCGACACTATCCAGGGCAAAGCAGCCCGCTTGATTGGCACCACATCCACAAATATTCATTCTCTCCACCACCAACAGACAGCGGCTGCAGTGTATGCCACCTATAAGGTACGCTGCATAACTCTCCAACTCACCTCCCAAACCCTGACCACTACTATCTAGCGGGACAATGGCAGCAGACACATGAGAGTACCAGCACCTGGAGGTTCCCCTCCAAGTCACTTAATTGGAAATATATCGCTGTTCTTTCACTGTCGCTGGGTCAAAATCTTGGAATTCCCTCTCTAACAGCACTGTGGATGTACCTACATACAGGGATGGCAGTGATTCAAGAAGGCAGCCACCACTATCTTCTCAAGGGCAGTTAGAGATGGGCAATAATTGCTGGCCAAACCAGCAGTGCCCATGTCACAGAAATGAATTTTAAGAAAGATTATAAAAGTAGGTATGTTTTGCTGCAGTCACGCAGGGTGTACTTAAGACCACATTTGTATTCCTGTGTAGTTTTGGTCTCCTTATTCAAGAAAAGAAAAGTGCATTAGAAACAGTTCAGAGAAGGTTCACTTGAGTGATAACTGGGATAGGGAAATTATCATCTGTGGACAGCTGGCAGAGACTAGAAAGAGGGCACACGATTTAAAAATAAGGGGTCTCCCATTTCAAATGGAGTTGAGGAGACATTTTTTCTCTCAGAGGGTTGTGAATCATTGGAAATCTCCTCCTCAGAGAGCGATGGAGGCAAGATCAATGAATTATTTAGGGCAGTGGAAGATAGATTCTTGACTAACAAGGGAGCCAAAGATTATTGGCCGATGGATGGGAATGTGGAGTTCGGACCTGTTATATATTTAAAAGGGTTGCATGATTGCTTTAAGGGCTGATCACATGACTTGTTGCTGATGTCATTAGGGTGTTGCCACAGGCTGCTGTTTTACATTCAGTTTGTACACAGTGCAGAGAACATTTCTTTCAGTAAAATCTGTTGTGTATTAGTTTGAATCGACATGTGCAAGTAACGGCTTTTCTTTCTGTTTAAAACCAATAACCCCTAACAGAGTTAGGATATTACAGAGCCACAATCAGATAAGCCATGATCCCATTGAATGGTGGAGGCTTGAGTGTCCAAATGGCCTATTTATTTTTCCTAATCAGTATATTCGTATATATTTCCATTTCAATGCCTGTCACATTGATGTAGCTTGAGCTATTGCTTGGTGCATTGCAGGAGATTCACATTCACTCTCGCCCTCTTCCTGGAGCCTTGTTCAAAGGCACATATTGTGGGATGCTGCATAAAACAGCTAATCGGTTAGCTCATTCTGGCTGTTGCTGTACAGTGCCACCAAAAGCAGTCAAAATATGGAAACGTTGCTCCAGGAGATCGAGTCACTTTATGCTCTGTTCTTGGGAGGGACTTGCTTGTGGGGCTCACAAGTACTGCAAACCTGTCATTGGCCCTTGTGCCCCTGAGGTTAAAAAATATAATCTTAATTCCTCCTTGAATAGTTCTGGAACCTTTGATGTCTATGTGATGAATAATCCCCAGACAACTCACTTTAACACACACAACTATTTCCACTTACGCCACACTATTCAAATCTTAAGGAAGCAGTAGTCCTTTATGTGATAAAAGGGAAGAATCCTGGCACATAAATATTAATGGTGGCTTGAGACAATTCACATCTCTTTAAGCTGTACTTAACACTCTCTCCACTCGCATTGTCTGTACCTGTAAAGACTTGATTACCTGTTAAGACTCGCATTCCAACCCTTATCTTGTAATTTCCTGTGGGAGGCACGGCATGGTAGCACAGTGGTTAGCACTGCTGCTTCACAGCTCCAGGGGGACCTGGGTTCGATTCCCGGCTTGGGTCACTGTCTGTGTGGAGTGATGCACCATCAATCGAGCAAAGACTAGTTTGTATGCAAGAACAAATAGGCTTTTATTAGCAAAAGACTTGGAGCACACCCATGCTGATGAACTGGTCCAGACTGAGGCAGGGGGGTGGGGAGCAGTCGCCTTTATACCTGGACCAGCGGGGGGGGGGAGGAGTCTCGGGTAGGGCTGGCAGGGATGTGTCCAGGCATGTCACATATACAGGTAATAAGCTAATAGTGGTTTACCACATGGAGTTTGCACATTCTCCTCGTGTCTGCTTGGGTTTCCTCAGGGTGCTCCGGTTTCCTCCCACAGTCCAAAGATGTGCGGGTTAGGTTGATTGGCCATGCTAAAATTGCCCCTTAGTGACCTGAGATGCGTAGGTTAGAGGGATTAGTGGGTAAATATGTTAGGATATGGGGGTAGGGCCTGGGGGGGGGGGGGGGGGGGGGGGGGATTGTGGCCGGTGCAGACTCGATGGGCCAAATGGCCTCTTTCTGCACTGTAGGGTTTCTATGACTCTCTATGATTCTATGAATTGAGTTTGTGTCTATATATGCCCTGTTTGTCAACCCAACTCCCACTCATCTGATGAAGGAGCGGTGCTCCGAAAGCTTGTGCTACCAAATAAACCTGTTGGACTTTAACCTGGTGTTGTGAGACTTCTTACTGTGCCCACCCCAGTCCAACGCACGCATCTCCACATCATAAATATTAATATGAGTACAAAGACACCTTTTATCCAGAGAATTCCAAATGGCTCATATCCTTTGGGGTTTAGAAGAATAAGAGGTGAACTTACTGAAACGTTTATGATTCTGATGGGACTTGAGAGAGTGGATGCTGAGAGAATGTGTGGGAGACTAGAAATAGCTATAAAAATAAGGAGTCTCCCACTTAGAATGGAGATGAGGAGAAATCTTCCCATCTTCATTCTAGATGGGAGACCCCTTATTTTTTTCTCGTTAATATATGGAATTCTCTTCCTGAGATAGCAGAGGGTCATTGAATATTTTTCAGGCTGAGTTAGATAATTTCTTGATTAACAAGTCAAAGGTTTTAGGAGGTAGGCAGGAAGGTAGTTTGGTGGGCATAATCAGATCAGCCATGATCTTATCAAATAGCAGAATAGGCTCAAGGGGCTGAATGGTCTTCTCCAGCTTTTCATTCACCTGTTCATATGACTGATAAAGTTCAGCCAGCCTGATCAGCTGTCGATGAGCTCCGATTGAAATTGACATACTCTGTCACATGACTGAAAAGACCACCTGCTACTCCTAGCAACGTGGGGATGAATGACCTTCTGGCTGATGTGACTGCTGTCTACACTTTGTTCCAGGAACCACCCAGTGCTATGGAAGTGAAATATACTGGCCACTTTCATTTCCGCTAAGAGAGTTGTATCCATTTTTTCTCCCTGTGGCTGATAGCTAAAGGCCAAAGTTTATTATAGTGCAGCCTCCTCACCGTTTACCACTGAGATTCAGATGGGTGAAACACTGGTGTTGCCACATTGCATTGGGTGACAGTGAGTCAGGTAATTCCAAACTCTTACTATCTCAAGCCTCCTCGATGGTGGTTTTTCTGGGACAGCCCCATTCACCTCCAAAGTACCTGGAAAACTTAATTCAACAAACGTCATTCAAGTCTCCTTGGGCAATACCTCTTGATCTAAATGCTTTTAGATCCCTCCAAACCTGAAATGGAAGAAATTAATACGATGTGGGAATAAAGGAAATCCTGAATAAATTTGTGCATTAATTCCTCATTAATTGCTTGTTAACAACCAAAATAACACATTGGGTGCATTAATATGCATTGCAACTGTTTGCTCCCAGGAGCAGGCTTAGAAATGCAGGTAGAAATATGTTAATAAACTATTAATTATAACACACTGTATTACGATACATTAGTGCACAATTAGTTAGTCATTATGCTTGGGGAAAATTAAAACTTGAATAGAGTCTTCTGCCACGTCAACTTTCAAATTTCCTTTGGTTATTATTGACTAAAAAAGAAATATGAGTTTGTGGTGAAGTCAGACCAAGTAGAAGTGGGAAGAGATTCTAAGCCATTAGGACTGCTGCTCTGAATCTTATTCTCAACCCAAGATGTGAGAAAGGATTAGAAAGGACTCGTGTTTATATACCGCCTTATCACATTCCTCAGAAGCATCTGTGTGTAGAATGAATTGCTTTGAAGTGCAGTGAATGATGTAATGTAGGTGTATGGCAACTGCTTTGCACACAGAAATATTCCTCAAAAATCACGGAAGTGGATGACTATTTAATCTGTTCTTGGATGGCATTAGTGATGGAGCAACGTTGGTGAGGACATCAGAGAACTCAAATAATGCCTTGGAATTTGTAATGTCCACCCAAACAGACGGGACTTTGGTTTAATGTCCCACCTAAAATGGCAGCATCTCTCTGACAATTCACTCGTTTCTAGTGCGGCACAGTGGCACAGTTGTTAGCACGGCTGCCTCACAGCGCCAGGGACCCGGGTTCAATTCCGGCCTCAGGTCATTGTCTGTGTGGAGTTTGCACATTCTCCCGGTGCCTGCGTGGGTTTCGTCCGGGTGCTCCAGTTTCCTCCCACAGTCCAAAGATGTGCGGTTAGGTTGATTGGCCATGCGAAATTGCCCTAGTGTCAGGGGGATTAGCAGGGAAAATGAAGGTTACGGGAATAAGGCCTGGGTGGGATTGTGGTCCGTCCAGTCTCGATGAGCAAAATGGCCTCCTTCTCTACTGTAGGGATTCTATGATTCTAAGTACCGCACTGGAGTAGATTACGGCTAGGACTTTATATCCCCACCTTGGCATGTTCCCTCCTCACCTCCCCCAGGGGATATGGCAGGACTGTAATACACCGTAATATCCCACTGGGCAGGAGAGGGCTGTAAAATCCTGGCCCATGTGTTCCAGTTACAGACTGGGGCCAGAATCTTATCACTGGCCACACCGGTGGGATGGTCCCATCCCGTTGAGGTGAACGGAGATCTGGCTGCCAAATTCTCCAACCTCGCTGCAGCAGGAGTGTGGCGTGAACGGCTGGTAAGATCGCAGAGGCTTTTGCCTGTAACTTCCTAACAAGTGTGAAAGTGATACAAACTTAACCAAACGTAATTAAAAATATTGTTAGTTATTAACTATAGAAACCTTAGTAAAAGCCTCCCTGGATAGACTCGAACAGATTTGCGATGGAAGGCAAACTAACCATGATCTAATGGAATGGAAGTACTGGTGGAGGAGCTGAATAGTCTCTCTCCCACTCCAATGCTCATAGTTAGCTACAAACTGATAATGGTTGAAATTAGATTGAACACAATGCAACAAAGGAATCATAGCTTGTCACCTTGAGCGCCAAAGCTTTCGAGCAGAATGCACTCTCAAGTGAAGACTAACCAAAGGAAGGAAAATCTTTCAAAGTAGCAACATTCCTAATGTTTTCTCTATCAATGTAGCCTAAATAGAGCACTGTCAGTTAACTATGATGCAAAAATATATTAATTCAGCTGGTTCATAATCACATTAATGTACTGAACATGTGCTTTTAGAACAGGCAATGCAGTTCTTATGTACTTCGTACATTGTAAAGGTTCAATTATATGTTGATGAAAATGTATGTCAGTTGGACTTGTGTTAAAACGCACTGATCTGATATAATAATCAATTGATTGCATTGGACGTGATTTGATTTCTAAATATTGCAAGCAATTATTTTTTGCTCGATGTTATGGTTAATTTCTAAGACCCAGCGACTGTTCATTGAAGTGGTCACTTTTTGCAAAGAAAAGAAAGGAATCCTGCACTTTGCTAAATAGGAACTGGGCTGATTCTGCTGGATTCCACATAGCGAGGGATAAAGCCCTCACACCATTCAGCACTATAACTTCACCCTCCAACACCATTAAGCACAGGAACCGGGGATACAGTTTCTGTCATTCTGTAAACATAATGAAAAATTCGATGTGAAAAAGATTAGAAGCTGTATACCCAGCAGTGTGCTCCACTTTTAATTCACATCAGCTCTTTTGCTGAAATTAGCAGACAGAGGAGGATATAATTTTATGTTCCTTCGCATTGTCAGGCTCAGTAATTCTTGAAACCAGGTTCTTGACAATTCCATTAGTCCTCACTGCTTGAGCTAAAATATTCAGAAAAATCAACTGAAATAGGGTGAAAAACGAGAGAAAGGATGAAGTTAATTATCATTCTTTGAATCAATTGTGGAAGCATAGAAATTTAATATACAGCAGGAGGCCATTTGGCTTATTACTATGCTCTTTGTAAGAGTCACCTACTTTGCCCTATTCCTGTGCACTTTCCTTTTCCTTTCTTATATTTTTATCTCCAAAATATTTATTCACTTCCTTTTTAGAAGTGATTATTATGGATTCTGTTTTCACCAGTCCCTCTGGTAGGAAATTACCCTCTGCATGTAAACAATTCTCCTCACCTCTCCCTCATCAGTTTAAGCTTATAAAGTTAAAGTTTATTTATTGGTGTCACAAGTAGGCTTACATTAACACTGCAATGAAGTTACTGTGAAAATCCCCCAGTCGCCACACTCTGTTCGGGTATACTGAGGGAGAATTTAGCATGGCCAATGCACCGAACCAGTACGTCTTTTGGGAGGAAACCAGAGCACCCGGAGGAAACCCACATAGACACGGGGAGAACGTGCAGACTCCGCATACACGGTGACCCAAGCCGTGAATCGAAGTCGGGTTGCTGGTGCTGTGAGCAAGTAAGAAGTCTCACAACGCCAGGTTAAAGTCCAACAGGTTTATTTGGTCACAAAAGCCACTAGCTTTCGGAGTGCTGCTCCTTCCAATCTAGCTAAATTGTACATCTTTGGGCGGTGGGAGTAAACTGAAGCATCCGGAGGAAACCCACGCAGACATGAGGAGGATGTGCAAACTCCACGCAGACAGTCATCCAAGGCTGAGAATTGAACCCGGGCCTCTGGCGCTGTGAGGCAGTAGTGCTAACCACTGTGCCACCATGCCGCCCCCATCATTGGATGATCTTAAATTTTGTGATGGAATACTTTCCACTTGCCTGGATGAGTGCAGCTCCAATAACACTCAAGAAGCTCAGCACCATCCAGGAAAAAGCAGCCCATTTGATTGGCACTTCATCCATCACCTTCAATGTTATATCCCTCCACCACCGATGCTCAGTAGCAGTAGTGTTTACCATTTACAAGATGCGCTGCAGCAACTTACCAAGGCTCCTTATGCAGCACCTTCCAAACCCCTGCCCACTACCAACTGGAAGGACAAGGGGAGCTGACACATGGGAACACCACCACCTGCAAGTTCCCCTCCAAGTCACCCACCATCCTGACTTGGAAATGTATCACCGTTCCTTCACTGGCATTGGGTCAAAATACCTTCACCTCAGAAAATGCAGCGGTTCAAGAAGACAGTTCACCGCCATCATCTCAGAGGCCTTTAAGAATGGGCAATGCAAGCCTAGCCAGTGATGCCCAGATCCTGTAAAATAATTTTTTTAAATTATGACGCTAATTACTGACAAGTGTCAGTCGATCATGGAGTCATACAACTGGATTTTCCATGCCCCCTGCTATGTATTTCACTGGCTGGTGGAGGGATTCATCTGGTCCAGCCATTATCACCTGGGTTTCTTGCCGAATGCACCCCCTCCCCCCCCCACCACCTGGAAACCCGCAGCAGGGCATGTACCGTTGATAGGACCGCAAGGTCCAGCTGGCGTGAATGGCCAGAAAAGTCCAGCCATAGAGTTGTACAGCACAGACAAAGGCCCTTTAAGCCATCATGTCTGCGCTGGCCATCTATCTATTGTAAGAAGCCTCACAACACCAGGCTAAAGTCCAACAGGTTTATTTGGTGGCACGAGCTTTCAGAGCGCTGCTCCTCCATCAGGTGAGTGGGAGTTGGGTTCACATACAGGGCCTATATAGACACAAAATCAATTATCAGATAATGGTTGGAATGCGAGACTTAACAGGTAATCAAGTCTTTACAAGTACAGACAATGCGAGTGGAGAGAGGGTTAAGTACAGGTTAAAGAGGTGTGAATTTTCTCAAGCCAGGACAGTCAGTGAGATTTTGCAAGCTCAGGCTTGCAAAATCTGGGGGTTACAGATAGTGTGGCACGAACCCAAGATCCCGGTTGAGGCCGTCCTCATGTGTGCGGAACTTGGCTATCAGTTTCTGCTCAGCGATTCTGCGTTGTCGTGAAGACCGCCTTGGAGAACACTTACCCGAAGATCAGAAGCTGAATGCCCATGACTGCTGAAGTGTTCCCCGACAGGAAGGGAACACACCTGCCTGGTGATTGTCGCACGGTGTCCATTCATCTGTTGTCGTAGCGTCTGCATGGTCTCCCCAATGTACCGTGCCTCGGGACATCCTTTCCTGCAGCGTATCAGGTAGAGAACATTGGCTGAGTCGCAAGAGTATGTACTGTGTACCTGGTGGATGGTGTTCTCACATATTTCAGCATTGCCTCAATCTCCTTTCTAAAGCTGGTCTTATTTGCTAAAACTTCCAGCCACTGAATTTCCATTTCAATGTTTTCAATTAATGAATTATTGAAATCAATAGTCAGGGAGGTCAGACAGGCGACTGATTCAATATCACCTGGTTTAGGAAGTTCACACAATATCCTATCTGTGCTTTAAACAGTGGTTTGCATAGTTGAAGCTTTGCCACTTTCCTTTTTTACTTGATGTCCTTATTAATAAAACCTAAAGTGCTGTATGATTCTTTGACAGGCTGCTATAACTTTTCCTCCCACTTTTAAAGGTCTCTGTAATTCATCAATGATATCTCTTTGCTTCCTCTTATTCTGTTAAAGCTCTCATGCATACATCCTCTCCTTATTCTTCTCCTCAAGATACACCATTTCTGAAATCTGCACATATAATGCCAATAGACATATTGATATATTTGACTAATCTGTCTCTATCCTCCGAAAGTCACCTTGGATGGGATTCTTTGGACTGGAGGAGGAAAACCAGAGCACCCAGAGGAAACCCACGCCGATGTGGGCAGAATGTGCAAACTCCACACAGACGGAAACCCAAGGCTGGAATCGAACCCAGGTTCCTGGTGCTGTGAGGCAGCAGTGCTAACCACTGTGCCACCGTGCCGCCCTGCCAGGGAGAAGGGACCTCACCAGCTTTATTGAGTACAGAACTACCATCAACCCCAGAGGTGAGTCCCTAACAACCTAAATGGAACAACAACCATCACCAAGGAAACAAACGCCATGGGAACGATAATTCAGGGGTAATATCCTCTTTCTGAGAGAAGGTGCAGATTCGATGGGCCGAACGGCCTCCTTCTGCACTCTGCATTATGGTGGCACAGCGGTTAGAACTGCTGCATCACAGCAGTGTTCTCTTCCTGTCAGGGAACACTTCAGCAGTCACGGGCATTCAGCCTCTGATCTTCGGGTAAGTGTTCTCCAAGGCGGCCTTCACGACAACGCAGAATCGCTGAGCAGAAACTGATAGCCAATGGGACACATGAGGACGGCCTCAACCGGGATCTTGGGTTCATGTCACACTATCTGTAACCCCCACAACTTGCCTGGGCTTGCAAAATCTCACTAACTGTCCTGGCTGGAGACAGTACACATCTCTTTAACCTGTGCTTAACCCTCTCTCCACTCGCATTGTCTGTACTTGTAAAGACTTGGTTACCTGTTAAGACTCGCATTCCAACCATTTTTGTGCTACCAAATAAACCTGTTGGACTTTAACCTGGTGTTGTGAGACTTCTTACTGTGTTTACCCCAGTCCAACGCCGGCATCTCCACATCATGCCTCACAGAGCCAGAGAGCTGGGCTTGATTCCCGGCTTGGATCACTGTTGGTGTTCCATTGAGGTTGTTAGGGACTCACCTCTGGGGTTGATGGTAGTTCTGTACTCAGTACAGCTGGTGAGGTCCCTTCTCCCTGACAGGGTGGCACGGTGGCACAGTGGTTAGCACTGCTGCCTCACAGCAGTCTGTGCAGAGTCTGCACTTTCTCCCCCTGTCTGCGTGGGTTTCCTCCGGGTGCTCCGGTTTCCTCCCATAGTCTAAAGATGTGCAGGTTAGGTGCATTGGTCATGCTAAATTCTCCCTCTGTGTACCCGAACAGGCGCCGGAGTGTGGTGACCAGGAGATTTTCACAGTAACTTCATGTGGTGAACCATCATTGGTTCCCACTAGGTAGTACTGAGCCAGGGTCTGGCCAGTACTACGAGTATGTATATATGTTGCTGTTGGGGTTAGGGATGGGTTGTTCTACTTGTTGCTGTTGGGGTTAGGGTTGGGCTGTTACACCTGTATTGTAGTTATTATGGTACATCCCAGTCGGGCTCCGCCTCCTGGGAGAGGTATGAAGGTCACTGCTCTGTCTGGGATCCCTCAGTCTGGGATCGTGTACTATACATGGTAGCTTCGTTGTAATAGTAAATAAAAGCCTTTATTTCCTTGAGCATCTCAAGCCTCGGGTGTGATAACGCGCATCACTTCATTGCAGTGTTAATGTAAGCCTTATTTGTGACTAATAAATAAACTTTAACTTTAGCGATTCATAGGTTCAACTGGTACCATTGCCCCAAAATAATATATTCTGGGCATTTATTTAATTGCTATCCACTTTTCTATGCAAATAGAGAGCTTCATTGGTCTACATAACAATAGTGATTGCATTTCAAAAAGCAATGCATCAGCTGTAAAGCCAGAAACACAGCCAATAATAGTCGAGTCAGGGATGTTGAGAATGTACCTGAGAGATTGACAATGTCAACAGCTTGTGTATGATTCGACCTGTACTGGATCATTGTCTCAGATACTTGACTTCATCTGTGGTTCTGCAAAACAAGAAACCTTATACTCAAAGGGAATGAACATTTTCTAATCCATATCCATAAAGACTGGTTATCAGGGCATTTGCAGCAAGCTTCAAAACTGAGAGTTATGATCCTTATATCAAATCCATTGTGCCAAATTATAGCAACTTAGTGATTTTAAACATTTCATGTCGCAGAGATGCCCAATTCTACTTGTGATGGTTTTGAATTATATGCTTAACCTTCCAAAAATAAATATTCTGTAAAATCAGAAACCTATAGTTGGAGTTGGTGCTGCTTTCATAGAATCATAGAAATCCTACAGTACAGAAGGAGGCCACTCAGCCCATCGAGTCTGCACCGACAACAGTGCCACCCAGACCCTGTCACCCCATATATTTACTCCACTAATCTCTCCAACCTACACATCCTGGGACACTAAGGGTCAATTTTAGCATGGCCAATCAATCTAACCCGCACATCTTTGGACTGTGGGAGGAAACAGGAGCACCCGGAGGAAACCCACACAGACATGGGGAGAACTTGCAAAGTCCACACAGACAGTGACCCAAGCCGGGAATCGAACCCAGGTTCCTGGAGCTATGAGGCAGCAGTGCTAACCACTGTGCCACCGTGCTGTCCTTATCATAATTTTGTTGCATTGAGTTCAGTTTAATGTAATCCATTCTCAGGTTATAGATAGAATTTGGCAGAAACCTATCCCTCGTTTTCAGTTACAGCAAAAGGGAAACACGGAAGTTACATGGAATTCCTGGTGATGATAGTCTGGAAATGTCGTCTTGGTTACAGATACCCTCACCCTGTATTACACTGTAAGAATCCCAGTACCGAATGGCCCATCAGTAGTTCAATCCACAAACCTGCTGTAGGATGGTGACAGTCCGAATCTCTCTCTAGCTGTAGGATGGTGACAGTCTGAATCTGTCTCTAGGTGTAGGATGGTGACAGTCTGAATCTCTCTCTAGGTATAGGATGGTGACAGTCTGAATCTCTCTCTCGGTGTAGGATGGGGACAGTCTGAATCTCTCTCTAGGTGTAGGATGGTGACAGTCTGAATCTCTCTCTAGGTGTAGGATGGTGACAGTCTGAATCTCTCTCTAGGTGTAGGATAGTGACAGTCTGAATCTCTCTCTAGCTGTAGGATGGTGACAGTCTGAATCTCTCTCGAGCTGTAGGATGGTGACGGTCTGAATCTCTTTCTAGCTGTAGGATGGTGACAGTCTGAATCTCTCTCTAGGTGTAGGATGGGGACAGTCTGAATCTCTCTCTAGGTGTAGGATGGGGACAGTCTGAATCTCTCTCTAGGTGTAGGATGGTGACAGTCTGAATCTCTCTCTAGGTGTAGGATGGTGACAGTCTGAATCTCTCTCTAGGTGTAGGATGGTGACAGTCTGAATCTCTCTCTAGGTATAGGATGGTGACAGTCTGAATCTCTCTCTAGGTGTAGGATGGGGACAGTCTGAATCTCTCTCTAGGTGTAGGATGGGGACAGTCTGAATCTCTCTCTAGGTGTAGGATGGTGACAGTCTGAATCTCTCTCTAGATGTAGGATGGTGACAGTCTGAATCTCTCTCTCGGTGTAGGATGGGGACAGTCTGAATCTCTCTCTAGCTGTAGGATGGTGACAGTCTGAATCTCTCTCTAGCTGTAGGATGGTGACAGTCTGAATCTCTCTCTAGCTGTAGGATGGTGACAGTCTGAATCTCTCTCTAGCTGTAGGATGGTGACAGTCTGAATCTCTCTCTAGGTGTAGGATGGGGACAGTCTGAATCTCTCTCTAGGTGTAGGATGGTGACAGTCTGAATCTCTCTCTAGATGTAGGATGGTGACAGTCTGAATCTCTCTCTAGGTGTAGGATGGTGACAGTCTGAATCTCTCTCTAGCTGTAGGATGGTGACAGTCTGAATCTCTCTCTAGGTGTAGGATGGTGACAGTCTGAATCTCTCTCTAGGTGTAGGATGGTGACAGTCTGAATCTCTCTCTAGCTGTACGATGGTGACAGTCTGAATCTCTCTCTAGCTGTAGGATAGTGACAGTCTGAATCTCTCTCTAGGTGTAGGATGGTGACAGTCTGAATCTCTCTCTAGCTGTAGGATGGTGACAGTCTGAATCTCTCTCTAGCTGTAGGATGGTGACAGTCTGAATCTCTCTCTAGCTGTAGGATAGTGACAGTCTGAATCTCTCTCGAGCTGTAGGATGGTGACGGTCTGAATCTCTCTCTCGGTGTAGGATGGTGAGTCTGAATCTCTCTCTAGGTGTAGGATGGGGACAGTCTGAATCTCTCTCTAGATGTAGGATTGTGACAGTCTGAATCTCTCTCTAGGTGTAGGATGGTGACAGTCTGAATCTCTCTCTAGGTGTAGGATGGTGACAGTCTGAATCTCTCTCTCTAGGTGTAGGATGGTGACAGTCTGAATCTCTCTCTAGGTGTAGGATGGTGACAGTCTGAATCTCTCTCTAGGTGTAGGATGGGGACAGTCTGAATCTCTCTCTAGCTGTAGGATGGTGACAGTCTGAATCTCTCTCTAGGTGTAGGATGGTGAGTCTGAATCTCTCTCTAGGTGTAGGATGGGGACAGTCTGAATCTCTCTCTAGCTGTAGGATGGTGACAGTCTGAATCTCTCTCTAGGTGTAGGATGGTGACAGTCTGAATCTCTCTCTAGCTGTAGGATGGTGACAGTCTGAATCTCTCTCTAGCTGTAGGATGGTGACAGTCTGAATCTCTCTCTAGCTGTAGGATGGTGACAGTCTGAATCTCTCTCTAGGTGTAGGATGGTGACAGTCTGAGCCTCTGCCAAATTGTAGAATAGGAAAAGCCAAAATTAGCAAGCAGACTGTGCTGTGTTTTGTGTCTTTGGAATATATGGAAATATAGAATTTATGGGGGGGATTCTCCCAAAAGTGCTGAATTGGCGGGAAACTGTTCTAAATCACGACAGTTTTCTCAGTTCAGCTTCTCACCTGAATCTCCGCACTCTGTGCAATGCAGAGGTCCCAGTCGTGAATCTCATTGAAAACCCGGGGAGGCGAGGCCTATTCACACCGGAATCCGATACTTCTGGAACTCTGCGCATGCGCAGTTGTCCCGATCTGTCAGACTCGGTTTGCTGGCCAGCCCGATCGCTGGTCAGCCCGGGACCCCTGCAGTGCTGCCCCTCCAGCCCCCCCACCCACGGCCCGATCACGTCCCCCACAACAATTCCTGGGCCAGCCCTGTCCGCCCCTCCCTGCCCCAATGTCTAGCCCAGCCCCCCAGTGGTGGCGATCCCCACACCCTCTTCACCCCGCTGACCTCCCAGGAGGCAGACCCCCTCCCCACCCCCCGGCAGACCACCACCCTCCCAGCCAACCCTAATCGCTGCCCTCCCTCCATCCCAACCGATCTCAATGCAGAGTGGCAGCAGGACCCCCCACCCCCACCAATCACCCCTAGGCCCTGCCCACTGTAGGCCCTGCCCCCTTGGCACTGCCCAATGCCCGGTGGGCAGTGCCAGGGTGCCCCCTGAGCATGGAGACTTTGCCCCTTGGGCAGTGCCAGGGGGCATTGGCTGGCCCTGCCAGGGTGCCCTTTCCCAGGGGGCACCACCACCCCCCCACCGCCCGATCCCTTGGGGGCCCCCGATTGCCCCCCCACTTCATTCTGGCGGGGTCTTCCGCTAGTTCCCTGAACGTGGGGAGCTAATCTGAATCCCGCCGGAATGAAGTACTCCTGGCGGGGTGGGAGATTCAATTGGGACCGGCAAGTTCCCGATAATGAAATGCAAAATATATTTAAACTATATTAAAAAAAGATTGAAATGACTTATCTGTTTTACCGCTGGTTTCCAGTGCGGTCTCGACTGTGTTCTCCGGCTCTGGGAGATGCGCATGCGTTCCCGGCACACGTGCAAATCCCGGAAAAAGGCCGACGACGCGATTCTTCCGACCGGACCCACCAGAAAAGTTGCGGGTCACGATGGGAGAATCGCCCTCTATATTTCTATAATGCTCTGCACATCCGTAGGATATTCTAAAGGACTCCACTTGACAAAGAGTCAGTATTCTTACTTAAGCATACACACACACCCTATTTGCACACAGCAAGGCCCCATGGATGGCAAATGACCCATTTACTCTGTTTTGCTTCAGGTATAAATGTTGCAGCAAAGAAAGTTCCTGTTCCTTTCCTCAGTAATGTCAAGGATATTACACAAAATTACTTAAGGCTATTTGGAGTGGAGTGTTATTAGTTAGACTTTTTCTTTCCCCTCCAGATTTTGACCTTTTTATGCCTTAACTTGTTGGAAATCTATGCTGATAAATTATAACTGGGACTTTTGTTAACTAGAGTCCATCTAATACTTGTTGAAATGAGACTCAATAGTTTCAGTTGCTCTTTTTCTGGGCCAACGAGATTGATTTGCCGCATTTTGAGGAAATATTATTTCATTAAAAGGTTCCTTCCATTAATTATGAATGTAACTTCCTGCAGCAAGTTTAATGAGCAAATTATGTACAAATCACAGTGGTTAGCACCGCTGCCTCACAGCTCCAGGGACCTGGGTTCGATTCCCGGTTTGGGTAACTGTGTAGACTCTTCACGTTCTCCCCATCTAGAACATAGAACATAGAACATAGAACATTACAGCGCAGAACAGGCCCTTCGGCCCACGATGTTGCACCGACCAGTTAAAAAAAAAAAAAAAAAACTGTGACCCTCCAACCTAAACCAATTTCTTTTCGTCCATGAACCTATCTACGGATCTCTTAAACGCCCCCAAACTAGGCGCATTTACTACTGATGCTGGCAGGGCATTCCAATCCCTCACCACCCTCTGGGTAAAGAACCTACCCCTGACATCGGTTCTATAACTACCCCCCCTCAATTTAAAGCCAATCTCTGAATGGGTTTCCTCCCACAGTCCAAAGGTGTGCGGGTTAGGTGGATTGGCCAAGTTAAATTGCCCCTTAGTGTTCCCAGATGCGTAGGTTAGAGGGATTAGTGGGGTAAATATGTGGGATTATGGGGATAGGGCCCGGGTGGGATTGTTGTCAGTGCAGATTCGATGGGCCGAATGGCCTCCTTCTGCACTGTAGGGTTTCTATGATTCTATGAAATCCAGCAATTTCCTAAAAATGATGAGGAGGCTCAGAGTGAGATGTTGTTTCTGTGAGAGGAAAATCCAGCAGCAAGCTCGAGAGATTCATAACTCATTGAGTATGTCTCTATTCCCTAAATTTGCTGGTTATAGAGTCATAGAGTCATATAGGTTTACAGCATGGCCCAACTTGTCCATGCCACCCTTTTTTTAAAACCACTAAGCTAGTCCCAATTGCCCATGTTTGGCCCATATCCCTCTATACCCATCTTACCCATGGAACTGTTGCTTTGTGTATCCACAATGTGTGTCATATAACACACTTTTATTTTGGAAACTTGGCTGTAAGAATTTACAGCACAGAGAAAGGTCATTTTTCCCAACTGCCCTCTGCTGGTGTTAATGCTACATGTGGATCGCCTCCTACCCTACTTCATCTAGGCCTATCTGCATAACTTTCTGTTTCCCTTCCCCCACATGTGCTATCTTCTGCACCTACAGACACAATAGATGGATCCTTCGTTCAATATTTCTTCTACAATGTGGTGTGGTATTCTTCCTGTACTACACTGACATCTCAGCAAAGATCATGTCCTGGAGAGAAGCATGAACTCATTTGACCCAGAGCAAAGGTGACAATACAGAAACTGTTCCAGGTCCTGATTTTAACTCTTGCTTTCTTTAACTTCCACCAATGAAGGTGGAAAGTGAATTGCCTAGATATTGTTGATCAATATTCATCGCTTTGATCTCACTCCCCATCACCCAACAGTCAGATGAGAAAACCGTGAAAGGGAAGAGAAGAAGAATTGTGCATTGATAAACTTGTTTGAGAAAGATAAACAAAAGAATTAGATAAAAGAGATCAAAAGACAGAAATATGTCTCCAAAAATGTGCGAGATAGGTTGATTTGCCAGGCTAAATTGCCCTTTGCTGTCCCGGGTTGCATAGGTTAGAGGGATTAACGGGGTAAATATGTGGGGTGATGGGGATAGGGCCTGGGTGGGATTGTTGTCGGTGCAGACTCTATGGGCTGAATGGCCTCCTCTGCATTGTAGGGTTTCTATGATTCTATGATGCTAATATGAAAACAGAACGATACCAACAGGCACAAACTATGAAGGGGTGTGTAAGCCGCGATTGCTCCAGCACACCCCTGGCTGATCTTTCACATTCTGCCCTCTGTAACTGGAAGTCACCTGAAACTCCACTGCCCCTGGCTTAATTCACACCAAGTCCCATTCCCCCAGCCACACCCTGTCCTGACTGACACACAGTGGTTTCCGGTCGCGCAACATTTTGATTTAAAAATTCTCATCCATTTTTTGCAGTTCGCTCCATCACCCTTCCTCTCCCCGGCTCTGCAATCTTCTTCAATCCCGCAAGCCTCTGGGGTGTCTGCACTCCTCCTGGCCACCAGTGGATCCCCAATTTTAATTACTCCGCCAATGGTGGGCATGCTTTAAGCCTGTGGTTCCCTCCCTATCCCTCTCTAACTCTCTATCCTGCTTTCCCCTTTAACATAGAAAATAGAAGCAGGAGTTGGCTCTGTGGCCCTTCGAGCCTGCTCCCCCATTAATCATCATGATGGCTGAATATCAAATTCAATACCCTGATCTCGCCTTCCCCCCCATTTCCCTCGACCGCTTCAGCTCCAAGAGCTAAATCTAATTCCTTCTTGAAATCAATTCAAGGCATTCCTTAAAACCTACATTTTCACCTGAAGCTTTTGGTCATTTGACCTCCTACCTTGCTTTGTCACTTGGTTATCATACTTTGTTTCATGATGGTGCCATGAGGCACCTTGGGACGTTTCAGTACATTATCGCTGTTTTATAAATGTTGCTGTTGTGAAAGTAGTACCTGGTGTAGTACTAAGTCAACATTTCCCAGCCTTCGCTGTGTGCGTTGAACTCATGTCAGGAAGCTGTCAGGTCAATCAAACAAGAGCCAGTTGATGTGTCTTTGAATCTACGAAGGCAGCTGTGGTACTACAACTTGTTCAGCAAACCCTTGACTAGTGTCAGAGACATTGGTCCACTTCTAATTCGGCTGTTGAATGGCGATGCCTTGTGGGAATAGGATTTAATTTGCTTGTGATACCGTCAAAACTTAAATTGCCAGAAGATCATCATTCCCTGGGCTTCCACATGAAGAAGAGTTCCCGGGTCAAAGCACTGGAAAGACGGGTCAGTGCCTGTAGAAACAATCACCAACCAATGTCAGTGCGAAGGAAGACTGAAGAGGGACAGTTATACTATAGAATATAAAGTGGTTTCACCTCAAATTAAGAGCACTTGGCATCTTTACAGAAAAGCTAGATCAGGAATTGTTGAGAAGGGGAATTGCTTATTCAGATTTTAATTATATTGCCTAATATTTTTCAGAGGGCAGGGCCAAAACCTCGAGATCCTAAAAGATTTTTTTTTCAGTTTATTTATTAGTGTCACAAGTCAGCTTACATTAACACTGCAATGAAGTTATTGCGAAAATCCCCGAGTCGCCACACTCGGGTGCCCGTTTGGGCACACTGAGGGAGAACTTAGCATGGCCAATGTATCTAATCAGCACGTCTTTCGTACTGTGGGAGGAAACCGGAGCACCCGAAGGAAACCCACGCAGACACGGGGAGAACGCACAGACTCCGCACAGACCCAAATCGGGAATCGAACACGGGTCCCTGGCACTGTGAGGCAGCAGTTCTAACCGCTGTGCCACTGTGGTGGTGAAAAAATGAATGGAAATCCATGACAGAGCGATCATATGTGGATTCCGAATGGAGTGGGTCTGAATGATGAATTGCCTTTTTCTCACTCGAGGCTTCAGTCTGTCTTTTATCAATCATGCCTAACTTTTTGTATTTTTTAAAAGAAGAGTTCCTGTCTCTTTAAGCTTGTGGAATGCCAGATAATACAATCATTCTCTCGCTAGCTGCGCTTCAGTCTAATGAACACCTCTTCTGCACAAGGCTCAACAATGGACAATAATGGACTTTGCAGACACAAAGATGGATCAGCAAGTCACTTGTTTAATCGACCAGACAGCAGGACTTAAAAGCTGCTGCTTGATGTCCAATCACGCTGACATTATTGCTACTTAATTGTACATTCCTCTTCTTTATCATTTTAATGAAGTGGTGTGCACGCTGTGTGTGGCTATTTATGGGTGTGAGTCTAGTGCGCGCCTGCATCTGTTTATTCTGAATGTGAGAGCATGCCTGCTCAAGTGCACAGCATTCACGTTCCTATTTTCTATTCACTGAATCAGTCTCCAGTTATTGCAAGATATTAATGCTGGAAGCTTTCTTTTCTTTAACAAACTAATCACCAATCTCGACAAGTCATTAGAGGGTAATAGCAATGCACCCCGTTTATAATCCTCACTGAAAGGTGACTCACTCACAGTTAAAGCCAATGATTCGTTAGAGCAAACATCTACTCAGAAACGTCCAGACCTTTTTTTTTTACAAAATAGAACTATAGAACCACGCAGCACAGATTTTAGCCCATTGTGTGGTGCCGGCTTTTCGCTGGGTTAATCCAAAACTAATCCCCTTGTCATGCTCTCTTCCCACAGACCAGTATCGCTCCCTGTATGCTTCAAATATTTATCCCATTTTCCATTAAAAGATGTAATGGTATATCCATCAGCCACTTCACGTGGCACAGTATTGTCCGCATCAACAGCCTCCTGGTAAAGATATCTTTCAGTGAGGATTTTAAATTGGTGATCTCTCATCAATGCGTTAATAGAGGTTACTGTAACCCCTTAGCACAGGGAAAAAGTAAAAAAGTTTATTTATTAGTGACACAAGTAGGCTTACATTAACACTGCAATGAAGTTGTTGTGAAAATCCCCGAGTCGCCACTCTCCGGCGCCGGTTCTGGTGCACTGAGGAAGAATTTAGCATGGCCTATCCACTATACCAGCATGTCTTTACGACTGTGGGAGGAAACCGGAGCACCTGGAGGAAACCCACGCAGACACGGGGAGAATGTGCAGACTCCACACAGACAGTGATCTGAGGATGGAATTGAACCCAGGTCCCTGGTGCTGTGAGGCTGCAGTGCTGCCACAGATGCTGCCAGACCTGCTGAGCTTTTCCAGCACTTTCTGTTTTTATTCCAGATCTCCAGCATCTGCTTTTATTTTTAAACCCACCAACTTGTGGTTTTAATGGAAGGGGATTTGGAACCAATTTGCTCTTAGTGATGCTGTCTCCAGTTTTATATACTGTTCATTTTTCATCCGTCAGCTGGATTCTTTTCAGGGAACCTGGCAGGTAAAAGGGGGCAAATAGGGCTGGATCCATTTAGTAAGTACCATTCCAGCACTGCGTCTACTTGAAGATGCAAAAATGCCCCTTCCATGGCAGCCATGCGTACCTACTTCCTTTCCCCTGATTGGCCGATCCCCTTCCACGACATCCAACAATAATCCCCTTCCCCTCCCGCCCACCACCTGATCTCCCTTCACACCCCAACCCTACAATATCCCCCCCAGATCGCAATCTCTCCACCCACAATCTCTCCACCTCGACCACAATCCACACCGATCTCCTCGCCGCCATCTCTCCATCTCCATTGACACTCTCTACACTTCCCGCTGCTTCAGAAAAGCAGCCAGCTTAATTAAGGACCCCACGCACCCCGGACATACTCTCTTCCACCTTCTTCCGTCGGGAAAAAGATACAAAAGTCTGAGATCATGTACCAAACGACTCAAGAGCAGCTTCTTCCCTGCTGCCATCAGACTTTTGACCATACATTTAAGTTAATCTTTCTCTACACCCTAGCTACAACTGTAACACTATATTCTGCATCCTCTCCTTTCCTTCAACGTATATACTCTATGAACAGTCTGAATAGCGCGCAAGAAACAATAATTTTCAGTTTATCCAATACATGTGACAAAAATAAATCAAATCAAATCTCAACCATGCAGACCCCAATCTGCCCTGCCCTGAACGCAATCTCTTCCCTCCAACCCGCGGTATTTCCTCTCCAACTGTAATCCCTCCTCCACACCTCCCTGTGACCGCAACCTCTCTACCCCACGATAACAAGGCCCTGCCTCCACGTCATCCGTTCCATGATATTTCCTGGCGCAAAGCCTGCCAATCAACTGGTGAGAAAGCTTAAGGTGGTTCCCACAATTAATTTCTGCAGCTTATCTGGGAGACTTGTACTTGAAACTCTAGGTCTGTCTGTTTTTATGGTCCTTTCAGCATCTTTTCAACAAATGTATAAAACCTTGCCTTGCTTTTGCTACTGACAAATATTATTTCATATTTAACCAGACTGGGTTGGAAGTCAAACCTGGTTTTCCCATTCTACTTATCCGTTGGCTCCTTGCAGTACTTTTTCCAGCCCTTCTCACTCAATCTTTGCTGCTCTCAGCAGATTTTCAACTTTTGCCAGCGGCCAAATATTTTTCTGTGTGGAAGACAAAAGTAGACCCATCGGTGGCCTTTGGGATGTATACTTTCAACCCAGCGTCAGTCTGAGCAACATCCATTAACCCTCATTTTTTATTCCCTATCTTCTTTCAAACGGTTTTCTATCCATTTCTTCTCATACCATACACTTGAGTTTTCCTCTGTTGATTACCTTCTGAAAATCAATTTAAGCAATGTCTGCTGCATTCCTTTTATCTGCTTGTTCTTTTCATAAAGCTCGATTAAACTTATCAAACGTGGCTAACCTTTAAAAAATTCCAAGCTGGCTCTCCCAAATTAAGTAACAGTTTTAACAACACCAGGTTAAAGTCCAACAGGTTTATTTGGTAGCAAATACCATTAGCTTTCGGAGCGCTGCTCCTTCGTCAGATGGAGTGGAAATCTGCTCTCAAACAGGGCACAGAGACACAAAATCAATATCCCAAATTAACTCATGCGTTTCTCAATGCTGGCTAATTTTATCTTGACTGCTCTCTGCCAAATCAATCCCATCCTCTCGAATATGGAGCCTCATTGACTGGTATCCTATTGTCGTTCACAGGCCAGAGAGCCAACGAGAACCCTTGTGGGGGAGGGAAACGGGTGGAGGTAGGGTGCAGAGCCAACAAAACCAAATGGCCTTCAGGCGCTAGTTGACCAGTGAAATTATGGCATGGAATGCCATTTGTCTGTTGCTGACTACAAGCCTAGGCAAAATGCTTTGGTCATACTGCATCACATCATTTGACACACGTACAGGGTTTGACAATAAAAGCAAAATACTGCGGATGCTGGATATCTGCAATAAAATTTATGACAGGGACTAACAACTTCTGTCTGATGGTTTTAACTACAACAGTTTGCAGAAAAAAGCTAAAAAGTCAACCATTGAAACAAAGCATCTCCTGGAGCATGGAGGTTTCATCAGCAGTTCAAACAGATGCAAAGGTTAGTAGGGTAGAAATTGGCTCATGGTGCAACCTTGCACCTGAACCCAGAGCCAGGGGAATCACATGGATTTGGCTGCATGGCAAGGGTGCTCAAGAGGCAGTCAACAGTACTGATGTGCATGTAGGTCAGCTGTTGGGGATGCCAGCACTAGACCCACTGTAAGTCCAGGGCAGGGGATAAGGTGGCTGGCAGCAGATGACAGTTTCAATGTGGAGCTGTGTAACAGCAGCCTCCATTTTAACAGCTGCTGCAATGGTTGCATCAAGGACAAAGAATGGCACATGTCAATCTAAATTGGCATAGAGGCCTGGGATGTATGATCCTCCCCTTCATTTCCTGAAGCAATGGGTTGAATATTCATTTCAGGTTAGTTCTTGGGGCAGCCAGCAGACAACTAACCAACAAGCTGAAGAGTGCACTTACTATATATTTTGACCACAAAAATTGATATTGTTTTCCAATCAAAAATTAGCCAAAGCAAGATGCAATTTCAACCCTAGTAACTGTCCAGGAGATTGGATCAATTAAACCATCTTGGGTGGGATTTTCCTGCCGCGCTCGCCCCAAGACCGAAAAACCCTGCCCAAGGTCGACGGACGTTTGCACGGTCCGTGTCCCGCCCGCTATGATTCCTGTGGCAGGACGGGAAAATTCCACCCCTTGTGTTTGAAATGCTCTTCCATCGTTGACATAATTTGTTTTACTCGTCTCTCTTTCTTGGTAGATTTACAATCATTTTACAATATGTGCGCACAACTGTATGAACCACGTTGTACTAGTTATGAATCAATTGCTCATTTTTTTACATGTTGTGAAGGATGCATGGACAGCTGCTGCAATGGTTGCATCAAGGACGAAGACATGCCAATCGAAATTGGCAAAGAGGCCTGGGAGGTATGATCCCCCCCATCATTTGCGGGGGCAATGGGACTGGCATGTACATGAACTCTACAGATCAGGTGTGAGTGAGTTGCCAGCTACTCTTTGTTATTTGTTCGTGGGACATGGGCATCACTGCCTGGCCAGCATTTATTGCCCATCCCTAGTTGAGAGTCAACCACATTGCTGTCACATGTAGTCCAGACCAGGTAAGGATGGCAGATTTCCTTCCCTAAAGAACATGAAATATGTTTCATTCCTTTAATTGGATGTGGGCGTCACCAGCATTTTTTGCCCATCTGGGAACTGAATGGCCATTTTAGAGTCAACCACATTGGTGCTATAGATCTGGAGTCAAATGTAGGCCAGACCAGGTAAGGATGGCAGATTTCCTTCCCTAACAACAATGATTTCCTGATCATCATTAGACTTGTCATTCCAATTTTTGTTGAATTCAGATTTCACCATCTGCCATGGTGGGTTTCGAACCCAGGTCCACAAAGCATTACCCAGGGTCCCTGGATTACAAGCCCAGTGACAATACCACTACGCCACCGCCTGCACATAGATCCCTATTATAACAGATTAAAACCCGAGAGAAAGATTTCTCTTGCTCTTGCAGGATCTTGCGATTGTCAGTAAAGGAGCTAGCACCAAGCTTAGATACACCTCTCATAAAGAGGAGAATTTTGTAAAATAATCAGGTTTAAGTGCACAATAAATTTAAATCCAGACCATATCAATCAATAGACACAGCTGCACAGCTATGGCTCCGTTTGTCAGTTGAGTTTCTTGGCCAATTTGCAGCACTAAGTACAATAATCACAGTTTATTATCCATCTGCTAGATCTGCTTTGTAAGATATTACACTACAAGCTTTAAATTAGCCCTGGGTCAGATAGCATCACAACAAACAAATCTGTGGATAATAAGGTAGTTTACTAGAGCACATTAGATGAGTACCTGACTGATGATGTGGCAGAATAATTTGATGTGAATAAGCATGCTAAGAATCTGGTTATGTGTAAATTCAGTGCTAATATCATGCCAGATATTATTCGACAAAACGATTCCTCAATTAATGGAATGATTTGTTTTAGAGAGATGATGCTGTGCATTTCCCAGAATGAATTCTCCATTTCTGGGGTATGACAGCAAATGATATTTCAGTCCATCTATGGTACTGAAACATTCTGGTAGGATCTTCACCACTACACATAGCAATAGTGTCATTTTGGTTCTTGTAGTCATTGTTGCGTGTTGGATTATTTTATAATGGTTGTTAATGGTATGACACAGATTTAATGTATGCTCCAGTTACACTCGAGGTGGTGTCTAGTGGAATGGAGAAGCATGATTACATGATTATCAAGATTCATGGCAATTCTTTTCAACACTCAGAGATGTCATTAAGGATTTGGGGGCCTCAGCAACGTTTGTCAACGTGTTGTCCTTATCCAATGTACCCCCATTGACTCCAAACTGTTACACACTGCTTACATGTAAAGTTCTCAGCACTTACCTATCATGTAATCATTCCTGAAAGGAGGGACTGTAACACTGTCAAAATAGAGTGTAAGGAACAATATTAAGGTACTAATAATGAGTATCTCAACTTCCAGAAGGTATTTTAAGATACTTTCTTATCTGATATGTGCCACTGTATAAGGAAATAGAGCTAGACTTTGTAGTTTGTTTCTTTTAAAACTTTTGAACGGATTGATAAAGTAAATGTAGACCAAATGTTTCCTCTTATGGGGCAATCTTGAACAAGAGGTCACAGGTATGGGTTGCGAGGTGGTAGATTTAAAACTGAGATGAGGAGGAATTACTTCTTGCAGAGGGTGGTGAATTTGTGGAACTCGTTGCCCCATAGCGCGGTGGAGTCTGAATCATTAAATGGTTTCAAGAGGGAGATAGCTTTATTTCTAATTTTAAAAAAGGGATAAGGGGACATGGGGAACAGGTGGAAGGTGGATTTGAGACCAGGGAGAGATCAGCCATGATCTGATCGAATGGCAGAGCAGGCTCAAAGGGCTGAATTTGCCTACTTCTGCTCCTAATTCCTATGATCCTATGTTCTCATGAAAAAGCAACTTTGATTCCCACATGGGATGATGTTAGCCTTCAATAAAGTAATTTCTAGTAATTGGAAGCCAGGTCATTTTTTTTTTGAAAATGCACCATGCTTCTGTTGGCAAACAAATCATGATTCAGAAACCAACTGAATATCCATGTCCATCATCATTATTTTATTCTCTCCTAATTCTCATCATTTAAGAGGTTTGACACGGGTTCATGTCTGTAGAGATTACTGGGAAGCGGTGATAGACGTGCCTTTGCATTGTGAATTATGACAGGTCTAACTCTAGATAATCCTGCAGAGGCCAAATAAAAAGGCCCAGGAATGGTGAGGTGAAGGAATGATGCTGGCCACTCACCTCATGGACAACTTCTCACAAAGTATTTGAGGGGTTTTGAGCAGAGATTTGTTCTAAATCGGCATCTGGTCCAATGCATTGTCCTTTAAAGAGGATCTGTGGGTGTCTGTGAGCAAAGCAAGAAACATCCATGCTTTCTAACTAATCAGATTGAAGAATCTTCACTGAGACACGCAGAGTTTCAACAAGGAAGTATTAAGATGGAAGTAAAGATTAGATTTAAATCATTTACAGAAAGTGAAATAAAAATTGGGATTAGGATTAAGTGGGAAAGACAAAGAGAAAGATAAAAGGGACAGGCAGAAAAATATACATATTTAATACATCTCCAACACTTATTAATTTATAGAGGGTTGAGACTCCATGCTTGTAAAATTACATGTTGAGGGTTTAAGAGATTGCTTGGCAGTAATTATCATTTATTGTCCTGTTAATAATTCAGTTACTCCTGAATGCATAAGCCCAGCCTTTTCTGTTTTAAGTTTTAAGCTTATTTATTAGTGCCACAAGTAGGCTTACATTAACACTGCAATGAAGTTACTGTGAAAATCCCCTAATCTCCACACTCCGGTACCTGTTCGGGTACACTGAGGGAGAATTTAGCATGGCCCAATGCACCTAACCAACACTGGATCAAAGCATGATGCCACCACCAAACACATCTTCCCTTCACTCCCTCTGTCAGCATTCCACAGAGACCGTTCCTTCCAGGATAACCTAGTCCACTCCTCCACTATACCCAACACCTCTCCCGTCACTTATGGCACCTTCCCATGCAATCACAGAAGGTGTAACACCTGCCCCTTTACCGTTTCCATGCTCACCATCCAAGGCCCAAAACACTCATTCCAGGTTAAGCAGCGTTTCACTTGCACCTCTTTCAATTTGTTCTATTGCATTCGCTGCTCCCAATGTGGTCTCCTCTATATCGGAGAGACCAAGCGTAGACTGGGTGATCGCCTTGCTGAGCACCTTTGGTCTGTGCACAATCAGGACCCTGACCTTCCGGTTGCTTGCCATTTTAACACATGATTCTGCTCCCATGCCCACATGTCTGTCCTTGGCCTGCTGCAATGTTCCAGTGAAGCTCAACGCAAACTGGAGGAACAGCATCTCATCTTCTGGCTAGGTACATTACAGCCTTCCGGTCTCAACTTTGAATTCAACAACTTCAGATGATTAGCTCTACCCCACCTCCACCCCTTTGTTTACATTTTATTTAATTTTTAGCTGTTCTCTACCTTTTACTTCTTTATTGTCTTTCTTTATTCCCCCCTCACTCTTCCCCCTATTTTATCCCCCTTTCCCAACCTTTTCTCCCCCTTTGCTTCCCCTTTACCTCAATTTTATCTCTCTCCCACCCATCTCCTCTCCCACCCCCCCCCCCCCCCCCCCCCGCCACCAAATCTTCATCTGCCACAGTTTACCCTCTGATTTCAGCTTCCCTGCCGTTTGGCCATTCACACCTTCTATTCTCTCTATGGACTGCCAATAGCAGCCTTTCACCTTGTTTTTGTGGCTGTGACTCATCTTTCACGGCACGGTAGCACAGTGGTTAGCACTGCTGCTTCACAGCTCCAGGGTCCTGGGTTCGATTCCCGGCTCGGGTCACTGTCTGTGTGGAGTTTGCACATTCTCCTCATGTCTGCGTGGGTTTCCTCCGGGTGCTCCGGTTTCCTCCCACAGTCCAAAGATGTGTGGGTTAGGTTGATTGGCCAGGTTAAAAATTGCCCCTTAGAGTCCTGAGATACGTAGGTTGGAGGGATTAGCGGGTAAATATGTGGGATAGGGCCTGGGTGGGATTGTGGTCGGTGCAGACTCGATGGGCCGAATGGCCTCCTTCTGCACTGTAGGGTTTCTATGATTCTATGATTCCCTCACACTGCGGTATAAATATCTCCCACTTTCTATGCCCTTGAGCTTTGACAAAGAGTCATCTGGACTCAAAACATCAGCTCTTTTCTCTCCTTACAGATGCTGCCAGACCTGCTGAGATTTTCCAGCGTTTTCTTTTTTGGTTTCACCTAACCAACACGTCTTTCGGACCGTGGGAGGAAACCGGAGCACCCGGAGGAAACCCATGCAGACACGGGGAGAACGTGCAGACTCCTCCGCACAGGCAGTGACCCAAGCCGGGAATCGAACACGGGTTCCTGACATTGTGGGGCAGCAGTGCTAACCACTGTGCCACTTTGATAGCAACCCCCCAGATTTCCATATTGAACTGTGCACGTGAGGACTCTGGAAGTTGTATTTAGATTTATTCTACAATAACGATGAGCATTGTTAGTCTCATAGTTATTACCTATACAAATGCGGGCAATTGAAATGCATTGGCTGATTAGAAATATTGGATATGACCTCTGGTAGCACTAGAATACAGCATGACTGCCTTGATTGATTTGCCAGTGGTCTTTCGCATCATTTTCAAACTGCATATTACATGGCTCACTATAAGCTGTTCATTAACATTTATCATGAAGGTCAATTCCTCATTCCACATCAGAAATTTGCTTCCCCTTATGACAGCAACTACCAGTGACCATTGTTTCAAGTTGAAGAACTAAATAGAAAGCTGTTTAAGGTAAGTTAGAAAGGTCTGTAGGAAATTGTAATGTGATAAACATACAGGATTTCTAATACACTGAGCAGAAACAACCAGAAGGCAGGAATGAAAGTACAGGTAATTTAATGGAGGTTTTTTAATAAAGCATATAAAAGAGAGCACTAGAGCAGATGTAATATGAAATATTGTTTCAGCAGTTTATCAGAATTGACTGATGTCCTGCAAGTAGATGAAGATTTGAGCTGTAGCAATCATGCGATTTAATTTGATGTTCTATTAAAGGCTATGATAAAAGATATCAAAATAGAGGTACACAATGTAAGAAGATCAAATCTTGAAGGCACAAATAAATCTCTAAGAATGATTAAGTTAGAAGTTGCGTTAAAGTAAGTAAGGCAGCTGAAGAAAAATGAGCGGTGTATAGAACTTTTGATGCACCGTCTTTAATTGGATTCATCCCCAGTTAACATGGCTAATTTGTATTTATAAAGCAACTTGCATGTCAGAAACTGATGATGCCTGTCCACAGCAAATGGCATTACAACAGCAATTCACTGGGAATCTTGAATAAAAGCTAAAAAATCTGGAAATACTCAATAGGCCTAGCATCTTCGCAGAGAGAAAGAGGCTGAAATTTCTCTGCAGGCTTCAGAGTCTTGTCATCAGGCTGAAATGGGTGTCAGGAACCAACTCTGTGATTTTCCCCAAATTGGTCAATTAATGGTCAGAGATCGGCAGGTTCAACATTCAGTAATGAACAGTAAGCTGTTCAAGCTAGAGGGCCAATCCAGTTTGAAAACTGCAGCAGGATATTTTTAAAAATTCATTTTAGGAACTTGAGCTTTGCTGCTCGGCCAACATTTATTGTCCATCCCTAGTTGCCCTTGTTCAGAGGGCAGCTGAGAGTCAAACACATTGCTCTGGCGTCAAATGTAGGCCAGACTGTAGATTTCTTTCCTTAAAGGACATTAGTGAATCAGATGGGTTTTTATGACAATCGATTCAGGATCATCAGTAGATTCTTAATTCCAGATTTTTTTTTATTGAATTCAAATTCCACCATCTGCCGTGGCGGGGATTCGAACCCGGGTCCCCAGAACATTAGCTGAGTTTCTGGATTAATAATCTATCGATAATACCACTAGGCCATCGCCACCCTGGATCCACTCGGATGCCACGTGAGGTAAGTGATGCATCCTGTCTCTGAGTTTTAAAACATTTTAAATAACAGAAGATCACCATTGTGGGGAGTGAATCCCTCCATGGGTCGGCCTGTGATTGCAGCACAGGCAGCTGGAGGGCATCTAAGCCTGCCTACTGGGAGGCCTTCTCCAGGCAGATGCCCTGATCCCCCGCCACTTGAGGTGACATAGATGCTGAATGGAAAATCCCAGTCGGCCTTCGACCGCAGCTAATGAATTGGCTTCAATCGGTACCGACTCAAAAGACGAGGGGTGAAATCTTGTGGAGGAGCTCTGGGGGTTCTTGTCACCTCTTTTTGGGAAGGCCTGCTGCTTCCTGTGCCAATCAGGCCTATAACAAGCCAGCAGTGGGCCAGGATGAAGGCCTGAGAGCTGCTAATTAGTGGGTCCTCTGTACTCAACAGTGCCAGTGGGAAGACAATGGCTGCAGCCAGTACTACACCCACCCAAGGTCTCAGATCAAGGAGGGACCCAGATACAGGTGAGTAACTGTGGGAAGGGCTCACAGGATGGCAGGGGGAGGGGGGGATGGAGGGTGGATGGGCGGGGGGGGGGATGGGGGGTGGATGGGCGGGGGGGGGATGGGGGGTGGATGGGCGGGGGGGGGATGGGGGGTGGATGGGCGGGGGGGGGATGGGGGATGGATGGGCGGGGGGGATGGGGGGTGGATGGGCGGGGAGGGATGGGGGTGGATGGGCGGGGGAGGGATGGGGGATGGATGGGCGGGGGTGGATGGGCGGGGGGGGATGGGCGGGGGGGTGGGGGGTGGATGGGCGGGGGGGTGGGGGGTGGATGGGCGGGGGGGGATGGGCGGGGTGGGTGGGGGGTGGATGGGCGGGGGGGTGGGGGGTGGATGGGCGGGGGGGAAGGGCGGGGGGGTGGGGGGTGGATGGGCGGAGGGTGGATGGGCGGAGGGTGGATGGGCGGAGGGTGGATGGGCGGGGGGTGGATGGGCAGGGGGGTGGGGGATGGGAGGGGGATGGGAGAGGGATGGGGGCATGGGGGGATTGGGGGGATTGGGGGGATGGGGGATGCGGGGGGGCAATGGGGAGATGGGGGGAGATGAGGGAGGATGGGGGCGATGGGGGTGATGGGGGGGAGGGGATGGGGGATGCGGAGGGGATGGGGGATGGGGAAGGGATGGGGAGAGGGGATAGGGAGAGGGGATGGGGGGAAGGGATGGGGGAGATGAGGGGGAAGATGGGGGATGGGGAGGGGATGGGGGGTGATGGGGAGTGGATGGGAGGGATGGGGGGATGGAGGGGGGTGATGGGGGGAAGGGGGAAATGGAGGGATGGGATGGGGAGGGGATATGGGGGGAGGGGATATGGGGGGATGGGGGAATGGGGGGATGGGAGGGGGTGGTGGGGGATGGGAGAGGGTGGTGGGGGATGGGAAGGGGTGGGGGGGATGGGAGGGGGTGAGGGGGATATGGGGGGGATGGGGTGGGGGGATGGGGAGGGATATGGGGGCAATGTGGGGGGAATGTGGGGGGATGGGGGGAACATGGGGGGATGCGGGAGGGGAGATTTGGGAAGGATGGTGGGAACTGTGAGGAGTAAGATCAGCGGTGTGGCTCTCAGTAGCCTCCCTTCTGATCTTGAGTCCCTCAATCAGGCTCTGTTAGCACCAAGGTTTGCTTGTCATGCTCCTTGCATGGTGTGTCCTCCACCCATCACTGGGTTAATACCAGTGAGTATTAATTGTCCATTTGAGGGTCTCAATTGATGCTAGCATGGCAAAGCTGTCCATGGGTCTTCCTGTCAGGGAGAGATGGCTGAGTCCCCACCTGTCACTCCCCTCACCGGATCGAATGCCTCCCCACAACCAAACTCACCATGGTGGATGAGGTGGGCATTAACCATAACAGTGGATTCCATGTGAGGCGCTGCTCCTTGAGCTTCCATTGAGCTTCAGTGGAGGAGGCTGAAAGCACTGAGGGAGTGGGATTGATTGATGCTGAGGATTAGGCCTGCAGACTGAATGGAGGTGTTTAACAAAGGAAGCTGTGTTTGGCCTCCTCTTTGTAGAAAATCCCAAATCCTGAGCAGTGAATATAGCAAAGTAAATGGAAAGAAATACGAGTAAAACAAAGCTTTACCTGTACTGGATAAATGTATTGGACCTTGCACTGTGGGAAAGGAGGAAGTTTTATAAAACTTTAGTTGGGCCGTACTTAGAGTATTGTGTAAGATTATACAGGGATATTATCTGAGCCCAGAATTAAATGATAGCCATACTCTGTAATTACTAGCATCTATTGTTTTCCATATGAACCAATTCATAGTCTAGTAATTGCTATTCTTACATTAGGGTAAGAATTTCCTGTCTTCAATGGTAATGGAGTGATGGCCTATTTTTCCAATTTAAGGACAGGATTTCATGTCAGTTCTTGTGCTATCATGACATCGATTTTGATAAGATTTCTTAACCAGAAAACCATTTTGATGAACTGTGAAGATTTCCCAGAAGAGAATTAGTACTGGAGGAACAACAAGTGGCTGGCTACTGTAACATCACAGCAACTGCTTATATGATGATTTTAACGTTAAGAGCCATTTTGGAGAGTTGGACAATGATCAGGTAGCAAAAGAATTTTGGGTAATGGTATAGAAATCAAAATAAGAAGTCTCACAACACCAGGTTAAAGTCCAATAGGTTTATTTGAAATCATGAGCTTTCGGAGCACTGCTCCTTCATCAGGTGAGTGGGATCAGCACTGTGCTTGGATGGGTTGGAGAGAAGTTGGCCAATCACCCACTCACCTGATGAAGGAGTAGCGCTCCGAAAGCTCGTGATTCCTAATAAACCTGTTGGACTTTAACCTGGTGTTGTGAGACATCTTATTGTGCCCACCCCAGTCCAACACCAGCATCTCCTCATCAAAGAAATCAAAGGAATGGTGCAAGAGATACATTTGTTTTGAAGCAAGGCAGCAGACAAAAAGTGGTTTCTGAAGAGGTTTCTGGTGGGAAGCTAGGTGGGCTCCCAGGATGGGGTGGAGGGAGCAGGGACAAGAAGCAATCTAGAAGAGCAGAAAGTATCTGTTGGGACATAATGGTTGAAGCATGTTAGCTAAGTAGTGTAGGATGTGTGGCAGTAGAAGAATTAGATCCTGAAATTAACAGGACAGCAGATCCGCATGAGGGTGGCTATGAACAGTGTGTTAGGGTAGACTTGGGCTACAATGTTTTGGACAGACTAACATTTTTGAAGTGTGGAATGTGGGTGGAGTTCAAGGACTTAGGCTGGGAAAGCATCAGGGAAGCTCAGTCCTCATGATTACAGAGGTTTGACAATAAAGGGAGTGAATGAGAAGTATAAACAGACAGTACTGTGGATATTGAAAGTGACAATTGTTAGAGTCAAGTGCATTGGTGTCAGAACAAATTCACATATAGGCCAGGCTGCACAAGGAAAGTAGGTTTCCTTCCCTAAAGCACATTGAAGGACCAGTTTTTTTTCATATAAGAATCTGACAGCTTTGTGGTTACATTTACCTAGATCAGCTTTTCATTTTCACATTTTTAAACCAAATTTTAATTCCCAAACTGCCCCAGTAGGATTTGAAAACATACTTGTGGGTTTTTGGGCCTAGTCTTCTGTTTCCAAGTCTATTGTCAGAACCACTACACTACCATGCACGGAATTTTTATGATATGTGAAGATATATAAGAATTGAGGCAGGATTTTTCAAATGGTGAGGTTTCCCACCCATCCGTTCATCTGGGACTGCGGCCCATAGAATCCTTACAGTGTGGAAGGAGGCCATTCGGTCCATTGAGCTTGCACCAACAACAATCCCACCCAGGCCCTATCCCCATAACCCCACATGTTTACCTTGCTAATCCACCTGATGATAAGAGGCAATTTAGCACGGCCAAATCAACCTAACCCAGACATCTTTGGAAATAGCCAGAGAAGGTTGGGTTTCCATCCACCCATGAGAGCTGTTAGCTAATCTGATTGGCCAACTTCTCTCCAACCCATCCAAGCACAGTGCTGCAGTGGCTAGAAGAGGTACCCATGATGTGGAGATGCCGACGTTGGACTGGGATAAACACAGTAAGAAGTCTCACAACACCAGGTTAAAGTCCAACAGGTTTATTTGGTAGCACAAGCCACTAGCTTTCGGAGCGCTGCCTCTTCATCAGGTGAGTGTGAGTTCTGTTCACAAACAGGGCATATAAAGACACAAACTCAATTTACAAAATAATGGTTGGAATGCGAGTCTTTACAGGTAATCAAGTCTTAAAGGTACAGACAATGTGAGTGGAGAGAGGGTTAAGCACAGATTGAAGAGATGTGTATTGTCTCCAGCAGGACAGTTAGTGTGATTTTGCAAGCCCAGGCAAATCGGGGGGGATTACAGATAGTGTGACATGAACCCAAGATCCCGGTTGAAGCCGTCCTCATGTGTGCGGAACTTGGCTATCAGTTTCTGCTCAGTGACTCTGTGTTGTCGTGTGTCGTGAAGGCCGCCTTGAAGAACGCTTACCCGAAGATCAGAGGCCGAATGCCTGTGACCGCTGAAGTGTTCCCCAACAGGAAGAGAACACTCTTGCCTGGTGGTTGTCGAGTGGTGTTCATTCATCCGTTGTCGTAGCATCTGCATGGTCTCCCCAATGTACCATGCCTTGGGACATCCTTTCCTGCAGCGTATCAGGTAGACAACGTTGGCCGAGTTGCAAGTGTATGTACTGTGTACCTGGTGGATGGTGTTCTGACGTGAGATGATGGCATCCGTATTGATGGTCCGGCACGTCATGCAGAGGTTGCTGTGGCAGAGTTGTTGGTGTTGTGGTCACTGTTCTCCTGAAGGCTGGGTAGTTTGCTGCGTACAATGTCTGTTTGAGGTTGTGCGGTTGTTTGAAGGCAAGAAGTGGGGGTGTGGGGATGGCCTTGGCGAGATGTTTGTCTTCATCAATGACATGTTGAAAGCTCCGGAGAAGATGTCGTAGCTTCTCCGCTCCGGGGAACGTGTCGGACTACACACTTCAACCAGATGAAATCGAAGTTCCCAGCCGAGGGCTCAATTTCTGCCCCACCACCAAAATATACCCCATTAGTCTCGCAGCGGACACAGAGGAATCCATCAGGCGAATGAGACTGCGGGAGTTCTTCCACAAACCCCAAGAGGCCAACAGCGAACACAATGAGACAGCCAATGAACCGGAACAGCCGACAGAGAGATCTGCAGTGCAGCAACCGAAGAGAAAAGAGTCGAATTGGACTCCTCCGGAAGGCCGCTGCCCTCGACTTGACATGCATGCCCAAGCCGTCAGGAGGGGTGTCAATGCCAGATTCATCAGCCGCATTCACAAGAGAGCCCCGAACATCACCCAAGCACAACGCAACTCCATCCACGCTCTCAGGATCCCTGGGGGAATCCTGTCAATTCAATTTTACCCTTCCCCCCACCTCCCAGAACCCACCTTAGGGGGAGGGTAAAATATGTATTTACAGCACGCAAAATGAACATTCAGCCAGCAGATCTGGGCTGGTGTTAATACTCCACATAAGCCTCATCTTATCCTGCCTCGTTCCGCCCTATCAAAATACCCTTGCATTCCTCTCACCCTCATGCACCTATCTGCTTCCCCAGGATTGAGAGGATGCTGTATACTTTGTTGTATCTATGTGGATTTTGTTCCCCCTCTCTGGCAGAGCATGTTTCATTTACATGTTATTCATATTTGCCACAACGTCTTTGTGACACCAATGGAGCATTTGGACCATAGTCTACAGATCTTTTCTCTTTGCTGTGTCTCAGCCTAAGAATGGGATTTCTTGAAAAATATGACTCTCAAAATGGCCTCTGCTCTCTGAGGGAGGAAGCCTCTATCTGTTTGCCATTGCGCACAGTATATAAGAATAAGGGAAAAGCAGTACAGTTGAATTTTAATATATGCATGCATCTGGGTAAGCAGTCACCAACCGCAGACATGCACTAAAAATAATGAATGTGTATTACTGGGCTATTAATACAGAGATCAATAAAAAGATCAAGTGGCCATTAGCATACTTTTGCCTATACGTAGGGAACTTTTAAATCAGTTTTTTAATTACCAAATATAAAAATAAAGCTTCTTATTTATCATGTGAAATAATGAGAGGATAATTGATGGAAGATAAAGCTCCATGCCGATAAAACCTCCTAATTTTCAAAGAAAATCAGTAAAGTTCATTTTTAAAAAAATGTAACCATCATTACATGTCAGGAAGGCAAGAAAACTATATGGTAGGATCGTGATCAATCTCTCACTTAGTACCTAGATTGTTTATTTTTAATTGGAGGTACGGCCGAAGGAAGCTGTGCTTATTTTTGTAGTTTGGTTGCCACTACGATAGTGAGATAATAAATATTTTTCAAGCTTATGCAGAGGAGAATAGTTACAATCTCGCTTTTAGTAAACGGGATCTTGATGTGTGATCTGAATCATCCTTTGATTAATGGTATGTCTTCAGGGAACTATTAGTGCAGTGACTGTTGGCAGCTCACCACTGTCCTTGTCCCATAACTAACTAGAGAATGACAAACTAACATTTGCCGCAGCATAAAGAGTAGAGTACTCACAGCAAAGACCCGAAGAAGATCCATGTCGCTGTAAAACAAAATCTAATTTGCACAGCCTTCATTTCTTTTCCGTCATAAATCAGATTCCGATCATGCGCGCACATCACCTCTTTGACACCAACACAGCATACTCAGCACAGATCCGAGGGTTGCTGAGTCTGGTTGGATGCATTCCTGGGAGCGACATTACATGAAATCCTGCTTTCTACCGCTGCATATTTGTTCCATATCCAATATAATGAATGAGTGCTGGTGGTCAAAAGAAAATGAAAACAGAAACAATAGGTGGAATTTTCCCGTCCCGCCCACTATGGGGATCGTGTAAAGGTCTGTTGACCTCGGGCATTATTTTCCAGTCTTAGAGTGAGCCTGGCTGGAAAATCCCGCCCACTGTTTTCAACACCAATTTGACACGAGTACTGCTGCTGAAACCTCCAGTCAGTGGCCCCTGAATCTACAGCAATTAACAGTAACATACATCTATACATACAGTGCAGAAGAAGGCCATTTGGCCCATCGAGCCTGCCCCAACAACAATCCCATCCAGGCCCAATCCCCGTAACCCCATGTATTTACCATGCTCGTCCCCCTGACACTAAGGGGCAATTTAGCATGGCCAATCAACCTAACCCGTGCATCTTTGGACTGTGAGGGGAATCTGGAGCATCCGGAGGACATCCACGCAGACAGTCACCCGAGGTCGGGATTGAACCTGGGTCCCTGCCATTGTGAGGCAGCAGTGCTAACCACTCTACCACCATGCTGCCAGGTCTGTTTAAAGGGATCAGTAACTACTTACAGATTAATTGCTGGTTTATTTCTCCTGGCTGTTGCTACGGTTCTACATGGTTTCTGCAGTGCTTTCTGAAGTTCTTTCAAGTTTCTGCAATTCTTTCAAGTTTTAAAATTCTCTCAGGAGTGTGTGGTACTTGTGGAAAGAGTGTTTAACCATCAGGGCTTCTGAACAAGTCAATTGCTCCATCAATTGGATGAACTGGTAGGCCTTCCTCTAGGGGTCAAGTGTCACTGGGTGAATGAGCAGAGGTTGTGCAGAGCATGATGAGTTGCTGGAAGAGGGAGGTGTAAGCCAACCTATTATTAACCTTTTTAATGTACAATCATGTAACCATCACATTGTCTTCTTAGACACAATGGAAACATAAAAGTCAACATAAAATATGCATTCCTGATGTGCCCAAAAGTGAATTGGAGACAGATTTAATTGTGACTTTCTGAAGAGAATTGGATCATTATCTGAAGAGGAAGACGTTGCAGGACCACAGGCAAAAGCAGGTGAATTGCACTAAGTGAATTGCTCTTGCGTGAGCCAGTACAGATACAATGGGCCAAATTGCTTCTTTCCGTGTCGTAACCATGCTAGGATTCTATGATGTTCTCACAAAACCTATAGATCAAATCGTGCTAAATCATAGCATCTCGAGGAGAATGTAAGAGGAGGACATTAGGACAGACAGTCAGCAGCACATTGAGGAGAGTGTGAGAGGAGGACACTGGGGCAGGTAATCAGCATGCAAAATTAAATTGATCACCTTTGGGTATTTCCTTAGTACCTGCTGTCCTTGGTGGAGGAGACTGCAGAAAGCTTTGGAGAATGACTTGGAACAGCTTTTGGCCGAGAAGGTCCAACTTCACATGCAGCACCCTGACTTGAAAGGCAGCAATCTGGGCAGGCTGGTTGATTGGCAAGGTGAGGGCAGTGTCAGTGTGACAGTGGTGGGAGGAAAAATGGTCTCATCCTGAGAGAGGACAGCAAGTTCACACTCTTCAAAGCCAATACCAGCTTCCCAGGGCAGCACCTCAGTAATCTTAATAACCTGTTGGAGGAAAAAGGTTGCTGGACTGCTTGAAGCCTTGCAGGATAATTTGAACACTATTATCCAGATAAATTGAGAGGAGAGCGCGAGAGGTACTGTGCAGCATGGTGGCACAGTGGTTAGAACTGTTGCTTCACAGCACCAGGGACCCAGGTTCAATTCCCGGCTTGGGTCACTGTCTGTGTGGAGTTTGCACATTCTCCCCGTCTCTGTGTGGGTTTTCTCCGGGAGCTCCGGTTTCCTCCCACAGTCCAAAGATGTATGGGTTAGGTTGATTGGCCATGCTAAATTGCCCCTTAGTGTCCCAGGATGTTAAGGGGGGGGGGGGGGCCTAAGCAAGGAGTCAGAGGAAGGACACACAAGGATAAGAGCAAAAGCCAGAAAGGGAAATCAGAAAAGGGGTTGGCAGAGAAACCAATGGCCAGAATCAAACAGGGCCACATTGAAAGTAATGGGAATAGGACAAGGAATGCTAAAAAGACAAGTCTTAAGGCTTTATGACAGGCCATTTGCAATAAACTGGACAACTTAATTGTGCAAATAGATGTACTAGTGCTGGTGGCCATGGCCTCACCAATGGCCCTTTCTCTATTGTCCTGTATCACATTCACTCTGGCTGTTAAGTCATGCAGGTGTGCCTTTGTCCATCCTGATGCCTCCAATTGTGCCTCACCTTCTCCTCCTGCACTGCAGGGATTCTATGATTCTATTCTATGATTCAACGATTCCTGTAACTGAGAGGGAAGTCTGTCTGTGAGGATGGCGTGATAAGCTTGAGTGATGTGGCTGTCATAGTTGAATAGCTGGTAGCATGTGCAAACGGCGAGATGTGGGTGTGAGCTTGCCACCGCATAAGGGGGTGAGGGAAGCTAATGAACATCAGGTATGAGTCCTAACTGATAGAGGTTAATGGTAGCTGAGTGATGGGTCTATGGTTAATTGAACATTGGTTCAGGCTCGTGGTGGGATATCTGAATGTGTGTTTGTTGACCTTGATGATACATGTGAGGTTATTCAAGTTCTTGTGGCACTATATCCGGGGCCTTTAGGCTGAATTCCTGGCATTGACCTAGGCTCCCACTGTCTTCCCCTTAGTTGAAGGGTCAGTCACAAGAGAAATAGATTCAAGATGAGGGGCAGGAGGTTTAAGGGGGATATGAGGAAATATTTTTTACCCAGAGGGTGGTGACAGTCTGGAATGCGCTGCCTGGGCGGGTGGTAAAGGCGGGTTGCCTCCCATCCTTTAAAAAGTATTTGGATAGGAACTTGGCCCATCATAACATTCGGGGCTATGGGCCAAGTACTGGTAAATGGGATTAGATGGGAGGTCAGGTGTTTCTCACATGTCAGGCGCAGACTTGATGGGCCAAAGGGCCTCTTTCACACTGTATGATCCTATGATTCATCATGTGCCTCGAGAACCTCCTGCCTCCCTTCAGATATAGGACATCTCCTTTTCACCTCTTCCACCAATATGACCTCCGGTACAGCATCTGGAAATCTTGATGTATGCAGTCGCCCGCGGTGAGTCATTGTTGATTTTGAATTCATTCTCAATGATCTCAGCACCTCCAGCAGCCTTCTCTTTAGGAGGTACAGGCTGGTTTTAACTACAATTAGAAAGTAATTATATCAGACCTCCTGCTGCTACCTGCAGACAATAACAGCGCAGTTAGTGCTGACTGCATGCAGAAATCCCAATAATGAGAGGCTGCATAAAGTTGGTGTGCTGCCCTGCATTACACTGAAAGAACTTGGGTTAATCATGCATTACGATCCCTGCGCCTGTTTTCAGGGGCTATACAATTTAACCCCGTGTCTTCATTCTTGATCAGATAGCTCCCATTCGACAAAACAATTGTCTTGTCTTTTTCAAAACAAAAGGCACCCTAATCAAAGGATAGGCTTTACCTGTTTAACCCTTTCATCCTCTGATTCATAGCTGCCGCTTACTATTAGAGTCACTTGCAAAAGTGAGTGGGTAACTCTTTGGAGAATTATTGCTAACTCCTGTAAATGACTTAACCTGCTTGACAGCTTAGTCTGTTATGTAAGTGCATGATGTGACTGGAATTAACCACCTCTGGCATAATATAGATGAGCAATGGAAAACCTTATTCATGATCTGAAGGCAGGAAACTTGTCTATTGTTCATATGTTCCAGGATACTTTGTCCTCAAGGCACTTGCAGTTCATAAGAAGCACTGACTCGGGAGCTGGCTTTGTGTTGGACCTTTTGTAAAGCCTTCATAGTTTTTTAAAAATACTTTTTGAGCTTAAGTTTATTTATTGGTGTCATAAGTAGGCTTACATTAACACTGCAATGAAGTTACTGTGAAAATCCCCTAGTCGCCACACTCCGGATACACTGAGAGAGAATATTTTTCAGCATGGCCAATGTACCTAATCAGCACATTTTTCAAAACGTGGGAGCAAACCGGAGGAAAGCCATGCCAACACAGGGAGGGAGTGCAGACTCCGCGCAGACACTAACGCAAGCCGGGAACTGAAGCCAGGATCTGAACCCGGGTCTCTATTGAGGCAATAGTACTATTGCCACCATGATGCCCCCAACCCTGGACAACACTGTCTAGCAACCAGATAAAACCAGTCTCCCTCTTTCGTTTCACCGAACATGAGCAGTTGATCCTTCGCCCCATTTCACCAGCAATTTGTTCAATTCATAATTGAGTTCATTTCTTTGGCTAATGCACCTCAAGAAACTCTTAGCTGCAGACACCGTTGAAGAATAAGGAGAGAACTTTACACAGACTGATGTAATTTCATCAGATGTTAATCGCAGAATCCTGCTGTTTTCTGATCGGAGGTGTTGGAATAATAGGGCAATTCTGTTGATAGCACCTTCAGGGCCCTGCTTAAAATTCTAACCCTTTATAAAAGTCATTTGAACAGCAGATTGTAGATTGTATAGACTGTGGATAGGGTGTGATTAAGATTCAGATTGTCAGAACATATTAGTTGTTCCATATTTGAATATGAAATAAAGCAAATGAGGTTGAAATAAATTAATGAAACGGATGACGCACTATGAGCCTGCGGCTGCTTTTTAACATCGCTCAGATACAAATCATCATCTCTGCACATGTGCATAGACTGAATAACTGATGCTTGTATTTTGTGGCGATCTTACTGTCAGGAGTTACGCAGCATTCTTTAATTCATTGTGTATATGAGTTTGTCAGAATGAGGAATGACTGTACTGGGAAATGAGGCATTTGTTCCACTTTCTGCTCACTAACAGTATCTATTAGTGTTTGGGAAAGACATCATCTTTGGAGCTGTGTGCATGGGTGTTTGATGCTTTGAGGCAGATGTGTGACTTTGCAGATCTCTGCATTAGATCTGTGTTGGCACTGGAGCAGTACGAGTATAAATGTTATAGGGCTGAGTTTATGAATAAAAGACTCCCAGCATTAAGCCTTGTTGACTTGAAGCACTAATTGACATATCGGCACATACCAGCTCTTTGCTAGTATTGTCGTGTGCCTTTCGAAAACTGGCCTTGCCCTCAGGACATGACTGTAAGGTAGGTTGTTATTGCTTTACGATTGTAGGATTGCAGGGCCACTGAAGCTTTGGTCTATAAATTCTAGCTTCCACTTCAGTATCACAAGTACAGCTCTGTCCTCCTGTGAGACCATCTCCTTAAAGCCGAATGTTAGAGGTTCCAACTCCCAAATTGTTATCGCCTGCTACCTGCAAAGGCTATGCGGTTTCCCTAATTCCCATTCTCCAATGGCGGGAATGCTATCCAAATGAAGCAAAATCCCTCTCATTCCATGTATGGCTGGGGTGAGAGGGTTAAGCTAGGTGTGTCTTTATAACTCTGAAGAGACAAATCGTGGCTGTGTAGCACAGTGACAATTTGGATAAAAATCGTCAGGGGGGAAAAGAGATGACAAAATATGACCCTGTAGTACCCGTTTATTTTGACACCACGATATTATTTTGCCTCCAAAATGGCGGCCGTGATGCATGTGCACACTTCTGGTGTGAGCTGCAACAGATACCATTTTGGTGAGTGTGTATTGGTGAGTGTGTATTGTCTGCATTGCGCAGAGTAGGCAGATTGTGGTGTCGGATAATATGTAACACTGATTCGACATCAGTGTCGCCATTTTGGAATTCAATGCTCCAGTTAACATTCTCCCTTGAACACTTACGACTGAACATGCTTTCAGGAAGGACACTACCCCCCCCCCCCCCCCCCCACACCCCCCCACCATTTAAAGGAATCATCAGCTACTTTTAGATGAGTGTTTCTTTCTGCAATTGTATTTTTAGTGGTTTTTAACAGTTCTTTGAAACTGTTAGAATCTACAGGGAATAGCGTGGCACATGCTGAAGGATGGTGAAAACTAATTGCTCCCAGTCGTGGTTGGTAGGCATTCTCTTTCGACAAGGATGGGGAGAGCCGGAAAGGGACAAGCTGCTGGAAGAGGGAGGAGGGGAAATGGGATCATGGTTCTCAACGGGAGACCTTATCTGTCCAGGGTGTCCAGGTAGCAATTCCTCTACTGGAACCTCAGCAAGGAACGGAGTGCCACATGTTTCAGTAAGGGTGTCCCCACGGAAACCGGCCACCAGCTATGACCTCAGAGCAGGGCAAGGGCAGCAGGTTGAGGAAGTGACAGTGGACATGCATTTTCATATTTCTAGGTGCTTCCACATCTGTACGTCGACCGGTTTAGGAGGAAGAGGAGGAAGGGACAAGGCAAGAACATGGAAGACACCACGGTAAAAGAATGTTTGAGTCCACTCTAACATTCTCTTCAGAAGGACTGAGATGAACCTTCAGTGTCTGGAAAAAGCAGACAAGCTGTTAACAAAGAGAAATGCAACTCAACCGAATGCAAAAGTGAATCGAATGGAAATATCCAAGTAGCACTAGCATTCCTCCAAACACATCACCTCACATTTGTTCGGGTTAAATTCCATCTGCCATGTTTCAGCCCAAGTCTTCAGCTGATTTATATCCTGCTGTATCCTCTGACAATCCTCCTCACTATCCACTACTCCCTCAATTTTTGTATCTATCATCTGCAAATTTACTAATCAGACTACCTACATTTTCCTCCAAATCATTTTACATATATTACAAACAACAGAGGCCCCAGCACTGATTCTTGTGGAACACCGCTTGTCACAGACCTCCAGTTAGAAAAGTACCCTTCCACTGCTACTCTCTGCTTTCTCTGTCCAAGCCAGTTTTGTATCCATTTTACCAGCTCACCTCGGAACCCATCTGACTTCACCTCCTGTATCAGCCTGCCATGAGGAATCTTACCGAAGGCTTTACTAAAGTCCATGTATACAACATCCACTGCCCTGCCCTGGTCAATTTTTTCTTGTCACTTCCTCAAAGAACTCAATCAAGTTTGTGTGACATGACCTTCCCTTCACAAAGCCAGGCTGCCTATTGCTAATAAGCCTATTCTCTTCCAGGTGTGAGTACATCCTGTCCCTGAGAATCTTCTCCAATAATTTCCCCACCACTGATGTAAGGCTCACAGGCCTGTAATTTCCTGGATTGTCTCTTCTGCCCTTCTTAAACAGAGGAACAATGTGAGCTACTCTTCAATCCTCTGGTACCTCGCCCGTGGCTAAAGAGGATACAAAGATTTTGGCCAAGGCCTCAGCAATTTCTTCCCTCATCTCAATAAATTTTGAATTCAATAAAAAATCTTGAATTACAAATCTAATGCTGACCATGAAACCAACATCGATTGTCGTAAAAACCTATCTGGTTCATTAATGTCCTTCAAGGAAGGAAATCTATCACTCTTACCTGGTCTCGCCTACATGTGACTCCAGACTTACTGCCCTCTCAAGAGCAATTAGGGATGGGCAATAAATGCTGGCCCACCCAGCCAACTCATTCTGTATTTCAATGCATCATTTCATTGCTACTGATATTTCCAATGCAGCTTTTTCTAAAGTAATATTCAATGTTCTTTTTAGCTCCTCAGGTTGTTCCATGGTGATATATTGATTCTTCAAGTAATCTTCCAGTGTCCTAACTTCTTTGCGTGCCTTTCTTGCCACTGTTTTGCCTGACTCTACATCTGGTTGAGTTTCCCAATCTCCTGCTTTGAATTGCCAAATGTAAAACCAAGGGTCATTATTTCCCACTGCTACTTTTGTGTTGTCTCTGAAGTTTCTTTGTTCAGATCTTGAACAGCTTGGTTGATTGAAGGTTTCAGTTCATTGTGCCTTTTCAAAGGTATATACTCCGCTTGAATCTTGTACTTTAAATCTTCCAGTTCAGCTCTGATGTGAACATTTTTCTGTAGAACAACTTAATTTACATTTTGCACCTTTTGCTTCTTTTGAGTTAACTCAGATAGCTTTCCTTCCCTCACAGCAATCTGCTCACTCCGCACAACCATCTGCTGTTGCAGGTTGGATACTGTCAGCATTTTCAAAAGATCTCTATTCAGCTTTTGATTGCATTTCAGTCACTTATTTTCTTCTGCACTAAACACTTCAGCTCATGTGTGTTGTTGCACTGATATGGTCTATAGCCATCTTGAGGTTTAATTGGATATTGTCTCCCGCTCTCTGGGTTTTTCTTTGCTTCCCTTTTGCTGGGGTTTTCTGTTGTCCTTGTTCTGGAGTCTTTATTACCCTCTCTCTAGAGTATTTTGCTGCTCTGCCTCTGTGATCTTTTGTTGCCTTTGGAGTTTTAACGGGGTTAAAACCGATAAGACACCAAAGGTGTGCTAAATTTCCCTCCAGGGTCTGCGGTCTCCACAACTTGGAGTTTAAGATATCTGTCAAAGCCTTTAATATCTTGCCAAATATTGTTGAATATTGATCTATACGTTGGCTGTTGAGTACTTCACCTGCAAATGAACCGAAGATGAACAAAAACTTATCAGCTTGTGTGTTTCCTGATTCCTGTAAGCTAAATGTTGTTTTTGGTCTGGTTGAGTTATTTCTTTATCCAAAATTAAGTTGGCTCATCTAATTTTCTGCCCATTGCTATTTATTTATCTTGTGGGCACAGCTTTAAAAGTCATTGCCCCTTTAAGGCTATCAGTGCAGTCACCATTTTATTTACCTCAGTCTGTCCGCAGCCTATTGATTTCACTCTCTGAGAGTTTTCCACGCATCTATGATTTTGGCAGGCTCCCTTACGATCGGCAGTTTAGTTTTTCTTAAGCTTTCTAAACTTTTAAATCTTCTCCTTTTAAGAAGGAAACTGCAGTAATTTCTTACATTCTACTCTGCAGGTTTCTTTCTTTTTTTTAATATTTCACACTCTGGGAGATTTGGCAGCCTTGCGTTCCGATGGGAACCCTTTTATTTATTAAACTTAGAGCAGCTGTGTTTCTTGTTGTTAGCTCTGCTTGACGGAAAGGGCTTTTTTAAAAACTGTTTTTTTAACAAACTGCATCAAGTTTTTACACAGCGGCAATTCATTCCAATAAGGTAAGAGCGAATGAAAAAGGTTTCCTTCCTCTTAAACACTGCAGGCATTTTCATTTTTTCTTCACTGTGCTTTCGTTAATTCTGCTGTTTTTCTTCTTAAACTTTAAACGTTCTTTAACTTCAGCCCGGCCACCATGTATTATGCTGCCACTGTGCAATATTCTGAGTGGCATGGACAGAGTGGATAGTCAGGTGCTCTTTCCTAGGGTGGAAAAGTCAAGTACTCGGGGAGACAGGTTTAAGGTGCGTGGGGAAAAGTTTAGAGGAGATGTGCGAGGCAAGTTTTTTACACAGGAGGGTGGTGAATGGCTGGAACATGCTGCTCAGTGAGGTGGTGGGAACAGGTACGATAGCGGCATTTAAGGGGCATCTAGACAAATACATGAATAGGATGGGAATGGAAGGATACAGACTCCATAAGTGCATACGGTTTTAGTTTAGGCAGGCATCATGATCGGTGCAGGCTTGGAGGGATGAAGAGCCTGTTCCTGCGCTGTACTGTTCTTTGTTCTTTCTAGATCCATTCTGCTCTTTCAGCTGCCCTCTGGGTGTTGAACACTGGAGCTACTGCATAATCGAAAATTATGCACCTTTCTTGTAATTTTGCTCACCCTCTTGTGAGCTGACCTGTTTCTTTGACTCTTCGTCACTTGGAGTCTTCAATTTGTTTCATATTTTTGCTCACTCAGCTTTGTGATCTGACCAGGTTTTTGTGCTTGCATCACTCTGGAACTTGATACTTCATTTGTAGTTTTCTCGCACGTTCTGTGATTTGACCAGATTTTTTTTAAACTCGGCATCCTTCAAGGGCCTTGCAATGGACTTCCGCTCACTCTGGTGGATTCCCCAACTTCTAATTCTGTAACAAAACTTATTCAACTGTATCTTCAATTTTTCTTTTTAGGCACACTTCTCTCTGGTCTAGCATCAGTGCTTTTAGTCTTTCTTATCTTGGGATTCTGTTTTTCTTCACTGTGCTTTCCTTCGTTAATTCTGCTGTTTTTCTTCTTAAACTTTAAACATTTTTCAACTTCAGCCCAGCCACCATGTATTATGCTGCCACTGTGCAATATTATGAGTGGCATGGACAGAGTGGATAGTCAGATGCTCTTTCCTAGGGTAGAAAAGTCAAGTACTAGGGAATATAGTTTTAAGGTACATGGGGAAAAGTTTAGAGGAGATGTGTGAGGCAATTTAAAATGCAACCTTTCATATCAATGCCAATCTCCATGTTGTGACATGATGCCACCACTGAGCACCATACAGCATACTGAATTTGCTTGTAGTGTCTCAGTGTTGAGATCTTGAAACTTGTATGGTTAAACATGAACCATTTGTTGTTAGTCTTTCACTTTAAACCATTCCAAGTTAATGCCATGATTGGTGCTACCTCTCCCATGCCCGTTGCTATTGCAGTATCTTACCATGTGATGCTATACATCATACAATGGGCAGTGCTATTTTCCAGTGCCATATTAATCCTTGCTCTGCTGAGCATCTTTTAATTAAAATAACATGCAGATATATAATAAAACAATGTCCTAGACCCAACCATCTTCAGCTGCTTCATCAATAACCTTCCCTTCATCAAAAGGCCAGAAGTGGGGATGTTCTCTGATGATTGCATAGTGTTCAGCACCATTTCTGACTCCTCAGATGCTCAAGCAGTCTGTATCAATATGTACTATGACCTGGACAATATTCAGGCCTAGGCTAACAAGTGGCAAGTAACATGCATGCCACATCAGTGCCAGTCAATAGCCATCTCCAACAAGAGAGTATCCAACCATTTACTCTGGACGTTCAGTGGCATTACCATCGCTGAATTATCAGCAATCAACAACTGATGACCTCGGAGCATAGTCCGAGGCCAATGATGGCCTTGAATTATGCTCCAACTTGTCCTGCAAGAGAAAGGGAAGTGTGTTGGTGGGATACGACATTTGAAAATAAATTAACTGACCTTGACCATTTACGCAGGCCATTCAATATTTTACAGCATTGTATCCAGATCCTCAGGACTTGACTCCTGCCATTGACCACTTTGGCTATCTTTGCCCAGTGCCTTTACAAAATTTATCTGGAGGACATTCTGGTCTGGCCCCCTGTGGATAGATCACCCTTTTCCTCCTCCTCTCGACCTTGGAGCATCCTCTTTTCCTGTTGCACCATAATTTGCTCTTCCTCCTGATCAGATTCTCTTCCGCAAACTGTTCCAGCACGTTCTCCAGTGAGAATGCATCTTCCCTTTAAGAGATGCAGTCTGACTTTAAATCCAGTCTAGCTTGAAATGGTGCCAACTGTGCACAAAAATGGACCTCCTGCTCAGGTGGGCAGCTATTCAACATTATATTTAGCACATTGCACCAAGCTGGCAGGCTGCCTGTATCAAAGGCAACGGTCACGGTGTAATCACGCAACATCTTTCCGTTCACCTTTCTGGGGGTTAATGAATTTTGGGCAGTACTGACTATGGGAGCATTGGCGAAAACTAATAAAATGTTAAAATTGAAAGCATGATACTTGAATGCACCGAGTATCCGCAAGGCAAACTGGAAAATGAGGGGAATAATCTTATACATCCCTGACATGTTTGCAGTCTCTGTCTCTCTATTGAAATGTTAATGTAGGGCAGCAATCCATTGTGCAAGTTGCTGTCTTTATTTTTCTTAGTTCATCTTCAAGTTTTATTTCTTTCCCCACTGGTCGTGTTTCATTAATCCACAAAACAACACAAGGCTCTAAATTAAGTTTAAGTTCATTTATTAGTGTCACACATAGGCTTACATTATCACTGCAACGAAGTTACTGTGAAAATCCCCCAGTCGCCACACTCCGGCATTTGTTCGGGTGCACTGAGGGAGAATTTAGCTTGGCCAATGCACCTAACCAGCACGTCTTTCAGACTACGGGAGGAAACCGGAGTACCCGGAGGAACTCCACTTAGACGTGGGGAGAACATGCAGAGTCCACACAGACGGTGACCTAAGCTGGGGATGGAACCTGGTTCCCTGGCATTGTGAGGCAGCAGTGTTAACCACTGTGCTACCGTACAGCCAAATATATGCAGCCAGTCCCCGCAACACAGGGAGTGAGGAGCGAATGGGGATGTAGTACTGATCTCACCGTGGATTCACCATATCCATGCTTCAAGATGGCGCCGGTGCATGGCGCCTCTTTGCGAGCTACGTATGGTATGATTTGTATGGCTAGCACACAAAACAGTACTTTTCACTGCATATCGATACATAGAACATAGAACATAGAAAGCCACAGCACAAACAGGCCCTTCGGCCCACAAGTTGCGCCGATCACATCCCCACCTCTAGGCCTATCTATAGCCCTCCATCCCATTAAATCCCATGTACTCATCCAGAAGTCTCTTAAAAGACCCCAACGAGTTTGCCTCCACCACCACCGACGTCAGCCGATTCCACTCACTCACCACCCTCTGAGTGAAAAACTTACCCCTGACATCTCCTCTGTACCTACCCCCCAGCACCTTAAACCTGTGTCCTCTCGTGGCAACCATTTCAGCCCTTGGAAATAGCCTCTGAGAGTCTACCCTATCCAGACCTCTCAACATCTTGTAAACCTCTATCAGGTCACCTCTCATCCTTCGTCTCTCCAGGGAGAAGAGACCAAGCTCCCTCAACCTATCCTCATAAGGCATGCCCCCCAATCCAGGCAACATGTGACAATAATAAATCAAATCAAGTCAAATAAAGGATGAGGTGAAAGTTGTATGGAGAAAGGTTCTTAGCTCAAATATCAGAATGTAAAAGAATGTCAGTCTGAAAAAATGAAGGGCAGAAATCACCAAGCGTACAAATTAGGAGCAGGAATAGGCAATTTGTCTCCTCAAGCCGAATGGTAACCAGAGTGTTGGACATAAATCGGGAAAATAGGAGTGCATATAACAAGGTTAATGCAGTAGTCAGAGTCAGAGATTTGCAGCATGGACACAGGCCCTTCGGCCCAACTTGTCCATGCTGTCCTTTTTTTAAACCATTAAGCTAGTGTCAATTGCCCGCACTTGGCCCATATCCCTCTATACCCATCTTACCCATGTGACTGTCTAAATGCTTTTTAAAAGACAAAATTGTACCCGCCTCTACTACTACCTCTGGCAGCTTGTTCCAGACACTCACCACCCTCTGCGTGAAAAAATTGCCTCTCTGGACCCTTTTGTATCTCTCTCATCTTACCTTAAACCTATACCCTCTAGTTTTAGACTCCCCTACCTTTGGGAAAAGATGTTGACTATCTAATTGATTTGTGCCCGTCATTATTTTATAAACCTCTATAAGTCCTGGGGAGTTTTAGCCTCCAAACAGACTGAACAAGCCAAAATGTGCAAAAGTGGATTGGAGGATTGTCATGCATGGGTCTAACAAGCAACACCCAGAATGTAACAAAACTAACAGGTAGAAGCCACCAGCATTTAAAAAGGCATTTCAGAGAATGTGAATCCCCCCCGAGATTAGCAGTTTTCGACAGACCAGGAGAATACAGCATGGTAGCACAGTGGTTAGCAGTGCTGCTTCACAGCTACAGGGACCTGGGTTTGATTCCCGGCTTGGGTCACTGTCTGTGTGGAGTTTGCACATTCTCCTCGTGTCTGCGTGGGTTTCCTCCGCGTGCTCCGGTTTCCTCCCACAGTCCAAAGATGTGCGGGTTAGGTTGATTGGCCATGCTAAAATTGTCCCTTAGTGTCCTGAGATGCATAGGTTAGAGGAATTAGTGGGTGGGATATGGGGGTAGGGCCCGGGTGGGATTGTGGTCGGAGCAGACTCGATGGGCCGAATGGCCTCTTTCTGTACTGTAGGGTTTCTATGATTCTATAATACATCATCCTGCTCATTAGAAACACCTTCATTCGACGATTGAACCATCAAGGGGAGGCATGCACATATGTTCATCTTTTTAGAACCACAGAAGCTGAGGGGACAGATAGCAAATATACAGAGAGAACCATCAAAGGGAAAAATTGCATAAGTGCCAAATTTTTATGGAATCAGAGAGGCAGTTTCTATCCAGCAGCTTGTAAGCTGGTTCTAGCTAACAGACCAGAAACACAAGTGCAGAAACCTTCATGGAGGCAGTTTCAACCATATATTCGCTCGCCTTTACTTATAGACCTATCAAAGTGGATGTTGTTTGGGAAGAGGGAAGTCCTGAAAGAGTTCAGATTTCATAAATGTACTTCAAAAGGGGTAATGTCTATATACACTGTGTGAGTCTGTTTAGTAGTTCTATACATAACTGTCTTAGATCGTTATAGTCCTGTTTGTGTATGTTTGATTTGATTTGATTTATTATTGTCACATGTATTAGGATACAGTGAAAAGTATTGTTTCCTGCTCGCTATACAGACAAAGCCTACTGTACATAGAGAATGAAAGGAGAGAGTGCAGAATGTAGTGTTACAGTCATAGCTAGGGTGTAGAGAAAGATCAACTTAATGCAAGGTAGGTCCATTCAAAAGTCTGATGGCAGCAGGGAAGAAGCTGTTCTTGAGTCAGTTGCTACATGACCTCAGACTTTTGTATCTTTTTCCCAACAGAAGAAGGTAGAAGAGAGAATGTCCGGGGTGCGTGGGATCCTTAATTATGCTGGCTGCATTTCCGGGGCAGTGGGAAGTGTAGACAGAGTCAATGGATGGGGAGGCTAGTTTGCATGATGGAGCAGCTGGTTCGCGTGATGGGGAGGCTGGTTTGTGTGATGGTGAGGCTGGTTTGCATGATGGAGCGGCTGGTTTGCGTGATGGAGCGGCTGGTTTGCGTGATGGAGCGGCTGGTTTGCATGATGGAGCGGCTGGTTTGCGTGATGGAGCGGCTGGTTTGCGTGATGGAGCGGCTGGTTTGCATGATGGAGCGGCTGGTTTGTGTGATGGTGAGGCTGGTTTGTGTGATGGGGAGCTGGTTTGCCTGATGGTGAGGCTGGTTTGCCTGATGGTGAGGCTGGTTTGCGTGATGGGGAGGCTGGTTTGCCTGATGGAGCGGCTGGTTTGTGTGATGGAGCGGCTGGTTCGTTTGATGGGGAGCTGATTTGTGTGATAGGGAGGCTGGTTTGTGTGATGGAGCAGCTGGTTTGTGTGATGGGGAGCTGATTTGTGTGATGGGGAGCTGATTTGTGTGATGGAGCGGCTGGTTTGCGTGATGGAGCGGCTGGTTTGTGTGATAGGGAGGCTGGTTTGTGTGATGGAGCGGCTGGTTTGTGTGATAGGGAGGCTGGTTTGTGTGATAGGGAGGCTGGTTTGTGTGATAGGGAGGCTGGTTTGTCTATGTGTGTCTTTTCCTTATTGTAATAAATAGTTTTTAATAAGTGATATACTACAACTGGGCTGGTTACTTTCTCACTGAGTCTTGCACGTGACCCCTCACACCATTCCTGTAAACTGCATTATACGCCGCACGAACCAGTGATCCAGGTTGGGACACCCTGGCAGGTGAAATCAGCTGGGTTCATGGCAAGGCTGGATTCACTGAATGATTTCAATTGCTCCACCGTTAGTGGTTGTACCTGAGCCTTAACCTCTGGAATTCCTGCCCTAAACCCCTCCACCTCACCTTCCTCATTGAAGATATTCCTCGAAACCTAATTCTTCGAACAAGCTTTTGGTCATCTCATCTGTTGAATATCTTCTTATGCGGCTTGGTGTTTTATTTTGTTGTACAATGGACCTGTGACGTTTTAATTGCATGGAAGTCGCAACATAAACATGAATTGTCGTTGGCTGCAGAAAATTTCCAGCCGTCTAGCCCTTGATTCTTAAGTTAAAGGACTGATTTCCAGTACATATTTAATTTCTTTCCCCCAGCATGTTCCTCTGATTCAGAATCATCGATACAGCCTGTACCTGATTAGAATGCGAAAATCAGGTTATTTTTGCATATTTGAATTTACGAGAAAGATGTGCGTAATCTTTTTTTAATGATATGAACAATGAACACAGTGTCAGGCCTGAGGGGCAGGTCATCAGTTCACCAGGTGTCCTGACTGCAGTTGCTACCATAACGTACAATAATGACATGCACAATACTGCTCTTCAACTAATTTACAAAGTTAGCGATGTGGTGATGAATTTGAATAGAAGTGAAGATGTAAATTTTATTAAGGTGATTAGATCTTGTTAAACAATGATGGACTCGCGCTGCCGAGGAGAGTATTAAATGCCGGGAAAGACACTATGATGTGCATCCATAACTTTGCCATAATATGCATCATAAAGTTAATACGATTTTACCATATATCCAACTGTACAAAATTAAATTGCCACAATCTAAAGCTTCAGCGGTTCATTAACATAAATTATTGGGGTTCATTTCTTGCTGCTGGTACTACGTTGTAGCTGGTAGCAATTTACCAGTTAGTTTAATTTAAAGCATTAATAATGTAAGTTTGCACATTCCACCATCGGTTTCACGTGGGCACATGTATTGCGATAGTGATAACTGCAAAGTGGTCAGTGGTCATTACTCCTCTGAAATAGACAGCAACTTCTGGAGTCTGCAGATGCAGAGTTAAATCTAGGAACTGCTGTCTGTGATTCTACGTGTCTCCGCAGAGTGTACTGTTGAAATTGCCTGTTGCCCTTTCAAGTCAGAGGAGAAACTTCTGCCGGATCAGCCGTTCTGCGGAGCACACATCTATCAAGCAAGTGCCATATGAAAAGCCTGCAAAGGACAGCACGATCATCAGTTTCCCCGAGGAAAGGATACATCAACTGGACAGGGCACCGAGTTTTTATCCAGCTGGCAGGGTTGTCTGGAGACCAGTGATCATCGATGGCAACGGTGGGATTAGAGTTTCTTTTATCAATTCCCCTGCTTTCAGAAGGAGATGGATTTCCTTCTGCTAATGTTCATAGGTTATCTGACCATATAAACATTATTATGTCCAGTGAAAGCCTGTTATCCAGAAACGGCCATGAGGCTTGTTTCTCTGCAGTTTGAAATGCGCAAGTACTGAGTGGTAGTATGAAATCCTCCAAACTCTCTTCACTGCCCTTTCCCCAGATTCCTGGCTTGAACCACTAAGAGCCATCCCCTACAGTCACCCCGGTACCCGCTCTCTCTTTAATGTTAGCGGTTATGCGCTCGCTTTGATTCCTCTTAGATAGCCAACATCTTTTCCAAAGGTAAGGGAGTCTAAAACTAGAGGGCATAGGTTTAAGGTGACAGGGGAGAGATACAAAAGGGGCAATTTTTTCACACAGAGGGTGGTGAGTGTCTGGAACCAGCTGCCAGAGGTGGTAGTAGAGGTGGGTACAATTTTGTCTTTTAAAAAGCATTTAGACAGTTACATGTGTAAGATGGGTATAGAGGGATATGGGCCAAGTGCAGGTAATTGGGACTAGCTTAGTGGTGAAAAAAAGGACGCATGGACAAGTTGGGCCAAAGGGCCTGTTTCCATGCTGTAAACCTCTAGGACTCTATGACAGAGCAGATATCCAGCTGTTAGAATTGACAGAGCATTCAGGGGGGCTGTTGCTTTTGGTCACTTAACAATCCTCCTCGTGATCATTCCAATGCAGTATGTGGACTGTTGCACTTGCCCCAGTCCTGGTTCTGTGAACTCTTCAGAATTCTTCCCTCTCGTGGTGCAAGCTATTTTGTTCCCAGCAAAAAGCTTTTCCGCAATAAGTTATTATGAATTATTATGAATGAGGGTAGCAGGCCTGGAGACTTCAGTCCTGGGCCCACTCATAGGGTGTAAATCTTCATTTTGATAATTTATTACTCAGCACGGAGCTGATGGCGCCGGAAATCACGGAGGCTGTGGCGCCCAGCGGGGAGCCTGCTAAATGGCCTCCGCTTGAGCAGCGGAGAATCTGGGAGAATCGCCCCCATTCTAGTTCATGATTCTTTTACTTTTACCATCTGTACTATATTTCAGTAATAATGGGCTGAATTCTTCATTTTTTGGGGCTAAATGTGGTGATGGGCAGTTCTAGCGGGGTCATTCCCTCTGGCTGGAATGGAGTGAACCCGTGCCCAATTCCGTGCTTGGAGCCTAATTGTGACGCTACTGTGCCTTTAAGAAATGTATTTTAATCATGCTCTCTGCAGTTTTTTTCAAGCAGGCCTGGAATTTTTGGTTTTGATGTTGTGCTGCCTGTGCCAGTATCTTTTATTGTTGCTGAAGCAACATAATGGGCATCTTATTTATTTTTAACCTGACCTAATGCAGTGTCCTGGAGTTTTATAACCCTTTTGGGAATTGTTGATTTGTGACCAATTGGCAGGTCTTTGGACAGTTTTCTTTTCTCACAGGAGAAATCCAAAGTTTTTACTTTCATTTTAAGTTTCTTTTTAAAGTTTAAAGTTCATTTATTAGTGTCACAAGTAGGCTTACATTAACACTGCAATGAAATTGCTACGAAAATCCCCTCGTCGCCACACTCTAGTGCCTGTCCGGGTACACTGTGGGCGCATTTAGTATGGCCAATGCACCTAACCAGCACGTCTTTCGGACTCTGGGAGGAAATCGGAGCACTCGGAGGAAAAGCCAGGCAGACACGGGGAGAATGTGCAGACTCCGCACAGACAGTGACCCAAGCTGGGAATTGAACCCAGGTCCCTGGTTGTGTGAGGCAGTAGTGCTAACCACTGTGCTACCATGCCAGCCCCAACACATTGATGGAACGGTAGCCTTTGTGGTTTATAAACATTAGGGGCTGCTGCCATGGAGCCCATAGAGCCACATGGCTGCAGTCTGTTGCTCTTGGGAAGCCTGAAAAGGCAGCAGAGCAAATGAATCCTACAGCCTGGCTATCGTCATCCGGAACAAACCTTACACAATGATGGGCGTTGATCACCTCCGTCATGCAGCAATGTGTTGCAGACTGAAAGATAATGCACAAGTCCCCTGTTGACCCCGAGGCAACATCACCTTCAAAGCCACTGGCAGGGGATAACCTCCAACCTGATGTGGCACCAGGTCTTCACAAAACATGTCACATATGTGATGAATCAGGTCTCTGGACAATCGCAGGCATGTCTGCCGCTGCCTCTCATCATTTGTAAGTAAGATGCTCTTCAATGATAAACCGTCAGCCTGGTGAGTTGCCTCCGCTGTCCGGGTCTCTCCTGCTCATCCTCCTGTTCATGTTCAGGCTCACGTTGGCCAAGTCCCCCAGGCCGTGCCATGTGGTGATACCTTGCCCTCATTTGCTTCCTCCATTGAATGAGGACTCTGTAAAATGTAATATTGAGCCCTGGGATCCATTAGTCCTTGCGCCTTTTCCTTATTTTATACATCAAACACTGCAATGGTTAAAGGACCCAGAAAGGGAACCTCTGATTGCGAGTCCTAGGGGAGTTGTGGGGGGCCCATATCTTTGGGTGCCTTGATTGCATTGTGTCTGATGCAGCCTTACCCCTGAGGCAGAAGCAACAGATATTCCACAGATATGACATCTGGAGCCTTCTGGGGAGTGAGAAGGTGTGAATAAAAAGATTAAAGCAAAGTAGGTCTGTACTTCATTCTTTAAAGTGACATACCAATGACCTTTCAGTTGTTGATGGTCAATGAGTGGAATCCATTTGGCCACTGATGAATGACATTCATTGTTAACCCATGACTCCCCTTCACTGATATGATGTAACTGTGCCCCTTTAATTCTAAGGCTGCATTCATACCTTAGATTCTGTCGATGTTGAAACTTTAATGTGACGCTTTTGAGTTCTGCCTTTCCCTTTAACAGCACTGAATGAAATTACTGACTTACTGCTGTTTACTGTGCAGCGAGATTCTCTCTTTTGTAACTGACCTGAATCCTATCCACTGTGGTGGCATCAACAAGTCAGTGCCCAGCCAAAATAAGAAGCCCCAAAACCCAGTTTAATGGTCCCCCCATACTGCCTCATATCCCTCCTGGACAAAACCAATCTTACTTTCAGTTTTGCTCAGTACCATTGTTTAAGATAGTGCTGCTGTACCTGTACCTACCCCTGTACCTCAGGACCCAGTTAAAGTTAAAGTTTATTTATTAGTCACAAGTAGGCTTACATTAACATTGCAATGAAGTTACTGTGAAATTCCCCTGATTGCCACACTCTGGCGACTGGTCGGGTACACTGAAGAAGAATTTAACACGGCCAATTCACCTAACCAGCACAGCTTTCAGACTGTGGGAGGAAACTGGAGCACCCGGAGGAAACCCACACAGATACAGGAAGAACGTACAAACTACACACAGACAGTGACCCAAGCCGGGAATTGAACCCGGGTCCCTGGCGCTGTGAGGCAGCAGTGCTAACCTCTGTGCCACCGTGCCACCCACTCTCTCCCTCACCCTCACTGGAGCTTCATGATGTTCAGGTAGAACTGTTTTCTCTTATTCTCCAACCTCCCCAACTGATACTAGCTCTGCTCATTGTTGTGGTGAACACTCCGATGCTCACCTAAACCCACCACCTGCAAGGTGCCCTATACCCCACGTAGACCCTTACCCACTCCATCTGGAGGCTGTGTGTACCATTAACTACAGAGTGAACCCCTCCACGAGCGCTTTACATACCTACCCCTGTGTTATGTCTTCCCTATCTACAGGCTGTAGATTCTCCAGTGACCATCACCATTCCCCCTGCAGTTCAGTACAGAGGCTGCCAAGCCCAGGGACTATGTGACCTTGCACATCAAGCAATGCTTTTCCCTTATGGAGTACACAGCCCTTGCCCCTCCCTGGGGTCCACCATGCTTCCAATGATTGCCCCTGCTGTCTGCCCGCTGCTCACCCGCACTGCCTCCTATCTCTGACTGTGAAGTTCCCATGGTCTCCTGGACTGCCTGTCATCTGTGAGTCCTTTCCATTTCACAGGTAGAATGTCTATACTCTGTGACCCCGTTGTCTGTCAGCCCCTGAACTTAAACGAGTACATAGTTCCCATTTCCAAAGAGGAGTAAGGACAATGGTTACTGTCCCAACAGCCCTGACTTCTGTGCTGGTGTGAACTATCCCCTTATTCTGCAGTCTGCATCCCCTTCCAGTAAACAGTGCAGTATCCCTTTGACTCCCTTGTTTGTCAAGGTTTCATGCAGCCTTGTTGAGGCTCAGCTTCCCAGCCCTCGGCCTTCCCCCTATCCTCTGCTGTTCGTTATCCTCATCCACCTCCTTGTTCCTCCCTCTGTTGGCAGGCCTCCTCACTCTTCCTCCCTCGCCTTTGCCCAGCCATCCCTTTTTTTATTCATTCATGGGACACAGGTGTCGCTGGCTGGCCATCCCTATTGCCCATCCCTTGAGATGGTGGTGAGCTGCCTTCTTGAATCGCTGCAGTCCATGTTCTGTGGGTTGACCCACAATGCGATTAGGGAGGGAATGTTAGGATTTTGACCCAGCGACTGCGAAGGAACGGAGATATATTTCCAAGTCAGGATGGTGAGTGTCTTGGAGGGCAACTTGCAGGTGGTGGTGCTCCCATATATTTGCTGCCCTTGTCCTTCTAGATGGAAGTGGTCATGGGTTTGGAAGGTGCTGTCTAAGGATCTTTGGTGAATTGCCGCAATGCATCTTGTAGATAGTTCACACTGCTGCTACTGAGCATCGGTAGAGATGGTACCAATCAAGCGGGCTGCTTTTTCCTGGATGGTGTCAAGCTTCTTGAGTGTTGTTGGAGTTGCACCCATTCAGGCAAGTGGGGGGTATTCAATCACACTCCTGACTTGTGATTGTAAATGGTGAATAGGCTTTGGGGAGTCAGGAGGTGAATTACTTACTGCAGTATTCCTAGCCTCTGACCTACTCTTATAGCCACTGTGTTTATGTGGTGAGTCCAGTTGAGTTTCTGGTCAATGGTAACCCCAAGGATGTTGACAGTGGGGGATTGAGTGATGGCAACACCATCGAATGTCAAGGGGCAGTGGTTAGAGTGTCTCTTATTGGTGACGGTCATTGCCTGGCATTTGTGTGGCACAAATGTTACTTGCCACTTGATAGCCCAAGCCTGGATTTTGTCCAGATCTTGTTGTATTTGAACGTGGACTGCTTCAGTATCTAAGGAGTCGCGAATGGTGCTGAACATTGTGCAATCATCGGCGAACATTCCCACTTCTGACCTTATGATGGAGGGAAGGTCATTGATGAAAAAGCTGAAGATTGTTGGGCCTAGGACACTACCCTGAGGGACTCCTGCAGAGATGTCCTGAAGCTGAGATGACTGACCCTCCACAACCACAACCATCTTCCTATGTACCAGGTAGGACTCCAACGAGCAGAGAGTTTGCGCCCTGATACCCATTGATTCCAGTTTTGCGAGGGTTCCTTGATGCCACAATTGGTCGAATGCAGCCTTGATGTCATGGGCAGTCACTCTCACCACACCCTCTCACCTTTGTCAGCCCCATCCTCACCTCGCACCCCACCCTTTCAGTCTGTCATCTGAGTCCCACAGCAAAGTACTGTCTAGATATACAATGGTGTCAGGCACCAGGAGCAGAAGATCCCTGCACTCCCCAACCCCAGGTGCAGTACTGATGCAAGTCGGTAAAATGGGAAGATCCATGAGTCCAGCAGTTTGATGCTGCCCATCAAGACCAGATTAGCGTGGAGCTGGAAGGCATGAGTTAGCCTGCCCCAGCAGAGTGGCATTCAGCACAACAGGAGTGGTGCAGTACTACAGCAGGTAAGCTATGTCTGTTGCACTCACCTTGAAGTCTTGGTCCGTCTTGGGCACTGTCACTTGTTTTCAAACTGGTTTGAGGCTGACGTAATTTCCCACTGGAATTAGAAGGCATGGAAAGATTCTGGAAAGCGACTGTTTCAATGAACATTGCTAAGATGCAAATAGCAATCACACCAACAGGCAGTGGGAAAGCCAAGCCATCATTAACCCGCCGCTGGGAGAATTGAGTGATTTTATGCCGGCAGGTTTTTGCCTTTTTGACTCTTGTTAGATTCTCCACTCCGACCAAACTCGCCGCAGGCGAGATGGAAGAATTGGTAACCCCAAAGATGTTGACAGTGGGGGATTCAGTTATGGTAACACCATCGAATGTCAAGGTGCAGTGGTTAGAATGTCTCTTATTGGTGATGGTCATTGCCTGGCATTTGTGTGGCATGAATGTTACTTGCCACTTGATAGCCCAAGCCTGGATTTTGTCCAGATCTTGTTGTATTTGAACATGGACTGCTTCAGTATCTAAGGAGTCGCGAGGTGTCAAGGTGGGTGTGTTTGGAAGTCAATCTCATATCATACAACTCCATTATTTTGATCCTGAGTGCAGCAGAAATGCGAGACTTTTGATCTGATTTGATTTATTATTGTCACATGTATTAGTATACAGTGAAAAGTATTGTTTCTTGTGCGTTATACAGACAAAGCATACCGTTCATAGAGAAGGAAACAAGAGAGTGCAGAATATAACGTTACAGTCATAGCGAGGGTGTAGAAAAAGATCAGCTTAGTGCGAGGTAGGTCCATTCACAAGTCTGACGGCAGCAGGGAAGAAGCTGTTCTTGAGTCAGTTGGTCCATGACCTCAAACTTTTGTATCTTTTTCCCGACAAAAGAAGGTGGAAAAGAGTATGCTCAGGGTACGTGAGGTCCTGGCTGCTTTTCCAAGGCAGCGGGAAGTGTAGAGGGAGTCAATGGATGGGAGGCTAGTTTGAGTGATGGATTGGGCTACATTCATGACCTTTTGTAGTTCCTTGCGGTCTTGGGCAGACCAGGAGCCACACCAAGCTGTGATACAACCAGAAAGAATGCTTTCTATGGTGCATCTGTAAAAGTTGGTGACAGTCGTAGCTGACATGCCAAATTTCCTTAGTCTTCTGAGAAAGTAGAGGCGTTGGTGGGCTTTCTTAACTATAGTGTTGGCATGGGGGGGGGGGGGGGGGAACCAGGACAGGCTGTTGGTGATCTGGACACCCAAAAACTTGAAGCTTTTTCCCGATGGTAGAAGGTGGAAGAGAGAATGTCTGGGGTGCGTGGGGTCCTTAATTACGCTGGCTGCTTTTCCGAAGCAGCGGGAAGCGTAGACAGTGTCAGTGGATGGGGGGCTGGTTTGCGTGATGGACTGGGCTTCATTCACAACTGTAAACACCAGTGGGCCACTTCTTTCTAAACAGTTAGCTCAGTGAAAGCCATGTCCTTTAAGGCAGTTCAGACAGCATAATCTCCAAAGTGTCATGGGAAAGTTGTGCTTTCATTTTTCATTGCCTCCATTATACTAGCAGCTAAAGTGGTTCCGAGAGGAAAAAAAAGTACACTCTCCTTTAAAGGCCAGCAATAAATACACTCTCCTTAAATACCATTAATACTATTGGATAAATGTGCTGCTCTAAAAGGGCGACACGGTGGCACAGTGGTTAGCACTCACAGTGCCAGGGATCCGGGTTCGATTCCGGCCTCGGGTCACTGTCTGTGCGGAGTTTGCACATTCTCCCCGAGTCTGCATGGGTTTCCTCCGGGTGCCCCGGTTTCCTCCCACAGTCCAAAAATGTGTGGATTAGGTGGATTGGCCATCCTAAATTGCCCCTTAGTGTCAGGGGGACTAGCTAGAGGAGTTATGAGGATAGGACCTGTGTGGGATTGTGGCCGGTGTAGACTCGATGGGCCAAATGGCCTCCTTCTGCACTGTAAGGACTCTATGATTCTATTGTGAGAGTTGTTCGCTTGGCTAAATTGGTGGCATTTCTGTCTTCTGTGTTCCGTCCAACAAGGATATAGAAGATATTTAGCGTATGAGATTCGGCATGGGGGAGGGACAAGAGAAACCTCTTCGCACCAAGTGACTCTGGAATTCATTTCCAGCTTCAGTGTCCGAGGCAGAAACTATGTCAACATTGAAGATTAGATTACATAGCCATGAAATTGGACAGGGCCAAAGTGCCGTGTTGCCTGCTAATTTAAATGTGTGCAGCAAGCATAAAGCCCACTGTTGAATGGTTAAATGACTGAGCAGAGAATGTAAAAAACTAGTACAAGTTCATAGAAATAGAGTTAAAGCGTGATTGAACTACTTAAAGAGCGATGTGATGCGGCTGGATGGAGCAGATGCTGGAAGTCATTATAAAAGGTGGATAAAGATAAAGGGGTGAAGAGATATGGGTATGTGGTGGCAAATAGTATTGGAACTAATTGCTCCCATGAATGGTAAATGCTAACATGGCCTGGGTTGCATGAAATGTTTGTTTCTATGTTGTAACCTTTACGTATACTACAGGCTGCTCCTCCAACATTGCATTGAAGGAATGTTATATTGTCTCAGATATTGCCCTTAGATTGAGGATTAAATTGAAGTCTTCTATAAGCATAAATTAAATATTCTGCATTATATTGTCATCCAAACTGCTACTGGCCATGTCTTACCTTGCACCAAGTCCCTGGTCAAGCAACAATTGGGTGTCATGATGGTACAGTGCTTAACACTGCTGTTTGACAGTGTCAGGATTCGATTCTGGTCTTGGGTGACTGTGTGTGGCGTCTGCACTTTCTCTCCATGTCTGTGTGGGTTTCCTCTGAGTGCTCCAGTTTCCTCCCACAGTCCAAAGATGTGCAGGTTTGGTGGATTGGCCAAGCTAAATTGACTCTTCGTGTCCAATGATGTGTAGGTTGGGTGGAATAGCCAATGGTAAATGCGTAGAGTTACAGGGATAGGGGTGGAGGGTAGGGCCTGGGTGGGATTTTTGCTCTTTTGGCGAGTCGATGCAGACTCAATGTGCCGAATGGCCTCTTCCTGCACTGATTCTATCTTGACTTTACAATTCTTGTCCTTGTTTTCAAATCCTTCTGTAGACCGAGTGACCACATGATGAATTGATGACATGGCTACAAAAAGGGTCACCTGATGTGAGTGCGGGAGTTCTCTCGCAGCACGGGCAGGAGCTTGGAGAAACTATTCAGCTGCTGAATAAAGTATTGTTTGTTACAAGTCTTCGTTTGGGAACCCAGTAACTCTACACCCTCCATGGCCTCGCCCTTCCCAATTTCCTTTAATCTGGAGCTTCTGACCCAGAGATAGGGATGTTACCACTACGCCGCAAAACCTTTCTTCTTTTCTGCAAGAACAATAAATGAACTGGCCACTGATCATCTCGTTGTTTCTGGGATGTTGTTGGGGCTGAGTGGCTGCTGCATTTGCTTACACAACAATGATCATAGAATATAGAACATAGAAAAAATACAGCACAAACAGGCCCTTCGGCCCACAAGTTGCGCCGGTCATGTCCCCACCTACCTAGGCTTATATATAGGCTTACCTATGACCCTCAATCCTATTAAGTCCCATGTACTCATCCAGAAGTCTCTTAAAAGACCCTATCGAGTTTGCCTCCACCACCACTGACGGCAGCCGATTCCACTCACCCACCACCCTCTGAGTGAAAAACGTACCCCTGACATCTCCTCTGTACCTACTCCCCAGCACCTTAAACTGTGTCCTCTCGTAGCAGCCATTTCAGCCCTTGGAAAAAGCCTCCGAGATTCCACCCGATCTATACCTCTCAACATCTTGTACACCTCTATCAGGTCACCTCTCATCCTTCGTCTCTCCAAGGAGAAAAGACCGAGCTCCCTCAACCTATCCTCATAAGGCATGCCAATCAATCCAGGCAACATCCTTGTAAATCTTCTCTGCACCCTTTCAATCATTTCCACATCCCTCCTGCAATGAGGCGACCAGAACTGAGCACAGTACTCCAAGTGGGGTCTGACGAGGGTCTAATAAAGCTGCATCATTATCTCCCGACTCCTAAACTCAATCCCTCAATTGATGAAGGCCAGCACACCATACGCCTTCTTAACCACCTCCTCTACCTGCAAGACCGATTTCAGAGTCCTATGGACCCGGACCCCAAGGTCCTTCTGATCCTCTACACTGCTAAGAGTCTTACCCTTGATATTATACTCCTTCATCCCATCTGACCTGCCAAAATGGACCACTACACATTTATCTGGGTTGAAGTCCATCTGCCACTTCTCCGCCCAGTCTTGCATCCTATCTGTGTCACGCTGCAGCTTCTGACATCCCTCCAACCTATCCACAACACCACCAACCTTCGTGTTGTCGGCAGACTTACCAACCCATCCCTCCACTTCCTCATCCAGGTCATTTATGAAAATGACAAACAGCAAGGGTCCCAGAACAGATCCCTGGGGCACTCCACTGGTGACCGACCTCCATTCAGAAAAAGACCCATCTACAACCACTCTCTGCCTTCTGCAGGCAAGCCAGTTCTGAATCCACAAGACAACAGCCCCTTGGATCCTATGCCCTCTCATTTTCTCGAGAAGTCTTGCATGGGGAACCTTATCGAACGCCTTGCTGAAGTCCATGTAAACCACATCTACCGCTTTTCCTTCATCAATGTGTTTAGTCACATTTTCAAAGAACTCCACCAGGCTCGTAAGGCACGATTGGCCTTTGACCAAGCTGTGCTGACTACTTTTGAGCATACTAAACTTCTAAATCACTGAATTCCAGCACGTAATTAATTGTTGGTGGCAATTTTAGAAATTCAGATGATATGATTAGATATTGCATTAATAGTCTTTTCTTTGCATACTTTTTTCATTTTGGAATCCAGCACTTCTAAGTCTCTCGTTCAGTGATGACTGGCATTTTAAAGGAGTTTATAACCTAATCCTTAATTGGCATACATTAAAAACAGTTCATTCTCATTACCATACTAATAGTTTTATCCGACAAAACAAATGGAATCTCTTCTCCCTCATGGTAAAATGTACCTTGCTCTGAAAAGTGAAGAGATTTTTGCCACTATTTGTTAACTGGTTCACTGACATTCAGCTAAAAATACTTGCACTGTACTTCAATTCACTTCATTAACCAATCTTGTGCGTTGACTGTAGTAATGATTTGATTGTATTAGCACAGTCAATCATTGATATGGCTGTACCTTCATTCTGCACATTACAAGGTGAGATTAGCTGCTATGATACAAGATGCATTGGGGCAGTTATGCCAGGATAGTACCCATTCCCCCTCCGTGAACTCTGTAGTGGATTCCACACAAAGTTCACTGCTTCTCCACTTAAAGTTTAAAGTTTATTTATTAGTGTCACAAGTAGGCTTATATTAACATTGCAATGAAGTTACTGTGAAAATCCCTTAGTCGCCACACTCCGGCACCTGTTCGGGTACACTGAAGGAGAATTTAGCATGGCTAATGCACCCGAACCAGCACGTCTTTCGGACTGTGGGAGGAAACCAGAGCACCCGGAGGAAACCCACACAGGCACGGGGAGAATGTGCAGACTTCACACAGACAGTTACCCAAGCCGGGAATCGAACCCAGGTGCCTGGCACTGTCTTGCAGCAGTGCTAACCACTGTGCCACCGTGCTGCCCAATCAATTCACTTCCCAGGAATCATTCTTGTAATTTTTTTCGACATCCTTTTAAAGCCTTTACATTCTTCCTAAAGTGCGGTGCCCAGAATTAGGCACAATACTCAGCTGAGGCCGAACTAGTATTTTCTAAAAGTTCAACATGACCTCCTTTCTTTTGTACTCCGTGCCTCTATTTACAAAACTCAAGGTCCGGAAGACTTTTTTAACCACTTTCTCAACCTACCTTGTCACCTTCAATGACTTGTGTACACCATGCCCCAGGTCCCCCTGCTCCTGCACCCGCTCTAGAATTGTACTCTTTAGTTTAAATAGCCTCTTCTGGCTCTTGAGACTGAAATGTATCACTTTATATTTCTCTGAATTCAATTTCATCTACTTTGTGTCTGTCCATTCTGGCTATGTCGTCTTGAGGTCTATCACCATCCTTCTCACAGTTTTGTGCCATCTTCGGTTAGGTTAGGTGGATTGGCCATGCTAAATTGCCCCTGAATGTCAGGGGGGATTAACAGGGTAAATACGCAGGGTTACGGGGATAGGGCCTGAGTGGGATTGTTGTCAGTGCAGGCTTGATGGATTGAATGGCTTCCTTCTGCACTGTAGGGAATCTATAATTCTATGATCTGCAAACTTTGTTATTGTGCCCTATTTAACAAGTCAAAACATTAATATGTATTTTAAAAAGCAGCTGTCCCTGTACTGACCCCTGCAGAACCCCACTCTATACCTTCCGCCAGTCTGCAACCAATCATTCATCACTGCTCACCGTACTTTGTCACATAGTCAACTTCTTATTCATGCTGCCCCTGTCCTCTTTATTCCAAGGGTTTTAGCTTTGCTGACAAGCCTGTTATGTGGTATTTCATCAAATGCCCTTATGAAAGTCCATATATACTTTGATTCAATGAGATGTCACTTCAAAGCTACACAATGTAAAAGCTCATGGTGGAGGGAGTAACATTAGTTTGGATAGAGGACTGGGTTAGCTAACAGGAAACAGAGTAGGCATAAATGGGTCACTTTTTGGGTTGGCAAAGTGTAACGAGCAGATTGTCACTGGGATCAGTGCTGGTGTCCGACTATTTAAAATCTATAGCTAATGAAAAGAAGGATAAGGGCATATGGGGAACAGGTGGGGAGGTAGAGACCAGGGAGAGGTCAGCCATGCCCTGATTGACTGGCAGAGCAGGCTCGAAGGGCACAATTTGCCTATATCTGCTCCGAATTCCTATGTTCCTATATCAATGACTTAGATGAAGGCACTGAATATACAGTTACTACATTTTCTGATGACACAAGATACGTAGAGAAGTAATTTATGAAGTGGACATGAACGCCGGAATTCTCCAGCCGTTCATGGCCCATCACGACTGCCAGCAAGAACGGAGAATTTGGCGCTCAGTTGGGGCAGTTATCCTATGAGTAAAGCTTGGACCAATTGGGCCTGTATCCACTGGAGATCAGAAGAATGAGAGGTGATCTTATTGAAACGTAAGATTCTGAGGGGACTTGATGGGGAGGGTGCTGAGAGGATATTTCCTTCCTGGGAGAGACTAGAACTGGGGGGCACAATTAGAAATAAGGGGGTCTCCCATTTAAAACAGAGATGAGGAGATTTCTTTTCTCTCAGGTGGTCATGGGTTGTGGGTGGCACAGTGGCACAGTGGTTAACACTACTCCCTCACAGCCCCAGGGTAACATTGTAAGACTGAAACACTACATTCTGCGCTCTCTCCTTTCCTTCTCTATGAACGGTATGCTTTGTCTGTATAGCATGCAAGAAACAATACTTTTCACTGTATACTAGTACATTTGACAATAATAAATCAAACCAAATCAAATCAGGAACCCGGGTTCGATTCCCGGCTTGGGTCACTGTCTGTGTGGAGTTTGCACATTCTCCCCGTGTCTGCGTGGGTTTCCTCCAGATGCTCCGGTTTCCTCCCACAGTCCGAAAGACGTACTGGTTCAGTGCATCGGCCATGCTAAATTCTCCCTCAGTGTATTCAAACAGGTGCCGGAGTGTGGCGACTAGGGGATTTTCACAGTAGCTTCGTTGCAATATTGATGTAAGTTTACTTGTGACAATAACAAATAAACTTTAAAACTTCATGGAAGTCTCTTTTCAGAGCACGGTGAATGTTGAACATTTTTAAGGCTGAGTTAGATAGATTTTCAATTGACAAGGGAGTCAAAGGGAACTGGGGAGGGGAAGGAAAGTGGAGTCAAGGCCACAGCCTGATCAGTCATGATTTACTGAATGGTGAAACATGTTTGAGGGGGCATATGGTGTACGCCTGCTCCTAATTCATATGTGGGTATGTATGCCACATCAACTGCGTTACCCTCATCAACGCATTGCTGTTACTGCATCAATAAACCCAGTTAGTTACAGTTAAACACGATTGGCCTTTTACAAACCTGTGCTAGCTTTCCTTAATTATTCCACTGTTCTCCTGCATTATTGTTTCTAATTATTTTCCCATCATGGAGGCTAATCTGACTGGCCTGTGGTTTATAATGTTATCTTTACACCTTCTTTTGTACAAGGGTAGAATATTTGCAGGAGAGGCTCTTAAGAAGCTGGATTGTATTTTTTTCCCCAGCTGGTCATATTGAAGGTATTGTGTATTGCAGAATCATAGAATAGAATCATAGAATTCCTTACAGTACAGAAGGAGGCTATTTGGCCCATCGAGTCCGTACCGACCACAATCCCACCCAGGCCCTGTTCCCGTAACCCCGCATATTTACCCTGCTAATCCCCCTGACACTGCAGTCAATTTAGCATGGTCAATCAATCTAACCTGCACATCTTTAGACTGTGGGAGGAAACTGGAGCAGCCGGAGGAAACCCACGCAGACCTGGGGATAATGTGCAGACTTCACGACAGATAGTGACCCAAGCCGGGAATTGAACCCGGATCCCTGGCGCTGTGAGACAGCAGTGCTAACTACTGTGCCACTGTGCCCTGATAAAAATTTGGGAGTAGGTTTCATCAAGCAGCATGAATGAAAGATTTATGAGTTTGTTTAAGCCTTTTAAGTAAGGCACATTTGTGAAGGAAAATCTAAGCAGGATATTAATGCTGTGGGCACATTTCCAAGTTAAATAATTCTGTATGAAAACTTGCCAACAACCTTTTGTGGCTTCCATCTGATTTCTCGCCCCTTCAGGTTCCTCCTGCTCCTTTTTCTCATTCTCTTACTCTTTTCAAGCCTAGCCAGAGCTTCCATCATTTGGCATCATTTCGGGGTGAGATTGTGCGCAGTGCACAAGTGCTATCCTTGCATGCCCTACACAAAAGAACAAAGGACAGTACAGCACAAGAACAGGCTCTTCGGCCCACCAAGCCTGCGCCAATCACCTTGTCTTATCTAGACCAACCGCTTGTATCTCTCTATTCCCCGCCTATTCATGTATCTATCCAGATAAGTCTTAAATGTCGCTAACGTGTCTACCTCAACAACCTCACTTGGCAATGCATTCCAGGCCCCACCACCCTCTAGATAAAAAAACTTCCCCTGCACATCTCTGAACCTCTCCCCCCTTATCTTGAACTTGTGCCCACTTGCAATTGTCATTTCTGTCCTGGGAAAAAGCTTCCAACTGTTCACCCTTATTTATGCCCCTCATAATTTTATAAACTTCTATCAGGTCGCCCCTCAGCCTTCGTCTTTCCAGGGAGGACAATCCCAGTTTATTCAATCTCTCCTCATAGCTAATACCCTCCATACCAGGCAACATCCTGGTAAACTTTTTCTGTACTCCCTCCTATACTGCTTCATGTGTCAGTGGTTAGCTATATGAACACTTGGGTGGGCACACATACCTCTTATACCTGCATTCAGCTGTGATATTGAGATACTAAAGAGGCATTGTGAGGCACAGTTCCAGCAAAATCTAACTGAGTGAATAAGAACAAAAAATCAAGGGGTTGCCAGCAGTAAAGAAGACCAAGTAATTTTAATAAGCAAAGGAACCTCAGTCCCACTTTATTCATCCAGGTACTGCCATTTAACTATTGTGCACGATGTTATCTGTGACATCTTGCAATGATCCAGGGATGTGGAAGTTAAGGGTGGTTGTGGCCTTTATAGTTATTGGCAGCAGGGGTACAGTGGATAAAATCCATCATGCAGCTGAGATGTCAAACCATACGACCATAAGATATAGGAGCAGAATTAGGCCATTTGGCCCATGGAGTCTGCTCCGCGATTGAATCATGGCTGATATGATTCTCATCCCCATTCTCCTGCCTTCCCCCTGTAACCCTTGATTCCCTTATTGATCAAGAACCTATCTATCTCTGTCTTAAAGACACTCAATGGCTTGGCCTCCACAGCCCTCTGTGGTAATGAGATTCTTACTGTGCTTACCCCAGTCCAACGCCGGCATCTCCACATCGTAATGAGATTCCACAGATTTACCATTCTCTGGCTGACGAAATTCCTCCTCATCTCAGTTTTAGAGGAGCGTCCTTTCACTCTGAGGTTGTGCCCTCGAGATCTAGTCTCTCCCACGAGTGGAAACATCCTCTCCATGTCCACTCTATCCAGGCCTCTCAGTATTCTGTAAATAAACCGAGGAGCCGTTTGCTCTCTGACATGGATATTAAATATTTCATAGCACCATTTCGAAGAAGAGCAAGAGAGTTTTTTCCCAGTGTTCTGGCTAATAGTTATCCAGTCAACAGCACTAAAGAACATCATCTGGTCCTTGTCCCACTGCTGTTGATAGGAACTTTCTATGCATAAATCAGCTGTCACATTCTTACATTTCAGCGACTGCATAAGAGTGAAAGAAAATTGTTGACATTGTGTATCAATTATTTTTGTTATCTTCAAAAAAGGCTTTTTAAAAGTACACCCTGAACCCAGCACCCAGCTCATCAATTTCACGTGGGCAGGTAGCGTAGAACTCAGTTGGCATTTGAAGCTTTTAAAAACCTTCCAAAAAATGGGGTTGACTTTTATGGCGAGTATAAATGTGAACAACTCGTGTTGTTGCAGCTGGGACCCATTTTGAAATGTGAAAAAAAATAACTTAACACTGGTACTTCAAATTAAATCATCATGGCACATTTTATAGATTGAATTAATTCTACAACAATACTGTGATGACCTTTGACTCCAAAGCAGTACAGTAAAAAAAAATAGTAATTACTTTAAAATATCTGTGGAATCTATCATTGTTTTTAAGATCATTCAAAAGAACAAAGAACAAAGAACAAAGAAAATTACACACACAGGAACAGGCCCTTCGGCCCTCCAAGCCTGCACCGACCATGCTGCCCGACTTAACTAAAACCCCCTACGCTTCCGGGGACCATATCCCTCTATTTCCATCTCATTCATGTACTTGTCAAGACGCCCCTTAACAGTCGCTACTGTATCCACTTCCACTACATCCCCCGGCAACGAGTTCCAGGCACCCACCACTCTCCGTGTAAAAAATCTGCCTCATACATCTCTTTTAAAACTTGCCCCTCGCACCTTAAACCTATGCCCCCTAGTAATTGACTCTTCCACCCTGGGAAAAAGCTTCTGACTATCCACTCTGTCCATGCCTCTCATAATCTTGTAGACTTCTATCAGGTCTTCCCTCAACCTCCGTCGCTCCAGTGAGAACAAACCAAGTTTCTCTAACCTCTCCTCATAGCTATTGCCCTCCATACCAGGCAACATCCTGGTAAGTCTTTTCTGTACTCTCTCCAAAGTCTCCATATCTTTCTGGTAGTGTGGCGGCCAGAATTGAACACTATATTCCAAGTGCTAAGGTTCTATAAAGCGTCAACATGACTTGCCAATTTTTAAACTTAATACCCTGGCCGATGAAGGCAGCAAAACTTGAAAGGGATCAATTGTAATTTTATTGAATCATCAGAATCATAGGGGCGGCACGGTGGCACAGTGGTTAGCACTGCTGCCTCACAGCGCCAGGGACCTGAGTTCAATTCCGGCCTTGGGTCACTGACTGTGTTGAGTCTCCCCGTGTCTGCGTGGGTTTCCTCCGGGTGGTCCGGTTTTCTCCCACAATCCAAAGATGTGCAGGTCAGGTTGATTGGCCATGCTAAATTGTCCCTAAGTAGGCTAAATACATCAAGTTACGAGGATAGGGCCTGGGTGGGATTGTTGTCAAGTTTCAAAGCAGTTAGAGTTATAGAGGTTTGCAGCATGGAAACAGACCCTTCGGCCTACCATGCCGTCCAGTTTTTACCACTAAGCTAGTCCCAATTGCCTGAGTTTGGCCCATATCCGTCAAAACCCATCTTACCCATGTAACTGTCTAAATGCTTTTCAAGAGACAAAATTGTACCCACCTCTACTACTGCCTCTGGCAGCTGGTTCCAGACACTCACCACCCTCTGAGTGAAAGAATTGCCCCTCTGGACCCTTTTGTATCTCTCCCCTCGCACCTTAAACCTATGCCCTCTAGTTTTAGACTCCATCTGCAGTGAAATCTTTAAGGAGTCCAGAGGATATGAAAGCTACTATTCAAATGCAAGATCTTGCTTTCCGTTACTGAGCACTCATACACATATGGAAATTAGTGGACACAGCTGCCAGTAGAAGGGAGTGGTGGCAGATACTTGCAGGGGGTAATCAATTGGAAAGAGGCGGTATGATTGCTCTCAGATTTGCTTTATTGTTGCCAACGCTCGACATCTACTTGTTTTTTGGGGGGGAAAAGTGTTTGGAAAATCTATGATTCATTTGCACATTAACACATCAAATTCAAAGCTTTAATAGAATAACACATTAATAATAATACTAATCAGAACTAAATTTTTCACTGTTCCAATAATCCTCACAAATGATGAGAGGAATAGAAGAATTGGCTGCTGCATTCATTCCAGTTACTGTGTTGCAAAGTAAGGCACTGCATGAAGGCAAAGTGTCATTCGGAATTATCAAAAAAAGAATTACAAAATACAACCATCCCGATGTACAAAGTAAGAAATAGGTGGTCCCTTACTGTAACATAGAATAAATAGACAGCCAGTCAGATGTCTGTACTCCATTTGGTATGTCAGCTATGACTCTCACCAACTTTTACAGATGCACAATAGAAAGCATTCTTTCTGGTTGTGTCACAGCTTGGTATGGCTCCTGCTCTGCCCAAGACCACAAGGAGCTACAAAAGATCGTGAATGTAGCCCAATCCATCACGCAAACCAGCCTCCCATCCATTGACTCTGTCTACACTTCCCGCTGTCTCGGCAAAGCAGCGAGCATAATTAAGGACCCCATGCACCCCAGACATTCTCTCTTCCACCTACTTCTGTTGGGAAAAAGATACAAAAGTCTGAGGACTTTTGAGTGGACCTACCTTGCATTAAGTTGATCTTTCTCTACACCCTAGCTATAACTGTAGCACTACATTCTGCACTCTCTCATTTCCTTCTCTATGAATGGTATGCTTTGTCTGTATAGCGCGCAAGAAATAATACTTTTTACTGTATGCTAATACATGTGACAATAATAAATCAAATCAAATCAAATCCAAGCTTTGAATTCCTGATAGTAACTTCTGAAATTCTTCTAAATTGCTTTTGGAATTTTGACTCAAAGAACAAAGAACAATACAGCACAGGAACAGGCCCTTCGGCCCTCCAAGCCCGCGCCGCTCCCTGGTCCAAACTAGACCATTCTTTTGTATCCCTCCATTCCCACTCCGTTCATATGGCTGTCTAGATAAGTCTTAAACGTTCCCAGTGTGTCTGCCTCCACCACCTTGCCTGGCAGCGCAATCCAGGCCCCCACCACCCTCTGTGTAAAATATGTCCTTCTGATATCTGTGTTAAACCTCCCCCCCTTCACTTTGAACCTATGACCCCTCGTGAACGTCACCACCGACCTGGGGAAAAGCTTCCCACCGTTCACCCTATCTGTGCCTTTCATAATTTTATACACCTCTATTAAGTCTCCCCTCATCCTCCGTCTTTCCAGGGAGAACAACCCCAGTTTACCCAATCTCTCCTCATAACTAAGCCCCTCCATACCAGGTAACATCCTGGTAAACCTCCTCTGTACTCTCTCCAAAGCCTCCACGTCCTTCTGGTAGTGTGGCGACCAGAACTGGACGCAGTATTCCAGATGCGGCCGAACCAACGTTCTATACATCTGCAACATCAGGCCGCAACTTTTATACTCTATGCCCCATCCTATAAAGGCAAGCGTGCCATATGCCTTCATGTTCCGTGATAATTCCTGCACCTTTGAAAGAATTAATAGATAAGAAAAAAGGGAGTTAAAATCTCATTTTGGCTGTTTAACATCATTGCCAAAGAGAGCTGTGGGGCAGAGTCCTTGTGTGTATTTAAGGCTGAGATAGATAGATTTTTGATCAGTAAGTGAATCAAGGGTTATGGGGGAAGAACAGGAAAGTGGACCTGAGGAATGTCGGATTAGCTATGATCCTATTGAATGGCCGAGCAGGCTCGAGGGGCCGAATGGCTTACTCCTGTTCCTGTTTCTTATGGTCTTAAAATATTAACTCTGTTTTTCTCTCCCCAGATGCTGCCTGACCTTTTCTGTGATTCAGATTTTCAGCGACGGCTGTAAATGTTTACCTGATTTTTTTAATTAAAAAGTTTTTACAATGTCCGTTCATCCAAGAATATTCTAGAGGCACCGCTTGTTATCGAAAGTTCAACTTTCTGTGCGTGGTCTGTCCAATATTAAGTAAAATATAGAAAGACTTTGAACATAACAATCAAAGGATTGTTTGATTTCCCCCTGAACAAATCTGGGGGAATTAATTGATTTTTAAAAAAGTTTATTTATTAGTGTCACAAGTCAGCTTACATTAACACTGAAATGAAGTTACCGTGAAAATCCCCTCGTTGCCACACTCATGCGGCTGTTCGGGTACACTGAGGGAGAATTTAACATGGCCAATGCACCCTAACCAGCACGTCTTTCGGAGCACCCGGAGGAAACCCACGCAGACACGGGGAGAATATGCAGATTCCGCGCAGACAGTGACCCAAGACGGGACTCGAACCTGGGTCCCTGGCACTGTGAGGCAGCAGTGCTAACCACTGTGCTACCGTGCCGCCCCATGCAATGACTGAAATGACTGAACATCCAAGCCTTATGGGTCTGTACAGCGATCGTCATTCTTCTAGATCTTCCCATTGTCTAACCTAAAATTAAATAGTCAATTTTCAATTTGACAGTGCAGTGCAGCTGCACAAGTTCATCATTAGCAACCTTTAAAAGACCTTGGATGGGTGAGGAATCCTGATATCAGCACTAAGGACAGACAAATATTCCATTAGCACCTCCTAGCAACATTACATGCCTTTTTACTCAGATCTATATTTTTTGTTAAAATTAATGATGAATCAAAATAAGGTCCTAAGCAGGTTAATATGTCAGTGTGAGCGTGTATTAAGGTTTCCATTACTAAGACTTTCACATTGCCACATGTTAATATATATATATTTGTGTCGTTATGTATTAATGTGGTCATTTATTTTGTACAGTAGATGATGGAACAACAGGATGTCAATGTATTAATGAGGCAGTGAAATAATAGGGAAGCGTGTATCCGTATATAATGGGTTATGATGCCATAGGAGCGAGTTACCATGTTTATATTTTTTATATTCACCCGTGGAACATGGCTGGCCAGCATTTATTGCCCATCCCTAGTTGCCCGAGGGCAGTTGAGAGTCAACAACATTGCTGTGGCTTTGGAGTCCCGTGTAGGCTAGACCGGGTAAAGATGGCAGATTTTTTTCCCTAAAGGACATTCGTGGACCAGATGTGTTTTTTCCGACAATCGACAATGGTTTCATGGTCATCAGTCGATTCTTAATTCCAGATATTTTTGATGGAATTCAAATTCCACCATCTGCCGTGGCGGGATTCGAACCTGGGTCCCCAGAACATTAGCTGAGTTACTGGGTTAATAGTCCAGCGACAATATTAGACCATCGCCTCCCCACTGTGAGTTTAGGTTTTGCGTGGCATGAAAATATGTTGATCTGGTAATATATAAATAGCGTATCTGTTAGCAGCGTTAGGAACTGTGGCAGGGTTATGTGGGCTCTGATGGTTGTCCCATATGGGTGGCACAGTGGTTAGCACTGCTACCTCACAGCGCTAGGGACCCAGGCTTGATTCCTGGCTTGGGTCTGTGCGGAGTCGGCACGTTCTCCCCGTGTCTGCGTGGGTTTCCTCTGGGTGCTCCGGTTTCCTCCCACAGTCCGAAAGATGTGCTGGTTAGGTGCATTGGCCATGCTAAATTCTCCCTCAGTGCACCCAGACAGGTGCCGGAGTATAGCAACTAGGGGATTTTCACAGTAACCTCATTGCAGTGTTAATGTAAGCCTACTTGTGACTAATAAGTAAACTTTACAGTGTGTAACTGGCATACAGCGGAGGCTGGTCAGATAGGGTGCAGCCGAGTATGACAGGCAAAGTTGAGGGATAGGTCGATATTAAGGCGAGATTGAGGCTGCATTCAAAGATGGCTCAGTGAGCACCTGATATTACACAGGAAGACATATTTGGTGAAGGGGAAGAGAACAAGGCAGCGAAAAAGAATACAAATCAAGCGACAGCTTCGAGCATGTAATTCAGAGGAAAGGAATCTGAGGGAAAATTTCTGTCAGCAGTGATAAAGGCAAAGTGAAGAGAAGAGAAACCGGTAGAAAATGGAAGGGGGTTAAGCTGGTAATTGAGAACCAATAGGAAATAACAGAGAGCGAAGGAAAATCCTATATGTGTCTAAAATAGGAAGGAGGTCATCAGTGACAGCTAACAGGAAGGCAATAAGTGCTGGAGAGCAAAGGGCAAAAGAACCAGAAGCAAAGGTTTGAAAAACATGCCTGTGCTCGGGACAAGCTGACACTTCAGGGAGAAGGTAAATAATCACTAACAACAGTAAATAAAGAACCAGAATGCAAGGAAACTGTAACGTTCTAAAGAAGGATTGCATGAGAGGACAGGAAACAATTTCAAGAGAAAAGCCATCACAAATCGAAGCAAAAAAAAGAGATTGAGAAGAAGTCGGAAGGTGTCGTTGTGTTTCCTGCACATTTTTTTCCATCTAGCTTTCAGACATAAATAATACCTTTCAATAACTTGTCCTTCATTCTTCAACCTGACAGCACGCATGAACATAAGAGAACATGCAGCTGTATTTAATAACGTAAGCCTGCCTCTTGGAACTCTCTAATGTGCCTTGATTAACAACTCTAATTGCAAAGTATATTAAACAAATCTTCTGAACCCTATCTTCAATCGATTCTTTCACAATGCGTTGAACATGGAGGAAAGCTTCCCCCTACATTTATGATACCATTAGTGTGTGGCAGTGTGAGATGCTTTCCCTGGTTGGTTTAAGATAAAACAGGGAAACAAAAGAAATGTAAATGTTATCTTAACACATGCTCTATTGTGACTGAATTGGCAGTAATTGATTGCAGTGTAGTTCAGTGGAAATTATTAAACTTTTAGCGACCATTCATCATGGTGTTTTGTGTATTTTATGTTCGTGTCAATGTACGTGTATGTTGACATAAACTCTTCTCCAGTGATTTTGGTCATGATTGTCTGGGAGCTAGAGGGGTGCGATCGCAGTGCTGGAGTAGGGAAGAACGTTAAAATGGGAATTTCAGAGGCAGTGAACCATACTCGTTTATTGGCATCAGAGATGGAATAACCTTTTATAGCAGCATTGCTGAGAAAGTTTGCGCACCAAATTCACACGGAGGACTACGGCTAGAATTTTACCGGCACGCCCGTCCTGATTCCAGGGGCGGGCGCGTTTTGGAGAACAGCATTTTCCATTGGCCTCGGGCGGAATCGTATGAACCTTGGACGGACGTGCCGGTAAAATTCCGCCCTACGCCTGGGAGAATCCTATCAAGCTAAATTACGTTTGATAGGATTGGCTTGTGGCTGCAGGGATTACAATGCGTGATTGCACCCTGAGCAGTCGAGGCAGAGTAAGCAGCACACAGACTTTGTGTTCATCACTATAATTGCAGCATTCAATGCAATGCTAAATGCCCCACCGACTGACTGCAGACTCATAAAGAGGGCCCAGGTTTCTGCAAGACTACAGTTTGCACCTGATAAACACGGATGCATTCTGGCTGCAGCAGTGGCTGGACCTGTCTCTGTAAGCATTTCTCACAGTAAGAAGTCTCACAACACCAGGTTAAAGTCCAACAGGTTTATTTGGTAGCAAAAGCCACTAGCTTTTGGAGCGCTGCTCCTTCGTCAGGTAAGTGGGAGTTCTGTTCACAAGCAGGGCATATGAAGACCCAAACTCAATTTACAAAATAATGGTTGGAATGCGAGTCTTTACAGGTAATCAAGTCTTAAAGGTACAGACAATGTGAGTGGAGAGAGGGTTAAGCACAGGTTAAAGAGATGTGTATTGTCTGCAGACAGGACAGTTAGTGAGATTTTGCAAGCCCAGGCAAAGTCGTGGGGCTTACAGATAGTGTGACATGAACCCAAGATCCCGGTTGAAGCCATCCTCATGTGTGCGGAACTTGGCTATCAGTTTCTGCTCAGCGACTCTGTGTTGTCGTGTGTCGTGAAGGCCGCCTTGGAGAACGTTTACCCAAAGATCAGAGGCCGAATGCCCGTGACCGCTGAAGTGTTCCCCAACAGGAAGAGAACACTCTTGCCTGGTGATTGTCGAGTGGTGTTCATTCATCCATTGTCGTAGTGTCTGCATGGTCTCCCCAATGTACCATGCCTCGGGACATCCTTTCCTGCAGCGTATCAGGTAGACAACGTTGGCCGAGTTGCAAGTGTATGTACCGTGTACCTGGTGGATGGTGTTCTCACGTGAGATGATGGCCTCCGTGTCGATGATCCGGCACGTCTTGCCGAGGTTGCTGCGGCAGGGTTGTGTGGTGTCCTGATCACTGTTCTCAGGATGCATTTCTCATATACAGCAATGGAGCTGCAGACCAGAGAAAGGTCTTCCTGATTCTCCAGTGCAGCACTGGAGACCTTAGTTTAGGAGATGGAGAGGAGGAGAGCTGTTGGGCGGAATTTTCTGGCCATTCACGCTGGACTGATTGTCTGGTTCCACTGCAGTGGACAAAGAGTTGGCCGAGAGCCAAATTCTCCATCCTCACTTGTCGCGGCGGCAGGGCGTCATTGATGCGCTATCAATAAGGCGAAAGACTACCGATATGCCAATATAAGTGTAGGCTTTTATTCACAACAGAATCAGGAGCAGATCCCAACATATAACCAACCTGGACTGAACAAGGGGGAGGAGACAGCCACCTTTATACTAGGTGCTGAGGGGAGGGCCCAAACTGGAAGGGGATGTGTCCAGGTATGACAAGCACACACAATGGTGGTCCATATAGGACAAAGGCACAACTGAGGTCCACCACAGTCATCTTTCTGCAGGGTGCTAAGTGGCATGCCAGGCTCATACTGTGAAGGGATTTTAAAAAATTCTTTCATGGGATGTGCACATCAATGCCAGCATTTGTTGCCCATCCTTATTTACCCTTGAACTGAGCGGCTTGCTTGGCCACTTCAGAGCGCAGTTGAGAGTCGACCAGATTGCTGTGGGTCTGGAGTCACATATGCACCAGACCAGGAAAGGATGGCAGATTTCCCTCCTTAAGGGGCATTAATGGATCAGATGGGTTTTTATGACAATCAAGATAGTTTCACATTACTGAGACTAGTTTCCAATTCCAGAGTGATTAATTGAATTTAAGTTCCATCAACCATGGTGGGATTTAGCAATACTCTTACAATCCTCTCGGGGGCCACAAATGGTGTAAGTCTGGGATGGTAGGTCAATTTGTTGAGGAAAGCAAACTGGCATTCAACTAACTTGCCAGAGCTTTTTGATGAGATAACAGAGAGGGTTGATGAGGCTAATGCCGTTGATGTGGTTTACATGGACTTCCAAAAAAAGGAAAGTGATCAAGTGCCACACAAAACCTTGTAAGTGGAATGAAAAACCATGGCGTGGTGGCATGAATACCAAATTGACTGAGTAATAAGAAAGAGAGAATAGTGATGCACGATTGTTTTTCAGACTGGAGTGAGTGATATAATGCTGCTCCCCAAGGGCTGGTGTTAAGAATTGGACACTTATCTAAAAAATATTTTTTAATTGCTTAGGTTCTTGGGAAGTGATAACCTGAAGCTACATTCTGAGAGTTGGAGTTCTCCAGGGTGACTTCTGCAGTGACAGTAGTGGATTCAGGAAATCAGTTAGCAAGTTCAGCCTCTTTATTCATGGTAACGTAGAATTGATACAGCCCAGAAAGGGGCCATTTGGCCCATTTTGTCCATGCTGACCAAAGGATAGGGGCAGCACAGTGGCCCAGTGGTTAGCACTGTTGCCTCACAGTGCCAGAAACCCAGGTTCAATTCCAGCCTCGGGTCACTGTCTGCGTGGAGTCTGCACGTTCTCCCCATGTCCACGTGGGTTTCCTCCGGGTGTTCTGGTATCCTCCCACAGTCCAAAAATGTGTGGGTTAGGTGGATTGGCCATGTTGTGTTGCCTATTAGTGTAAGGGGGACTAGCTAGGGTAAATGCATGGGGTTATGGGGATAGGGCCTGGGTGAGATTGTGGTCAGTGCAGACTCAATGGACCAAATGGCCTCCTTCTGCACTGTAGGATTCTATGATTTCTATGACATCCAACTGCCCTTTCTAATCCTAACGTCCTGCACATGGCCCATAGCCCTGCAAATTACAGCACTTAAGATCCAGGTACTTCTTAAACGAGTTCAGGATCTCCGCTTCCAACACCAAGTCAGGCAGCGAATTCCAGACACCCACCACTCTGTGCATAAAAAGGTTTTTTCCTCATGTCCCCTCTAAGCCTTGTTCCACTGAGCTTGAATCTATGACCAGTCAAGTAAGTAAGAACAACCACTGAACCCAAAGCAATATGACAGACCCAGCTGGTGGGATTTTTTCAGAAGCATTTTCTTATGGCTGGGAAAGTTTAATAATATGCAGAATAATTCAATGTTTTATAGATTTGTGACATTAATGTTAAGAGTAGGATTTGTGGGGAAACAAAATAGCTAAATCAAAGTAACTGGGGATTTTTTGAGGCATTTATAGGCTGGTTTAATGTTAAATATTGTTTCCTCTATGGCAGTCTTGTACTTACTCTTTGAAGGGTTTGATGAATAAATTCCCCATTGGTTGTTGGTTCCTCGGTGGTCATGGTACTTGAACCCAAGCATTAACATTTGATGGATAATTTATAAAGTTTTCGACAAACTTAAATTATGGAAGTTTTAAATGTATCAAGAGTAGTCCATCAATGTGTTAGTCTGTTGGTGATTCCAGAGATAAAGAAGTGTAGCTATGAAGTAAAGTAAAGTTAAAGTAAAATTTATTTATTAGTGTCACACGTAGGCTTACATTAACACCGCAATGAAGTTACTGTGAAAATTCCCTAGTCGCCACACTCTGGCACCTGTTCGGGTATACTGAGGGAGAATTTAGCATGGCCAATTCACCTAATCTGCACACAAAACTTAAGATAATCTAGGGGCGCACGGTGGCACAGTGGTTAGCACTGCTGCCTCACAGCACCAGGGACCCGGGTTCGATTCTGGCATCGGGTGACTGTGTGGAGTTTGCACATTCTCCCTGCATCAGCGTGTGTTTCCTCTGGGTGCTCTGGTTTCCTCCCACACTCCAAAGATGTGTGGGTTAGGCTGATTGGCTATGCTAAATTTCCCCTTCGTCTTAGGGGGATGAGCAGAGTAACTACGTTGGGTTACGGGGGTACGGCCTTGGTGGGATTGTTGTCGGTGCAGGCTAGATGGGCTGAATGGCTTCCTTTTGCACTGCAGAGATTCTATGATTCAACCAAGAAAAGATTAGAAGGTTATTCATCTCATTTGCTGATGGTGGAATCTGACTGTGTAGAAATTAGTTGCTGTGTTTACAACACAAGTTTGCATTCATATATCCCCTCGAACATAATAAAACATCCCATGCACTTTTCTGGGTGTTATCAGACATAATTGGACACCAAATCACGTGAGGAGGAAAAGCTTGGTCCAAGAGGTATGGAATGTCTTAAAGGAGGAATATGATGTGGAGAGATGGGCCAAACATGGGCAATTGGACTAGCTTAATGGTAGAAAGTGGGTGGCATGGACAAGTTGGGCCAAAGGGCCTGTTTCTATGCTGTAAATCCCTATGACTCTAGATGGAGAGGTTTAGGGAGAGAATTCCAAAGCTTATGGCCTAACCAGCTGAAGGAATATATGTCAATGGTAGAACAATTAAAATTGGGAATGCTGACTGAATGCAGAGATCTTGGGAGGTGGGGTGTGGGGGGAAGCAGTGTATTCAAGTGTATCCAAGAGGCGGCTAGATATAGCACGTGGGGTGAATGGGATCAAAGGTTATGGGGAGAAAGCAGGATAAGACTATTGAGTTGGACGATCAGCCAGGATCTTAATGAATGGCGGAGCAGGCTCAAAGGGCCAAATTGCCTCCTCCTGCTCTTATCTTCTATGTTTCTATGTTATTGCAATAGATTGCAGAGATCGAGATGGGCGAAGCCAAGAAGGGATTTGAAAACAAGGGTAAGAATTTTAAAACTGAGGTGTTGCTTAGCTGGGAGCCAAAGGGCAGCGCACGCAGGGGAGATGGCTGAGCAGGGTTTCATACAGTTAGGACATGGACAGATGAGCTTTGAATGACCTCACACTTAGCCACAACGATGGTGCACTCCAATAAAAAGAAGTCATTTTTTTGGATGTGAAGTTCTTTTGGACATTTTTGAGAAACGTGTCATGGCAACAGCAAAGGGTGAATTTGTTTATTAATTTGGTTTATGCTAATATGTTATGATGCTAATATTGAAATAATGTGTTCTGTTTTGTGTTAATGTGTTACCGCGTTAATATGTTATCGTGTTTTCGTGATGGCTTGCTTTTTTATTAGGATTAGATGATAAGGGTGTTACAGTGGGTGACTGCATGTTGTCAGCAAGGGGGTTATCAGAGTGTCACAGTTAGTGAGGTGAAATGTTAAAAAAAGTGACATTGCAGTGGAGAAGGTGTCAGAGCATTGTACCGAAGAATTACTTGCTATGGTTTTGCTTGCTTGCTTGCGACATTGTCCCCTTACCAGCAGAAAATCCAGCGCAAGTCGGAACTTTCACCTTCATGTGAATATCGAGTTGAATGGTTTGATGGAAAACCTGATTGTGTCTGCTGGATTTCCAGGAGTGACAGCGAACCGTTACAGCGAGAAGATAACTCACATCTCCAGGAGGAGCACTTGTTCATTTTATTCTCTTAAATATTTGATGTTAATTAGACAGTTGGATTCACTCTTCGATCTGTCACACATCACAAGCCAGGACAAACCAATGAACTGTAAGATCCAACAGCGGCTATCAAGTGAAATTAAAAAGCGTTTCGGAACTGGCGTGCAGTCTCCTGGGGGCAGGCAGAAAGTTATTTTACCAGCAAATAAATGAGTCAGGGGACAAATATGAAACATTCCGACCACCAAACCAAAGATCCTTATGGATGCAGTAATGTAAAAGTGTTTTCGGCGAATTGTTTTGCTGGTTTTCAGATAATTAGTTTTCTTTTAAATTCACTTGACGCTACACTTAATGCAGAGCCAACTGAAAGAAATGTACCCTTTTGGGAACAGCTCGTCTCCGTGAATACCTCAAACAACAGGAGCAGAATACAAAATCACTGAGCAGAATCTCAGTTAAAGTAATCCTCAACCTAAATTACAGACTACATAGTTTGAATTCTGAAACATAATGGAGCTCTAATTGAAATGGTAATGTTCAAATTACTGAACATGCCTTTAATTTATCTTCCACCTTGTTCCTTGGCTGTTGATGCCATGCTCCTTCAGTTATTTGTTCAAAGAATTATTTTATTAATAGAATATTTCATTTGAAATAAAAGAGAAGAATTAATTTGGGGAGTAACACTGAAACTCTCAGAGAGAAAATGCTGGAAAATCTCAGCAGGTCTGGCAGCATCTGTAAGGAGAGAAAAGAGCTGACGTTTCGAGTCCAGATGACATACAACATAGAAAAACTACAGCACAAACAGGCCCTTCGGCCCACAAGTTGCGCCGGTCATGTCCCTACCTACTTAGGCTTAAATATAGGCTTACCTATAACCCTCAATCCTACTAAGTCCCATGTACTCATCCAGAAGTCTCTTAAAAAACCCTATCGAGTTTGCCTCCACCACCATTGACGGCAGCCGATTCCACGCACCCACCACCCTCTGAGTGAAAAACTTACCCCTGAAGGAGAATCCCAAGGCATTTTATTCATACGTTAGGAACAAAAGGGTTGTCAGGGAAAAAATCGGACCTCTCAGGGACAAAAGTGGGGAATTATGCTTGGAGCCCAAAGAAGTAGGGGAGATCCTAAATGAATACTTTGCGTCGGTATTCACAAAGGAGAGGGATGTGTTGACTGGGAGTGTCTTGGAGGGGAGTGTTGAACTGTTGGAGAAAATCTCCATTACAAGGGAGGAAGTGTTAGGTTTGTTAGAGAATATAAAGACTGACAAATCCCCAGGGCCTGATGGACTCTATCCAAGGCTGCTCAGGGAGATGAGAGATGAAATCGCTGGGCCTCTGACGCAAATCTTTGTCTCGTCACTGGACGCAGGTGAGGTCCCAGAGGATTGGAGGATAGCTAATGTGGTCCCGTTATTTAAGAAGGGTAGGAAGGATAACCCGGGTAATTATAGGCCGGTGAGCTTGACGTCCGTGGTGGGGAAGTTGTTGGAGAAGATTCTTAGAGATAGGATGTATGCGCATTTAGAAAGGAATAAACTCATTAACGATAGTCAGCATGGTTTTGTGAGAGGGAGGTCATGCCTCACTAACCTGGTGGAGTTTTTTGAAGTAGTGACCAGAATGGTTGACGAGGGAAGGGCCGTGGATGTCGTCTATATGGACTTTAGTAAAGCGTTTGACAAAGTCCCTCATGGTAGGCTGGTGAAAAAGGTTGGATCTCATGGGGTAAAGGGGGAGGTGGCTAGATGGGTGGAGAACTGGCTTGGTCACAGAAGACAGAGGGTGGTAGTGGAAGGGTCTTTTTCCGGCTGGAGGCCTGTGACTAATGGTGTTCCGCAGGGCTCTGTATTGGGACCTCTGCTGTTTGTGATTTATATAAACGATCTGGAAGAAGGTGTAACTGGAGTGATCAGTAAGTTTGCGGACGACACAAAATTGGCAGGACTTGCAGATAGTGAGGAGCATTGCCAGAAGGTACAGAAGGATATAGATAGGCTGGAAATTTGGGCAAAGAAATGGCAGATGGAGTTCAATCCTGATAAATGCGAAGTGATGCATTTTGGTAGAAATAATGTAGGGAGGAGCTATACGATAAATGGCAGAACCATAAAGGGTGTAGATACGCAAAGGGACCTGGGTGTGCAAGTCCACAGATCCTTGAAGGTGACGTCACAGGTGGAGAAGGTGGTGAAGAAGGCATATGGCATGCTTGCCTTTATAGGACGGGGCATAGAGTATAAAAGTTGGGGTCTGATGTTGCAGATGTATAGAACGTTGGTTCAGCCGCATTTGGAATACTGCATCCAGTTCTGGTCGCCACACTACCAGAAGGACGTGGAGGCTTTGGAGAGAGTACAGAGGAGGTTTACCAGGATGTTGGCTGGTATGGAGGGGCTTAGTTATGAGGAGAGATTGGGTAAACTGGGGTTGTTCTCCCTGGAAAGACGGATGATGAGGGGAGACTTAATAGAGGTGTATAAAATTATGAAAGGCATAGATAGGGTGAACGGTGGGAAGCTTTTCCCCAGGTCGGTGGTGACGTTCACGAGGGGTCATAGGTTCAAGGTGAAGGGGGGAAGGTTTAACACAGATATCAGAAGGACATATTTTACACAGAGGGTGGTGGGGACCTGGAATGCGCTGCCAGGCAAGGTGGTGGAGGCGGACACACTGGGAACGTTTAAGACTTATCTAGACAGCCATATGAACGGAGTGGGAATGGAGGGATACAAAAGAATGGTCTAGTTTGGACCAGGGAGCGGCACGGGCTTGTTCTTTGTTTGTTCTTTGACATCTCCTCTGTACCTACTCCCCAGCACCTTAAACCTGTGTCCTCTCGTAGCAGCCATTTCAGCCCTGGGAAAAAGCCTCTGAGAATCCACCCGATCTATACCTCTCAACATCTTGTACACCTCTATCAGGTCACCTCTCATCCTTCGTCTCTCCAAGGAGAAAAGACCAAGCTCCCTCAACCTATCCTCATAAGGCATGCCTCTCAATCCAGACAACATCCTTGTAAATCTTCTCTGCGCCCTTTCAATCATTTCTACATCCTTCCTGTAATGAGGCGACCAGAACTGAGCACAGTACTCCAAGTGGGGTCTGACGAGGGTCTTATAAAGCTGCATCTTTATCTCCCGACTCCTAAACTCAATCCCTCAATTGATGAAGGCCAGCACACCATACGCCTTCTTAACCACCTCCTCTGCCTGCGAGGCCGATTTAAGAGTCCTATGGACCCGGACCCCAAGGTCCTTCTGATCCTCTACACTGCTAAGAGTCTTACCCTTGATATTATACTCCTTCATCCCATTTGACCTGCCAAAATGTACCACTGCACATTTATCTGGGTTGAAGTCCATCTGCCACTTCTCCGCCCAGTCTTGCATCCTATCTATGTCACGCTGCAGCTTCTGACATCCCTCCAACCTATCCACAACACCACCAACCTTCATGTTGTCGGCAAACTTACCAACCCATCCCTCCACTTCCTCATCCAGGTCATTTATGAAAATGACAAACAGCAAGGGTCCCAGATCCCAGATCCCTGGGGCACTCCACTGGTGACCGACCTCCATTCAGAAAAAGACCCATCTACAACCACTCTCTGCCTTCTGCAGGCAAGCCAACTCTGGATCCACAAGGCAACAGCCCCTTGGATCCCATGCCCTCTCACTTTCTCGAGAAGTCTTGCATGGGGTCCTTATCGAACGCCTTGCTGAAGTCCATGTAAACCACATCTACCGCTTTTCCTTCGTCAACGTGTTTAGTCACATTTTCAAAGAACTCCACCAGGCTCGTAAGGCACGATTTGCCTTTGACCCTTAGTCAAAGCCATCTGGACTCGAAAGGGCACAACCTCAGGCTAAAGGGACGATCCTTTAAATCACAGATGAGGAGGAATTTCTTCAGCCAGAGAGTGGTGAATCCGTGTAACTCTTTGCCGCAGAAGGCTGTGGAGGCCGGGTCATTGAGTGTCTTTAAGACAGAGATAGATAGGTCCTTGATTAATAAGGGGGTCAGGGGCTATGGGGAAAAGGAGAATGGGGATGAGAAAAATATCAGCCATGATTGAATGGCAGAGCAGACTCGATGGGCTGAGTGGCCTAATTCTGCTCCTATGTCTTATGGTCTTATTTTCCAGCATTTTCTCTTTTGGTTTCAGATTCCAGCATTCGCAGTAATTTGCTTTTAATACTGAAACTCTACCCGAAGGAGTTGCCTTTCAAGTCTGGGTTTTTTAAGAATAATTTTTCCTTCCATTCTGTTAGAAATGCAGGGGTGAGATACTCCGGCCTCCCAGCTGTGTGTTTCCTGCCGGCGCGAGGTGGCGCGTTGTCTGTTAGTGGCGGGATTCTCTGGTCCTGCCACTGTCAATGGGAATTCCCGTTGACATCACCCCACGCCAGCAGGAAGCTTACGGGCAGGGGTGTGCTGCCGGCGAGACTGGAGAATCCAACCAACGTGAATGGCTGGAGAATTCAGGCTCAGATCTCCATAAGAGTAAACCAGGACTCGCTTCACAGTGAATTCAGAGCAGCTGAACCTTGTATTTAGGAGCTGGGTTTTTCCTGCAGTGGCTTCTAAACAGGGAGAGGATCCAGAAGGGCGAGTAGATATCAGTGTTGTGTGCTGAACTATTGTATCACAATAAATCTGCAAACCTTTCCTGCGGCCTAATTTGATGAATGGGTATTAACGTGTTTGAAAACATCTCTTGATGGAATTGACTCCTTCAGGGATGGTTCTATGGGCATCAGTCACCCTCGCAGGCCCTGCCAAACTGGTTTCCTTCATACGCCAATCTTGATGATCAGTGTTTTCCTGCCATTTGACTGTGGAGCACCACTGTTTGATCCTAATCCCACAATGTCCCCTTTCATCACATTATGATCAGAGACTGGAAACACTGTGGCATCAGGGAGGTTTGAGGGCAGCACGGTGGCACAGTGGTTAGCGCTGCTGTCTCACAGCGCCAAGGACTTGGGTTCGATTCCCGGCTTGGGTCACTGTCTGTGTGGAGTTTGCACGTTCTCTCCGTGTCTGCGTGGGTTTCCTCCGGGTGCTCCGGTTTCCTCCCACAGTCTAAAAGACGTGCTGGCTAGGTGCATGGCTATGCTAAATTCCCCCCCTGTGTACCCGAACAGGTGCCTGAGTGTGGCGACTAAGTAACTTCACTGCGGTGTTAATGTAAGCCTACTTGTGACAATAATAAATAAACTTTAAAAACTTTAAATCCCACCTGACAAAAACGTTAACGCTGTTTCTCTCCCCACAGAAGCTGCCTGACCTTCTGATTATTTCCAGCATTCTCTGTTTTTATTTCAGATTTCCAGTATCTGCAGTATTCTGCTCTTCGAGTCGCAGTACCTGACCAAGATCTAACAAGGTGAAGACCTCTCAACCTTATGGAATGTAAAATCTAATACCAGTGTCTTGTGTTTAAACAAAGGAGACTACAACGGGATGAGGGAGGAGTTGGTTAAGGTGGACTGGGTGCAAAACCTTTATGGTGGGACAGTTGACAAACAGTGGAGGACTTTCAAAGCGATGTTTCTCAGTGCTGAACAAAGATATATATACCAGTGATAAGGAAGGACTGTTAAAAAAAGGGATAATCAGCCATAGATATCTAAGGAAATAAAGGAGGGGATCAAACTGAACGAAAATGCATACAAAGTGGCAGGGGAGTTGTTTCCACTGACAGGTGAAATTAGAACGAGGGGACATAGCCTCAAAATAAGGGGGAGCAGACTTAGGACTTAGTTGAGGAGGAACTTCTTCACCCAAATTGCTGTGAATCTGTGGAATTTCTTGTCTAGTGAAGCAGTTGAGACAACCTCATTGAATGTTTTAAGGCAAAGATAGATAGATTTTTGAACACTAAAGGAATTGAGGGTTATGGTGAGTGGGCGGGTAAGTGGAGCTGAGTCCACGAAAAGATCAGCCATGATCTTATTGAATAGCGGAGCAGGCTCGAGGGGCCAGGTGCTTCTTATGTTCACCATCCTGACTTGGAAATATATAATCATTCCTTCACTAGCTTTGGGGCAAAATCCTGCAACTCCTCTAACAGCACTGTGGGTGTACCTACACCACAGGGACTGCAGCAATTCAAGAAAACAGTGCACCACCTCCTTCTCAAGCGCAATCAGGGATGGACAATAAATACTGGCCTAGCCAGCAATGCCCACATCCTGTAAATGAATTTTAAAAATCATAAGGTCAAAATAGGGATGTTCACTGATGATTGCACAATATTCAGTACCATTCACAACTCCTCAGATCCTGAAGAAGTCAGTGCCCATATGCAACAAGATCTGGAAGACATTCAAACTTGGGATAATAAGTAGCAATTTGTTCCACACAAGTGCCAAGCAATCACTGTCTTCAACAAAAGAGAATCTAACCATGTGGCCTTGATATTACCATCGCTGAAGTCCCGCTATCAATGGGTGATTACCATTGACCAGAAACTGAACAGGACTAGCCATATAAACACTGTGGCCACCAGAGCAGATCAGAGGCTGAGAATCATGAAGTCTGTGACTCACCAAATCGTGTCATAGAAATCATAGAAATCATAGAAATGACAATAATAAATAAACTTTAAAAACTTTAAATCCCACCTGACAAAAACGTTAACGCTGTTTCTCTTCCCACAGAAGCTGCCTGACCTTCTGATTATTTCCAGCATTCTCTGTTTTTAGTCCACCATCTACAAGACACAGGTCAGGATTGTGATGGAATACTCTTTGTTTGTCTGGATGAGTGTGACTCCAACAACATTTAAAAAGCTTTACAACATCCAGGATAAAGCAGCTCACCTGATCGGCACCCCATCCAACAACTTAAATATTCACTCCCTCCCCTCTGATCCACAGCAGAGGTAGTGTGTACGATGTCCAAAATACAGTGCAGCAACTCACCAAGGATCTTCCCCCCAGACCCAGCACCTTCCAGAGCACAGCAGATGCATGGGAACATAACTACCGGCAAATTCACATTTAAGTACACACCATCCTGACTTGGGAAATATATCGCTGCTCCTTCATTCTATCTGTGGTCGGGTAAAAATCTGTGGACTCCCTGCCTAACAGCACTGTGGGTATGCCTACACCACATGGGCTGCAGTGGTTCAAGAAGGTGGCTCACGACCACTTTTTCAAGGGCAGTTAGGAATGGGCAGCAAATGCCAACCTAGCCAGCGACACCTACGTATCATGAAAAATTTAAATAATAAGATAGATGTAAACCTGGGAATGTTGAAATTCAATGCAAATCAACCCAATTTCAGTGCCCGCTTGAACCATATCCATTCGAGTGGGTTGATTTAGACACTGTTGCAATAAACAAGGCATGGATCCACATCCAGATCCCTCATGTCCATATGAGTGTACATTCTGTTTTTAATGTTCATTTGTTATTGCCACTAGTCGGCTTATCTTATCACTGCAATGAAGTTACTGTGAAAATCCCCTAGTTGCCACACTCCGGCACCTGTTCGGGTACACTGAGGGAGAATTTGGCATGGCCAATGTACCTGACCAGCACGTCTTTCAGACAGTGGGAGGAAACTGGAGCATGCGGAGGAAACCCACGCAGACATGGGGAGAACATGCATACTCCACACAGACAGTGACCCAAACTGGGAATCGAACCCAGGTCCCTGGCGTTGTGAGGCAGCAGTGCTAACCACTATGCCATCGTGCCGCACGTCTGCTCAATGTATCAGCTGTGTTTTATAAGATGTCCATTTTATTGTCAAGAGCTAAGGTGTGGCAAAGATGGGAAATGTTGTAGTAAAATAAATAGGTGGGTTCTGTGAGGTGAGGAAATAGAGTTTGAAAAATCACTTATTGTTGAACAAGACATCAGTGAATAGGATTGAGTTTACTAAAGGGCTGTGTCAGAGGATGGAGTTGGTGGTGTGAATATCTAGTTCATGGTTCATGTTAATATTTTAGAGATGTTTAGTTCTTGGAAGCCCGAAGGTAAGGTAACAAAAATGCTGGGCTTTAGAGATTGCCAAAACACCAGTGCCCGACAAGGCTGTGTCCTCAGCCCCCTACTATAGTCCTTATACACTAGGACTGTGTCGCCAAATTCCTCTCCAATTCCCATTTCAACTTTGTTGACGACACCACCATAGTGGGTCGGATCTCAAACAATGACGAGACAGAGTACAGGAATGAGATAGAGAGTCTGGTGAACTAACTACATTAACAGGGATGAAGTGGAGACATGGCATTGAACCCGGCTGCAGAGCACTTGGGTGAAGGTTTGCAAGGGTGCCCCGAACTCACAGTACACTGGGAAACCTCTCTTTCCCATGGACATTGGGAACCCCCACCCCTCCTGGTGGCATGTTCACTGACCCCTTCCCCAATTCGGGTCACTGGCATTGGGACCCTCATGATGGGTCCCCCTGCCATGTTCCCCATCATGACCCCCAACATGCCTCCCCGTCATAGCCCCCCCTCAGGCCCCACATCTACCCAAGCCCCACCCCATTGGCACTGCCCCAGCACAGTGGCAGTGCCAACTGCCACTACCAGGGTGTCCAGTGGGGACTGCCAGGGTGTCCAATGGGCACCGCCTGGGTTCCTGGTGGGCAGGGCCAGGTGGCGACAGCCTATGGGTAATGCCTGGCCATGCTCCCAATCACTCTGGTGCTTTAATGGCCTCCACACCTGCCCCCTATAGCGTGGTATCATGCCTGGTCTCCACTAGTGGGGACGAGTAGTGATTCTTGCTGTTCTCGCGCCCCACCTGAAGGTCAGAAGATCCCGGGAGCTGGGAGAATCCAATGCCAAATCGGTTGAGCATATTTTAAATATGCTAATAGACCTAGCACCCTTTCTGGGTGCCATTAGAAAGAGACTGGGGCGATTGCAAACTGTTTGGCCCCAGGCACAAAGTGAATTTTTAGGCCCATATGCTATTTTTGGAAAATTGCTCCCAAAGTCTTTTGACGAACTAGTTGAATTGGTGAAAAATCATTTCAACCCCCGACCCTCAATCATTACGTTGACATACAAATTTCATTCAGCAATCCGGAAACCAGGGGAGAAAGTCTCAGACTTTGTGGCCGGATTGAGAGGGTTAGCAGAGCACTGCGGATTTGGTCCAGCTTTCGGAGAAATGTTCAGAGACTGTTTGGTCTGTGGTATAAGCAGTCTCATCATACAGTTGCTGGCGAGACCAAACCTTCTTTAGAAAAAGCTTTGGAGTTGGTGCAGGTGACTGAATGCGCTGAGCAGGGTGTAAGCGAGTTACAAAGCGTGCCCAACGAGGGAAACCATTTCTGGTGAGAATGGGCTGCTGTGAGGAACAGGCCGAGTGAGGGAGCAGCAGAGCCTGAGAAGGAGTGTAGCAATGAGGGCAGAAGCTTGTTCTCGATCGAGGGAGAGCACTCCCAAGAAACATGGGAGTTTCTTGGGAGTGCAGAAATTATGTATGTTACAGGTGCAAGAAGAAGGGTCATTTACAAGCATGGGGTAGAGAGCAGGAATCAGGACAAAACATGCAGGGAAAAAACCCACAATGGTTAGAATCATAGAATCCCTACAGCGCAGAAGGTGCCATTCAGCCCATTGAGTCTGCACCAACTCTGACAGATTGTTTTACCCAGGCCCTTTTCTGCACCCTATCCCCATAAACCCAATATTTACCATGGCTAATCCATCTAACCTAGACATCTTTGGACACTAAGGGACAAGTTACGATGGCCAATCCACATAATTTGCACCTCTTTAGACTGTGAGATGAAATCAGAGCATAGAACATAGAACATTACAGCGCAGTACAGGCCCTTCGGCCGTCAATGTTGCGCCGACCAGTGAAACCAATCTAAAGCACCCGGAGGAAACTCATGCAGTAACAGGGAGAATGCGCCAACTCCACACAGACAGGCACCCAAGGCCGGAATTGAATTCGGGTTCCGAACACTGTGAGGCAGCAGTGCCAACCACTGTGCCACTGTGCCACCCTTTAACTCCTTTAGAAAAACTAGATGAGGTGCCCGATAAGGGACCCAAGTCAATTTCCTAACCAGGTCCAACAAAGTAAAGTCCCCCATATGGAGATAGCTTTGATGGTAAATATCAGATCTGTTAAAATGGAAGTTGACACAGGGGTTCTGGTCAGTTGTAGGGAAGCTGGCTTTTTGTTACCCTCAAAAAGGCCTCCAACCACTGAGGCCGAGCGAGTCAGGAGCCATATTGTCTACATGTACAGGAGAGACATTGAAGACAGTAGGGTCAGCAATAGTTGCTATGTCCTACAATAACCAAACGGTGCAATGAACTGTCCTGGTAACTGAAGGTTACATACCTTGCCTAATGAGCTACGAATTGGTTCAAGCAGATGAAAATAAATTGGTTGGAAATATTAAACCTACGGAATGGAGGTTTTCAGGAGCTGTTGTGTAAATATTCCAAAGTTTTCCAAAAAGGTTCGGATGTATAAGGGTGGCTAAAGCCAAAATTTATCTGAATCGTGCTGCAACACCTACATTTTTCCAGAGCCCGCCCAGTGCCCGATGCACTTCATCACAAAGTTAAGTCGAGCTCAGGAGATTGGAAGATTATAAAGCCAATACAGTTCTCCAAATGGACTGCACCCACAGTCCCTATCCTCAAACCGGATCATACTGTAAGAAGCTGTGGGGATTATAGACTAATCAAGGAGCTCAGATAGACAGAGCCCATTCCGAGAATCAAGGACCTCTGCGCCAAACTAGCCGGGGGCCTAAAATACACCAAGTTAGATCTCAGTCACGCCTAGCAGCAGCTGGGGTTGGACGAGGATTCACAGAGGTTGGTTAACATCAATACCCACAAGAGTTTATACCAGTACACACATTTACCTTTTGGAGTCTCATCAGCCTGTGCCATTTTCCAGCGTACGACGGAAAGTTTATAACAGGGCATCTCTAACGTTGTGGTTTATCTGGACGATGTCCTAATGACAGGAACCTCACCTGAGGAACACAGGTCAAACTTCGAGGAAGTTTTGAGAAGATTTAAAGAAGCGGGTGTCAGGTTAACATGGGAGAAATGCACTTTCCAGGCAGATGAAGTTACATATTTGGATTTCAGGATAGATGCTAAAGGCTTACATCCTTTGGAGGATTAAAGTTGAAGCCATTAATGAAGTTCCACAGCCAAACAAAACAATCAGAGTTAAAATGATTCCTAGGAATGGTGAATTGTTATGGTAGATTTTTACAAAATGTGCCTCCCACTTTAGCCCCACCACCAGCTGTTAAAGAAAAATCAGCATTGGCGGTGGGAAGGAGAACATAAAGAAGCTTTTACAAAAGAAGAAACAGGCTTTGAAGTCGTCGGCACTTTTGGTGCACTTTGATCCAACCCAGTAGTGACCTGCGATGCATCACCATATGGAGTGGGAGCAGCTTTATCCCACAGGCTGCCCGATGGAGTAGAAAGGCCAATTGCCTTTGCGTCGAGGACATTATCTGATGAGTAAAAAAAGGGATGAAGAAAACTTGGCAGCCATTTATGCGATCAAAAAGTTTCATCAGTATATTTTTGGATGACATTTCACAATCTTATTAGATCACAGACTGTTGTGAGGTTTATTCAGAGAAGATAAGCCAGTGTCGCTAGTTGCCTCTGCGAGGGTACAGAAGTGAGTTCTATTGTAAACAGCAGGCAATTATACATTCCAGCATCACCCAGGGACACAACGTCTCAAATGTGGATGCACTCAGCCGTTTGTCCTTGCTGCAGACAGTACCATCACCACAAGAGATAACTCTTGCACTCCACCTGACACAGACTTTGCCCGTCTCAGCTAAACGCATAAGGATGTGGACAGAAAGAGACCCAGTGTTATCAGCAGTTAAGATGATGGTGATGCAAGGGTGGTGATCTGATAAGTCAGAGCTACTAAACCCCTACCAACAAAGAAGAATGGAGATAATGGACAGGAATTTACGGCCTCGCTCGGACGAGATCGTAAAATCCCACCCGAGGCCAATGGAGGTTTCTGTCCTGGGATTTTGGCCAACATGTGAAGATGGTGTGTTGTTGTGGGGGTTCATGTTACAGTTCCACCGCAAGGCACATGACTTTTATTACAAGAATTACACAACTCACATCTAGGACAAAGCAGGATGAAAGCACTTGCCCAAAGTTATGTTTGGTTGGCTGCTCATCAATAAAGAAATCAAAAGAATGGTCTGACAATGCCCCAGTTGTGAAAGCCAACTGGGGAGAATATGCATCCTTGGGAGTGGCCAGGTAGTCCCTGGGCAAGAATACATATAGACTATGCAAGACCATTCATGGGCCACATGTTACCTATATTAGTAGATGCACATTCTAAATGATTGGCTGTCCAATTGAGAAATTCCACAATGGCCACTGTCACCATTGACAAATTGAGGAGAATTTTTGCTATCCAGGGCATCTCAGAGATCTTAGCGTCAGACAATGGCACATCATTCACAGCAGAGGAGTTTTGAAAATTTGTCAAGTCAAATGGTACTCACCATAAAAACATAACATAGAAGATAGGAGCTGGAGGAGGCCATTTGTCCCTTCGAGCCTGCTCCGCCATTCATTCCGATCATGGCTGATTATTCAACTCAATAGCCTAATCCTGCTTTTTCCCCATAACCTTTGATCGCATTCCCCCCAAGTGCTTTACCCATTCAATGTTTTGGCATCAACTACTTCCTGTGGTAATGAATTCCACAGGCTCACCACTCTTTGGGTGAAGAAATGTCTCTTCACCTCTGTCCTAAATGGTCTACCCTGAATCCTTAGACTGTGACCCCTGGTTCTTGACTCCCCCACCATCGGGAATATCCTCCCTGCAAACACCCTGTCCAGTCCTGTTAGAATTTTATCAGTCTCAATGAGATCCCCCCTCATTCGTCTGAACTCCAGTGAAAACAATCCTAACCTAGTCAATCTCTCTTCATACATCAGTCCCGCCATCCCCGGAATCAGCCTGGTAAACCTTCGCTGCACTCCCTCGAGAGCAAGAACATCCTTCCTCAGAAAAGGAGACCAAAACTGCACACAGTACTCTAGGTGTGGCCTCACCAAGGCCCTGTATAATTGCAACAACACATCCCTACTCCTGTACTCAAAACCTCTCGCAATGAAGGCCAACATACCATTTGCCTTCTTTACCGCCTGCTGCGCCTGCATGCTTACCTTCAGTGACTGGTGCACAAGAACACCCAGGTTCCGCTGCACACTCCCCTCTCCCAATTTACAGCCATTCAGGTAGTAATCTGCCTTCTTTTTTGCTTCCAAAGTGAATAACCTCACATTTATCCAAATTATATTGCATCTGCCATTGATTTGCCCACTCACCCAACCTGTCCAGATCATTCTGAAGGATATCTGCATCCTCATCACAGTTCACACTCCCACTCAACTTGGTATCATCTGCAAACTTTGAGATGTTACATTTTGTTCCCTCATCCAAATCATTAATATATATTGTGAATAGCTGGGGTCCAGCACTGATCCCTGTGGCACCCCAATAGTTACTGCCTGCCAATTTGAAAAGCACCCATTAATTCCTACTCTTTGTTTCCTCTCTGCCAACCAGTTTTCTATCCATCTCAATACACTTCCCCCAATCCCATGCGCTTTAATCTTGCACAATAATCTCTTGTGCAGGACTTTGTCAAATGCTTTCTGAAAGTCCAAATGTACCACATCGACTGGTTCCTCCTCGTCAACTCTACTAGTTACCTCTTCAAAGAATTCCAACAGATTTGTCAAGCATGATTTCCCCTTCATAAATCTATTCTGACTCTGTCTGATCCTGCCACTGCTTTCTAAATGCTCTGCTGTAAAGTCCTTGAGAATGGATTTGAGAATTTTCCCCACTACTGATGTTAGGCTTAATGATCTATAATTCCCTGTTTTCTCTCTACCTCCCTTTTTGAATATTGGAGTGACGTTAGCTACCCTCCAATCTGCAGGGACTGTTCCAGAGTCTATGGAATCCTGAAAGATGACCGCCAATGCATCCACTATTTCTAGAGCTACTTCCTTAAGTACTGTGGGATGTAGATTATCAGGCCATGTTCAGTTAGCACCTTACCACCCAGCCTTCAATGAGTTAGCAGGATGCGCTGTACAAAGGTTCAAATCATTAATAAAAACAAGTTAATAGGCCTCCATCTCCACTGGCCACCATTAAATTATCATTGATTGTTGTGGGAACAAAAATACCCATTTGTTTCACTAATGTCCCTTTAGGGAGGGAAATCTGTCACCCTTACCTGGTCTGGCCTACATGCGACTCCAAAGCCATTGTAATTGACTCTTAATTCCCCTCTGAACTGGCTCAGTGGGCCACTCAGTTCATGGGTAATAGATGCTGACCTAGCCAGTGATGCTCCCATCCTGTGACTGAATAATTAAAAGTAAAGGTTGGATGCTGCTCAAGCATTCTGACAGCGCAGAGAGTCAGGGAAACAACAGAAAAGTAGGATTAGATTTATTAGGTTGATGTCTGTAAATGATGTGATGGACAGGCAACACATACATGAGAAAAGCATAGGATCCTAGAATGGGTTCCTGGGGAATCCAGATTTCAAGAGCAATTTGATATTAACATGTCAAGTATCATGACAATAATAGGCTGGGTCTTACTGTGATAATGACAATGAAACTATCAGCATTCACTGTCACTATCCCACTGAAACTGACAGCAACTCCAGAAGCTCAGATCTGCACAGAACAATGTGGAAACCCAAAAGCTGCCACCAGCGAGACCATGCATCACCGTAGGGAGCATTGTAGAGCAAAGAACAAAGAACAAAGAACAATACAGCACAGGAATAGGCCCTTAGGCCCTCCAAGCCTGCACCGATCATGTGTTCCTAACTAGACCATCCGTTTGTATCCCTCTAGTCCCAGTCCGTTCATGTGGCTATCTAGATAAGTCTTAAATGATCCTAGTGTGTCTGCCTCAACCACCTTGCTTGGTAGTGCATTCCAGGCCCCCACCACCCTCTGTGTAAAATACATCCCCCGCATATCTGTATTGAACCTTGCCCCCCTTACCTTGCACTTGTGACCCCTTGTGTTTGTCATTTCTGACCTGGGAAAAAGCTTCCAACTGTTCACCCTATCTATGCCCCTCAACCTCCGTCTTTCCAGGGAGAACAACCCTATTTTACTCAATCTCACCTCATAGCTAATACCCTCTATACCAGGCAACATCCTGGTAAACCTTTTCTATACTCTCTCCAAAGCCTCCATGTCCTTCTGGTAGTGTGGCAACCAGAACTGGACGCAGTATTCCAAATGTGGCCTAACCAATGTTCTATATAACTGCAACATCATATGCCAACTTTTATACTCTATGCCCCGTCCAATAAAGGCAAGCATGCCATATGCCTTCTTCACCACCTTTTCCACCTGTGCTGCCACCTTTAAGGATCTGTGGACTTGCACACCCAGATCCCTCTGTGTGTCTACACTCCTGATGGTCCTGCCATTTATTGTATAGCTCCCCCCTGCATTAGATCTACCAAAATGCATCACTCCGCATTTATCTGGATTAAATTCCATCTGCCATTTCTCCGCCCAATTTTCCAGCCTATTTATAACCTGCTGTATTCTCTGACAATGTTCACCACTATCCGCAACTCCAGCAATCTTTGTGTCATCCGCAAACTTACTAATCAGACCAGCTACATCTTCTTCCAAATCATTTATATATATCACAAACAGCAGAGGTCCCAGTGCAGAGCCCTGCGGAACACCACTAGTCACAGACCTCCAATCAGAAAAAGACCCCTCCACTGCTACCCTCTGTCTTCTATGGCCAAGCCAGTTCTGTACCCATCTAGCTAGTTCACCTTTGATCCCGTGAGATTTAACCTTTTGCACCAGCCTGCCATGAGGGACTTTGTCAAATGCTTTACTAAAATCCATGTAGACGACATCCACGGGGCCCTTCCCTCGTCAATCAGTTTTGTCACCTCCTCAAAAAACTCAACCAAATTTGTGAGGCATGACCTCCCTCGTACAAAACCATGTTGTCTATCGCTAATGAGGCTATTCAGTTCTAAATGTGTATAGATCCTATCTCTAAGAATCTTCTCCAACAATTTCCCTACCATGGACGTCAAGCTCACTGGCCTATAATTACCCGGGTTATCCTTGCTACACTTCTGAAATAACGGCACCACATTTGCTATCCTTCAATCCTCTGGGACCTCACCTGTGTCCAATGAAGAAACAAAGATTTCTGTTATAGAGGCCCAGCAATTTCATCTCTTGTCTCTCTCTCAGTAACCTAGGCCAAATGCCATCTGGCCCTGGGTATTTGTCTACCTTAATGCTTCCTAAAACACCTAACACTTCCTCCCTTGTAATTGCTATTTGCTTTAACAGGTCTACACATCCCTCTGAGACACTACCAATCAATGTGTCCCTCTCCTTTGTGAATACTGATGCAAAGTATTCATTTAGGATCTCACCTACTCCCTTGGGTTCTAAGCATAATTCCCCTCCTTTGTTCTTGAGAGGTCCGAAGTTCCCACAAACTGCTTGAAATCATGAATTGACAAAGTTTTCACTCCAATTCTGTTAATCTTGTTGCAAAATCCCTGGAAGAAGTAGAATGAGATGTAGCTTCATTTTAAAGGGTGCACTAACTTCATAATTACTGATAAACACCCTCACTGGCCCTGAACATACTATATCTGTGGATTGTGAACTATCTGCACAATGGTTAAAAATTTCCGATACCTTCAAAACCATAAAATAATTTAGATGACTGTTTATCATTCAGAAACTCATTGAATCATAGAATGGTTACAGCACAGAAGGGAACCATGCAGCATATTATGGATATGACCAGAGGGTCAACTAAACAATGATTTCAGTAACAATAATGTCAATATTAGCTTTAAGAGCAATTGTGAAAATGAGAGTCAAGCATGCTGGGATTTTTGATTGAGTTATAATCAAAAACAGATGCAGGCCATAAAGGTGCTGCAAGCAGTGACCTGGCCTGTGGACTGTGACTTGACACTTCCTGAGTTGACCAAATAAGGATAGTTATTTGGACCAAGCTGGACATGTCGGAATCATACTCACATACGGGTTAAGGCTATGTGACCTACATGCCATATCAACTAAGCATTATGGAGTTGTTTGTAACTCTGTTGGTCTGGTCAAACAATGTGATCAGTTTTAGGTTACACCATTGGCTGAGTGCCAGAGTACTTTCTGGAAGATTGAGAAGTTTAGGATAAAGACATATGTTTCAGCCTTTGTCTTCAGGGAGACCAACCATCGCAAGTGCGCCCTGAAAGAACATCTTCAGAGAAGACAAAGAACCACATGGGAGAATCTGCATCGAGAACAGACCTGGCCAGTCCGCTCAAGAAACTGGATAGTATTCATTTCAGTTAAAGATTTAAAGTTCAGTTAAAGAGTTAGGATGGAAATTTTCCGTCCCGCCCGCCACGGGAATCATAGCAGGTGGAACGGGCATGCAAAGGTCCGTTGACCTCGGGCGGGATTTTCTGGTCTTGGGGCACGCTCGGCAGGAAAATCCCACTCTTAGCATTTCAGTTAAGAGTTAATGTTGAAGTGTAAGAGTTAAAGGGTGGAATTTTCCTCCCGCCTGCCACGGGAATCGTAGCCGGAGGGACAGGACCATACAAAGGTCCATTGACCTCAGGTGAGCTTTTCTGGTCTTGGGGCGAGCGTGGCCAGAAAATCCCACCCAAAGTGTTGCAACGGTTGTGAGTTTGAGTGGTATCTAAAGTGTTAAATAAACAAAAGTTTGTTTAAGAGAATTTGCGTCGACTGTTATCCTTTGGTTTTGTATTACTAAACACCTGAAAATTCAGAGCCAACAAACAGTGGGTATTCAGGATCTCTGCAAGATCAACTCTGCTAGTCACACTCCCTCCACACTTACCCCAAAACCCAGCATGTTTTTCCTTTATTTGATGTTCGATCTCAAAACAGTCATACATTTACAAAAAATAAAAAAGGACAAAGAACAATAGAGCAAATGAACAGGCCCTTCGGCCCACCAAGCTTGCACTGACATGCGGTTTCTACCTTTCTGTTTGCCTCCCGTTCATGTGTCTATCGGGTACACCTTGAAGGTTGGTAATGTACCTGCTTCCTCCACTTCCACTGGCAGTGTGTTCCAGGCACCCAACACCCTCTGTGTGAAAAACTTTCCTGCACGTCTCCCCTAAACTTACCACCTCTCACCTTAAATCTGTGCCCTCTTGTAGTCGACCCTTCCACCCTAGGAAAATGCCTCTGAATATCCACCCTATCTGTGCCTCTCATAATTTTGTAGACTTCTATTGGGTTGCCCCTCAGCCTCCGTACTTCCAGTGAAAACAATCCAAGTTTATTTAACCTAATACCTAAAGCCCTCCAGACCAGACATGTTGCCTGGTAAATCTTTTTTGCACTCTCTCCAAAGTATCCACATTCTTCTGGTAGTGACCAGAATTGCACGCAATATTCCAGATGTGGACTAACAAAATTTTATACAGCTGTAACATAACTTGCCAACTTTTATACTCAATGCCCTGGCCATTGAAGGCAAGCTGTGCGCCTTCTTGGCCACCTTATCCACCCGTGTTGCCACTTTTGGGATCTGTGGACTTATACACCCAGATCCCTCTGTATGTCAATGCTCCTAAGGGTTCTGCTATCTGAAAACATAAAATTGACGATTATTAAGTGCTTTAAACTTCCTGGTGTGCTGTCTATGAATACTTCAATGTGATTGTTGACATCATCGCTGCGGCACGATCTGATATCCAGTTGACTTGGTGATGGAATTAAACGGCCTTCAGGTAGTCCACTCCACAGAGAAGGCGAGATCCCTCTGGCCAGATTTGTTCAGGATCAATGGCAAGTGACCATACTTCACCACTGACAGAGAAACCCAGCCCATTGTCGAAAGCTTAATTGAAAGGCTATGCAGTTTGCTCAGAAGATAACTTCAGGAATGATGGGTTGTCTGGAAATTCATGGCCTGAAGAGAACAAATTGCCAATGGCATCACAGTAAAAGGAATTTGAGACAGTAAGAATAAGAACCATCACAACCATTAATTACCCTGTTGCTTTGACCTAACTGGAGGACACAGACAGACATTATGTTACCTTGGCATCAATGAATTAGGAACCTGTCACATTTTCACAGTTTGAACAATCATGGTGGCACAGCGGTTAGCACTGCTGCCTCTCAGTGCCAGGGACTCGGGTTCAATTCCAGCCTCCCTGTCTGTGCGGAGTTTGCACGTTCTCCCCATGTCTGCGCGGGTTTCGTCCGGGTGCTCCAGTTTCCTCCCACAGTCCGAAGGACGTGCTGTTTAGGTGCATTGGCCATGCTAAATTCTCCCTCAGTGTACCCGAACAGGCGTCGGAATGTGGTGACTAGGGGATTTTCACAGTAACTTCATTGCAGTGTTAATGTAAGCTCACTTGTGACCCTAATGAATAAAAGATATGTCAGCATTGACCATATTAGGTGGTAACCTATTCCATAAATTGAAAGATCCCAACAACCTTATGCTTACTAATCTTGGTAATAGAGCGGGCATGAGCAAAACATGATCATAAGTCAGTGGAAATAACAAATGGATGATGCTTCCGTACTTAGCAATGTTCTGAGCATTCTGACTCTTCCAGAAACACAAACAAAAAGATGAGACCTCAGGTAAGTATTTTACTTGATATTGCCTTAAGGTTCTAAATAATAAACCTGAACAACATTCAGCAGCTCCGCAATCACATCAAAACCTTAGGGTTCATTGCAGGAACCAATTTGGCTTTTGGACAACTGATACCTTTAATTTCCACAAAATGAAAGGAAGTAAGGTATCGTAAAAACAATTTAATTTTATCCGGTTGTGCAGTGCTAATCATGCTTTTATTTAATTAGTTTGGCTCATGTATTTGTCCCCGGTGTATCATTAACTTCCCAGTGTTTGGTTAGCAACTATTAACTGTCCCCTTAGCCGGAAGAGCAGTAAATGGCTAAATCCTTAACTGTGATAAAGAAGGCTATTTCTATATCAATGATTAACACTGACAGGCCTGTATCAATATAAATTATCTCCTTTGCTCAGGTCATTCGGAGCTCACTGCTTGTGAGAGCATGGCTCTGTGACACCAAGGAACGATTGCCAGCTCCTGTACTCCGAAAGGCATGTTTCTTTCTCCAGAAATACCCACTGATCTGTACAAGCCTAAAGAAATGGCCATCTATGAAGTTTTGGAATCCCTCTGTCATGAGTGCCTGTAACCATTCTCTGAGCAAGTTCGAACCAGTCAGAGTAAACATTCCTGAGAGCTGCCTTATTGAGCCTAATGTCTACATCAATGCAGCCTCTACTATCGAGGTCCCTGGCATTGCCATGGGCTTGATGCTGGATCGCAATGCACATGCTCTGTCTAGAACATCACTTATGAAGTATTTTGCAATGCATAACTGAGTGTTCCCCATTCCACACAGATTATCTTCCAATATAGTTAGTGTGGATACCATAGAATCCCTACAGTGCAGAAGGAGGCCATTCGGTCCATCACACCTGCACTGACAACACCCTCATCCACATAACCCCTCATGTTTACCCCCTGATGCTAAGGGGCAAATTAGCATGGCCAATCAACCCAACCCACACATCTTTGGAGTGTGGGAGGAAACCGGAGAACCCAGAGGAAACCCACACCGACACGGGGAGAACGTGCAAACACCACACAGGCAGTCACCCGAGGCCAGAATTGAACCCGGGTCCCTGGCGCTGTGAGGCAGCAGCACTAACCACTGTGCCATCGTGCCGCCCAATAGGCCCACTGTGTCGCCCACTGTGCAATCTGATGCAGCTGCTGCAGTAGCCTTTTTTAAAGGTAGATCCACCATGGTTTGTATCCTGGTACAACACAGTAAATAAACCTAACATATTGCACCCTGTTCTAGTCACAAACAGTACAGCAACAACACAATAACCACTCTCTTCTCCATCCTGGCATGCATAATACAGGATATATCATCCTGAAAGCTGCACTCCAACTTACTTTCTTGTCACGCTTTTACTAACATTTCCATGAGCTAATACAAAAATCTTGTTGCATACCAGTCAATCCTCTGCGGTATTGAGAGTTAGCAGTGGAGCCAGAATACCACCTGCCTGTGAGATTTCGCTACCATTAATCAGTGCTGCTTTGCTTGCTCCTCCTGCTGCAGTCCAGAGAGTGATGGACAACATGGACGAGGCTGACAAGGCATAGTGATGATATACCTCCGCTCTTTCATTCCTTTGCTGTGACTCGGCATAATTGTTTCACATTGAGGACAATAAGATTCAAATAAATAAACTAATCTTTGAAAATCAGAGCGGTAACAGTTGTTTGTGCTCTCATTGTCATCCGATATCACGTACTAGTTCCCCTTTACACCTCTGTTACTGTCCTTGCTTTACATATAACGGGGGTACGTATTCATCCCTGATCAATATTGGGTAGTTCATAGAATTATAGAAACCCTACAGTGCAGAAGGAACCCATTCAACCCATTGAGCCTGCACCGCCAACAATTCCACCCAGGCCTTCACCCCATAACCTCAAGTAATTACCCTGCCAGATGAAGAAAGATTAAGTCAGTGAGGATTGTATTCATTGGAGTTTAGATGAGTGAAAGGGGTCTCATAGAAGCTTATAAAATTCTAACAGGGTTAGACAGGGTGGATTCAGAAAGAATGTAGGGGAGTCCAGAACTAGGGGTCATTGCTTGAAGATAAGGATAAGTCCTAAACCTTTTAGGACTGAGGTGAGGAGAAATTTCTTCACCCAGAGAGTGGTGAATCTGTGGAATTCATTCCTACAGAATGTAGTTAAGGCGAAAACACTCTGTGATTTCAAGAAGAAATTAGATATAGTTCTTGGGGCTAAAGGGATCAAGAGATCTGGGGAGACACGGTAGCACAGTGGTTAGCACTGCTGCTTCACAGCTCCAGGGACCTGGGTTCGATTCTCGGCTTGGGTCACTGTCTGTGTGGAGTTTGCACAATCTTGCAGAGGTTGTTGTTCAAACAACCGCACAACCTCAAACAGACCATTGTCCGCAGCAAACTACCCAGCCTTCAGGAGAACAGTGACCACGACATCACACAACCCTGCCACAGCAACCTTTGCAAGACATGCTGGATCATTGACACGGACGCCATCATCTTACGTGAGAACACCATCCACCAGGTACACAGTACATACACTTGCAACTCGGCCAACGTTGTCTACCTGATACGCTGCAGGAAAGGATGTCCCGAGGCATGGTACACTGGGGAGACCATGCAGACGCTATGACAACGGATGAATGAACATCGCTTGACAATCACCAGGCAAGTGTGTTCTCTTCCTGTTGGGGAACACTTCAGCGGTCACGGGCATTCGGCCTCTGATCTTTGGGTAAGTGTTCTCCAAGGCGGCCTTCACGACACACGGCAACGCAGAGTCGCTGAGCAGCGACTGATAGCCAAGTTCCGCACACATGAGGACGGCCTCAACTGGGATCTTGGGTTCATGTCACACTATCTGTAACCCCCACGACTTGCCTGGGCTTGCAAAATCTCACTAACTGTCCGAGCTGGAGACAATACACATCTATTTAACCTGTGCTTAACTCTCTCTCCACTCACATTGTTTCTACCTTTAAGACTTGATTACCTGTAAAGACTCGCATTCCAACCATTATTTTGTAAATTGAGGTTGTGTCTTTATATGCCCTGTTTGTGAACAGAACTCCCACTTACTTGATGAAGGAGCAGCGCTCCGAAAGCAAGTGGCTTGTGCTACCAAATAAACCTGTTGGACTTTAACCTGGCGTTGTGGGACTTCTTACTGTGTTTACCCCAATCCAATGCTGGCATCTCCACATCATAAGAAAGAGAGTACCAGACATGCTTCCAGCTTAGCCAGGCCATAGCTAAGGACTCCAATACTGTGGATAATGATCTCCTTCAAGCTATTCCACACTTACCTTGTGAGTGAGCTGTGGAAGAAATAGTAGCAGCACTGATTAGGATATAAATGCCTCTGGGGATTGGCTGACAATGTCCTCACCTGATCCTGGTGGGTACACTGGCCGCCTAAGTCAAGCTCCCGATGAAACATCAGAATGCACATGCCTCCAGTGGTAAGGGAGCAATTTATTTTGCAAAAACTAGGGATCATTATCAGGAAAAGGGACCCATCAGTGTCTTTAGAAGTCGATACTGCAGAAGGCCATGGATGTTCAGTCATTGAGTACTCTCAAAACTGAGACAGATAGATTTTTGGAAACTATGTGAATCAAGGGATATAGGGAGAGGACAGGAAGGCAAGGTTGAGCTAGAAGATTGGTCATGATCTTATTGAATTGTGAAGGAACCTCTGTATAGCGCGCAAGAAACAATACCTTTCACTGTATCCAAATACATGTGACAATAATAAATCAAATCAAATTAAATTAAGTCACCCTCTGCTTTTTCCCCATTCCCCTGCAAAACCTTTCCCCTTTGGATATATATCTAATTTGCTGTCGAAATTTACTTTCAATCTTCCACTACCCTTCCATATCATAACAACCAGATTGTCAAAATAAGTTTATTCTGCTGGCCACTCAGTTCAACGGCTAGAAAAGGCACAGATTTTAGATACATTCTCCTAATGAATGAGCCTTTCTGCTGAGACAGTCTAGGAACTAGTATTACCCTTGGCACGAATGGATCTTTATTATCTTTCAATAAATGAAGCAAAGTGTTTCTAAAACTAAATCTCCTCAAAAAGTGCCTTCCTGAAAATGTGAGTAATTTCTTCTTCATAAAGTACAGCAGCCTTTACGTGAGGGAAGAACATCAACACCATGCATGCTGCAATAACATCTTTTCTCCTTAATTATATAACATATAGTCCACCCCGTTCAATTATGTAATGTAGGTCATTCTTTTTTGTTGTACATCCCTTCCTTAATTATTTCAATTACACATTGCACAGCATTTTAATTTTAATTTTACAATCCATCCCCTTCAATTATATAATTCACAATCCTCCTTTTCAATTGCATGACATTTAGCCTTGAGCTCTCTGCCAATGTTTATATAGATTGCGAGATGATTGACTTCGATTTGAAATGATGGATGTTGAGGTTCTCCTCATAATCGCTTAGTACAGCTACTTCCGTCTCTGCATCAGGTCCATTCAAAAAGAATTAACACAAAGCTTCAGAGGCAAGGCGGTTCTTTCCTTCTTGGGGGGTTTCTTCTTAGAACCATAGAACCATTGAAAATTACAGCTCAGAAACAGGCCTTTTGGCCCTTCTTGTCTGTGCCGAACCATTTTTCCCCTAGTCCCACTGACCTGCACTTGGACCATATCCCTCCGCACCGCTCTCATCCATGAACCCGTCCAAGTTTTTCTTAAATGTTATTTAAATTTACCACTTTATCCGGCAGCTCATTCCACACTCCCACCACTCTCTGCGTGAAGAAGCCCCCCCCTAATATTCCCTTTAAACTTTTCTCCTTTCACCCTTAACCCATGCCCTCTGGTTTTTTTCTCCCCTAGCCTCAGTGGAAAAAGCCTGCTTGCATTCACTCTATCTATACCCATCAAAATCTTATACACCTCTATCAAATCTCCCCTCATTCTTCTACGCTCCAGGGAATAAAGTCCCAACCTATTCAATCTCTCTCTGTAACTCATCTTCTCAAGTCCTGGCAACATCCTTGTGAACCTTCTCTGCACTCTTTCAACCTTATTTACATCCTTCCTGTAACTAGGTTCTTCTCTGACCATGTGAAACTTTTCTACTGTTATCAGGGCTTTAGGGATTTTGGCTGGTATGTGTTAGATGAAATGGGTAAGGTGAGATGAAATATGTATGGTATGACCCAAGACCTTAGACACACCTGTTTGCAATGTGCAAACCTCATTTTAAAAATGACCTTTCGTTGGTTGGCTTGTTGGCACAATAGTTAGCTGTCACAGGTAAGCATTTACAATGAAGCAACCAGGGCATTAGGCAGCACAAACTAATAGGCAAAGCCTCGTACAAGCTGCATAGTGGTGTGCCAATTCGAATCTGCTTCACCTGGAGAACAATGGCCTGTGGACAGGCAACTTCTCCTTGAAGATGTCTGCACATGCAGCCCATGTCAATCTTAAAGAGACCATACAGTGCAACAAACTGGCTGTGCATAACAAATAGAAGCTGGAGGGAATGCTAAATAAGTGCATTTTATAAGTGGAATGAATAAGTGTAGTTTAAAATTAAATGGCACCGGAGTGAGGCGACTTCTTGCAAGCTGTCCTCAGCATCCCCTCTAATTCCATCTTTTACTCCCATTCTATGCTTTTAAAACTGAACTCTGGCTCATTTAAATGTTCTGATAATGCTTTATAACTACAACACTTATTGTGCACCCTATCCTTTCCTTCTCCCCTGTGTACTCTATGAACAGTATATTTTGTCTGTATAGCGCGCAAGAAACAACACTTTTCACTGCTACATGTCCCAATACATGTGACAATAACAAATCAAATCATATCAAAAGTGGAATAAGACTGGAACCTCAAGTACCTGTAAAGGAGCAGTTCTAAAAGTAAATGCATTCAATTAACTAAGGTTCATTTCATTAATTATGTAAAAATATCAGGTATTGGGCTGAATAGTGCCTGCACTTTAAATGTAACACAGTCACCAAAGATTTTATAATTGTGTTCAGATACTGATCAAATTGTATGCATGCTTTAGAGGCTTTCTAGACTATAAAATATGTGGTCCATATCATCTTGCAATCTTGCTTGTGTCATTCATAAGAACATAAGCACTAGGAGCAGGAGTAGGCCATCTGACCCCTCGAGCCTGCTCCGCCATTCAATAAGATCACGGCTGACCTATTCGTGGACTCAGCTCCACTTCCCCGCCCGCTCACCATAACCCTTAATTCCTTTACTGTTCAAAAATGTATCTATCCTTGCCTTAAAAACATTCAATGAGATAGCCTCAACTGCTTCACTGAGCAGAGAATTCCACAGATTCACAGCCCTTTGTGTGAAGAAGTTCCTCCTCAGCTCAGTCCTAAATCTGCTCCCCCTTATTTTGAGGCTATGCCCCCTAGTTCTAGTTTCACCCGCCAGTGGAAACAACCTCCCAGCTTTATCTTATCTATTCCCTTTATAATTTTATATGTTTCTATAAGATCCCCCCTCATTCTTCTAAATTCCAATGAGTATAACCCCAGTCTACTCAGTCTATCCTCATAAGCCAACCCTCTCAACTCCGGAATCAACCAAGTGAATCTCCTCTGCACCCCCTCCAGTGCCAGTATATCCTTTCTCAAGTAAGGAAACCAAAACTGTACACAGTACTCCAGATATGGCCTCACCAGCACCTTATACAGCTGCAACATAACTTCACTGTTTTTAAACTCCATCCCTCTAAGAATGAAGGACAAAATTCCATTTGCCTTCTTAATTGCCTCCTGCACCTGCAAACCAACTTTTTGTGATTCATGCACAAGGACACCCAGGTTCCCTCTGCACAGCAGCATGCTGCAATTTTTTACCATTTAAATAATAGTCCATTTTGCTGTTATTCCTACCAGAATGGATGACCCCACATTTACCAACATTGTCCTCCATCTGCCAGACCCTCGCCCACTCACTTAGACTATCTATACCCCTTTGCAGACTTTCAGCATCCTCTGCATACTTTGCTCTGCCACTCATCTTCGTGTCGTCTGCGAACTTTGACACACTACGCTTTGTCCCCAACTCCAAATCATCTATGTAAATCGTAACCAATTGCGGCCATTGATCCCTGAGGCACACCACTCGTCACTGACTGCCAACTAGAAAAACACCCATTTATCCACACTCTTTGCTTTCTGTTAGTTAACCAATCCTCTACCCATGCTAATACATTACCCGAAATGCTGTGCACCTTTATCTTATGCAGCAGCCTTTTGTATGGCACCTTGTCAAATGCTTTCTGGAAATCCAGATGCACCACATCCACCAGTTCCTGTTATTCACCACATACATAATGTCCTCAAAGAATTCCAGTAAATTAATTAAACATGACCTGCCTTTCATGAACCCACGCTGCATCTTCCCAATAGAACAATTTCTATCCAGATGTTTTGCTATTTCTTCCTTGATGATAGATTCAAGCATTTTTCCCACTACAAAAGTTAAGCTAACCGGCCTATAGTTACCCATCTTTTGTCTACCGCCTTTTTTAAACAGTGGTGTCACATTTGCTGTTTCCTAATCTGCCAGAACCTTTCCAGAGTCCAGCGAATTTTGGTAAATTACGAATGTATTTGCTATTTCCCCGCCATCTCTTTTAGTACCCTGGGATGCATTCCATCAGGGCCAGGGGACTTGTCTACCTTTAGCCCCATTAGCTTGCCCAACACTACCTCTTTCGTGATAATGATTATTTATAGGTCCTCACCTGCCATAGCCTTCTTGTCATCAATTTTTGGCATGTTATTTGTGTCTTCCACTGTGAAGACCGACACAAAATGCCTGTTCAATGCCTCGGCCATTTCCTCATTTCCTGTTATTAAATCCCCCTTCTCATCCTCTAAAGGACCTTAGCCACTCTTTTGCATTTTATACATTTGTAGAAGCTTTTGCTATCTGCTTTTATATTCTGAGCTAGTTTGTTCTCATAATCTATCTTACTTTTCTTTACAGCTTTTTACGTGGCTTTCAGTTGACATTTAAAGATTTCCCAATCCTCTCATTTCCCACTAATCTTTGCCACTTTGTATGCATTTTCTTTCAATTTGATACCCTCCCTTATTTCCTTAGATATCCATGGCTGATTATCCCTTTTTCGACTGTCCTTCCTTATCACTGGTATATACTTTTGCTGAGCACTGTGAAAAATCGCTTTGAAAGTCCTCTATTGTTCCTCAATTGTCCCACAACAAAGTTTTTCCTCCAAGTCTACCTTAGCTAACTCCTCCCTCATCCCAAAAGAGAAAATGCTGGAAAATCTCAGCAGGTCTGGCAGCATCTGTAAGGAGAGAAAAGAGCTGACGTTTCGAGTCCAGATGACCCTTTGACAAAGCTAAAAGGTATTGAAAATGGGAGATATTTATGCTGTAGGGTGAGGGAATGAAAGATGAGTCATAGCCACAAAAACAAAAACTTTTTTCCTCCCTCATCCCATTGTAGTCTCCTAGGATACCTAACTGAAAGATCATTAATTAGGGTACCTAACTGAAAGATAATTAATTATTCCTGTCTCATTCTTGTCTCAAAGACCTAGGGTAGTTTGCTCCCTTGAAGCTTCCATTACATATTGTTCGAGGAAACTATCACAGATACTTTCCTCAAAGCTGCCTTGACCGATCTGGTTTGACCAGTCGACATGTAGATTAAAATCCCCCATGATAATTGCTGTACCCATTTTTACATGCATCAGTTTTTGCTTTGTTTATTGCTCGCCCCACTGTGATTCTAATTATTCTAGTGAGAAAAGAAGCTGATTCAGACTTGGGTGCCCTTGTAAGGGCTTCCTTTGGGAATTGAGTATGGCTGAGAGACTAAGAAAGATCACACAGAGTGGGGCAAGCTCCTAGAAGAGGTTGGAGAAGGAGAAGGAGAAGAGCTTTCAGCAGGAGGCCTGAACCACAGAGATCTTCAGGGAGAAATTTTCTGCCCTCAAGTTCAGAGATGATACGTGAATGAGACGCCTTTACTTCACGAATGAGGTTGTGATAAAAAGATGTCGGCTGCCAAACCCACAGCAGGACAGGAACTGTATTATCAATTGCTGTGAAGGTGAGCAGGGCTGTTAACTTTCACGGATCTGCCTCCTTCCAGGCTGCTACTGAAAATATCAGCAACATATCACAGCTCACAATGCACTGCTGCATAAGGAAGGTGAAGGAGGCTCTCAATGCAATCAGAAACATATATCACATTCCTACATGCCAGAGACTCACAGAAATGAGCACTCATTCCACCCATACACACTTATTGATTACACACACATTGCCTTGTGCAAACCTCATGTGAACTTTGCAATCTTTGTCAACAGAAAGATATTCCATTCTTTAATGTGCTTCTGACCACAGGCAGTACACAATGAAGGCCAATGCCTGATGTCCTGCAGGCAGTCATGCTTCTTCATTCTGCAATAATCCTCTCTCACCTGTATTTGAACCACCATTATGAGTCAAAAGCTGGCTACCGGGCGACAAATGATATGGCTTATGACTCTTATCCCCTCATGATATGGCTTAAGATTCTGATCAGGAACCAGCACACACATCGCAGCAGAATTCCAATTTGTTCCATGTTGCCCACGAGGAACATTGAAGAACAGACCATCAGCATCTTCAAACAACACTTTCACTGCCTGGACTGCTCTACAGGAACCCTGTGATTCTGAGTGGAGTGGGTATTGAGGTATCTGACAGTATGGTGAATGTTGCACAATCTGAACATTATGAGGGAACAGCCTTTGCCATCACCAATCTGGTGACTGGCTGAGGAACAGAAGCATGAGGAAGAGGATGTGGAGGAGGGAAGAGGAAGGAGGCTCCAATGTAGGCAGCCTGTTTCTGCTCGGTCTCTACATGACCAGTTTGTTCATGAACAATGCCAGTAACATCAAGCACACCTGCCCATTCACCAGGTCCCTCAGTTTTACCTTTGCATTCTCTCTGACCATCATCTTGTCCACTGTCTGATAAAAATTACTGGCACCTTCCTTGGTTCAGTATGGACATAAAAGCCAACACCAAATGTAAAGTCTGAGGATGCACTGGAGTTTGGAGGAGTGAGAGGGGATCGCATAGAAACTTATAAAATTCTAACAGGGTTAGACAGGGTAGATTCAGAAATTCAATGGTGGGAGAGTCCAGAACTAGGGGTCATAGATTGAGGGTAAGGGGTAAACCTTTTAGGACTGAGGTGAGGAGAAATTTCTTCATCCAGAGAGTGGTGAATAAGTGGAATTCACTACCACAGAAAGTAGTTGAGGACAAAATATTGTCTGATTTCAAGACGAAATTAGATCTAGCTCTAAGGACATCAAGGGATATGGGAGGAAGGGAGCATCAGGATATTGAATTCAATGATCGGCCATGATCAAAATGAATGGTAGAGTCGGCTCGAAGAGCCTAATGGCCAACTCCTCCTATTATGTGTCTATGAGGGTTTTTATGGCCTCGATGGGCAGCCTCAAGCTGCTCTGAGCCTTGAGATCCTGGATTCAGACAGCTGAGGTTGGGCTGTAGCAGTCTAGGCAAGCTGACTGACAACAGCAAGGACAAAGTGATAGGAGTGGGAGCAGGAATGCTGTCATCCTGAGAGTTGTGTGGATGGAAGTAATGACCTATTCAATGCTGGAAAGAATGGGCTCCAAGCTTTGTATAAAGTCCTGTGTTGAGATGGTGCTGGACTCTGTGTACATGGGGCCTGATTTTACCAAACCTTCATGCCCGTTTTCGAGCGTGAAATCGCGGTAAAGTTGGGCGTCGGGCCTTTCACGCGATCTGCACCCGAATCCGAGCAGATCGTGCCTTTACCGACACCCGATTCGGGCATTTAAATTGACTTAATGAACCGCGCGCCCAACTCTACCGCCAAATCCCACTTTACCGTCTTCTGGCCCGATCCGGGTCCGCGCTGTAACCGACCTGCAAAATAAAAGTCTGAAGTCGCCGCTGCAGCTTCCAAAGAGTGGGGTCAGAGACTGCAACGGCTCTCTGACCCAGGTCATCCTCTGGCCGGGCGGGAGGGGGGTGGGAGGAGGAGAGGGGGTGTGACGTCTCATCCCCTGGGTGGGGCGGGGGGGGGTGGAGGGGTGTGACGTCTCATCCTCTGGGGAGGTGGGAAGAGAGGGGGTGTGACGTATCATCCTCTGGTCGGGGGGGGGGGTCGGCTGCCAGTCTGCGGCCGATGTCTCCTGGCACCATCACTGGTACACTACCAGCCACAGATTACTCTTCCCTGCAGGTGCGAGAGAGCGGGAGAGATGGCTGTGGCTGGTAGTGTACCAGTGATGGTGTATCCCTTTACACTGTGGAATCGGCCACTGTGGAATCGGCTGGTTCTGCTTCATCTTCTTAGCGAGGAATCGCTTCGTCCTGAAGGTTTTGTGGGATGGCATGGCCGCACGTCCACTCCGGCAGGAGGCATCGGCCGCAGACTGGCAGCCGACACCCCCCCCCCCCCCACACCCCCCCCCCCCCCCCCCCCCGTCCCCCGTCCAAGGGGATGATACATCACACCCCATCTCCCCCCACCCCAGGGGATGATCGGTCACAACCCCTCCCCTCCACCCCCCCCTCCCCTCCCCCCCCCCCCGACCAGAGGATGAACGTCAGAGAGCCGCTCTCTCCGCCTTCTGCTTTTTCTTTCGAGCCCGGGCGCGCTCTGTCAGATTTCTTTCGAACTGCGCATGCACAGTTCAGAGCTCCGATCGGTCCGCCAGCGCTAAGCCCCGCCCACGGCGCAGATCGGACCGGAGCCGGCAAAACGCGTGTGGGTGCGCTGCAAAGAGGATTCCAGGCGTGGATCTATTTGACGCCCAGATTCGGCCCTCAGGCTCAAAATGGTAAAATTCCCCCCATGGTGTGCAAGCTGCTCAGGGAGCTTTCCAGTGCACCAAGCATTTGGTTATGTAAATCTATGAGCCTTCTTCTGTAGCCTGGCCCATCCAAGACATCACATAGCTAACATGCACCCTCACTCTCTGGCAAGCTGGTACCTCTGTTTTAAATTTTATTTATTAGTGTATCAACTAGGCTTACGTTAACACTGCAATGAAGTTACTGTGAAAATCCATTAATCGCCACACTCTGGCGCCTATTCGGGTACACTGAGGGAGGATTTAGCATGGCCAATGCACCTAACCAGCATGTCTTTCGGACTGTGGGAGGAAACCGGAGCACTTGGAGGAAGCCCACACAGACACAGGGAGAATGTGCAAACTCCGCACAGACAGTAACCCAAGCTGGGAATCGAACCCGGGTCCCTGGCGCTGTGAGGCAGCGGTGCTAACCACTGTGCCACCGTGCGGGCATTCGATGGTATCTCTTATCAAGTCATTAAACCTCTTCCTGCACTACATCCACGTTCTTGACAGTGACCTTTGATGTTCTTTCTTCCCATATGCCTCGAGGGACTTCTACCACCCCCATGCAAATACAGGACATTCCTCCATCTCTCCACTTCCTGCACCAAGATCTGCAATACATTATCAGACAACACTGGCATGTTGAGGCATTCTGTGTAATATTAAAGCACAGATTCAGTTCACCAAGGAAGTTCCTCCACTTCTACAGTGAACATATTGCCTTTTAATAGCAGAGTGCACCCACAATATGGGATGGCAAGCTGATGTGTGCTGTCTATCAGCAACACTGACTGCTCACATCAATAAGTCAATTCAGTAGATTTGATGTGGTACAATGAATAGGCATCAGTTCCTTCCATAACATGATCTCTGTGCCCATTTTCGGGAGTTATCCACGTGATTATGAATAATTAGAATGATCTAATTGCCACAATTAAGTAGACAGTGTGTTTGCATGTTGTATGGTGAAGTGGGTATTTATAAAATTCAGCCGGTCAATGCATTCCAGTGTTTTCTATTTAAAACGATCTTTCACTGCTTTAGGCTATTAGATAATCACCAGAATTCTACCACCCCACCTGCCACGGAATCAGGGCAGGCGAGGGGCGGACAGTGGGAAAGTCCATTAACCTCGGGCGGGATTTTCCGGTCTCGGGTCGAGCAAGGCCGTAAAATCCAGCCCTACGTATATTGTACTCTAAGGCAGGCTATGCATTTCTGAGCTTAAGCAGGCAATGAATTTTGTATGTCATGTAATATCCTGCTCTGTGCACTTATTTGCTGTGCAACTGAGCAGGTTAGATATTTATATATTAAGTATTAGGCAAGTCATGCATTTATACATCTTGTGCAGTGGGCCATTCAGAAGGTATGCAATTAAGTGGCTTCTTAGGTTTCTGTGCTCTGTTATATACAGTTTGCATCATTTAGCTGATACATGTGTGTGTTATGCAACTCACTTTGCCATTTAAAATGTGAAAGAGGGAAACGGGGGAATTATAGACCAGTTAGCCTAACATCTGTTGTCAGGAAATTACCAGAGTCTATAATTAAGGATTAATTATTGCCTGAACAACATGAACATTTTCAGCTGATCAGAGACAGCCAGCATGGATTTAGAAAGTATAGGGCACGTTTGACGAACTTGGATTTTTTTGAATAGATGAGTTAAGTAGTGGTCAGGGGAATGGCTATAAATGTTATTCTTATGCAACAAAAACAGAAACTGCTGGAAATTCTCAGCAGGTCTGACAGCATCTGTGGGGAGAGAATCGAGCCAATGTTTCGAGTCTAGATGACCCCTCATCAGAGCGGTTATTCTTTGTGTAGAATGTTATTCTTATGGACTGCTTCATAAAGTCCCTCGTAAGAGATTGTTAGTTAAAGTTAAAGCCAATAGAATTGAAGGCAAGTTATTGATCTTGTTAGGAAATTGACTGAGTGGCAGGAGACAGAGATGTAAATATTGAGATTGATCATCTTTTCAAGGGATAATGGACAGGTGGTCGAATTCACAGGATATGACTAGTAGGAAGTGTCTAGTGGTGTCCTACAAGGATTTGTTAGTTTCCTTCTGTGGTCCAGAGGTATAGCTTACTGTAGTGGTAAACCGCAAGCCTAGGGTAATGCTCTGGGGCACCAGGTTCAAATCCCATCCTTGGTGAACGGTTAAATTTGAAGTCTGAAATCAACCTACAAGGATCTGTGTTGGGTCCCTGGAGAGGGAGCACATGGTGTCCGAGGGCACAATGGAGGCCTTCCATAACTGCTAGGCACTGCAGGGGCTGGGATGTATTATAGACCCCTTCAATCTCATTTTAGTTTATTATCTATGCATTACAAGCATAGATAAAAGCATATTGTTACAAACTGCTAATGAGAAGATTAAGTGAATGAGCGAAACTGCAGCAATTAATTTTAATGTAGGCAAAGTTATTGATCATGCTTGAGGCTGAGATTGATTGACTTTTGAATTTCAAGGAATTAAGGCATCTGGGATCAGATGGGTAAGTGAAGTTGTGATCGAGGTCAACCATGATCTTACTGAACGGCAGAGTAGGCTTGAGGAGCCGTATGGTCTACTCCTGCTCCTATTTCTTAATGTCCCTGAATGTGGAGTCATCCGCTTGAGATTAAAAATTATGAAACAGAATACGTTCTAAATATTGCTGAGAAAGAGACATGAGCTGGAATTTTACCAGCCCACCCGTCATGGGAATCGGAGCGGATGAGGGACAGAGCATGGGAAGGTCCGTTGACCTTAGGTGGAATGTTACAGTTTCGGGACGAGCAAGGCTGTAAATCCCACCCATAATGTCAAAGAATTTTGTACTGCGCTCAGCAGGATAGATGCAAGAATACCAAATTTCAAAGGGAGAAAGAACTTATACTGCATGAGGAAAGGGTGCTGATTGGTTCACAGGTTGACTCTGATCAAATCGAGGCACTATCGAGCTATATAATTTCGAAAAGGTGAAATGCTCGAGCCGTGGAGGCTGAAGGAGACTTTTAGGTCCAGGTACATGGATCATTAAAATGTTATGAACAGGTATATAAAATAATCAGAAAGGCTAATGGAAGGTTGCTTTTATATTTAGAAGACAAGGAAGTAGAAGTTGTTCAGCTACACGAAGTCTTATATTGGATGACACCTGAAGTGCTGTGAACTGTTCAGGGCACCACATTTGAGGAAGAATTCCATGGATTTTAGATGGTTAAGATGTGATTTGATTGAAATTTTCAAGATATTAAGGGGAAGACACGGGGTAGGTCGAGGTAAGTTATTCCCACTGGTTGGTCTAGGCCAAAGGGGAAAACGCTAAAGATTAGAGCCAGAATTTTCAGGAGTAAAAGTCAGAAATACACAAGGAGAGGTAGAGATTTGGACCTCTCTTTGGCCAATGACAATTGATGCTAGATCATTGTTAATTTTAATTTCTGAGGTTAATGTCTCCGGTTAGCAAGAAGCTATCAAAGGATTGGGGTAAAAGTGGATACATGAAGTTAAGTTACAGATTATCCATGACCTCATTGAATGGTGAAACAGACTCAAGGAACCAAATGGCTGCCTCCTTTTCCTTTAGGCTGGGATTTTCTGTTCCCACCCGTGGCGATGCCAGCTGCTGGCAAGACTGGAGAATTCCGCGCTACATTGCTAACTAACCTTGCAGGCACGGTGGCACAGTGGTCAGCACTGCTGCTTCACAGCGCTTGGGACCCGGGTTCAATTTCAGCCTCAGGTGACTGCCTGTGTGGAGTTTGCACGTTCTCCCCGTGTCTGCGTGGGTTTCCTCCGGGTGCTCCTGTTTCCTCCCACACTCCAAAGTTGTGCAGGTTAGGTGGATTGGCCATGCTAAATTGCCCCTCAGTGTCAGAGGACTAATTGGGTAAATACAAGGGGTTACGGGGATGGGGCCTGGGTGGGATTGTTGTTGGTGCAGGCTCGATGGGCCGAATGGCCTTCTTCTGCACGGTAGGGATTCTATGATTTACCTAGACAATCTGTGGCTTAATATGTGGTGAAATGTCAATTGCCTCGATCTGTTATCTATTTCCTTCGCTTTGTCCTTTATAACACCCTAGTACTATTAATGAGGGAAATGTTAAAGAGTGTTTTGTAAGATGTTATCAATCTTCATCTGGAGAGTGTGGAGTCCATAAGGAGCATTTTTGTATGGATCCAGAAGTGATTGCACTGCATCATGAATCTACTCCTGAGTGGCCTGACGACTAGTGTGAGAAAACATGACAAGTAGTGGATAAATTTAATGGGGAGGCGATAGCCTAGTGGTACTATCGCTAGACCATTAATCCAAAAACTCAGCTAATGTTCTGGGGACCTGGGTTCGAATCCCACCACGGCAGATGGTGGAATTTGAATTCAATAAAAAATATCTGGAATGAATAATCTACTGGCAATGAAACCATTGTTGATTGTCGGAAAAACCCACCTGGTTCACTAACATCCTTTAGGGAAGGAAATCTGCCATCCTTATCTGGTCTGGCCTACATGTGACTCCAGAGCCACAGCAATGCGGTTGACTCTCAACTGCCCTCTGAACAAGGGCAACTAGGGATGGGTAATAAATACTGGCCTGACAGCTATGCCCATGTCCCATGTATGAATACAAAAAAATGGATGACTTAAAAAATATTTTAAATATGTGAACCAATGTAAGATGTTGGGCATTGGAATGGGAAACATTCTGCACAATGAATGGGTGTCCATTGGCTATAGTAGTAAAGGGTACAAGTGATGATTGAACGTTAACTGACCTTATCGTGTAAGCTAATCATGTGTTGGAATAATTCTTAATGGTATTTGATTATACAGGTAATTTTACCCCTGTCTTATTCATTCCTGAGGCTGCATTTAAAATATATTGTACAATTTGGAGAACCTTAGTTACAGAAGGATGTTACTGAATTGGAGATCATAGAAATCATAGAAACCCTACAGTGCAGAAGGAGGCCATTCGGCCCATCGAGTCTGCACCGACCACAATCCCACCCAGGCCCTACCCCCACATATTTTATCCGCTAATCCACACATCCCAGGACTCTACGGGGCAATTATTTTTAACCTGGCCAATCCACCTAACCCGCACATCTTTGGACTGTGGGAGGAAATCGGAGCACCCGGAGGAAACCCACGCAGACACGAGGAGAATGTGGAAACTCCACACAGTCAGTGACCCGAGCCAGGAATCGAACCCGGAACCCTGGAGCTGTGAAGCAGCAGTGCTAACCACTGTGCTACCGTGGATAATCCAATGATTAGGATGATTTTGAAATTGACAGGTGCCCCTCATGCAAAGCAACATAAAGAGCTGAACTTTGTTTTAATTGGAGAAGATAAATCCGCGAAAAGAAACTCGTGTCTTTGTTTAATGCCTTGTGCAAGAGCCAGACCAACTCTGATTGAGAACAGGTTAGAAGATTACACGGATAAATGCGGGTATAGCCTGCCACACACTTTCCTGGGCTGCTGGGTAAAATTGAAGTGGCATTTGTAGAATGCAACTGGTCAAAGTGTACAATGAAGATTGTGAATTCACGTTAATATCCTCAAGTTTTACTGGGAACCCAGGGAGTAGAATATTTTGTAAAGTATTATCTTGGAAATATTGCCGATGGTTAATGACCTTTAACACAGTAAATAGAGTGGACGCTATAATAGTGGAAATAATAAAAGGAGCTGCAGGGAGAAGATAAGTCATTTTCTCATAACTATGACTGATGGATGATTGCACCCAAACAGTTACTCCCCCTGAGCTGACAAAAGTAATTCAGGTATTGTAAAGGCATTAAGCATTAAAATCAGTCATTATTTTTGATTTACCACCAGATTGTAGCATGCAATACTGATCTCTGTTCATAATGCCCATGTGGGCAGCACGGTGGCACAGTGGTTAGCACTGCTGTCTCACAGTGCCAGGCACCCGGGTTCAATTCCATCCTTGGATGACTGTCTGTGTGGTGTTCGCACGTTCTCCCCGTGTCAGCATAGGTTTCCGTCGGGTGCTCCGGTTTCCTTCCACAGTCCAAATATGTGCAATTTAGGTGTATTGGCCAAACTAAATTGTCCTTTAGTATCCTAAGATGTGTAGGTTAGGAGATTAGAGTGGAAAATATATGGAGTTATGGGGATAGGGCCTGGGTGGGATTTATTGTCGGTGAGTTGGTGCAGACTTGACGGGCTGAATGGCCCCCTTCTGCACTGTAGGGATTCTATGAAGAACCTCCTCTCCTCCTTCTGTCCATGTCTAAAGACATTCTGTAGAAGGGTCATATCGACTCGAAACAATTAACTCTCTCTCCATAGATGCTGCCAGACCTGCTGAGTTTATCCAGCATTTTCTGCTTGTATTTCAGATTTCCAGGATCCACAGTATTTTATTTTTATCCAAAGACAGTTCATCGATCTTACAGGAATGAAAAGACTAAATAAATCATTGGAATTCCAATCAAGAGTTCTCGAATGTTCAGCCTACATATAACCAGCCAGCTAAGTTACCTGTGCTAGTGTCATCAATGAATGACAATACAATACCCATTCATAGTTCTAAAGTATGGCCTCTTGGCAATGATGTTATGTGCTTTATAGCTTCCAATTAGAACTATTTTTGTGATTGTTGTGTTGTTATAATGATATAAAGGCACCAATCACTCATCCGGGTTCATTTCTTTAGACTAGGCACATAGGAACATAAGTTTAAAGTTTATTTATTACTATCAACAAGTAGGCTTACATTAACACTGCAATGAAGTTACTGTGAAAATCCCCTAGTCGCTACACTCCAACATCTCCATGCACTGAGGGAGAATTCAGCATGGCCAATGCACCGAAACAGCACATCTTTCAGACTGAAGGAGGAACCGGAGCACCTGGAGGAAACCCACGCAGACAAGGGGAGAACGTGCAGACTCTGCACAGACAGTGACCCAAGCTGGGAATCAAACCTGGGTCCCTGGCACAATGAGGCAGCAGTGCTAACCACTGTGCAACATATAGATAAATATAAAGCGTGAAGGCACCAGCAGCAGAGCTGTGTGCTGTTCTCTGCTAAAGAAAAAGTAAAACTGAAACTGGATCACCTGACATGCTTCTTTTCAAGTGATGTCTTGCTGAAATCCCTTAAAGGCATATTACAACAGTGACACACCGGCATAATGTTATAATATCTCCAGTCACCGGATACAATACATTTTAAACCTGTGACGCCAAGGCCAATTACGTTGCAAACATGACAATCACATTGTATTTGTAATTATTCCCATTCCCATTGGCTCACTGGAGTTCTGCTGTATTGATGCATGCACTGGAAATGATGTAACAGACTTAGCACGGGAAACAGAGAGAGAAGCAGCAATGGAAGAGATCACACACCATGAATAAAGCTCCGTTCATTCTTAACCATTGTCTGTTCCGAGTATCACATCTCCCAATACACAACAAGGATGGAACTGCAGAAGTCTTCTAAGACTGAGAGAGAGACTGAAAATCAGGTATTGCTCAGGAGTGGGATGCTCTATCAGAGGGTCAGTGCAGAGTTGATGGGCCGAATGGTCTCCTTCTGCACTGTAGGGATTGTATGATTCTATGAAGTTTAGAATTCCAATTTTGCAGGGCGGGTTGGCATTTGCCTTTCAACCCAGATGATTTGAAGAAAATAAAGCTTTGGTTTAGACTTTGAATAAGCAACAAACTGAAAGAGTCAAGATTCAACTTCCATTGAGATGTGATGACAGGCAGGATCATAACACATGACCAAACAATGTGTATAAATTCACAAGGGAAGGCAGGAGCAAAATGTGTGGGGTCAATAATCTTAGCAAAATTAAAGGTGAGTATATGCACATCTAACTCTTTTTTGTAATATTTCATATTGCACTTATACATTATACACATTTACACAGACACACACAAAGACACACACACACACAGACACATACACACACACAAAGACACACACACAAAGACACGCACACAGAAAGACACACACATACATACACAAAGACACACACACGCACAAATACAGGCGCATACACATAGCCATACACAAAGACACACATGCAAAGACACACACACGAACACGCACAAAGGCACTCACAAAAACACATATACGCAAACACTCAAAGGAGCACACACAAAGATACACACACACGCACCCATACACAAAGACCCATACACACAAAGACATGTACACATGCATGCACCCACAAACAAAGACACACTCACAAAGACACACACGCACACACACAGACACACACACACAACACACACATAGACACACACACGAGTATCTATGCGTCAGGGTATATCTTATGTTATATCAGTTCTCAACGTATTTTTTACAGATTTATACAGGGTCCCAGTACCTTGTACTACTTCAGTAGGCTAGTTCTGGTCCAGTCAGGAACTTGAATGAAAATATAAAATGAGCCCATTTATTCTTTACAGAACTAATTGGAGGAAAGAATTGATTTTTAAGGAAAATTAGCTTTCTTATAGGAGTGTCACGGACAGCAATTCTTTAAGGCAATGGACCCCACTTCTTCCCTGATGACAGTGTGAAATATGTGTTGTATTATAGGGTCAAGTGTTCAACAGGAAGCAGCAGAGAGAAATGGACAAACCATATTCCACATGAATGGTGGGTGATGAATTGAGCAAGTGCCCGTACTTTGTAACTGATGAAAATGGGAGGTTATGTACTATAGCAAGGAGCACTACTTTGCTGGTGTCATGGCTGTATGGTAGGGGCATAATGTCTGGTGACTTGTGGCTGTATAATAATTCAGGATCATTGTCTGTGAAGCAGGAATCACTCCAACACACCAGCTTCATATAATGGTGTTCGCAAAGCTATAGGAAAACATTTATTAATTGAATTATTTATTTTCTTTGTTACACTTCAGTGGAGAAAGAAGAAGAATTTCTCAATAAGTAACTGCTCATGATGGTACTTACCCTTCGAGTAAATCACAGGATATCCTTGCCACAGATCGTGATCCAATGATTCTGGTTAGTTTCACCTATCTTGTCAGCAGCTTGCTAAAAATGGGTTATGTTGTTCGCAAGCCCAAGGGAGCCACAAATAAAATGGGTGAAAACAGAGACTCTTGCTGAATCTGCTATTTCGCAACCATGGAGCTGGGAAAATAATATTGCCGTGTGTGCTAAAAAGACGTCAAGTTGACGATGTCAAACACAATTATTTGGCTATGCTGTGTACATTCCAAGAGTGCTGCGCATCTTCTGAATGTGTTGTAGACTATTGAGTTGTTTTGTACGTTATTGTGATTTATCATTAACAAACATAAAGGAGAAAATGAGAAAATGTTGGAAATTCTCAACAGGTCTGGCAGCATCTGTAAGGAGAGTTCAACAACTTCAGATGATTAGCTCTACCCCACCTCGATCCATTTGTTTCCATTTTATTTAACTTTTAACTGTTCTCTACCTTTTATTTCTCTATTGTCTTTCTTTATTTTTCTCCCCTCCCCACACTTTCCCCCCTTTTTTATCCTCCCTTTTCTTACCTTTTCTCCCCTTTTGCTTCCCTTTTCTCCCTTTTTCTCCATTTTATCTCTCTCCCACCCATTCCACCCCTCCCCCGCATCTTCATCTGTCACAGTTTACCCTCTGATTTCAGTTTCTCTGCCTTTTGGCCATTCACACCTTCTATTCTCTCTATGGACTGCTACTAGCACCTCTTAGCCTTTCCCCTTGTTTTTGTGGCTATGACTCATCTTTCATTCCCTCACCCTACAGTATAAATATCTCCCACTTTCTATGCCTTTTAGCTTTGACAAAGGGTCATCTGGACTCGAAACGTCAGCTCTTTTCTCTTCTTACAGATGCTGCCTGACCTGCCGAGATTTTCCAGCTTTTTCCCTTCTCGTTTCAGATTCCAGCATCCAAAGTAATTTGTTTTTATATAAACGTGAAGGATAATTGGTGTCATTTCATCATTTAAATCAGTAATTCTCCAACTTGTGTGGAGTTTGCACATTGTCCCCCATGTCTGCATGGGTATCCTCCAGGTGCCCCAGTTTCCTCCCACAGTCAGAGAGATCATAGAATCCCTACAGTGCAGAAGGAGGCCATTCGGCCCATCGAGTCTGCACCGACAACAATCCCACCTAGGCCCTAGGCCCGTAACTCCACATATTTACCCTGCTATTCCCTCTAACCTACGCATCCCAGGTCACCAAGGGACAATTTAGCATACCAATGCACTTAACCTGCACATCTTTGGACTGACATGTTGGTTAGGTGGATTGGCCATGCTGAATTCTCCCTCAGTGTACTCGAACAGGCGCCGTGCTGTGGCGACCAGGAGGTTTTTATAGTAACTTCATTACAGTGTTAATGTAGGCTTACTTGTGAGACTGATAAATGGGGTTGAATGTAAATTCTGAAAAAATATCCCCTAGTCATCTATTGCCCACTATCAGCCTTGATAACTGAGGGTCTATCTGATGATCTCAGTGCTGCTCTCGGTGCTGCACTTTGAGGTGAGGCAGCCGCCCCTCTCCTCACTGCACATATTGTACCTGCAATCCACTGCTGCCTCCTGGTTTGGACCAAGCCCGCATCTGGCTGTTGTTGTTATTTTTGCAGCCCTTCTTAAATGTCTCTACGGAACCTCAGTCACCCTCAGGCACCAGTTGGACCACGGATTTTTCAGTAGTCCAGAAATCCTGTCAAATTGGTCAGAAATTATCATCTACGAATAAGGACATTTTCTGAGAACAGTGAAAACAATCATCAAAGGCAGGCAGTTGATTCACTGCCATCATAAATTGCTCTGACTTCACTGATTATTTAATAGGAAAATGAATGTGGACAAGCCTGAGGGATTCTGGCAGGCTCTGGATAGAGTTAAATAATTGTGACAGGCAATTGGTATGCCTTGGGGTCTGACAGACTGTGGCCAGCATTCAGAGTTTCGAGCAACTGTAAGAAAGCTTAGGGGAAAGACAGGTTTGGGGCTTGATCCAAACTGTAAATAAATCCTCGTTGGTATCATTATTAGGAATTGATCAAAGGTTACCAGCAGCGACCATGAATGATGGCACATCTGTACAGCCCCGATAAGCTTTTTGAGTGGTCTGCCCAAAGACAGGTCCAGCCCACAGCACTGCCACCTCCCACCATGGGTCAGGCAAGGAGGCAGGTCCTGAATCCAACCCAACTAGAATGGGATCAAACCTCGTGCTGACCCATACTAGCCATCCAGCCAACTGAGCCAATCACTACCACAAAGAAGTCCTTCCCACTCTTGCCTCCTGCCATTGGTGCGTGTTGGAAGGATTACAAGTTAATACTCAAGCTGTTTGGCCACGTTATAAATGCACCTTCAAGTCCTGGCGTGGGACTCGAACCAGGAGCTTCTGTTTCTGAGTGCTGTCCACTGGAACACAAACTTCCTCAAATCTAACAGAGATCATTAATGGTGAGACCCCCGGGTGATCCAAGTTTTCTTTGGCTGGGGGCAGAATGTTTTGTCACTGCTCACTGCCCGACCACCCAGTCCTGCCAAAATTCAATGCTGACCCGCAGCATCCCCCCACGGCGGGTCCCACCACGTCGGGGCTGGAAAGTCCCAGCCTAGGAATTTGCTAAAACGCTACCTGGAACCTTCTTGGAGGGGTTTCACCTTTTAGCTGGAGACGGGGCACCTGAAAGCCAAGGAAGGCCATTATGCCAATATTATACAGCAATCACCTTCAACAGACTAGTTATTGCAGACAGGAACATAGGAATTAGGAGCCTGCTCCACCATTCATTCAGATCATGGCTGATCTCTTCCTGGTCTCAAATCCACCTCCCCACCTGTTCCCCATATCCCTTTTTAAATCAGAAATATATCTATCTCCTTCTTGAAACCATTTAATGATTCAGACTCCACCGCACTATGGGGCATCGAGTTCTACAAATTCACCACCCTCTGTAGTTCCTCCTCATCTCAGTTTTAAATCTACCACCTCTCAACCAATACCTGTGACCTCTTGTTCCCTACATGGGGAAACAGTTGGTCTACATTTACTTTATCAGTCCCTTTTAATATTTTATATACCTCGATCAGATCTCCTCTCATCCTTCTAAACTCCAGCAAGTATAAGCCCAAACTGTTTAATCTCTCCTCATACGTCAACAGTTTCGTCCCTGGAATCGATCTGGTGAACTTCGTCTGAACTGCCTCCAAAGCCACCACATCCTGCCTCAAATAAGGAGACCAAAACTGGACACAAGACTTCAGATGTGGTCTCACCAACACCCTATGCAATTGCAATAACACTTCTCTACTTTTATGCGCCAGTCCTTTTGCAATAAATGCTAACATTCCATTTGCCTTTTTTATTACATGCTGCACTTGCATACTGACTTACTGTGGTTCATGAGCAAAGACACCCAGATCCCTCTGCCCAGATGCATCTTGAATCTGCTTTCCATTTGGATAATGATTTGCCTTAAAGCCAGCTTAGAGTCATCGGGTGGGATTTTCCGGCCATTCTCGCCCCAAATCCGGAAAATCCTGCCTGAGGTCAACAGACTTTTGCATGGACCCACTACGATTCCCATGACGAGCGGGACAGGAAAATTCCGCCCATAGAGTCACAGAGGTAGGCAGCACAGAAAAAGGCCCTTCAGCCCATTGCGTCTGCACTGGTCAAAGACAAGCGTCTTCGCCTCCTTCCTGCTTATATAGCCACTCTGTCTTCTGATTGGAGCTGCTCACCATCATGGATCTCCTCCTTATTTTCCCAACTTTAGTTTGTCCCTCCATATTCTTTGCCTCCCCCTTGCACATCCAGCACTATTTTTCTGCATGATTCTGGAATGCAAGCTGCATGAAAAGTGAATTAACTTTGCGCATGTAGTGTGTGAGTGTATGTGCTGCACACGCTCAGTGCAGCTTCCTCTATTCGATTTAGCCCACGCAGGTTGTAAGCTTCTGCATACCATTTCTCAGCATCCTGTTCCTGAGTGCTCCTTTTGCTCGGAGAATAGCAGTGCTGGATGATTGTTTACCTAACTGGAATCTGCTCCTAATATCTGTGTTTGACCTTGTTCCACTTGCATCAGTATCAAGAGCCTCTTTCTCCCGACGTGTTGAGGGCTCACTGTTTCAGAGGCAGTACTTGCAGTTACACATACACGATGGAATAGAATTGTGACTGACATGAGTGTCAAAAGACTGTTCCAATCATCCCCATGCATGCCAATGCTTATGCCTCCTTATGTAGCCTTCTGATGAGTCTGTGATCCGGAAATTGTTTTGATTTTAGTTACATATAATTGCATAACCTTTGATTTATGCAATTTTCCAATATTCAGTCCCAATGTCAGTGCTACCCACTTTTCCAATTAAATTGACAAGTATTCCAGAGCGTTTCCAGTTATTTTTCTCCACCATCTGTTTGATTCCATTCCTCTTGCTTATTTGCATATATTGCTTTTCAACATGTTAGCAGCGTGGGGTTACGGCAAATTGATTTAATTTTATTTCGTGTTTGCATGTAGTGTGTCAGCACATGGAGCGTGCAGGCTCACTGTGATTTTCCATTCTATTGAGCACAGACCATGTGGCAGAGTCCACACTGGATTCATCAGCCATTTAAGGTCTGCTTGAACCCGAGTGGAAGCAAGTCACCCTTGGCTCCGAGGGACTGGCGAAGGAGAAAAAGGTTAGTGGTGTGCCCAGAGGTGGGATCTTATGAGAATTGGTCAGGCAGCCTCCATGCTCACTGACCAATTAGCAACATGGGTGGGGTGGGTTGATGGAGGTGTGGCACTGCAGTGTGGGGAAGGAAGGAGGTACAATCAGTCGCCATTATGTTGGCATGGCAGCAAGCTCCATTTTGGGAGTGCGGGTACAGTGACTGAAATAGAGCATCATTACCAGGAGAACATGAGGAGGAAATGAGTGCAATGATTGTCTTCAGCCCCAGTGAGTTCAATGGCAGCAGGCATTTTGCACAAACCCCATAGAATCCCTACAGCGCAGTAGGAGGCCATTCGGCCCATCGAATCTGCACTGACTCTCCAACAGAGGGTGAGATTTTCCCATCCCATCCCCCCACAGGAATTGTAGCGGGCAGGACATGGACCATGCAAAGGTCCATTAATCTTGGGCAGGATTTTCCGACTTTGTGGGGAGTGCAGCTGGAAAATCTCGCCCAGACTGTCTTAACCAGGCCCTCTCACCCGCTCTATTCCCATAACTGTGCACATCTATCATGGCTACTCCATCTAATTTACCCTTTTTGAGACACTGAGGGGTGGTTCAGCACAGCCAATCCACCTAATCTGCACATCTTTGGAGTGTGGGAGGAAACTGGAGCACCCAGAGGAAACCCGCACAGATGCGGGGAGAACGTGCAAACTCCACACAGTCACCCAAGACTGGAATTGAATCCTTAGTGCTATGAGGCAGCAGTGCTAACCACCGTACCATCGTGCCACCCATTCCCCTGAATGCAGAAATCCATTTTCATGAGATGAATCCCAGCTGTGAAGCCATTGTGCACTCGCCGCCTTGCAGCCAGTGACGCATGCACACTGCGGGCATCCACGTTAGCTCTGGGAAATAAAAGTGTGGAGGGAAAATCCAGCTCAATTCCCTACTCAACTGTCGTAACTGGGTACTTGCCACTGCCGGGCAAGTTGCCAACAGCACCCTGATGCAACCCCACCAAAAGTGCACAGAAGAAGGGACATGTTGCACAGGCCCAACACATAGAATCATAGGATCCTTACAGTGCAGAAGGAGGCCATTCGGTCCATCAAGTCTGCATCGACCATAATCCCACCCAGGCACTATTCCCGTAACCCCAACATGTTTATCCTGCTAATCCCCTGACACTAGGGTCAATTTAGCATAGTCAATCAACCTAACCTGCATATCTTTGGTCTGTGGGAGGAAACCAGAGCACCCAGAGGAAACCCACGCAGGCATGGAGAGAATGTGCAAACTCCGCACAGACAGTGACCCGAGGCCGGAATTGAACCCGGATCCCTGGCACTGTGAGGCAGCAGTACTAACCACTGTGCCACCATGCCACCCCTGCGCACCTTTCCCACCCTCCCTCGCCCCTCTTTTTCTTCACCCTATCTGTAACTGCAACACTACATTTTGCACCCTCTCCTTTACTTCTCCCCTATGTACTCTATGAACGGTATGTTTTTGTCTGTATAGTGCACAAGAAACAATACTTTTCATTGTATAAGTTTATTTACTTGTGTCACAAGTAGGCTTACATTAACACTGCAGTGAAGTTATTGTGAAAATCCCACTGTATCCCATGGTGATCAGCCATGATCAAAATGAATGGCGGAGCAGGCTCAAAGAGCCTAATGACCTACTCCTGCTTCTATGTTTCTAAGTGACAATAATAAATCAACTGAAGATGCCTGAAAATGTGTGCAATGTCTGAGGAAAAAACCTCCTTCAGGTCGGCTCGGCAAGAGAGGTGACAGGTAGAGTCTGAAGCATTAAAAACAGGAAAAGTGTGATTCTCAGGGGTGAGGAGGGTGTTTAGGTAACATTGGGAAATAATTGACTTTGACTTTATTGGCTTGGATTGGCTTCCGAGGTGTGAAAGATAGTAAGGGAAAAAGTAAATATTTGAGGAAGAAGATCCCTTGTGAGGATTTGGGAGGTATTTAAATCTGAGCTCCGGGAAGACTCCTTTTGGAGATGTCAGGCTGCCTGCGTGAAGTGATTTTTTTTCTGATGGTGCGATATATTTCGATGTTAAGAAAGAGTCATCAGTGTTAATATAGGAGGCAGAAGCGTCTGTCTGGAAATGCTGGGTGTTCTTGGCATATCCTGCATACATTAATATCCAATTCCCTGTAACTTGCGCTGAAAGAAAACCTCACGCTACCATAAATCAAAGCAAGAGTCACAAAGCAGTTGATGTGAACATGGGTCCCTATCAACAATTACTGTCCATCAATGCACCCAATTCTAGGAAAACAAAGATAGCCATATATGGAATGAAGCCACACTGCTGAACCTGAGTCGTGTGCCCTTGTAATTAAAGTTACGCTATGATTGTTGTCGAATACATTATGATCCTCAAACCTGTCTTCGGTCCTTTCTCCCTCCATCTTCCTTTTTTTTTTCTTTTCCTTCTTTTTGTTTACTTTCAGCGATCAAATTCCTGTCGCCGCTATTTCAATTTTTCACCCCGATCACATTCCACCAAAAAAAAATAACATTCTACCTTCCTGATGGGAATGCTGGAGAGACAAAAAAGCATATTGCAACAAAAACTAAGATACCGCCACCACGGCATTTCCTATCAGGTTCAGATTTAGATGGAAGCTTCAGATAATATTGCTTGACATGTGAATTCTGAGCTGAGTGGATTCTCGTATGCTCCGAGGAATAAACTGGCAGAGGAATCTTCTGCAGAAATCTTTAATTCCATTTGCAGCATACTGATGTCGAAATGTTGAGCCTCCACAAACTTCGTACTTGACTTCGGAGTCCATGCTGCTCTGCCCTCACCTCCATTATATTTTACCGCTGAGAATGCCTGCATTCAATTTAATTTAATTATCCAAAATTGACCTCCCTCTTTGTGATGACTTAAGCCAAGCTAATGAGGTTGGCTTGCTACAGTATGAACTATCTAATGAGTCTTAATTGATGGCTAAGTCAGGGAGCCTCAGGCTCCCTATTTAAAGCAGGTGTGTCATCTCCCAGTCTGCAGTCAGCAGGGAGCAACTGGAAAGCTGGCTGTGTACAGATGTCTGCTGTAAATAAAGTAACTTGGTGACGGGACTTTCGCCTCCGTGGAATTATTACACTCTTCAAAAACTCAACCCCACCACCTGAACAACCCAAACTTCAACCCAGATCTCAACCTCAGGCTAGGCCCTGGTTCCAACATTCCACTATCATCGACGCCAGGAAGTGTAGTGGAGGACATGCCCCTGCCTAAATCACAGAGGTGAAGATGGTCGAGAGCTTCACGTTTCGAGGTGTTCAGATCACCAACAACTTGTCCTGATCCTTCCAGGCTGACGCTATAGTTAAGAAAGCTCACTAACGTCTCTACTTTCCCAGGAGGCTAAGGAAATTTGGCATGTCCATGACAACTCTCACCAATTTTTACAGATGCACCATAGAAAGCATCCTTTCCGGATATATCACAGCTTGGTATGGCACCTGTTCTGACCAAAACTGCAAGAAACTACAAAAAGTTGTGAACACAGCCCAGTCCATCACACAAACCATCCTGCCATCCATTGACTCGGTCCACATTTCCCACTGCCTCGGGAAAGCAGCCAGCACAATCAAAGACCCCACGCACCCTGGATATACTCTCTTCCACCTTCTTCTGTTGAGAAAAAGATATAACAATCCGAAAACATGTATCAACCGACTCAAGAATAGCTTCTTTCCTGCTGCCTTCAGTCTCTTGAATGGTCCTATCACATGTTAAGCTAATCTTTCTCCTCACCCTTTTGCTAACTGCAACATTATATTCTTCACCCTCTCCTTTACTCTCCCCTATGTACTCTATGAATGATATGCTTTGTCTTTATAGTTTGCAAGAAACAATACTTTTCACTGTATTCCAATACATGTGACAATAATAAATCAATCAATCAACTCAGGTTTGCCTCCCGATAGGCATATTTGATCTCCTTAGTCTGGTAGCCATGTGAATATACGAATTGGAAGCAGAGATAGGCCATTCGGCCCTCCAGCCTGTCCCTCTCATTCAATAAGATCCTGGCTGATCTGATTGTAACTTCACCCCCACATTCCTGCCTAAACCCGATACTCTTTCATCCCCTTGTTAATTAAGAATCTATCAACCTCTGCCTAGAATATTCAAAGGCTTTGCTCGCACTGCCTTTTGAGGAAGGGTATTCCAGAGACTCACGGCCCTCTGAGAGAGAGAAATTGTCCTCATCTGTCTGAAATAAGTGATCCCTTATTTTTAAAAAGTGATCCCTAGTTCCAGGTTCTACATGTCATTGGAAACTGTTAATGCAGAAAACTCACATTCCTGAAAAGCCCACTCATGGTCAGAACAGAAGCTAATCTAGAAAAACTCAATCCAAATAAAACATTCCCACTCGTGGAATACGCCCATACCAATTCTGATCTTCTGATCTTATAAGAACAGAAGAACATAAGAACTAGGAGCAGGAGTAGGCCATCTGGCCCCTTGAGCCTGCTCCACCATTCAATAAGATCGTGGTTGATCTTTGCGTGGACTAAGCTCCACTTACCCGCCCATTCACCATAGCCCTTAATTCCTTTACTGTTCAAAAATTTATCTATCCTTGCCTCAAAAACATTCAATGAGGTAGCCTCAACTGCTTCACTGGGCAGGGAATTCCACAGATTCACAACCCTTTTGTGTGAAGAAGTTCCTCCTCAGTTCAGTCCTAAATCTGCTTCCCCTTATTTTGAGGCCATGCCCCCTAGTTCTAGTTTCACCTGCCAGTGGAAACAACTTCCCTGCTTCTATTTTATCTATGCCCTTCATAATCTTATATGTTTCTATAAAGTCTCCTCTCATTCTTCTGAATTCCAATGAGTATAGCTCCAGTCTACTCAGTCTCAACTCATCAGCCAATCCTCTCAACTCCGGAATCAACCTAGTGAATCTCCTCTGCACCCCTTCCAGTGCCAGTATATCCTTTCTCAAGTAAGGAGACCAAAACTGTACACAGTACTCCAGGTGTGGCCTCACCAGCACCTTATACAGCTGCAACATAACCTCGCTGTTTTTAAACTCTATCCCTCTAGCGAATGAAGGACAAAATTCCATTTGCCTTCTTAATTACCTGCTGCACCTGCAAGCCAACTCCTGGTAACACTCCAGGCCCATATGAATTCCTGTATGTAAAGGGTGAGAATTCCCAATGGGATTATAATTCCCCTTTGCCAATAAAGGCAATGGATATGGATTGGTTGGAGACTTGGGCGGAGAGATGGCAGATAGAGTTAATCCGGACAAATGTGAGATAATGCATTTTGGAAGGTTTAATACAGATGGGAAATATCCAGTAAATGGTAAAACCTTGAAGAATATTGATAGGCAGAGGGATCTGGGTGTACAGAAAAAAAGGTCACTGAAAGTGGCAACGCAGATGGAGAAGGTAGTCAAGAAGGCATATGGCATGCTTGCCTTCATCGGCAGGGGCATTGAGTTTAAAAATTGGCAAGCCATGTTGCAGCTTTATAGAACGTTGGTTAGGCCGCACTTGGAATATAGTGTTCAATTCTGGTCGCCACACTACCAGAAGGATGTGGAGGCTTTGGAGAGGGTACAGAAAAGATTTACCAGGATGTAAAGTAAAGTTTATTTGTTTGCACTGCAATGAAGTTACTGTGAAATTCTCCTAAAATGTTGGCTGGTATGGAGAGCATTAGCTATGAGGAGAGGTTGGAGAAACTTGGGCTGCAATTCTCCCAAAAGTGCTGAATTGGCGAGAAAGCTGTTCTAAATCCCAGCTGTTCTGACAGTTCAGATTCTCACCTGAATCTTTGCACTCTGTGCACTGAAGAGGTCCCAGTTAGGAATCTCATTAAAAGCCCAGGGGGGCAGGGCCTATTTGTGCCAGAGTTTGACAGTTCTGGAACTCTGCGCATGCACAGTTGCCCCAAACTGTCAATCTCCCACTTGCTGGCCAGCCCGATCACTGGCCAGCCCGGGACCCCCGCAGTACTGCCCCTCCAGCCCCCCCACGGCCCGATTGCGGCCCCCACAACAATTCCCAGGCCAGCCCAGACCCTCTCCTGCCCCGGAGCGCCCCGATGTCCAGGCCCCACCCCCACCCCCAAGCTTGGCAATCCCCTCACCCCCCTCACCTCGGCAGAACCCCCCCACCCGCCGACCCCACCCCCGGGATCAGAACCCCCCCGGAGGCAGGCCCCCCCCCCCCCCCCCCCCCCCCGGCAGACCAACCCCCCCTCCCCCCAGCCCGCCTCAATCGTGCCCTCCCTCCATCCCAGACCGACCCCAGCTGGACCCCCCACCCCCACCAATCACACCTAGGCCCCGCCCACAGTAGACCCCGCCCCCTTGGCACCGCCCAATGCTCACTGGGCGGTGCCAAGGTGCCCCCTGGGCATGGGCACTTTGCCCCTTGGGCAGTGCCAGGGGGCACAGGCTGGCACTTCCAGCATGCCCATGCCCAAGGGGCACCACCCCCCACCGCCCAACCCCCTGGGGGGCCTCGATTGCCCACCCTTCATTCTGGCAGGGTCTCCTGCTAGTCCCTCGAACATGGGGAGCTAGTCTGAACCCCACCAGAATGAAGTACTCCTGGCGGGGTGGGAGATTCAATCAGGACCTGGAAGGTGCTGGCCAGCGACTGTTCGCCGGCTCTGGGAGATGCGCATGTGTTCCTGGCACATGCGCAAATCCCTGTTCAAGGCCGCAGACACACATCCCCCACCGCGACACGACAGAAAAGTTGCGGGTCGCGATGGGAGAATCGCAGCATTGATTTGTTCTCACTGGAACGACAGAAGTTGAGGGGCGATCTGATAGAAGTCTGCAAGATTATGAGGGCATGGAAAGAGTGGATAATTAGATGCTTTTACCCAGGGTGGAAGAGTCAATTACTCGGGAGTACAGGTTTAAGGTGCGAAGGCAAGGTTTAAAGGAGATGTACGAGGCAGGTTTTTTACACAGAGGGTGGTGGATGCCTGGAACTTGCTTCCGGGGGAGATAGTGGAAGCGGATACAATAGTGACTTTTAAGGGGCATCTGGACAAATACATGAATTGGATGGGAATAGAGGGATATGGTCCCCTGAACGGTAGGGGGTTTTAGTTCAGACGGGCAGCAGGTTCGGTGCAGGCTTGGAGGGCCAAAGGGCCTGTTCCTGTGCTGTAATTTTCTTTGTTCTTTGTTCTTTGGCTGTTTAATTCCCCCAAACCAGCAAAAACAAACCACTCTTTTATTTTAGGGAAAGTAGGATGGCACAGTGGCACAGTGGCACAGTGGCTCGCTCTGCTGCTTCACAGCTCCAAGGATCTGGGTTCAATTCCCGGCTTGGGTGACTGTCTGTGTGGAGTTTGCACTTTCTCCCAGCATCCTTGTGGGTCTCCGGCTTCCTCCCACAGTCCAAAGAATCATAGAATCCCTACAGTGCAGAAGGAGGCCATTCGGTCCATCGAGTCTACGCCAACCACGATCCCACGATGCACAGATTAGGTGGATTGGCCGTGCTAAATTGTCCCTTAATGTCCCAGGATGGATAGTTAGATGGATTAGCCATGGGAAATGTGTGGGGTTATGGGGACGGGGTGGGGGGTAAGGTACTCTGGCAGAGAGTTGGTGCTGACTCAATGGGCCGAATGGCTTCTTCTGCACTGTAGGGATTCAATGATTCTATGATAAAATAAAGCACCTACTTTTTAGAAAATACAAGAACAGAGGGATGTAAGGATGCAGGTGAATACATCATTAATAAGAGCAGACCAGCAAAACAACTGAAAATGCTAATAAAGCCCTGGGATTTATTTCTAGGGGTATAGAATTTAGAATCATAGAATCCTACAGTGCCAAAGGAGGCCATTCAGCCCATCATGTCTGCACCAACCACAATCCCACCCAGGCCCTATCCCCATGTATTTACTCTCGCTCGTCCCCCTGACACTAAGGGGCAATTTAGCATGGCCAATCCACCTAATCCGCACATCTTGGACTGTGGGAGGAAACCGGAGTGCCCAGAGGCAACCCATGCAGACAGGGGAGAATGTGCAAACTCCACACAGACAATGACCCCAGCCGGGAATCAAACCCAGGTCTCTGGCTCTGTGAGGCAGCAGTGCTAACCACTGTGTCACCGTGCCACCCCAAATTTGGAAGTAGTAAAGTTATGTTAAGTTTGTAGAGACCACTGACCTGGCTGCATTTGGAGTACTCTGCACAACTCGAGTTGCCACACTGTAGTAAGGATGCAGAAGCACAGGATAAATTTCAAAAAAAGATTTACCAGGGCGGGTGGCAGAATCAAAAGATTGTAGGCACCAGGAAAGATGGAAGAGATTATTCATTTGAAAGAAGAAGTGACCTGAGAGCATTCTTTAAAATTATGAATAGGCTGAACTGGATAGATATGGAGAGATTTGTGGGGGAATATATATACAAGACAGTCATACAATTACAAGTCCCCGAGAAGTCTAATAATTCACACGAAGCAGAAATGTGTTTACTCAGAGAGTAAACGTGGGACTCACTACCACAACACGGGCGGCACGGTAGCACAGTGGTTAGCACTGCTGCTTCACAGCTCCAGGGACCTGGGTTCGATTCCCGGCTCGGGTCACTGTCTGTGTGGAGTTTGCACATTCTCCTCGTGTCTGCGTGGGTTTCCTCCGGGTGCTCCGGTTTCCTCCCACAGTTCAAAGATGTGCGGGTTGGGTTGATTGGCCAAGTTTAAAAAAAAATTGCCCCTTAGAGTCCTGAGATGCGTAGGTTAGAGGGATTAGCGGGTACATATGTGGGGATAGGGCCTGGGTGGGATTGTGGTCGGTGCAGACTCGATGGGCTGAATGGCCTCCTTCTGCGCTGTCGGGTTTCTATGTAGTTGAGGTTAAAAAGCCGAAAATGCTTTCAGAAGGAAATCGGAGCGGGAATGAGAGAACGGAAGGATGAGCTGAAAGGTTGTGATGATGTGGATGGAATGGAAGGAAATTGGTGTTGAATCATCAGCGCACACTAGCTCGGCTGGATGGTTTCTCTCTGCGCTGTACATTGTTTTTGATGATGGAGCTGTAATGGGTACCAGAGGACCGAGCTTCATCGGATTGTGCCCCTTCCTTACTGTGCTGAATCTGTTGAGGCCTCGGGTTAATGCAGCTGGCTTTAAAAAGCGATTTTGCGCTTGAAATTTCCTGAACCCTGAACGTCCTTGGAAAGTTTGGAGGCCGAATAATGTGTTCAGCAGACCCTGGGAAAAGCACAATTTGGAATCACCGGAATGGAGCGCCTCTGTTCAACAAAGCAAATTTGAATGAAATAACTAAATGAACTGCGCTGCTGCTGTATCCCAGAGGTGGTTGGCTTGTACAAATGGATGTATTAGCTGTGCTGATTCTGTAAGTAGTACACAGCAGGAGCATCATAAATGCAGCAGAAACATGTTTGTTCCACGCTATAATCGCAGCTTTGCAAGCATTGCCTCACTCTCCTGGTCCCGTTCACTGGTCCCAGTGCACAAAAGACAAGGGAAAGAGAAAATGGAGAGATTTGATTTTGCATCGGGGGAATGGGCCCTGACTGGGAAGCTGTTTGGTGGAAGTACGCAGACTCTGATGCTGGAAATTTATGTGGCAAGAGCGATCAAAAGAAAAGTCAAAGCCTATTCTTCCTTGTTCAAGGTGCTTTTCAAAATACCACAAGAATATTTGCTGAGGCCGCAATTTGACTGCAGGTCTTCAGCCCACAGTATTGTGTTCAATAGGGGAGGCAGTGGCATAGTGGTATTGTGGTTGGCCTCGTAATCCAGAGACCCCGGGTAATGCTTTGGGCTCCCGGGTTCGAATATCGCCATGGCAGATGGTGAAATCTGAATTCCATAAAAATCCGGAGTTCAAAAGCCTAATGATGACCATGAAACCGTTGTCGATTGTTGTAAAAACCCCTCTGGTTCACTAATGTCCCTTTAGGGAAGGAAATCGGCTGCCCTTACCTGTTCTGGCCTACATTTTGGTAGGAATAACAGGAAAATGTACTGTTATTTAAATGGTAAAAAATTGCAGCATGCTGCTGTGCAAAGGGACCTGGGTGTCCTTGTGCATGAATCGCAAAAACGTTGGTTTGCAGGTGCAGCTAGTAATTAAGGCAGCAAATGGAATTTTGTCCTTCATTGCTAGAGGGATGGAGTTTAAAAACAGGGAGGCTATGTTGCAGCTGTATAAGGTGCTGGTGAGGCCACACCTGGACTCCTCGTGCTCCTAGTTCTTATGTTCTTATGTGGCTCCAGATCCACAGCAGTGTGGTTGACTCTTAATTTCTCCTCAGGAATGGGCAATAAATGCTCACCCAGCCAGCGACACCCATATCCCATGATTGTATTAAAAAATAAATCATAGTGTGTCTAAAGAACCTTCTGCGAACTTCTTAAGTAACACTAAAGAGATGTTTAACTCATTTGCGCATTGCCATGTTAATATTTGCCAACCAGATGTTCTAGTTCCTTGATTGGCTACTGGAAGTGCTGAGCAGGATTGTCAACTCTGGTTGGATGGATTCCTGGAGGATTCATCACATGACTTCCCACCTTCCTATCCGGTCAGCCTATTCCCATCTACAATATTTTTCAATATTTTTTCCAATGCTCCTATGTTTTGTTTTCCCCTTGCGGGCGATGGCCCAGTGGTATTATCGCTAGACTATTAATCCAGAAACTCAGCTAATGTTCAGGGGACCTGTGTTCAAATCCTGCCACAGCAGATGGTGGAATTTGAATTCGATAAAAAAAATCTGGAATTAAGAATCTACTGATGACGATGAAACTGTTGTCGATTGTCAGAAAAACCCACCTGGTTTACAAATGTCCTTTCGGGAAGGAAATCTGCCGTCCTTACCTGGACTGGCCTACACATGACTTCAGAGCCACAGAAATGTGATTAACTATCAACTGCCCTCCAAGGGCAACTAGGAAAGGGCAATAAACGCTGGCCAGCCAGCAACGCCCATGTCCCATGAATGAGAACTAAACCTTTACTTCCTGGAGCCTCCAGGAGAGTTCCGGGAGTTCCGGGAGAGTTGACAACTCCAGTCTGTAAGAGTGAGAAGGTTATTGACAAGGAAGCCAATCTAGTGTTATAATCCAGGTCAGAAACTCCAAGGTTATGAAGTCAGCCTAGACTAAAAGTTTTGCACCTTGAGCTTTGGCACGGGTAAGCATAAGATGTTTCACTCCAGGTATGATTCAAATGATCTATTAGGGAGCTTTTATCAAACAAAGTTTATTTAAGAATACGGTTAACATATAATAAAACAATTAACAATCACTTTTACCAATTACAAACAAGAAAAAAAAGCAACCATGATATTGTATCAACCTTAACAGCGAAAAATGCTGTTCCAACAAAAACAACTCTACAAACAAACACCCCTGTTCTAGGCTTAGCACATAAAGTAAGTATACTCACATGATGCTGGATTTTGCAACTTTGCAACTCCTGCTGTGGATATGAAATTGAAACTCTGATTTCCCCATCCTGGAACTCCCAGCACACCTCGAGGTAGAGGTAGAGCCACTGCTTGCCTCTAGCTTTTAGCTAGCAAACCATCGACAGCAAAATTTTCCCTCCAGAGACAAGAAAGACTGCGTCCAGCCTGCAGTCCAAACATCTTCTCACCAGCAAGCAGCCAGCAGAATTTCCAATACCAGTAAGAGAAACACAAACCGTTTTCAGTCTGGAGTCCAACAGCTTCTGTCCCAAACTGAAAGTAAAAAGCTCTGGATTTTCTCCAAAGCACCACCTGACCTTGACCTGTCAATCAACCTCCCCTAACAATTCAAATGGGTTGTAAAACTCTAGGAGATTGCATTAGGCCCAGATAAAAATAAACAAAAAGCCCATTCTATCATTTTAGCAGCAATAAAAGGACATCTACTCAGGCAGCTCATTACCACAATGGAAAAAAAAACAGGGCTACTTATAACTGCAGAGAACATGCTTAAAATACTTTTCTTAAAGGCACAGTAATGTCACCCGAGTCACTCATATAAACCTGAATACAAGACGATCAGGAGTCCTGCCAATAATGCAGCGGAATTGCTCAGGGAGGCCCAGAAAAACTAAGGGTGTGAGCATAGGAAAGTATATTGCATCATCAATACACTTAACCATGAGTGTTCTTATGCCTGAACTGAACATAGCAGAGTTGGGTAGAATTTTATGAGCCATTCAAGACTCCATCGACTTATTCCGCCCATTGAGTTTGCACGTCTCTTAAGCGAGGTGTCTGAGGAGAGATGAATGTTTGGTGTTAGATTGAAAAAAAGCTGCAACTTGTGCAGCAAGAGCATGCTGGAGAGATGAATCAATAGTTGCTAATGGAACCTTACTGACCACAAGGACACTCACTGTAATATAGAAAGAGGCTCAGCCTCGGGGCTTCTAGATAATGAGTCTATCTTCAAAACTAATTGGTGAGATGCTCTTTTGATGAGATAGTGCGGACTCGATGGGCCAAGTAGCCTTCTGCGCTGTAGGGATTCCATGGTTCTATGGTTCAAAGTACCTGCTATTGCTTGGTTCAACTCTAAACTAATTGGCTGTAACCAGGGCAGCTCCAACAATAGTTTATCTTCCCACCCCACTCTTCATTGACTTTTGGAGCATCCCGAGGATTCATCCTCCACACCTCCTCCTACTCTTAATCTGGATGTTGCCAGGTGACAACAGCATTTGCAAGTATTGGCGGAGGTGGTGGGGGGAGTCGGATGGTAGTTCACAGATGACACCCAGCTCTTAAAGGTGTTATGCAAACACAAGCCCTTTTGAAGACCTTAGGGTGCCCCAAAGCCCTTTGCAAGCAATAAAATATTTTTAAATTGCAGTCACTGTTGGGATATAGGACGTGTGGCAGCCAATTTGCACAGAGCAAGTCCCCATAAAAGATAATGAGATAATGATGAGGCATTGACAATGGTGGAACTCCCCTATTCTTCATTGAATAGTGTCATGGGATCATTTACTTCCATCTTGGATCAGAAAGGTGGCGCCTCTAACAGTTCAACATTCCCTCAGTGCTACAATTCAGTTTGAGCCTTTATTATGGGTTTCACTATTTCTCATGGCAATCAGAGGTCATTGTGACCTTTTAAAACACGGCAACCAATTTACAGAAAACTAAAATCTGACAAACTGCAATAAGATGAGTGATCAGTTCTTGGTGATGGTGTTGATAGAATCATTGAAAATAATCATAGAATCCTACAGTGCAGAAGGAGGTCATTGGTCCCATTGAGCCTGCACCGACCACAATCCCACCCATGCCCTATCCCCATAACCCCATGCATTTACCCTGCTAACTCCCCTGACACTAAAGGACAATTTATCATGGCCAATCCACCTAACATGCACATCTTTCGGACTGTGGGAAGAAACAGTAGCATGCAAAGGAAACCCACGCAGACACGGGGAGAACGTGCAAACTCCACACAAGACAGTCACCCAAGACTAGAATTGAACCCAGGTCCCTGGTGCTGTGAATCAGCAGTGCTAATCACTGTGCTACCATGCCACCCTATTAGTTGAAGGATAAAGTTAGGCCAAGACATGATAAAAATTCCTGAGCTTTTCTTGGAGCAGTGTCAATGGATCTTTAATGTCCAGTTGAAAAGGTAAAGGAGCTTCACTTTAACATCTCACCCAAAAGATTAGGATTGATAAATTAGGCTCAGTGGCCGTTGTTTTGTTGATGTTAGCAGCACCAATAGCAATCCAAAATGGTGTCCATGGTGTGCGCATACACTTCTGATGTGAAGTGCGTTAGATCAGGTGATCAGCATATTTATTTCCCATCAGCCATGATCGTATTGAATGGTGCAGTAGGCTCGATGGGCTGAATGGCCTATTCCTGCCCCTATGTTCCCATGAGAACTTGGGTAAAGATGTTAGCGTACATGCAGCATGTAATGCTCATTTGATGCCAGCGCTGTTCACACTCCAGCTGACATTGGGTCATAAACCCACACAGCTGAGCATGGCTCAAAAAGCAGGAAGGATCCCCAATCAGTACCATTTTAAAAGGCTCATCAACCAGATTAGTTGCTGGCTGATTTTGTCTGGCTGTTGTTATGATTCTACACCATTTTGATAATTTCCATATTTATTTCAAGTTTCATGCGCCTACAGAGAGTGAGTGATTTGGTTGTTCATAGAATCATAGAATCCCTACAGTGCTGAAGGAGGCCATACGAACCATCGAGTCTGCACCGATCATAATCCCACCCAGGCCCTATTCCCGTAACCCCACATATTTACCCTGCTAATCCCCCTGACACTAGGGTTAATTTAGCATGGCCAATCCACCTAACCCACACATCTTTGGACTGCTAGTTAATGAAGAACTTGTTGCTGACTTCAAGGTTTCTGCCCAAACTAATTGTTCCCAGACATGGCTGCATGAGTAATTCTCTCTCTAAGGAAGGCCACACAGAGTGAGACAAGCTTCTAGAAGATAGAGGGAGGAGGAGGAGAAGGGCTCTAATAAGGTTGCTTTATTCATCCAGTGTGTTCAAGGACCATTAATCCAACTTGAACCTCAGCAACACCCAATGTTTGAGATGCCTGTGTTTCACTAAGATTCTCACTGAAATCTGTCAAGGAGTATTACGTCTAAGAAAATAGTCGCCTTCAGTGGTTTCAACCCCACTGTAGAAAGCATCCTTTCCGGCTATATCACAGCTTGGTATGGCTCCTGCTCTGACCAAGGCCACAAGAAGCTACAAAGGGTTGTGAATGTAGCCCAGTCCATCACGCAAACCAGCCTCCAATCCATTGGCTCTATCTACACTTCCTACTGCCTCGGAAAAGTAGCCAGCATAATTAAGGACCCCACGCACCCCGGACATTCTCTCTTCCACCTTCTTTCATCGGGAAAAAGAAACAAAAGTCTAAGATCACATACCAACTGACTCAAGAATAGTTTCTTCCGTGCTGCCATTAGACTTTTGAATGGACCTATCTTACATTAAGTTGATCTTCCTCTACACCCTAGCTTTGAGTGTGACATTACATTTTGCACTCTCTCCTTTCCTTCTCTCTTATGTACTATATGAAATGTATGTTTTGTCTATATAGTGCGCTAGAAACAATACTTTTCACTGTTTACTAATACATGTGACAATAATAAATCAAATCAAATCAAAATTACTGCTGAACACAGTTTCAGCAATGACACCTCTAATAATGACCAGCATTGAGCCCTCTGGTGGGGGGGAGGGGAGTGGTCAGAGCTCAAAGGGCCATTCTCCCCTGTCCAATTAGTTCCCCCTGCCTTGATTCATGCCTCACCTCGTCCAGCAAGAAAGAAGAAGGCGTGCGAGTGACTGTGCTGCAGTCTGTTGTGTGAATGTGGCTGCCATTATTGAATATCTTTCTGCGTAACATTGCAATGAGCATGAGGTGATCTTGGAATCAGATGTCCCCCTCCCCCACCGCAATGCTCACATGCTTGTTTTCATGGTTTTAAAGTGAGGGGGGAGGGGAGAACGCGCACTATCAAATTTAACCTCCTTAACTTTGTCACTGCTCTCTTCAGCAGCTTTGAATGAATACAATTGGAAAATTAATGGGCAGGAAAATACTGTGGTACTTCAAATCTGCCCCACGCCATGTTGGTTGGAGCATTGTGAAGAAACAGCCCATGTGTCGATACCGCCCCCCCCTCCTTACCCGACTTCCACAGCCATGTTAAAGTCACGGAATCTATTGGGACAAGCATGAAAAGAGAAAACAATTACAGGCAATAAGGGAAAGGATTCCTCTCCAACTCCCTTGGCCAAAAAGAATCCCAAAAGTACTGGCCCATTGAGCCTGTACCGATAACAATCCCACCCAGTTGCTATTTCCATGACCCCACATATGTACCCTGCTAATCCCCCTGACACGAAGGGGAAATTCATTAAGGCCAATCAACCTGACCAGCACATCTTTGGAATGGACTAAGCATCATCTTTAAGGATACTTACCTTCTATGCGATATGTTCTCTGCCCCAGTCACAAGAACAGATCCAGCTCCATCTTGAATGCAGCGAGTCAGCATCTCTGACACCAGCTGGCATTATATTTTCACTACTCTCTGGGAAAAATGAAAGTGCCGAACATCCAGTCCATTCCTGCTCTTACATAGATTAAACTTGTAACACCAGGTCCTCCAGAGTCTGTTAAACTGGCATAATCTCTCAATAAGTATGCTATCTAGCCCTGTAATTATTTTATAGACGACTATCAGAAAATCCCACATTTCTATCTCACTATTCTTGCCAAGTCCCACTGGCTGCCTGTGCCCTATTGAATTGCTCTTAAGAACTTCATCCTCATTTTCTTAATCTCTTCCAGCCATACATCTCCATAAATGTCCTCTACTTATCCGACAGTGAAATGTCTCACATTAATTGGCCCCTGTGCTCTATCGCAATGATTCACAAATCATTTGCCGTAGCAACTTAGGTTAACAAAGTCATAAAAAGTGCAAACAAAGCACTTGGGTTTATTTCTAGAGGAGTTGAATTCAAAAGCAAGGAACTTATGTAGAACCTTGTTTGGACCAGACCTGGAATGTTATGCACAGTTCTGGTCTTCACACTGCAAAGTGATACTGCACAAAGTGCAAAATAGATTGACTGGGGTGAGATCTGGCAGTGTACTGCTAGGTGGAAGGACTGAAAAGCTGAGGCTCTTTACTGAGAAAAAGAGAAAACTTTTTTAAAATTCATTCGTGGGACATGTTGCTGGCTGGCCAGCATTTATTGCCCATCCCTGTTTGCCCTTGTCCGGAGGGCAGTTGAGGGTCAACCACATTGCTGCAGCTCTGGTGTCTCATGGAGGCCAGACCAGGTAAGGACAGCAGATTTCCTTCCCTAAAGGACATTAGTGAACCAGATGGGTTTTTACGTCAACAATGGTCGATTCATGGCTATCAGGCGATTCTTAATTCCAGATTTTTTAAAACATTGAATTCAAATTCTACCATCTGCTGTGGTGGGATTTGAACCCGGGTCCCCAGAACATTAGCTGAGCTTCTGGATTAATAGTCTGGTGATAATACCACGAGGCCATTGCCTCCCAGTGACAGGGGAATTGAGTCATAGCCCGGAATTTTACCGCCTCGTCCTCCCCAGAATTGGGGTGGGCAAGGCTCGCAGAACGATATTCTCCGTTGGCCTCTGACGGGATCTTACGAGCCTCGGGCGGGTGAGGCGGTAAAATTCCAGCAATAGAGTCATACAGCACGGAAAAGGCCCTTTGGCCCATTGCATTTGCACTGACAATATCTACTACTAAGGCACGCTAATCCCATTTTCTTGAACTTGCCCCATATCCTTGAATGTCATGATATTTCAAGTGGCCATCCAAATATGTTTTAAAGGTTTTAAGTTTCCGGCCTCCACCACCTTCCCAGGCAGAGCATTCCAGATTCCCACCACCCTCTGAGTGAAAACGTTTTTTCTCATGTCCCCTCTGAATCTCCTGCCCCTTATAGAGTCATAGAGGTTTACAGCATGGAAACAGGCCCTTCAGCCCAACTTGTCCATGCTGCCCTTATTTTTTTTTAAAAACCCCTAAAGCTAATCCCAATTAGCCTCATTTGGCCCATATCCCTCTATACCCATCGTACCCGTGTAACTATCTAAATGCTTTTTAAAAGATAAAATTGTACCCACCTCTACTACTACCTCTAGCAGCTCATTCCAGACACTCACCACCCTCTGTGTGAAATAAATTGCCCCTCTGGACACTTTTGTATCTCTCCCCTCTCACCTTAAACCTATGCCCTCTAGTTTTAGACTCCCCTACCTTTGGGAAAATATATTGACTATCTACCTTGTATATGCCACTCATTATTTTATAGACCTCTATAAGGTCACCCCTCAGCCTCCTACGCTCCAGAGAAAAAAGTCCCAGTCTATTCAGCCTCTCCTTATAACTCAATCCACCAAGTCCCGGTAGCATCCTAGTAAATCTTTTCTGCACTCTTTCTAGTTTAATAATATCCTTTCTATAATAGGGTGACCAGAATTGCACACAGTATTTCAAGTGTGGCCTTACCAATGTCTTGTACAACTTCAACAGGACATCCCAACTCCTGTATTCAATGTTCTGACCGATGAAACCAAGCATGCCGAATGCCTTCTTCACCACTCTGTCCACCTGTGACTACACTTTCATGGAGCTATGAACATGTACCCCTAGATCTCTTTGTTCTGTAAATCTCCCCAACGCCCTACCATTAACTGAGTAAGTCCTGGCCTGGTTCAATCTACAAAAATGCATTACCTCGCATTTGTCTAAATTAAACTCCATCTGCCATTCGTCAGCCCATTGGCCCAATTGATCAAGATCCCGCTGCAATTGGAGATAACCTTCCTCACTGTTCACCATGCCACCAATCTTGGTGTCATCTGCAAACTTACTAACCATGCCCCCTATATTCTCATCCAAATCATTAATATAAATGACAAATAACAGTGGGCCCAGCACTGATCCCTGAGGCACACCGCTGGTCACAGGCCTCCAGTTTGAAAAACAACTCTCTACAACCACCCTCTGGCTTCTGTCAAGAACAGTAAGAAGTTTAACAACACCAGGTTAAAGTCCAACAGGTTTATTTGGTAGCAAAAGCCACACAAGCTTTCGAGGCTCTGAGCCCCTTCTTACCTGAAGAAGGGGCTCAGAGCCTCGAAAGCTTGTGTGGCTTTTGCTACCAAATAAACCTGTTGGACTTTAACCTGGTGTTGTTAAACTTCTTACTGTGTTTACCCCAGTCCAACGCCGGCATCTCCACATTCTGTCAAGAAGCCAATTTTGTATCCATTTAGATACCTCACCCTGGATCCCGTGAGATTTAACTTTATGCAACAACCTACCATGCAGTACCTTGTCAAAGGCCTTGCTAAAGTCCATGAAGACGACATCAACTGCACTGCCCTCATCTACCTTCCTGGCTACCCTTTCAAAACACTCAATCAAATTTGTGAGACATGATTTTCCACTCACAAAGCTATGCTGACTCTCCCTAATCAGTCCTTGCACCTCTAAATGCCTGTAGATCTTGTCTCTCAAAATACCTTCCAACAATTTATCCACCACAGATGTGAGGCTCACTGGCCTGTAGTTCCCAGGCTTTGCCCTGCAGCCCTTTTTAAATAAAGGCACAACATTTGCCACTCTCCAATCTTCAGGCACCTCACCCGTGACTATCGATGATTCAAATATCTCGGCTAGGGGACCCGCAATTTCTTCCCTAGCCTCCCACAATGTCCTAGGATATACCTCATCAGGTTCCGCAGATTTATCTATCTTGATGCGCTTTAAGACTTCCAGCACCTCCTTCTCTGTAATATGTACACTCCTCAAGACATTAATATTTAATTCCCCAAGTTCCCTAACATCCATGCTTTTCTCAACAGTAAATACTGATGAGAAATATTCATTTTGGATCTCACCCATCTCTTGTGGATCCGCGCATAGATTACCTCGTTGATCCTTAAGAGGCCCTAGTCTCTCCCTTGTTACTCTTTTGCCCTTTGTGTATTTGTAGAAGCTCTTTGGATTCTCCTTTGCCTTATCTGCCAAAACAATTTTGTGTCCCCTTTGTGCCTCCTGATTTCTCTCTTAACTCTACTCCTACACCGCCAATACTCTTCAAGAGATTCACTTGATCCCAGCTGCCTATGCACGTCATGTGCCTCTTTCTTCTTCTTGACCAGGGCCTCAATATCCCGAGTCATCCAGGGTTCCTGACTTCTGCCAGCCTTGCCCTTCACTCTAAGAGGAATGTGTTTACCCTGAACCCTGGTTAACACACTTCTGAAAGCATGCCACTTACCAGACGTCCCTTTTCCTTCCCACAGACTCCCTCAATTAACTTTGAAAGTTCCTGCCTGATACCATCAAAATTGGCCTTGCCCCAATTTTGAATATTAACTTTTGGGACAGACCTATCATTCTCCGTAGCTATCTTAAAACTAATAGAATTATGGTCACTGGTCCCAAAGTGATCCCTCACTAACACTTCTGTCACCTGCCCTTCCTTATTTCCCAAGAGGAGGTCAAGTTTTGCCCCCCCTCCAGTCGGGCCATCCACACACTGAATGAGAAATTCCTCCTGAATACACTCAACAAATTTCTCTCCATCCAACCCTCTAATACTATTATATCCTATAATATATCCTAAAACTATGCTCCCTTGTGATTGAAGGGGTTGAATAAGGTAAATGTAGAGAATGTATGTTGCAGGATCCAAAGCTGGAGTTCATAACTATCAGATGCAGGTCCTGGACCCCTTATTCAGCCTCCCAAAATCTGGAAGCCCCCCAAAACAAGCTGCATTGAAGCTCGGACCCCGGATAGAAATTTGAATAAAGCCTTTTCTTCTTTACTTTTCATATTTTATTTTACGTATTAAAAGTACACGCTGGACCTAGGATCCAAAATCCTTAAATTCCCCAAATCTGGCATCATTCCAGCCTGGAGCTTCCTGGATATGGGGGCTGGTATCTGTAGTACATTTAATTAACAGCAGAGAAACAAATCATTCTGCCCAACCGGTCTAAGACAATGTTCATGCTCCACAGGAACAGGGCTGCATTTAATCCAAGATGAGAATTTGCCAGTACATTGCACTTTCTCTCTCCGCGTTTTTCAATCTCACGACTGCCTCATTTTTAGGTACAAAACACTGACTGACTGGGACAATACTGGGACAATACTGACACAAAAGTTGTCCCGCAAATCTTACATCTCTCTTTTCTTACCATAAACATACCAGTTTCATAATATCTCCAACTTCTAAATTAATCTGTCATTTCAATCAACGACAGGTTTTCATTTGTAAATTGGCCTCTTGTTATGATCCCAATGGAGACACAATAATGGTGAAAGAATCAACCGCCCATCATCCCAAGGGCACAACCCAACTTCACTTTTAAAAAATTTTACTGTAACAATTAAATCCAAAATCAACATAAATTAAACATGAATGCTGGTCGATTTTAACTGTAAATTATTCGGCACATTAGATAGCAGATACAACATAGACAGATCTCATAGACTTATTCGGCAGTTCATTTAATTGGCATAAATGGCAGTAATTTCAACCACAAAGTTCTTCAAAGCTCTGAACTTTCTCCAGTAGAATTCCAGTTCCTTTTCTTCAAGGATTTAGCCCGATCCCCAGCCAACTGCAGCACCCAGCCAGCCAAAGTTTCACAGGCATGGTCTTCAACAAAATGGCACGCATGTGAATAACTTCCTCTCCCTGATCAAGATGCATAAATCTACCAATGTTGCCATCAAATAACAGAAACAGCTGCAGCAGCTGTGCATTCGCTCATTCCCAGGCCCTGGATCCGGCCTCCATCTTTTTCAATGTACATGTATTGCACCACTGAGTACAAATGGCCTGGGTGCTTTTTTATGTGACTTCATTTTCAACTTCATTTCCCCCAAAAACCTACAGTTTCCCTTTCTGTTTCTGTTTCTGTTTCAATGGTAGTTCTTGCCAGAAACCTGAAGGCTCGGTTTCCCTTTGAGTTAGGTGAGGTTTCCGTTTTAGATCCAGTTTGAGTCCATCTCAAAACAAATACAAGCGTTTAAACCATGGAATCCATCGCAATGTAAGTAAATCCTTCATTTGTTTTGGAAAAGCAGAGCAATTGCACCTTCCAGCCTTAAACAAGATGTCGGCAATCCCTTTTATTCCATCAGCTTTAACTTTGCTCATCAGTCTGTTATGTGACATTGTGTCAAATGCATTTTGGAAGTCCATGTACGCCACATCAACAACACTGCCATCATTAACTGCTCCCATTCCCTTATAAGGGTGGTCCATCAGAGCCTCCTCCCCACCCACTCCCAGAAACGTGATCAAGGCGGCACGGTGGCACAGTGGTTAGCACTGCTGCCTCACAGCGCCAGGGACCTGGCTTCGATTCCTGGCTTGGATCACAGCTTGTGTGGAGTCTGCACGTTCTCCCCATGTCTGAGTATGTTTCCTCCGGTTGCTCCGGTTTCCTCCTACAGTCCAAAAGATGTGCTGGTTAGGTTGATTGTCCATGCTAAATTCTCTCTTTCTGTGTGGGTTTCCTCTGAGTGCTCTGGTTTCCTCCCAGAGTCCAAATATGTGCAGGTTAGGTTGATTGGCCATGATAAATTGCCCCTTAATGTCAGGGGGATTAGGAGGGTAAATATGTGGGGTTACGGGGATATAACAGGACCTGGGTGGGATTGTTGTTGGTGCAGACTTGACGGGCCAGATGGCCTCATTCTGCACTGTAGATTCTATGATTCTCAGTGTACCCAAACAGGTGCCGGAGTGTGACGACTCGGGGATTTTCACAGTAACTTCACTGCACTGTTAATGTAAGCCTACTTGTGACACAAATAAACTTTAAACTTTAAACTCTTCCCCCCGTCCACCTCCACCAACAAAACCTCCAGTGCTGCATCCGTGAACCTTGGAGCCTTCTGTTTTTTAATCTTGCGATCCACTTGCATGCAGCCAGTGTCAGTGCAGGCAGCCAGCAGTCACTCTCTTCCACTGATTGCAACTCCCCTTTTGAAGAGGACAGACTGCCTTTAAGAGGAGCAGGCGAGTTACACCACCTGCTAACACTGCAGGCTGCTCAACCCTCCTGCTAAGCGCCCCACTTTGACCAGTACTACAACTGGGTAAGTGAAGGGGGGCAGCACTGAGTTTGTGTGTTGCCTGTCACCCCAAAAATGTGCTTGGGCAGGCCACAACTCAAGACCTCCATGAACCAGGTCCAAAGGACGGGTGTAACTAAACTCATCTGGACTTAGAAGTAAAATCTGCTGATTTGAGAAGGTGAGAATGATCTGTGACTTGATTTCCGAGAATTGGTAACTCTGTGTGACAAGCATTGTGACAAAAATAAATAAGAGAAAATAGGGGCAGCTGCAGTTCTGTTCCAGCAGCCTTTCTTTAATTTCCCTGCATTCCAAGATTAAATCTTGGAATTAACGTCTCAAGAAAGGCTTCCTTGTGTTGAGCATATTAAGATTATGAAACCATCTAGTGGCTGCTTGTTTTAAGGTATCGCTCTTTTCCCCCTAAATTTACATTCAGTACATCTAGTTTTTCACCTTTATATTCTCTTTGTGGCTATATAAGTTAAATTTCTCCTTCTCATTTATATGTCGTAGGTTGAATTTCCACTTTAACGCTTTTACTTAAAAAGATCGTAAACATCTCTGAGAAAAAACACAATGAAACAACAACCTCACTGGTGCAAAGAAAAGGTGGAAAATGCATTGGGAGAATTGAGCATCACAGATAAATGAATAAATTGTACAGCAGTAAACATAACCATGGAAACTATGGCAGATTTCAATTTGTGTCTCAGCTCCAGCCTTGCATAAAACTACAATGAGATCACAACACATCTAATTCCCCCTTAAGGTGGTGCACAGTAACTTGGCCTAGTCTGCCTTCAGGGACAATTGCAATTCAGCTCCGTCTGAGTCGGAGAGCGTCCGCGCAATCATTCAACAGGGCTGGTTCCGCTGGATATTTCGCTCAACAATATTTTGCTTGCCTGAGAAATAGATCTATTGGTCAGTCTGTTCAGAGAACAGGAATTTAAACCGGCTCCTTTGTCAATGGCTAAGAGCAAAGCAGAAGGAGAGAAGAAATTGCCCGTATAGTAGGAAGTCCATCCTTCAGCCTCAGAGATACAGACAATCCTTGGGTGCTTTCTTTTATACGTATGGCTGGGGAAGCGGCAGTGGTTCGATGTTAAGGTTAATAATCCATTCAGTGGCTTCAGCTGGTGAAGTGTGAATGGTTGTGATGTCACCAGGAATGAATCCGTCAGGGTAGAAGTTCCGTATAAGTTTTATGAACATATTTCTGCCCGGTTTGTGATCCGGGGGCCTACCATGTGTGAAATGAACGTGCTCGCCACTACACTACAGAAACACTGCAACTATTTCTCCCAGGCAAGCACTGAGGTGCGATCATCCACGTGACAGACGGGGGTACTAACCATCATATCAACAAGGAATAAAAGTTGAGTATTTTTGCAATGGTCTGATTTAGATAGCCACAGTCATAATTTGAGCTGCACCTCATTTCCCATTCATAGACATAGACACCCTACAGTGCAGAAGGAGGCCATTCGGCCCATCGAGTCTGCACCGACCACAATCCCACCCAGGCCCTACCCCCCCATTTGTGGAGCAAATGGCCACCTCTTCCCTGACCCATCTTCAAGTGGTTTCCGGATTGTCCAGATTGTTAATGGAAGGTTGAAACCTGCGATGTCACTACTCAGGTCAACTCCCAGGTTGTGGTTGCTGATGTTAGCAAAGAATCAGGAGGACATGCGCCAAGGAGTGGTGGAGCTGTTGTTGGTTTCTGGGTGTGGAGTGTGTTCCAGAGTGGGATTTCAAATGAGTGTGTGGCTTTTTTTGAGGTCCTATGTTAATGGGAGCTCTTCATCAGCTGTCAGTGTTCTTTGAGGAGGCTGTTTTCTCTGTGGACATTAAGAAGTTTCATGTGTGCTGACACAGGAAGCCACTTGAGCTGTGTTGGTCCAATGTCCCAGAAACAATCGTCATGGCTTTCCAGAGATGAATATCTACGATGTTTGGCAGCTCCTGAGCAACAATACTCTGCTTTTGGGTAGAACAGGTTAAGTGAAGCAGTGTGTAGTCTGTTGGTTTTGCTGCCCAGGTGGTATTCCAACAGTTTCCATATGAGATTCAGCTTAACTTGCTCTTGGCTTTGATGTGCTGGAGCTGTTGCTGGTAAGTCAATGTATGCTCAAGAGTGATGCCAAGATAGTTTGGCATCAGTCAGCCACAGAACTGGACATGAAACTCTTCTCTCGCCTTTGAGTTGTTTAGGACAGACCCCCAGATGTGATGTTGGCAGTTGAAGTTACCAGTGCATAGAGTCATAGAGTCATTGAGGTTTACAGCATGGAAACAGGCCCTTCGGCCCAACTTGTCCATGCCACCCTTTTTTTTTACCACTAAACTAATCCCAATTGCCTGTGTTTGGCCCATATCCCTCGATACCCATCTTACCCATGTAACTGTCTAAATGCTTTTTAAAAGATAAAATTGTACCCGCCTCTGCTACTATCTCTGGCAGCTTATTTCAGACGCTCACCACCCTCTGTGTGAAAAAATTGCCCCTCTGGACCCTTTTGTATCTCTCCCTTCTCACCTTAAACCTATGCCCTCAAGTTTTAGACTTCCCTACCTTTAGGAAAAGGTGTTGACTATCTAGCTGATCTGTGCCTCTCATTATTTTATAGACCTCTATAAGATCATCCCTAAGCCTCCGATGCTCCAGGGAAAAAGGTCCCAGTCCCAGTGCAGGTGAATGGGTGTGATTCAGGTCGTATTACAATATCGGGTTACAGGTCATTTGACATTTGTTACTGTCAGGTTGCCGAAATTGATGGGAGGGGGTTATCTGATTTTTAGGTCTTCTGCACCTTTGGTAAGGCCTTCCTTGATGTAAGTGGCTAGGCGTATGCTCTGGGCCCAGGTAATCCAGCCTGAAAGTCCAGACAAGTATGCACTATTGTTTTTAGATTGCTTATTTGATTGTTTTGGGCTGTTTGGAATTTAAGGTTTGGAAAAGGCTGTTTTTGTACAATTACTTCATTTGGTACATACATCCTAATCAAAACACGTTTCCATTAACCTCCTCCATTAAGCTCCTTTCCCTCAACACTTTCACATGAAAATACTGGAGATGACCACACCTGCCCTTCCAACTCCTCATTCTTCATCATCCAGGGGCTCCAACATTCCTTCCAGGTGAAACTGACTTCAAAATGCATCCTTTTCGATATAGAATCATACAGTAAGGAGGCCACTGAGCCAATCATACCTGTGCCAGCTCTTTGAAAGAACTATTGAATTACTTCCACTGCCCCATTCTATCTCACTATACATTTTTCCACCTCCAACATTTATCCAAGCTCTTACTGAAAGTTAATATTGAATCTGCTCCCACCATCCTTTCAGGCAGTGCAATGTGGATTGTAATTGATAACATTCTATTAGCTTTCCTGGTTACTTGCTGCACCTATATACTAGCTTTTTGTGATTCATGCACTTGGCACCCAGATCTTGCTACATGTTGCACGTTGGCCTTCACTCTGCTGGTCTCCAATGATCAGACCTGCATCCCTGGGGCTGGAGCCTTCTCCGTCCCAGCTCTCTACCCCTCTGACCCGGAGAGCTGCAACCTCTTGCAGGCCCCAGGCGTTCCCCCCACTCCCCCCTTCTACAATCACCTCACACTCCTAAATATCAACTCCCATTGCTAAAAATCACCAACATTGCTCTTTTGAATTTACTTGCAGGTCTAGCGATCCTCCAACATCCGAAGGAAGACCCAGACCTGGCAGTGACCCTAAGTTCCCCAACACGTAGACTCGGCCATCGGCTCATCCACAATCACCATCCCAGAGACGTCATCCACTCACCGGCCTCCGACCCATCCACGCCGGAGCGTGGTCTGGCATCCACTGACCTCCAAAGCCAAACCGCAGCCCGACAGCAGCCCGGAATGCCCGGCCACACAGACCCATCCACCAACGCAGGAATCACAAACAAGACAACAAATCCTCCATCCACACATCGACCAGAGAGAAGAACTTCATTGGACACAACCATACCCTTAACACCGCAAACTACCCTCACCATCTCCCAGGCTTGAAAAGAAGCAGGAAGTGTGAGAAACATGCACGTTTGCAGGTCGCCCCCTCCCCAGCTTACTCCTGGCAAATGTCCGATCTCTGGAAAACTAGCTAGATGAACTTAAAGCCAGACTCACCTTTCAAATAGAACTGAGGGACAGCTGTGTGCTCTGTTTCACGGAGACGTCGCTCACTCCTGCTTCACCAGACTGTGCTCTACAACCAGATGGCTTCTCAATCCAATGAATGGACCATACAGTAGTCTCAGGCACGGCTAGGAGAGGTGGGGTCTGCCTCCTAATCAACACCTCGTGGTGTCTAAACATAGCAACACTGGTGAGTTTCTGCTCCCCGGACCTCGAAAACCTTACGCTAAAATACCACCCCTACTACTTTTAGTGGGAGTTCACCTCTGTTATCCTGACAGCAGTTTACATCCCACCCCACGCAGACGTGAAGACTGCGCTGGACGAAATATACACCATTACAAATAGCCTTGAGACGAAACATCCTGAGGCCTTGTTCACCGTGGCCGGGGCTCAAGAGCATCCTACCAAGTTACCACCAACACGTCTCCTTTTCCACCAGAGGCCCAAACATTCTAGACCACTGCTACATAAATATCAAACATGCTTACCGCTCTATCACTCACCCACACTTTGGCAAATCAGACCACAAGGCTGTGCTCCTGCTCCCGGCTTACAAGCAAAAACTAAAATGGGAGAATCCGCTAAAGAAAGTCATGCAATGTTGGTCTGAGGAATCAGATGATCTCATACGGGGCTGCTTAGAGTCAGTAGACTGGTCAGTATTTAAAAACTCTGCGACCAGCTTGAACGAGTACGCCACTACAGTAACTGACTTCATTAGTAAGTGTGTAGAAGACCGTGGGCCAAAGAAGCAAATCCGCGTGTTTCCCAACCGGAAACCATGGATGAACAGGGCTATCCACAGCTTGTTGAAGTCTGGGTCTGAAATGTTCAAGTCAGGTGACCCTGACTGATATAAGAAAGTAAGAAGTCTCACAACACCAGGTTAAAGTCCAACAGGTTTATTTGGTAGCAAATACCATAAGCTTTCGGAGCAATGCTCCTTCATCAGATGGAGTGGTCTCTGTTCTCAAGCATGGTGTATATCGAGAACAGAGACCACTCCATCTGACGAAGGAGCATTGCTCCGAAAGCTTATGGTATTTGCTACCAAATAAACCTGTTGGACTTTAACCTGGTGTTGTGAGACTTCTTACTGTGCTTACCCCAGTCCAACGCCGGCATCTCCACATCATGATATAAGAAACCCAGATATAGGCTAAGGAGATCCATCAAAGATGCCAAAAGACAGTACCGGCCAAAGCTAAAGTCCCAGGCTAGCAACATAGACCCCCGCTGACTGTGGCAAGGTCTGCAAAACATAACAGGCTACAGATGAAGGCATGTAAAATCACCGGCTCCAACGCACCCCTCCCCATTCTATACATGTTTCGAGCAAGACGTCAGCGAGAGCACGCCGGCAACCCTGGAAGCCTCGAACAAACCTATATCCGAGGTCACCATTGCAGACATCAGAGCAGCCTTCTCAAAAGTCAACGTACGGAAAGCGACTGGCCCAGATGGGGTACCTGGACGAGCAATCAGATCCTGCATGGATCAGCTGGCGGGGGTGTTCGCAGATATCTTCAACCTCTCTTTACAACAAGCTGAGGTCCCTATCTGCTTCAAGAAGACGACCATCATCCCGGTACCAAAGAAAAGACAAGCAGCGTGCCTTAATGATTATCGTTCCATCATTATGAAATGCTTTGAAAGGTTAGTCATGACACGAATCAATTCCGGCTTCCCAGATTGCCTGGATCCACTACAGTTTGCCGACTGCCGCAACAGGTCCACAGCAGATGCCATCTCCCGGGCCCTACACTCAACCCTAGAGTACCTAGATAACAAAGACACCTATGTCAGATTTCTATTTATCGACTACAGCTCAGGCTTCAACACTACTATTCCTATGAAACTCATCTCCAAACTCCATGGCCTGGGGCTCGGCTCCTCCATCTGTGACTGGATCTTGAACTTCCTAACCCACAGACTGCAGTCAGTAAGGATAGGCAACAACATCTCCTCCACGATCATCCTCAATACTGATACCCCACAAGGCTGTGTTCTCAGCCCCCTACTATACTCCTTATACACCTATAACTGTGTGGCCAAATTCCCCTCCAACTCGATTTTCAAGTTTGCTGATGACACCACCATAGTGGGTCAGATCTCAAACAATGATGACACAGAGTACAGGAATGAGATAGAGAATCTGGTGAACTGGTGCAGCAACAATAATCTCTCCCTCAATGTCAACAAAATGAAAGTGATAGTTAGTGACTTCAGGCAGTGTAGTGAAGGACGTGCCCCTGTCTACATCAAAGGGGACGAAGTAGAAAGGGTCGAGAGCTTCAGTTTTTAGGTGTCCAGATCATCAACAACCTGTCCTGGTCCCTCCATGCCGACACTATAGTTAAGAAAGCCCACCAATGCTTCTACTTTCTCAGAAGACTAAGGAAATTTGACATGTCAACTACAACTCTCACCAATGTTTACAGATGCACCATAGAAAGCATTCTTTCTGGTTGTATCAAAGCTTGGTATGGCTCCTGCTCTGTCCAAGACCGCAAGAAACTACAAAGGGTTGTGAACGAAGCCCAGTCCATCACTCAAACCAGCCTCCCATCCATTGACTCTGTCTACACTTCCCGCTGCCTCGGAAAACTGCCGGTATAATTAAGGGCCTCATGCACCCCGGACATTCTCTCTTCCACCTTCTTCTGTCGAGAAAAAGATACAAAAGTCTGAGGACAAGTACCAACGGTTTTAAGAACAGCTTCCTTGGAAGGTGCTGGTTAGGGAACTTTGGTGCGTTCCTCCAGTGCATCCTGTAGATGGTACACACTGCTATCACTGTGCATCAGTGCTGGAGGGATCGAATGTTTGTGGCAGGGATAGCAAGCTTCTTTGTCTTGGATGGGTGTCGAGCTTCTTTCGCATGGTTGAAGCTGCAGCCCAGGCAAGTGGAAAGCACTCCATCACATTCCTGACTGGTGCCTTGTAGATGGTGGACAGGAAGGGTGGGACATTGATGCACAACAGCCCAACGTCAGAGGAATGGTGAATTTGAGGGGAATGGTTGTAAGATGATTGAGGTATACAGGGGTGAGGACATGAAAAGATTGGCATTTCTTTATTTCTACGCTGCATACGATTTCAGCATTTGCTAGTATATTACTTACAAACTGCACATCTAATTATTATGCTGGATATTTAATAATTCTCTCACAATAATTCACAATATATACCAACAAATGCTCCTGCATACACTTTCACTTTAATCAGCCTTCTGTGAATTAAACTGGTTTTCCAGCCATCCTTCTGTGTATTTGCATTCTCCACATAGAATCAACTCAAAATCTGTTTTTTTTGTGTGTTGTATGTTTAATCTACTTGCTATTTATTTATGCAATGCAAAGTGAATATTATTAAAGTTATTGCAAATATAAAAATCTGAGGGCTGTTGTTCAGGGGTGTTTCACGAGTTCCATTTATCGTGGAGTGGGAAAAATCGCAGGGAAAGTTGAACTCGAAGAAATGGGATCGTTCAGAGGAAATCAGGAAAGATTACTTCTTTTATTTATGAATTAAGGGCAGGAGTCGGCCACTCGGGCCCTCGAGTCTGCTCCTCCATTCAATAAGATCATGGTTGATCTGACTGGGTTTTTGGTTCGGTTTGGATTATCATTTACTTTGGAGAATTCACTCAAAACTCAAGAACAAGAAAGCAAGAAGCTAAAGAGGGGAATGATAAAGCTAAATGGTAACTCACAATTATTTAGCCAGATTATGGGCACAATGGCCCCGATTTTCACGTAGAGCGAGAGGCAAAAATGACAGATGATGCCCAGATCAGAAAGTGGGCTTCGTTCATGACCCTTTGTAGTTTCTTGCGGTCTTGGGGCCCCTGACCCCCCCCCCCACCCACCACCCCCCCCACCCCCCAATTTATTGGAGGAGTGAGGAAAGTGGGCAAGTTCTAATTTACACATTCATTGTTCATGGAGGTGACTATACATGTTATAATGTTGCTGCCTCAATAAGATTTGATCTTGGCTACTGGAATGTCCACAACACGATGGATGAGATTCTCCTGCCTCCCAGCCACGTGTTTCCCGCCGGTGGGAGGTGGCGTGTTGTTTGCTGGCAGCAAGATTTCCCGCCGTTGTCAATGGTAATTCCCATTGAAGTCACCCCAAACCGGCAGGAAACTTACAGGCGGGTGTGCGCTGCCGGCAGGACAGGAGCATCCCGCTGGCGTGAACGACTGGAGAATTCCGGCCAAATCATGCACTTTAGACCATTTAGGAGAAGATCCTGCAATTGTCCCTGAAGATCTAAAGCTGCTGGAGTCCTTTTGAGAAGTGGGGTACTTTTGGAGAGGTAGGGTATCCTTCTGGATTTGGTTCCAATGCGCCTTTGGGAGAGATAGGATCTCCTTGGAGAATAGTAAGGCACCCTTTCAGAGTGGTAAGGTGCCCAATTGGGATTGTTAAAATTAGACATGACTGTGCATAAAAAGCGCATAAACTCAATGGAATTGTCAAACTCAATGGTACAAAGAGAACTGTCATGAGAAGGCTCTAGATAGCTATCAATCTGTCAAGGAAGTTAAATCTCCTGACCTTTAAATTTCAAAAGTAGTCTGCAGTGTTCAAAATTTCATGCTGTCTATTGAAATTGCCTGAGAGTTATTATTACAAAGTTAGCGCTGCATGATTGATTTCACAAACTTTCCTTATCAAGGTGGAGTGCCTATCAGTTCACAGTTTAATTGATAGCTTCAAGTGATTATAAACTTTTTGCAAGTGCAAATGCTTATGTTCAAAAGGGACTAAAGAAATGTATATGTAGTGAATGAGTTTTTATCACTGGGAGTATTTTTTCCAATTCATCATTAGACATTGGAACTTTATTTGATCTCAACATCGGTCCTGAGCTCTGCCCATGATGGATTCTGGGTGAGTTGGCATGATAGGTATAAGGGGAAAGGGTGGTGGGTGGAAAGCATGAGGTGGCATCAGTTGGCACTCTTAGCAGTTCATATGGACTAAAAAGTGCCAGAGGGGCCTATGTTGACATGGATGGTATGAAGGGCCATAGGGATGAGTGGAAGGGCATTGGTTGGCATGGGCGATATGAGAATGCATGGGGGGGGTGGGTTGGGGCATGATGTGGCATGGGTTGAGCATGGGGAGTGTGTGAGTGTGTGAGGGGTGAGGACTGGAAGGCTGTTTTTGTATTGTTGTTTATTTTCGTAACCTCAAATTCTCTCCTGAACTGCAAGCACACTGATCCGGCATGGACTGCCGCAGTTCAGGTTGGTCGCTCATCACCAACTTCTGAAGGCCAATTAGAAACAGGCAATAAATTCTGGCCTTGCCAGCAATGTCCACATCTAATAAGACAATTTAAAAAAGTATGGAGTAGAGTTTCTGCTAAGGATACAATTGGCAGTATTGGTTTAAATTGTACCCACAATTGCACCGACTTCAAAATGTACTTTTTTTGTGGACTTTCCAATCAAAGTATTCGCATATTGCTGAATGCAGAATCTGTCATAAACCAGCAAAATTGAGCAGCTTTACAAAAGTTTTTTTTTAAATGCCTTAAAATATTCATTGATGTATTTAAGAATGGTTAAGTGGTGAAGTTTGATCAATACCACCAGAAATGCAAAACAATAAACATTTTCGATCACTATCAGTGAGTGTAACCCAATTTTAAATGGCTGAAAGTATCCTTTGAAAAATATTTTCTCGTTACATTGGGTAGATTAGGCCTTTTATAAATAAATTGACAAAGAAACAAAAAGCAATGTCCTTGCATCCAAATGTTTCAGCTTAATGTTTCGAGTCTCCTCAAAGTGGATTTCCTCCGGGTGCTCCGGTTTCCTCCCACAGTCCAAAGATGTGCAGGTTGGGTGGATTGGCCATGCTAAGTTGCCTTTTAGTGCCCCTCGAAGTGTAGGTTAAATGGATTAGCCACGGGAACTGTGTGGGGTTACAGGGATAGGGCGGGGAAGAGGGCCTGGGTAAGGTACTCTCTAGAGATTCGGTGCAGACTCGATGGGCCGAATGGCCTAATCTGCAGTGAAGAGATTCTAAAATTTAAAGATGAGCGTAATTAGTGGAAACCTCCCAGTGGCGATCGATCCACTCGGGCAGTTTTGTGGATGAGGACTGCATTTGATGAGATTGATTCTAAAATAACCCTGGAAATACAAGTCGCATTGAACAACAATCTGTGCTTAAAATTCCAAGGTCCTTTTCACGGATTGCACCAATTTCAGGCACTGAAAACACCAGAGCAATTGGAAGGGAAACTCTTGTGCTAATAAATTAATAAGCCGACAAGTATATTTTTAGGCACCGTTGGTGCTCAGAATATTATCCGTCAGCACATATTTGCTTGTTAGTTGATCGTTAAAAACACATCGATTGGAAGTCTGAGATCTTGAATGGAAGTATTTATTTCCTGCAGAGGTGACCACGAGCTTTCAGAGGTCACCGTGGCTGAGATGCACTTGTGGAAGTAAATGCAGTGAAACCATCCCCCAACATTATCTCTTCATTATCGTCAGCAAACACTTGACCACAATGCCATTAGCAGCGTTTCAGTTGTACCTGGGCTTCTTCACATTCTAATTCCTCACGTTCGTACAAAATGTATTTCTGAAACCAGGGGATATTTTAGACCTATTTTTGCCTCATCTGATCAGAATCAGCAGCTCATTCATTCACCACTGAAGGAGAATAAGAGAACAGTTGAACAGTGGGTTTCCTCTGGGTGCTCCGGTTTCGTCCCAAAGATGTGCGGGTTAGGTGGATTGGCCGTGATAAATTGCCCCTTAGCGTCAGGGAGATTAGCAGGGTAAATACGTGGGGATAGGGCCTGGGTGGGATTGTTGTCAGTGCAGGCTCAATGGGCTGAATGGCCTCCTTCTGCACTGTAGCGATTCTATGATTCCATGATTCTATGAACAGTTGCTGCTTCAACTCAGTATTCACTTCAATTTGCCATTAAATGTAATGTTAAAAGGCAGGTCCCCAAATGAGTAGGCATGCTGGAACATGGTTTTTCACGCAATGAGTAGAAAAGAACTTCAGGGAGGATGTTGGCGATTGTTGCCAACAAACGGTGGCTGACAATCAGCTTTTATGATTCAAAAATTAATGGAATCATAGAATCCTACAGTGCAGAAGGGGGCCATTTGGCCCACATTCGCACCCAGGCCCTATCCTCCCAACTCCATGTATTTACCCTAGCTGTTCTCCCTGACACTAAAGGGTAATTTACCATGGCCAATCAGACTAGCCCACACATCTTTGGACTCTGGGAGGAAACTGGAACACCCGGAGGAAACCCACACAGACACAGGGAGAACGTGCAGACTCCACACAGACAGTGACTCAAGCCGGGAATCAAACCCAAGTCCCTTGTGCTGTGAGGCAGCAGTGTTAACCACTGTGCCACCCTGCCGCCCAAAAATTGTACTCTGGCAAAAGGTTGATGACCTGAAATGTGAACTCGTTCTCTCATCACCTGATTAGCTGGATGTGGCTGCCATTTTCTGCTTTCATTTCAGATTTCCAGAATCTGCAGCATTTTGTTTTTGGTCTATTTTAGTATTCCATACTTCATCTCACTTTCCTTTTGAAATGATTGCATATGGTGCATCTAATTATCCTTCTGTACAATTTCAGGTTGTGCTCCCAGTCATTCATTTTGTATTTACGCGATCAACATCTAATCATCCATTCTGTACATACTGTCAAGGTAACGGCATGGTGGCACAGTGGTTAGCACTGCTGCCTCACAGCGCTAGGGACCCGCGTTCAATTCTGGCCTTGGGTCACTGTCTGTGTGGATTTTTGCACTTTCTCCCTGTGTCTGTGTGAGTTTCCTCTGGGTGCTCTGGTTTCCTCCCACAGTCCAAAGATGGTTAGGTTGATTGGTCATGCTAACTTGCCCCTTGGTGTCAGGGGGATTAGCAAGGTAGATACGTAGGTTTACAAGGATAGGGCCTGGGTGGGGTTGTTGTCGGTGTTGACTTGATGGGCTGAATGGCCTCCTTCTGCAGTATCGGGATTCTATAGCAATTGTAGTAGCGTGTCCCTCTAAGGGGGGAGGGGGGGTTAGTCCCCGGTGGGTCATGTGACCCATTTTGCTCATTGGAGGGAGCGCACAAATCCTGTGGCTGAGCGCAGGTTAAGAGTCTGGGATCGTGGAGTACAGTAGCCTTTATATCGCTCTCTGTAAGTAGCAGATTTCCTCTAATAAATAGTTTATTAGTCAATCTGCTTGGTGGTCGCCCATCTTTGAAGATATTACAGCAATAATGTTGATTATTAAACTGTACTTTACAAGTCTATTCTGCAGTGGTGTATGTACATACCTCTAACGTGGATGGTTATGATAATTTACGCTTCATTTATACATTCTACACAGGGAGGTGAAATTTGATTACATTTCAAAAATACCCCATTGGCTGTAAAGTGCTTTGAGAGGGCCTGTGGTCATGAAAATGCTATATTAATGCAAGTCTTTCTTCTTTTAAGCAATTAAATGGGAATTCCCCTGTTTTCCTCTGCAGTTATCAATTCACTCGTAAAAGCACCATGGTGGGAAACTGCACATTTCAAAGCTACAGGATTTCATGGGTTTATTGACCTTTCTACTCAATTTCAGAATGTAGATTTTGATTGATTGCATTTATCAGTAAGTTGATACTGGTATGTTTTCGATTTATATTTCAGTTGATTCAATGCATGTAAGTGTGGTGCAGATATTCCGCAATGTTGATTTCTATTTTTTTAATTCATTCGTCGCTGGCTGGTCAGCATTTATTGCCCATCCCTAGTTGCCCGAGGGCATTTGAGAGTCAACCACATTGCTGTGGCTCTGGAGTCACATGTAGGCCAGATCAGGTAAGGATGGCAGATTTCCTTCCCTAAAGGGCATTAGTGAACCAGATGGGTTTTTCCGACAATCAACAGTGGTTTCAAAGTCATCAGTAGATTCTTAATTCCAGATTATTTTTTATTGAATTCAAATTGCATCACCTGCTGTGGCAGGGTTCGAACCCAAATCTCCAGAACATTAGCCGAGTTTCTGGATTAATAGTCTAGCGATAATGCCACTAGAACATAGAACATAGAACATAGAACATTACAGCGCAGAACAGGCCCTTCGGCCCACGATGTTGCACCGACCAGTTAAAAAAAAACTGTGACCCTCCAACCTAAACCAATTTCTTTTTGTCCATGAACCTATCTACGGATCTCTTAAACGCCCCCAAACTAGGCGCATTTACTACTGATGCTGGCAGGGCATTCCAATCCCTCACCACCCTCTGGGTAAAGAACCTACCCCTGACATCGGTTCTATAACTACCCCCCCTCAATTTAAAGCCATGCCCCCTCGTGCTGGATTTCTCCATCAGAGGAAAAAGGCTATCACTATCCACCCTATCTAAACCTCTAATCATCTTATATGTTTCAATAAGATCCCCTCTTAGCCGCCGCCTTTCCAGCGAAAACAATCCCAAATCCCTCAGCCTCTCCTCATAGGATCTCCCCTCCATACCAGGCAACATCCTGGTAAACCTCCTCTGCACCCTCTCCAAAGCCTCCACATCCTTCCTGTAATGTGGGGACCAGAACTGCACACAGTACTCCAAGTGCGGCCGCACCAGAGTTGTGTACAGTTGCAACATAACGCTACGACTCCTAAATTCAATCCCCCTACCAATAAACGCCAAGACACCATATGCCTTCTTAACAACCTTATCTACTTGATTCCCAACTTTCAGGGATCTATGCACACATACACCTAGATCCCTCTGCTCCTCCACACTATTCAAAGTCCTCCCGTTAGCCCTATACTCAACACATCTGTTATTCCTACCAAAGTGAATTACCTCACACTTCTCCGCATTAAACTCCATCCGCCACCTCTCGGCCCAACTTTGCAACCTGTCTAAGTCTTCCTGCAAACTACGACACCCTTCCTCACTGTCTACCACACCACCGACTTTGGTGTCATCAGCAAATTTGCTAATCCACCCAACTATACCCTCATCCAGATCATTAATAAATATTACAAACAGCAGTGGCCCCAAAACAGATCCCTGAGGTACACCACTTGTAACCGCACTCCATGATGAATATTTACTATCAACCACCACCCTCTGTTTCCTATCCGCTAGCCAATTCCTGATCCAATTTCCTAGATCACCCCCAATCCCATACATCTGCATTTTCTGCAGAAGCCTACCATGGTGAACCTTATCAAACGCCTTACTAAAATCCATATATACCACGTCCACTGCCTTGCCCCCATCCACCTCCTTGGTCACTTTCTCAAAAAACTCAATAAGGTTAGTAAGGCACGACCTACCTGCCACAAAACCATGCTGACTATCACCTATCAATTCATTACTCTCCAAATAACTATAAATCCTATCCCTTATAATTTTTTCCAACATCTTGCCGACAACAGAAGTGAGACTCACCGGTCTATAATTCCCGGGGAAGTCTCTGTTCCCCTTCTTAAACAATGGGACAACATTCGCTAACCTCCAATCTTCTGGTACTATACCAGAGGTCAACGACGACCTGAAGATCAGAGCCAGAGGCTCTGCAATCACTTCTCTTGCCTCCCAGAGAATCCTTGGATAAATCCCATCCGGACCAGGGGATTTATCTATTTTCAGACCCTCCAGAATATCCTGCACATCCTCCTTATCAACTGTAATACTGTCTATTCTACTCCCTTGCAACCCAGTGTCCTCCTCAGCTATATTCATGTCCCCTTGCGTGAACACCGAAGAGAAATATTGGTTCAATGCTTCACCAATCTCCTCCGGTTCCACACATAACTTCCCTCTGCCATCTATAACTGGCCCTAAACTTGCCCTAACCAACCTTCTGTTCTTGACATACCTATAGAACGCCTTAGGATTCTCTTTAACCCTATCCGCCAAAGTCTTCTCATGTCCCCTTTTAGCCCTTCTAAGCTCGCTCTTCAACTCCCTCTTAGCCAATCTAAAGCTTTCTAGTGCACTACCCGAGTGCTCACGTCTCATCCGAACATAAGCCTCCTTTTTCTTTTTAACCAACAAATAAACTTTTTTGGTGCACCACGGTTCCCTAGCCCTACCAATTCCTCCTTGCCTGACAGGGACATACCTATCACAGACTCGCAGTAGCTGCTCCTTGAAAAAACTCCACATGTCGGACGTTCCCAGTCCCTGTAATCTCCTAGTCCAACCTATGTTTCCTAATTCTCTCCTAATAGCCTCATAATTACCCTTCCCCCAGCTAAAACCACTGGCCCGAGGTTCATGCCTATCCCTTTCCATCACTAAGGTGAACGTAACCGAATTGTGGTCACTATCACCAAAATGCACACCAACTTCCAAGTCTAGCACCTGGTCTGGCTCATTTCCCAGCACCAGATCCAATATAGCCTCACCTCTAGTTGGCCTGTCTACATACTGAGTCAAAAAACCTTCCTGCACGCTTTGAACAAAAACTGACCCCTCTAACGAGCTAGAGCTATAACAATTCCAGTCAATATTAGTCAAGTTAAAATCCCCCATAACAATTGCCCTATTACTTTCACTCCTAAGCAGGATTGACTCCGCAATCCTTTCCTCAACCTCTCTAGAACTTTTAGGAGGTCTATAAAAGACTCCCAACAGGGTGACCTCTCCTCTCCTATTTCTAATCTCCGCCCATACTACCTCAACAGATAAGTCCTCATCAAACCTCCTCTCTGACACTGTGATACAATCTCTGACCAATAATGCTACCCCTCCCCCTCTTCTACCTCCTTCCCTACTTCGACTAAAACATTTGAACCCCGGGACCTGCAGCATCCATTCCTGCCCCTGCTCTATCCATGTCTCTGAAATAGCCACAACATCGAAGTCCCAGGTACTGATCCACGCTGCAAGTTCACCCACTTTATTGCGAATACTCCTGGCATTGAAGTATACACATTTCAAACCCTGCTCCACCCCACCTCTGCAATGCCGTGCATTGCAGTCCCCATCCATGCATCCCTCACTTTCAGCCCCACTACTCAGGATCCCTCCCCCCCCCCCGAATCAGTTTAAACTAGGCCATCCTCTCCCCACATGCACATTAATGCTCACGGTCGGTGGCTACCATAGATCTTTTATGCTATAGTTGGCCAGTGATTATTATAAATGCCTATTGACTTGGCTTGTCAATGCCAAATGTACATCTCAATTAACCTCTCTGATCATTGCCAAATTTAGATGACAATTGTCCCAGTCGATTATTGCAGGATACAGAATGCGATTGATTCATCCATGCAACACTAGGTATCCATTTGGTCAGAGTCAGAGATGTGGATGTTTCTTAAGCTCACTGAGCTGTGCTTGTTTTTGAAGTTTATAATGTTTACAATGCATAATCCTATTCAATCATTTAATGTAAATCTAATAGATCATTAATGATCAGTAACCTGAACACTTTATCCTTACCCAATTGATGAATGTTCAACAGAAGGAGGCAAAACTGTTTGTAAAGAAACACGTTTAGAAGGAAATTCCACACTATACGATTTGATAAACTATTTAAAGCAAAGTCAGGGCTAGCAAATGCATTAAAATAGCATCTAAAGGAATTTCACAACATAGACTTCAGTGTTAGTTTCAAATCCCGCTGAGAGTAATTTCACCCTCCCAAATTGTCGAATAAATTTTAGTCGGACTAACTGATTGATGTTTGCACTTGCTATTTATAGCTCTGATCAATATTCATGAAGTCTTGTCCTATTAGGTTCCCATTAGTAGCGATGGCCAGTGTCTGCGTGTAGACTGCTATTCATGTTGTTGCTTAATTTCCTCATGTAAATTTTAACAGATGTGGATTTCTGTAAATCAGTTTCTTGACGTTCATTCCTAACCATTCTTCGATCCGCTTTTGTGGCAATGCATTCAATTGACTCCCCTGTGGCCAAGATCTGTGAAGTGGATCTCTGTTAACTTCATGATCCAACTAACTGTAGTCCATGTAATGATCTATTGATCTGGTAGATTATTTTCCGATCAAGATTTGAATATCCATTCTAGAATGGAAATGCATTTCAAGAAGGAAAGACCAAGGGAGGCAATTTTCACTAAGGTGGCAAATGGGGTTTAAAGCTATAGCACCGGTTTAATCCATGTGCAGGCGGCACGGTAGCACAGTGGTTAGCACTGCCGCCTCACAGCGCCAGGGGCCCGGGTTCAATTCCAGCCTTGGGTCACTGTCTGTGTGGAGTTTGCACGTTCTGCCCGTGTCTGCGTGGGTTTCCTCCGAGTGCTCCGGTTTCCTCCCACAGTCCAAAGATGTGCGGGTTAGGTGGATTGTCCGTGGTAAATTGCCCGTCAGTGTCAGGTGAGCTAGCTAGTGTAAATGCATGGGGTTATGGGAATAGGGCCTGAGTGGGATTGTGGTTGGTGAAGACTCGATGGGCCGAATGGCCTCTTCTGCACTGTAGGATTCTATCTATGAACTTGTGCATCTTCCCCTCAATCCCTGAGCCATTCTACAATGCACTGCAATGTACCAGTCAGAGTATTCCACACTTTCAGTGGAATTGGGTGTGAGGAGCCAGCTTTAGTTTATCTCCACCTTTCCCAAGCCCTCCACTATCTCAATATTAATTGTAACACTTGGACATCCAGTACAGGCTGAGCAGGTACTTACTCCAATTGGATATTGGAAAGTCCTTTGTCTTCAGTCTCCGGCCCATTCTCCACTTCCTCACCACTGACTCCATCCCTCTTCCTGGAATCTGTCTGAGGCTGATCCAAACTGTTTGGTATCGTATTTGGCCCTGAGTTGAGCTTAGGACCATTTATACATAGCATGACAAAGACCACCTATTTCCAACTCTAACACTGCCCGACTGTACCCTGTGTCAGCTCATCTGCTGCTAAAACCCTCATTCATGCCTTTGCTGCCTCCAGACTTGACTATTCAAATGCATTCCTTGCTGGTCGCTGTCGCTGCCGGGGCGGCACGGTGGTGCAATGGTTAGCACTGCTGCCTTACAGCGCCAGGGACCCGGGTTCGATTCCCGGCTTGGGACACTGTCCACACGTTCTCCCCGTGTCTGTGTGGGTTTCCTTCGCATGCTCCAGTTTCCTTCCACAGTCCAAGGATGTGTGGGTTAGGAGGATTGGCCATGCTAAATTGCCCCTTAAAGTCAGGGGGACTAGCTAGGGTAAATGCATGGGGTTATGGGGATAGGGCCGGGTAGGATTGTGGTCAGTGCAGACTGAATAGGCCGAATGGCCTCCTTCTGCACTGTAGGATTCTATGATTCTAGCCTCTGTAACCTTGAGTTCATCCAATACTCTGCTGTCTGTATCCCTGAGCTCACTGACTTAGATTGGCTCCAGGTTAAGTAACACCTCAACTATAAAATTATCATCCTTGTTTTGAATCCTTCCGTCGCCTGTGTCCTCTCTATCTCTGTAATCTCCTCCTACCCTACAACCCTCTGAGATATATCAGTTCCTCTAATTCCGGCACCTTGAGCATCCCTGATTTTAATTGCTCCACCATTGATGGCCTTTGGCTGCCAAGACCCTAAGCTTTGAAATTCCCTCTCTAAACTTTCCTGACCTTTGCCTCACTTTCCACCTTTAAGACAATCCTTAAAACCTACTCGTTAACCAGTTCAGCTTCTGGTCATCTGCCCTAAGTGCTACATTTGATTATATAATTCCTCTGTGAAGCAACTTGGGGCCGGAACAACTTGGGGCCATACACTCCGCCACCGCTGCCGGTGAGAATAGGGAATTTGGCCCTCAGCCAGACCGGAGACTCCCAGCCATGGGCGAGATGGGGGAATTCCGGCCGGAATGTTTTAATATATTAAAAGCATTATATGATTACAAGTTGTTATTTAATTTCAGCAAATGTATATGCTGCACAAAAGTTGTGTCAGCACTTAATTGCTAAACCTGCAATGTTTTGGAGGAGCTCCTGCAGGTGATTTTAAACTGTGCTGATCAATGGGTAGGATTGAAAATTGCGTGCAAAATCCAGACAGACCTTACTAGACCTGCACCCGTTCAGTGCCAATTTTCACCCTTTGGCCAAAATAATCTCTTTTACATTTATAAAGTACCTTTCATGACCTTAGGATATACAAAAGCCCTTTAAAACCAATTAACTACTTTTGTTGTGAAGTTGAGTTTGTAAAAATATAAAGAATGTTTATAAAGATATAAAAGAATTGGAAAAGAAAAATTCGAGAGGGAAAGAAAACAGTGCGTGGTCCCTTTAAAAGCTGTTTTTGAGTTCTGTACTGAAATGCAGAGTACACACAGACTCCAGGTGGCAACACTTGTTTCAAAAGGACCAAACATCAGAGTTGCTTTGGCAAGCGGCCCTGCAAGGTTTTGCATTTTGTTAGCCGATGAATTTAAAGAAAACGCTGAGTTAAAGGGGGCCTATCAGATTTGAATTTACTGCTGCTATCAACCTCAGGCCAATCTGAGTACAGGGAATGCTGATAGGTCATAAGGATTATTAAAATAGAGCTCAACTGCTTTGAGTTCAGTTCCACCGGGGGTTGAGTTAGGAGTTCAACCAGAAGCAGGGCCAGACCACCTGAAGCAGTTAAGGACGGTTAGGTTAACTGGAGCAGTTGGTTCTGAACTCTGCCAGCTTCAGACAGGCCTAAAGATAAATCACCTCCTTACCAGTGAAAGGTACAAAATCAGACAGTGCTTACAGACAGCGGATAACTACCGAAGAACTCCAAATCTTTTCCAAGCCATCACACCTGGTTGTATATAATTCTTTGAGAGTGACTAAGATTCTGTTATTATTGTTTTGCTACTGTATGGTCTTTGTCTTTATTTGAACAGCATTTCAGTCGAACCATCTTTTAGTTAAAATGTTACTGGTTTAGTTAAAGTTCCCGGTTGGTTGGATAAAACAATTTGTTAATTATTCACTCAAAGCGAGTGTCAGGTCTTTATATCAATGAACCTATAAATGTTAAGGTAAAACAGTTAACACTTTCCCAAACACTTTAACAGATTACGAAGCGAGGGAAAGGGGATTAGTCTCTGCGTCGTAACACTGTGAAGTGTCGTCATTGTTGTAGTGTCGGAAATGTGGTGGATAAATTGTACACAGCAAGCTCCCATAAACAGCAGTGTGATAATGATATGGTTTAGTGATGCTGGTTGGGAGATGAATACTCGCCAGAACACAACGGAGACATCCGCAGCTGTTTTTCGGAAAAGGCGCCATGGAATATTTTGCATCCAGTTGGGAAGGCAGACCTTGCCCCTAAAAGATGAAAGCTCCGACAGTGTTCATCACTGCACTGATCTATCAACCTGGAATTTTGCACTGAATGGGGCTTGAACGCAATGCCTCTCTGCCTCAGGAGAGAGAACCATCACCGAGTATTAGCTGATGTAAATAACTACTGATGTGGTAGATTTGTATTGAACTCAATCGCTTTCGCAGTGTGGCCAATAATGCCTGTAGTCAGATATTGAGCCGTAAACTCAATAGAAATCTGCAACCGCCACAGAATTAGATGTGCAATTTGCACCTCGAATCAGTGTTTGATGTGCTTTTCTATTCATTTACCTGATGTGGATTGTAACTGCTCTCCAATAACACTTGATTTATTTCTGTAGTTGCATTTTGAAGTAAATAATGATCTCCCAGTGGTTGAATGGATTTCTTGGAGCAGGGAGTCATAGAGAGCAGAGGATATCAAGTTCCACCATACTGTGCTGGTGTCAATCAGGGCAGCGGTATAAGAGCCACGCTGGCATTTCAGCAAGATAAGGAATCAAACATGAATTTTGCCTCAGATCTCTCTATCGAATGATCTCAGCTGGAAAGTATGATATGATAGGGCGGCATGGTGGTACAGGGGTTAACACTGCTGCCTCACAGCACCAGGGGTCCTGGGTGTGCAAGTCCACAGATCCTTGAAAGTGACGTCACAGGTGGAGAAGGTGGTGAAGAAGGCATATGGCATGCTTGCCTTTATAGGACGGGGCATAGAGTATAAAAGTTGGGGTCTGATGTTGCAGATGTATAGAACGTTGGTTCGGTCGCATTTGGAATACTGCGTCCAGTTCTGGTCGCCACACTACCAGAAGGACGTGGAGGCTTTGGAGAGAGTACAGAGGAGGTTTACCAGGATGTTGCCTGGTATGGAGGGGCTTAGTTATGAGGAGAGATTGGGTAAACTGGGGTTGTTCTCCCTGGAAAGACGGAGGATGAGGGGAGACTTAATAGAGGTGTATAAAATTATGAAAGGCATAGATAGGGTGAATGGTGGGAAGCTTTTCCCCAGGTCGGTGGTGACGTTCACGAGGGGTCATAGGTTCAAGGTGAAGGGGGGGAGGTTTAACACAGATATCAGAAGGACATATTTTACACAGAGGGTGGTGGGGGCCTGGAATGCGCTGCCAGGCAAGGTGGTGGAGGCGGACACACTGGGAACGTTTAAGACTTATCTAGATAGCCATATGAACGGAGTGGGAATGGAGGGATACAAAAGAATGGTCTAGTTTAGACCAGGGAGCGGCGCGGGCTTGGAGGGCCGAAGGGCCTGTTCCTGTGCTGTATTCTTTGTTCTTTGTTCAATTCCGGCCTCGGGTGACTGTCTGCGTGGTGTTTGCACGTTCTCCCCGTGTCTGCGTGGGTTTCCTCCGGGTCCTCCCACACTCCAAAGATGTGTGGGTTAGGTTGATTGACCGTGCTAAATTGTCCCTTCGTGTCAGGGGGGGATTGCAGGGTACATACGAGGAGTTATGAGGATAGGGCCTGAGTGGAATTGTTGTTAGTGCAGGCTTGATGGGCCAAATGGCCTACTTCGACACCAGGGATTCAATGATGTCCATTGGAGGAACTTGATCAAAGATAGTTAAATTGCTTATCTAGCCACGTTAGATTCCCTAACCACAGCCAATTAATGAGCATAGAGTTTGCACAACTAGTCAGAAAAATGGACACAAATCTGCTGCCCCAGCTTTCTTTCAATTTAATGCCCCATCCAATTTTCCTGTAGAATTTATACTGACACAAGAAATAGTTAATTGTATTAGCGCAAGGTTCCAGTAATGTTAATGCAATTTCCCAGTACTTGCTCCTAACATAATGGCCAGTTCTTTAAAATTCTGGTGATGGGGTTCTATTTATGGAGTCATAACAAGATTTGCAGCAGCTTCTTAGAGGCTATTTCTGAATTTACTTTCTTGCTTATTCTCTGTTTCCCCTTTTTCGGTCAGCACTCTTGGTGTCGAATATTCAGGTAGACTTTTTTTATGAACAATAAACTGTCGGTTATCTGGCACTCTACTGACTGGAATTTCTGATCTTCACCTCATATAAATTGTCACTTTACCAAACAGAATTATTTAGAAGTTATGTGGAATCCGTGCCTGTAAAAGAACATTGTTCTTTACTGACTGAGTACTTGAATAGTGGTTCATGCTACAGCTGTAATGATAAAAGCAATCCCCCATTAACTAGCACCACCCATTCCCTGCACTTTTAAAGCATTCCTTTATGGGATGTGGGCACTGCTGGCAAGGCCAGTCATTGTTGCCCATTCTTAATTGCCCTTGGAGGTGGTGGTGATCTTCCTTCTTGAACCACTGCAGTCCTTGTGTTGTAGGTACACCCACAGTGCCCTTAGGGAGGGGCGATCAGGATTTTGACCCAGCCACGGTGAAGGAACGGCTGCGATATATTTCCAAGTCCGCTTGCAGGGGAACTTCCAGGTGGTGGTGTGTCTGCTGCCCTTGTCCTTCTAAATGGTAGTGATCATGGATTTGGAAGGTGCTGCCTTAGGAGGCGTGGTGAGTTCCTGCAGTGCATCTTGTCGATGGCATTCACTGATACTACTGTGCGTTGGTAGTGGAGGGAGTGAATACTTGTGGATGGGATGCCAATCAAGCAGACCGCTTTGTCCTGGATGGTGTTGAGCTTCTTGAGTGTTGCTGAAGCTGCACTCATCCAGGCAAGTATTCCATCACATTCCTGACCTGTGTCTTGTAGTTGGTGGACAGGCTTTGGGAGTCAGGAAGTGAGATTCCTGGCATAGCATGCCGAATAATTAAGATTTGACTGTATCTGTGATATTAGGAAAAATGTTTTCCAAATAGGATTCCCCTTTCAGACTTGCGTTTTGTGAAGGGAAAATGGCAGGAGTAGTGGAAGGATGTCTATAGATCAGGTTTAACCAAAGGCAAGCTTTTCCTATCTGCCAGTGTTCTCCCACCTACATTTATGGCTAGAAATACACCATAGCATCATAGAATCCCAACAGTGCAGAAGAGGCCATTTGGCCCATCGAATCTGCACTGACTCTCTGACAGAGTATCTTACCCAGACCTTGCCCAATCCCTATAACCTCACACAGTAACCATGGCTAATCCACTTAAACTACAGATTCTGGCAGTGACTGTGCATAAGACCATAAGACATCGGAGCAGAATTAGGCCACTCGGCTCAATGAGTCTGCTCCGCCATTCAATCATGGCTGATATTTTCCTCATCCCCATTCTCCTGCCTTTTCCCCATAACCCCTGATCCCCTTACTAATCAAGAACCTATCTATCTCTGTCTTAAAGACACTCAATGACCTGGCCTCCACAGCCTTCTGCGGCAAAGAGTTCCATAGGTTCACCACTCTCTGGCTGAAGAAATTCCTCCTCATCCCTGTTTTAAAGGATCATCCCTTTAGCCTGAGGTTGTGCCCTCTGGTTCCAGTTTTTCCTACTAGTGGTAACATCCTCTCCATGTCCATTCTATCCAGGTCTCACAGTAAACTGTAAGTTTCAATAAGATCCCCCCTCATCCTCCTAAACTCCAACAAGTACCGACCCAGAATCCTCAACCGGTCCTCATATGACAAGCTCTTCATGCAGAGATGGTTCTGCAGGCGATGGGTCAGCAGAGGGCCAGACATAAGGATAGTGATGGCTGTAGGGCTGTCATTCCCAGTGGCAGTAATGGCCCACCTTGTTCTCAGATTCTTTGACCCTGACTTCCTCTCGTTTTATTGCTCAGCTGGATTAAAGGCAGAGCTGGAATCCCTTTCTTTCTACTAGCTCATTCTAGACCACCTCCAGTTCACCAGCTATCAAGATGTAGTTGGAGTGTTCTCCTCCCCTCCTCTTCCTCCTGCCCAGTTAGCCCTTGTGGCAATGGCTGCATCTTCCTAATAACGAGGTGATGGAGGACGCAGCCAACCACCAAGAACTTGAAGACACACTCCAGCATGTAGTGTTATTCCCACCATCACCCAACCCCTCAATTCCACTCCAGTGGTCCAGGCAGTGAACTGTTCCTTAGGAATGCTGATCCACAGGGTTTCAGGTGGCAACATGGCTTTTATTGTTTCCCTGTTGTCCTCACATGGTTGGCTGGCAGAGGTGGAGTCATGAGTTACGGGCACAGGGTGATTCACAGAGCTAGTCTTTGTTGTCCAGCGATGACAGACTGCCCCAGGATGAAGGCATCAGAGCCGCTGCCAGGATAGCGGGCATTCAATCGATATGATGGTTTGGTGTGGTGGTACATTGACTGCACACTAATCGAGTTGAACCCTGTGTGATTCCTGTACCTCTCCCCATTGAGATGTGGAGCTTGCAGAGACACATGAATACAGTCAAGTGCGCCCGTCACCAATGGGCATCTCTCCTGGGTAAATCAGGATGCCCACCCAGCCTGCTGCTCTTTGGTTAGGGACTAAAGGATGAGTTTTGCTCTCCACGCATACATGAGCATCGCCACCTCTGGGATGTAGTGACAGATCGTGTGGACATATTCCAGTACGCTATGTCAGCTGCTCCCATTGGAAAGCATCTGGTCACGTAGAGGCTGACAGCGACAGTGACTGGCAGTGCCATCTCTGCCCGTTCTGTGGCTGCAGCTACTGTTGAGGGAGGTGGCACCATTCTGCTGTTGCTTTAATTGGCGGCCCAGACGTTGTTGCTGGGTGAGATGGAGGTAGGAGAAGTGCACCTTGAAAAGCCTCAGTGGGCTATGGCTGTGGACAGCCCTCCAACCCTTCCTCCTACACAGCGTTTCTCTCCTCTACAGCCTCTGCTCCATTTGCTTATTGTGTTGCCCAGAGGGACGGCAATTACAACCTCCTCAACTGCCGCAGCTTTTGTGTACAGATCATAAAACTCCTCTGCCCTCCCTGCGAGGATACAGCAGCACTCCCTGCCAAATCCAACATTGCAGAAAAACACGTCCCTAAACACCCCTCAGCGCTGCCATAAATTTTACAACAGCAGGAGTAAGTCAAAAGCACCTCAGTGCAAGCTGGATGGCTGCCCTTTAATTAACAATAGTGGCAGGTCCCTTATTCAGCTAAATACATCTTTAGCCATGTGTAATCAGCACAGACTTTCACTGGACCTGCACACTCCGAACTTTCCACAACATGTTTCAAATCGATCTCAAAAGCTGACTAACTTCGCCATCTTTTTTTAAAAATTGTTCATTTAGTTTTGTAGACCCAACACAACAATGTGTATCATCTCAGCTGCCCTCCAATCAACTCAACTCCCCGGGCTGCCAGTCCTGAGAAACCCTCGCGTAAGGAGAGAGATTGCAACAAGAAAGCTCCTGAAGAAGGTTTACATCAATCCCAGCTGGCTACAACACAAGGCCCTGACCAAACCGCCTGCTACTCACCTTCCAGCACGCCAGCCTGTATGTCGAAGGCCACTGTGCCAAGGAATAACAGCGCAGGCCCTATGGCAGCAGGAATGAAGAGGTTGGATAGACTAGGACCTTTTTCTCTGGAGCATAGGAGGCTTAGGGGTGATCTTATAGACGTCTATAGAATAATGAGGGACATAGACCAGGTAGATAGTCAATATCTTTTCCCAAAGGTAGGGGAATCTAAAACTAGTGGGCATAGGTTTAAGGTGAGAGGGGAGCGATACAAAAGGGTCCAGAGGGGCAATTCTTTCACACAGAGGGTGGGGAGTGTCTGGAACAAGCTGCCAGATGTGGTAGAAGCGGACACAATTTTGTCTTTTAAAAAGCATTCAGACAGTTACATGGGTAAGATGGGAATAGAGGGATATGGGCCAAGCGCCGGCAATTGGGACTAGTTTAGTGGTTAAAAAGTGTGGCATGGATAATTTGGGCCAAAGGGATTGTTTCCATGCTGTAAACCTCTATGATCTCATTAAAAGCCACTTCTTCATCACCTTTCCCACAGCCTGACCACCCAGCTTCAACCTGCTGCGCCAACATTGGGCACTCCTCAACCATTTTCGCACTGGCCAAGGCCTTTGTGCAGCAAATTGGCACAGGTGGGGCCTTGCAGGGAACCCAGACTGAAGCTATGATGCACCCCAATCAATGACTCACATCATTGAAAACTGCCTCCTGACAAAATTCAGTGGAGCGCTCATGGAGTTCCATTTAGTCACTGCAGAAGCTATTACCTGGTTTATTACTGCACACAGTAATAAACTGCACACACTGATAATAATATATTCACTCATAGGATCTGGGCATCACTGGCTAGGCAGCATTTATTGTCCACCCCTAATTGCCCTTGAGAAGGTGGTGGTGAGCTGCCTTTTTGAATCGCTGCAGTCCATGTGGTGTAGGGACACCCACAGTGCTGGTAAAAGAGGGATTTCCAGGATTTTGACCCAGCGACACTGAAGGAACGGCGATATAGTCCCAAGTCAGGATGGTGGGTGGCTTGGTGGGCAAGATTCATGTGGCGGTGTTCCCAAGAATCTTCCCCTGTAAAAGCTCCTTACATATGCATGGCATGCCCGCAGCTGGTGCCCCTGTCAGCATTACGTCTGTTCCAGAAGTGGTCGCATTTTCCCAGCCAATATTTGCAGCCGTGGATGTCACCAGAACTCGGACCCATAAATAAACATGTCCCAGAAAGTGACTAGGATGTGGAACTTACTACCATAGGGAATAACTGAGTCGAATAATATGGATGCATTCAAGGGGAAGTTAGATAAATCCATGAGGGAGAAAGCGGTGGAACGTCATGTTGATGGGATTGGGAAGAGGCTTGTGGGGAACATTAACACCGCGTGGGCATGTATTGCCAATTGGCCTATTTCTCTGCTATAAATACTTTGCAACACTTTGTAACACTTGGGGACTCCAACAAAATCAATATTGAGGATGTGAATCCTTAGTAAGAGCAATTTAATGCAGCACTATGTTATGTAGTATCACATGGTGCTATGATTTATTGATGTCTATGTAATGTATGCCATGTACTGTTATCCTATTCCATTAAATTGTGTTTTGCTGTATTATGTTATGCTACGTCGCATATTGAACAGCCATGTATTCAAACCAAATTTCTATGAACTCCTATCATCAGTGTCTGGAGTTGAGTTCTGTTGATGTCTGTAGGCAGTGCTGAATTGAGATGTGGCGCACTGTTTATTCTGTTACCCTGTGTTGTGTTGCTTTCAGCCGTATTCAGCATTGTACTTGGCCCAGAATCTGTGGAGCCACTGAACGTTTGCCAGGAAGATTGTCTCCCTCACCCTTCACCTTCGATTATTGTTCTATCGCGAGTTACTAAAAATGAAAATGTGTAAGTGGGTTAAAATGGCATCTGGGACCAAGGTGAATGATGGGACCAATATCTCCTTAACCAATTAGATTTAAGGGTAGGGAAAGAAACATAGGAAGAAGGAGAGAGATAGGGTGAATTAGCCTCAAATTGGATGAGGAAAATGAAGAGAAGGATCAGATTACGAAAGAGAGAAAAAGAGAAAGAAGGTTTAAAAAAAAATCAAAACACTCTGGGAGTTATTGTGGGAAAAGGTGTGAATACAGGTGTTAAATGGACACAATCCAAAAAGACACATGTTTGAAAGTCTCTTGATTTTGGGGCTTAATTATCATGATTTCTTTCCCGGAGCAACTCAAACACACACTAAACTCCACACTCAACGGTCAGTGCTGATTAGAAGCAACTTTCTCGGAATAGTAAATGTAGACTTCACACGTGCACTTTAAATGAAGGTATGGAGTGACAGACAACAGCACATACTAGAATGGCTCAGGGAATGAAGGAGAGGGCACACAGGTTTCCAGTGGCAATGGTACAGAGGGGGAGGGATGTCTTATACCTGTGCTGGGGTTTGGGAAACAAGGAAAGAGGGAAGGGAGGTGGGGGAGGAGGGAAGCAAGGAACCACATAAGCAAATATTGTAGTGAATGTTGGAGGAGACTGGCGAGTGGTGAGAGTCAAAAACAATCCCCCAAGGATATGTCTTCAATGATACAAAACAAATTGATGATTTGACATACGTGTCCGAAGTATGATCCCATCACACAAACACACTTCTTCATAACAGCACAACTAGCAGCATCACAACCTCAACACATTTCATCCAGCATCTCAATATACACTGACATTCACACACCCTTCAATCAACCTTCTAAAGCATTACTTCCACTTCACATTCCACAGCTCTTCAAACATGAGACATCATACACGCACACACATACATACATACATACACACACATACATATGCACACACACACAGATACATACATGTGCACACACACACTCACACACACACATAGATACATGCTCATACAACATACCTCTAAATACATCCACTCAAAATTACTGCTCCTTCTTTTCCAGGACAGGATAGCATGCAACAGGTGACAGCAGGACCTGACAGGGGAGGGGAAGCACAACTGCATGAGATCTCTTCTCCTGAGGAACAGAGATGTCAGTGACCGGGAAGTGGGTGACAGACAATGCTGTCACAAGCTGTGTTAAGGATATCTCGCCCAGAGGTAAGCGGCCACTCAAATTTCCTTACAAGTCAACAACTACTTCTGACCCTGAACACCCAAAACTATCTTGCTCCCAACTCCATTTGATATCATCACACACACCCTCCTTTAGTAACTACACACACTGCATTCTAACCCTCCTTGCAGCCTCCCAGGAGCAAGATCCACTTCACTACACCCAAAGAGAAAGTGGAGGAGTAGGCGAAATAGCCACCTTGCCCCTGATAAAAAGGAGAGTGAGGAAGAAAGTTACTAACATAGCTCAGAGACCGGCATCACATATAACTTAGAAGTTAGGCTGATCATGGGTCCTCATAGTGACATGCATCATCGGACACTAATGGGCAGAAGCCAGCTGGGTAGAAAGGACATTATGGTTACCACCTTGCTGGGATGCTAGGCTGCATATTATTTCTGCAGTAGAGGAGATGGATGAAGATTTTGCAGTGCCAAGCTTCAGAAGAAGATGATGGATTTAACAGAACCAAATGCACAAAACAATGGAGAGCCTGCTGTGGCCAGAGTGAAGGAGAAACCTGCTTCCTGTTTGGTCCAGGGCTTGATCCAGAGCCCAGAACCTATCCTCCATTATGGAGAGGCTAGTCAATTCCATTCAGTGACTTGTGGAACCCAATATCATGCAGTGTCTGATGACTGGGATAAAAAGTTGGGTTGTGGTCAGAACAGCTCCAATGCAATGGCAAACAGCTTCCATGGAACGGCACACTGCTGTCATGGAAGTTCAGGCAGCTGGCACGGTGGGTCTAAGCTCCTCGTTGAAAGGGGTTTCAGTGTTTTACTGACCAGTGATCTGATCTCCACCATCCCACAGTCCAGTATGAACAGATGCTCTGAGGTGATGGTGGGAATCATAGAGTGGGAAACTACTGGCCTCTCTCCAGATACCGGCTGCCTCTCTGCCACTCCACTGCTGCCCTTGCAGTTGCTTGACAGCCCAATGGGCAAGACTACTGCAAGCCAGGCTGAAATGCTGCAACCTGGACATGGAGAGTATCTGAACTGCCCTCGTCAGATTCTCAGCACTCAGCTACCTTGTGTGTGGCTGCTGCTGCCACTTGGGTTACACATCACAAAACACTTAAAGAAAAGCAACTATGGCTAAACACCAGGTGAATAGTTTAATGTGCTTGTGTCACATTTTCATTGTTTTGCTCTAGATAAAGAATGATTAAGATAATTGGCTACTTGTGGAATTGGTGGTCTACTTCTTGTGTTCTTTATGAAGAAGACATTGAAAGAATTGTGTGGAGATGATGGAATTCTCAGCTGTAGAAGGTAAAGCACGAGGCAACAGTGCTCCCAAGTCTGATGGTGGAGGACGTCTCTCAAAGTTGGTCTTCAATTAGACGGCAGCGAGCGCTCTTCTAGCTGCAAGCTGACCACCTGGAAACATCTGGTGCTCTCCTTTACCTCCTCATCTTCCTCTGCCTTAACCTCCTCCTCATCCTGTGGCTCGGGAGATTGGTGCCCTGGCACAAGTGCTGGTGGGAATGCCTGTTCTCTCACGATCTCAGATCATGTAATCATGTTAAATTTGGAAATCATGTTGAATTTGGAAACCTCCTCAGTCCCTGGTCTTTCTCTCCCCTGCAGCAACTGCTGTTCCTCTGTCTGATCCCAACTACTCCTCCTGACCACAGGGGACCCCGAGTAGAATCTCCACATCCAGGCTCCCACTTCCTCCTGCTGACTTCTATAAGATCTCCAGTGAAGTATAGTAACCCAGCACTCACTCTCTTTACATGAAGCCCTCAGATAATTTCAGGAATAAACATTGGTAAGAATGTTGATGATGTTTTGACAAAAAGCTCCAAAATCTCCCAATGTGCATCAGAAGTCCCTGTTTTGTTTTATTCAGTCATGGGACATGGGCGTCGCTGGATGGCCAGCATTTATTGCCCATCCTTTGTTGCCCTTGGAGGGCAGTTGAGAGTCAACCACATTGCTGTGGCTCTGGAGTCACATGTAGGCCAGACCAGATAACGATGGCAGATTTCCTTCCCTAAGGGACATTGGTGAACCAGAAGGGTTTTTTCTGACAATCAACAATGGTTTCATGGTCATCAGTAGAGTCTTAATTCGAGATTTTATTTATTGAATTCAAATTCCACCATCTGCCGTGGCGGGATTTGAACCCTGGGTCGCACAGAACATCAGCTGAGTTTCTGGATTAATAGCCTAGCGATAATACCACTAGGCCATCGGCTCCCTCACAAGTGGAATTTAAATGGAGTGTAGTCAGCCCATCTCAATCAGCAAGTGAACAGTCAAGGCTGAGCATGGCTTTAATTTGCTGCTCAATCTCACCAATGATTTCTTTACTCCTGTTCACTGGTCCATTCTTAGAAGAGTTTATGAATTGCATCTGTAGCCAGCAAAATATTAATGCCCTCTTTCATGAGTGCTGGAAGCTTAGTTAATCGGCCTCCAGAGTCTCAATCACCCTTAGCATATTCTCATGTGGTGTCCTTCTTTCCCAGGAAAGCATCTTTTGCTAATGGTGTGCCAATCAGTCAATGCAACTCAAGATCCCCATCTTGGCTCCTGTGGATATTCTTTAGTGCTTTAAAGTATGCTCTAACTTTTAACACCCTCTGACCTTAAACAAAAAATCTCTAAGAACAATTTACTACCAACAGGAGTGAGGCTCCATGGCCATGTTTTTACCAGCTCGCCCCACCCGATTTCTTGCTTCTTGCGATAACTGGCGCCGGTTATCCGGCACGTTTATGTAAATATATTTAAAACAGCATTAACATAGAATTAACAAGCCTGGGACGCAACCTTCCAGGATCACTTGCCTTTGTGGCCTCACCAGGAGAGATTCTCTTCAGCGAGGAAAGCACCTGGTCCCCATGAACGGGGAAAAGTCATGTCGGCCTTGCCGGTGGAAACGGAAGCCATTGAGGGCCTCCGGGGAGGTTGAGGGCAAGGGTAAGGTTTCCCCTTGGGCAGTGTCAAGCTGGCACCCTGGCATTGCGCAAAGGGCACTTTGGCATTGCCCACCAGGCTCCGATGGGACCTGAAGGGGTTGGGGCCTGAAGGAGGTGGAGCCAGGCCAGGGCGGTCCGGTCAGGTAGGGAAGGAGCGCCCCACTGTGCATTCTGCTTGCAATCAGTATGGGAAGGGTGAGGGGGCCCCGCTACCACTCTGCAGGTGAACGGTGGGTGGGGGGGGGAGGGGGGGGAGGGGACGCGATTGGTTTGGGCAGCAGGGGGGAGGCAGGGGCAATATTTCTGGGCGTTGTGGGGTTTGTGATCGGGCGCGGGACCCTGTGACAGCTGCGGGGAGGCTGGCTCGAGGCCTTCTGCAACAACAGAGGCCTGACAGATCTCTCTCTCAGACCTGTCTGGCCTCTGTTGTTACAATTGCGCATGTGCAACCACAGAGGTCTCCACATGCACAATGGCTCCCTCTCCTGCTACAGCAGGCTGACTGGCGAGTTAAGCCCCGTACACTCCATGTAGCGGCTGGAAACTATCTAGCCCATTTTTCACTTGTCTAAGTGCATAAGATTCAGAGAAAAGACCGCCCAAAAAATGGATCTGAAAGTCTCCTATGTTCATGCTAGCTGGGCACTTAGTGTTTTTCATGTAAAATGTCCCCCCATGATTTCAATTGTTTTGTTCCTGGGCCTCCAAGAGTGAGTTTGAGATTGGAACCATCATTGACTCCATTAACGGAGTATTTATGCCTCAAGAACAATCATTAATTGACACTCATGAGGAGGCTGATGGTGCGAGCTGCCATTTTGCAAGTCTATAGAATGGCACAAATTATCCAGCAATTTGTGGAGATTCATGATTTAAAAAATAGAAGCAACAGTGTGTACTCACCATAATCACAGCAAATTCTGGGCCATTAGGTTTTTCTCAGCTGTGCCAGAATATGGCACCAGTATTATCGAATTTTCTTATGTTGTGCTATCGAATAGAATCATTGAATTCCTACAGTGCAGAAGGAAGCTATTCGGCCCGTCGAGCCTGCACTGACCACAATCCCCGTAACCCCATGTATTCACCCTGCTAATCCCCCTAACAGTCAAGGGCAATTCATAGTCATAGAGTCATAGATTCATAGAGGTTTACAGCATGGAAACAGGCCCTTCGGCCTAACTTGTCCAAGACGCCTCTTTTTTTAACCCGTAAACTAGTCCCAAGTGCCCACGTTTTGGCCCATATCCCTCCAAATCCATCGTACCCATGTAATTGTCTAAACGCTTTTTAAAAGACAGAATTGGACCTGCCTCTACTCCTACCTCTCGCAGCTTGTTCCAGACACTCACCACCCTCTGTGTGAAAAAACTGCCCCTCTGGACACTTTTGTATCTCTCCCCTCTCACCTTAAACAGGAAAGCACCTGGTCCCCATGAACGGGGAAAAGTCATGTTGGCCTTACCGGTGGAAACAGAAGCCATTGAGGGCCCCCGGGGAGGTTGAGGGCAAGGGTAGGGTTTCCCCTTGGGCAGTGTCTCTAGTTTTAGACTCCCCTACCTTTGGGAAAAGATATTGACTATCTAGCTGATCTATGTCCCTCATTATTTTATAGACCTAACCCTCTACAACCACCTTCTTCTGTCATCAAGCCAATTTTGTATCCATTTGGCTACCTCACCCTGGATCCCATGAGATTTAACCTTATGCAACAACCTACCATGTGGTACCTTGTCAAAGGCCTTGCTAAAGTCAATGTAGACAATATCAACTGCACTGCCCTCATCTACCTTCTTGGTTACCCTTTCAAAACACTCAATCAAATTTGTGAGACATGATTTTCCACTCACAAAGCCACGCTGACTGTCCCTAATCAGTCCTTGTGTCTCTAAATGCCTGTAGATCCTGTCTCTCAAAATACCTTCTAACAACTTATCCACTACAGATGTGAGGCTCACCAGCCTGTAGTTCCCAAGTTTTTCCCTGCAGCCCTTCTTAAACAAAGGCACAACATTCGCCACCCTCCAATCTTCAGGCACCTCACCTGTGACTACTGGTGATTCAAATATCTCTGCCAGGGGACCTGCAATTTCCTCCCTAGCCTCCCACAATGTCCTGGGATACACTTCATCAGGTTCCAGGGATTTATCTACCTTGATGCGCTTTAAGCCGTCCAGCACCTCCTTCTCTGTAATATGCACACTCCTCAAGCCATCACTATTTATTTCCCCAAGTTCCCTAACATCCATGCTTTTCTCAACAGTGAATACAGATGAGAAATATTCATTTAGGACCTCACCTATCTCTTGTGGATCCAAACATAGATGACCTTGTTGATCCTTAAGAGGTTCTACTCTCTCCCTTGTTACTCTTTTGCCCTTTATGTATTTGTAGAAGCTCTTTGGATTCTCCTTTGCCTTATCTGCCAAAATAATCTCATGTCCCCTTTTTGCCCTGCTGATTTCTCTCTTAACTCTACTCCTACACCCTCCATACTCTTTAAGGGATCCATTTGATCCCAGCTGCCTAGGCATTTCATGTGCCTCTTTTTCTTCGTGACCAGGGCCTCAATATCCTGAGTCATCCAGGGTTCCCTACTTCTACCAGCCTTGCCCTTCACTCTAAGAGGAATGTGCTTACCCTGAACCCTGGTTAACACACTTTTGAAAGCCTCCCACTTACCAGCTGAGTCTTTGCCTTCCCACAGACTCCCCCAATCAACTGTTGAAAGTTCCTGCCTAATACCATCAAAATTGGCCTTGCCCCAATTTAGAATTTTAACTTTTGGGCCAGACCCATCATTCTCTATAGCTATTATTAAAACTAATGGAATTATGGTCACTAGTCCCAAAGTGATCCCTCACTAACACTTCTGTCACCTGCCCTTCTTTATTTCCCAAGAGGAGGTCAGGTTTTGCCCCCTCTCTAGTCGGGCCATCCACATACTGAATGAGAAATTCCTCCTGAATACACTCAACAAATTTAGCATGGCCAATCAACCTAACCCGCACATCTTTGGAGTGTGGAAGGAAACTGGAGCACCCGGAGGAAACCCACGCATTTATGAGGAGAACGTGCAAACCCCACATAGACAGTGACTCAAGGCCAGAATTGAACCCGGGTCTCTGGCGCTGTGAGGCATGATGTGGGGATGCCGGCGTTGGACTGGGGTAAACACAGTAAGAAATCTCACAACACCAGGTTAAAGTCCAACAGGTTTATTTGTAGCAAACGCCACACAAGCTTTCGGAACTGGCTGTTCCTTCGTCAGGTGGGTGGGAGTTCCGGAACTTCGTTAGGTGGGTGGGAGTTCCGGAACTCCCACCCACCTGACGAAGGAACAGCCAGTTCCGAAAGCTAGTGGCATTTGCTACAAATAAACCTGTTGGACTTTAACCTGGTGTTGTGAGATTTCTTGCTGTGAGGCAGCAGTGCTAACCATTGTGCCATCATGCCGCCCAAGTTATGTTTTGTTTACTGCACCTATGGCTTTCCTGTGATATACTTTGTTGAGGCAAGCAGTACTGAACTGTGTTGTATTGTACTGTGCTGTACTGTGTTAAAGTATGTTGTTTTATATTGGAATACAGTAAGAGCTTTAACAACACCAGGTTAAAGTCCAACAGGTTTATTTGGTAGCAAATGCCATTAGCTTTCGGAGCGCTGCTCCTTCGTCAGATGGAGTGGAAATCTGCTCCATCTGATGAAGGAGCAGCGCTCCGAAAGCTAATGGCATTTGCTACCAAATAAACCTGTTGGACTTTAACCTGGTGTTGTTAAAACTCTTACTGTGTTTACCCCAGTCCAACGCTGGCATCCCCACATCACATTTTATATTGGACCATACTGTGCTATGCTGTGCCACATTACAGCAGACTGTTCTGCACGCTCTTTCATTCATTGTCATTGCTTGCAGTCTACATATGCAAATTCCGGATATGTCATGAAACAATGTCCTGGTTCAGCAGCATTTTTAATTTTACACTAATTACATTTGCTACAGGCTTATTGCATCCTAATGAAAAGATATTTGTCTTGACACAGTCAAGCATTTTATGGTTGGAGAATTTTTTTAAATCCCAATCAAGAGCTTGGCACAAACCATGTAGCGGGCGTATTGCACACAACACATCAAATCACCAGCCCCAAAATTCCACACTAGAATTGACACTTAAATCCTGACTCAGCAGAAAAAGATGGATGGAAGCTGTTTGCACTGGTCTTCCTAAACAAAGGATCGTGGAATCTCTACAGTGCAGAAGGAGGCCATTTGGCCCATTGAGCCTGCAGCGACCACAATCCCACACAGGCCCCATTCCCATAATCCCACATATTTACCCTGCTGATCCCCTTGACACGAGGGTCAATTTAGCATGGCCAATCAACCTAATCCGCACATTTTTGGACTGTGGGAGGAAACTGGAACACCCGGAGGAAACCCACGCAGACACGGGGAGAATGTGCAAACTCCACACAGACAGTGACATGAGGCCGGAATTGAACCCAGGTCCCTGGTGCTGTGAGGCAGCAATGCTAACCACCGTGCCACCCAGCAATGTGTCAGAATTTATCAAAGCTATTTAGCCCTTCTTATAACCTGTCCACCAAAAATGAGGATCACTGATGCTCCAGCTCTGAATTGTCCACATTGTTTTTGTGAGCACGAGGTTAGATTGTGGAATATAAGTTTTGGCTGCAGCCATGCTCAACTGAGATTCGCCAAAGTGAGGGGATTTTGAGCCTGAAGGTTCAACCAGAAATTATTTCTAGAATGATTTTTTAAATTCATTCCTGGGACATGTGTGTCACTGGCTGGTCAGCATTTATTGCCCATCCCTAGTTGCTCCTGTTCAGAGGGCAGTTGAGAGTCAACCACATTGCTGTGACTCTGGAATCACATCTACGCCAGACCGGGTAAGGACGGCAGGTTTCCTTCCCTAAAGGACATTAGTGAACCAGATGGGTTTTTCCGACAATCGGCAATGGTTTAAGGATCATCGGTAGATTATTAATTCCAGATATTTTTTATTGAATTCAAATTCCACCATCTGCCTTGGAGGGATTCGAACCCAGGTCCCCAGAACATTAGCTGAGTTTCTGGATTAATAGTCTAGCACCAAGGCCACTAGGCCATTGCCTTCCTATTTCTGTCACTTTATAAGTCTAGACCGTCTTAGGCATGTGAGTGCCTGTGGGACTGTTGCCTATTTTGTCCCTGTTCCATTTGAAGTATGTTGGATCCTGAACAGTACTGACAAGATGGACATGAAAATGATGTTTCCTCCTGTGGGTGAGTCCAGAACTAGGGGGCATTGTTTTGAAATTAGGGGTCGCCCTTTTGGAACAGAGTTGAGGAGAAATCTTTTCTCAGAAGGTCGAGGACTTTGGAATTCTCTGCCTCGAAGGCAGTGAACCCCCCGCCCTCCCAGAGCTGGCTGCAGCCTTCACTACCTATCAAACTGGCCCCTGCGACAAGGAACCAGTCCAAAGATGTGCGATTAGGTTAATTTGGGCCTCTGTTGTTTGTAGTATAGATAAATGATTTGGAGGAAAATGTAGGTGGTCTGATTATAAATTTGCAGATGATACAAAAGTTGGGGGAAGTAGCAGATAATGAGGAGGATTGTCAGAGGATATGGCTGGATATAAATCGGCTGGAGACCTGGGCCAAAAGATGGCCCAGGACAAATGAGAGGTGATGCGATTTGGAAGGTCTACTGCAGAAGGAAAGTATACAGTAAATTATGGAGCCCTTAGAAATATTAGCTGTCAGAGGAATCTAGGTGTGCAGCTCCACAGTTCCCTGAAAGTCAGAACTCAGGTGGACAAGTTGGTGAAGAAGGCATATGGCGTGCTGGCCTTCAGCGGTAGGGGTGTTGAATATAGGTATTGGAAAATCAAGTTGCAGCTGTATAAGACTTTGGTTAGGCCACATTTGGAGTATTGTGTACAATTCTGGTCACCACACCACTGGAAGGATGTTGATACATTGGAAAGGGTGCAGAAGAGATTTACCAAGATGTTGCCTGGTTTGGAGGATATGGACTATGAAGAAAGATTGAACAAACTTGGATTGTTTTTATTGGAGCGTCAAAGGATGAGGGGAACCTGATAGAGATTTACAAGATTACGATAAGCTTGGATAGAGTGGATAATCAGAGTCTTTTTCCCAGGGTCGAAGGGCATAGGTTGAGAGTGAGAGGGGGAAAGTTTAAAAGAGATGTAAGGGGCAAGTTTTTCACACAAAGGGTGGTGAATGCCTGGAAGGCGCTGCCAGAGGAGGTGGTGGAAGCAGATTCCATAACAGTGTTCAAGAGGCATCTGGATAGATACATGAATAGGTCGGGAATAAAAGGATATGGACCAAGAAAATAGAGGCAAGAAAATATTAGATTAGAGAGGCATCTGCGTCGGCACAGATTTGGTGGGCCGAAGGGCCTGTTCCTGTGCTGTACTGTTCTTTGTTCTAAATCACCCCTTAGTATCAGGGGAATTAATAGGGTAAATATGTGAGGCTACGGGGATCGGGCCTGGGTGGGATTATTGTCAGTGTAGGCTCAATGGGCCAAAGGGCCTCTTTCTGCACTGTAGGGATTCTATGATTCTAACCAACAGGTGACATCACTGACTCACTGCAGAGTGAAATGTACATTGGAGATTCCTGACTTGCAGGTTCCATTTGACTTGATGACCAAGCCTGCTCCCTGCAGGTCAGTTCGGTAAATATTGCCATTCTCTTTTTCTGGGATTTACAGATTATTCGCCTGTCTTTGAGTATGAAACCAATCACACGTTTGAGGTTTAAACTCTGTGAAAATAGCCTGTGAAGGTTAGGCTATCATTAGGCTGCACTGGAACTGATTTATGTGAAGGAAAATTAAATCTTTATTTCAAAATGTTAAACCATAAACTCCTTTCAATTAGAGTGTATTAAGTCTGTGGAAAACTTAATTTAAAAGAAAACTGTCAAACTGTTAAAGCAATGAAACGTTCAATTAGCTTGTGGTGCCACCATATACCCCGCGGTATTGTTCGACTCTGACAAATGGATGAGACAGACAGATGTTTAGTCAGTTTTGTCTGTGTATTACCTCATTGTTGGGACTTTTTTTGAAATAATTGTACTAGGTTCTTTGAGTTCTTTCTCTTCTCATTTTCTTCTATTACCCGGGTTCCTGATAGAAGTCTATAAGTTTATGAGGGGCATGGACAGAGTGGATAGTCAGAAGCTTTTTCCCCAGGGTGGAAAAGTCAATTGCTGGAATGCATAGGTTTAAGGTGCGAGGGGCAAGATTTAAGAGATGTATGAGGCACGTTTTTTACACAGAGGGTGATGGGTGCCTGGAACTCACTGCCCAGAGACGTAGTGGAAGCAGATACGATAGTGACTTTTAAGGGGCGTCTGGACAAATGGATGGATAAGATGGGAATAGAGGGATATGGTCCCCAGAAGGGTAGGGGGTTTTAGTTCAGATGGGCTGCATGGTCGGTACAGGCTTGGAGGGCTGAAGGGCCTGTTCCTGTGCTGTAATTTTCTTTGTTCTTTGTACCCTACTGAAGGAGAACATTCCTGGTGGTGCTACATTCATCTTTCAACTCTGAGTTTGATCAGGAAGGCAACTTGGGCTGTCCAACCATGGGACGTTGTCAAAATTAAGCCTGATCCTGCCCTCCATGACAACCCACTCATACTAACTCTCCAAAGGATTCACTAGATAGAAGATAGAAATAGAATACTTCATCCTCCTTCATTTGGGATCTTGGGAGGAATTCAGTACAAACGGTGGAGGGCTCTCAACCTTCAGAAGGACAACTGGTGGCATCCTCCCCTGCCACCCCCCCGCACCCACCCCCCCCCCCCCTCCCATCTCCCCTACCAACCAAGTATCTGGGAGACCCAATGGAAAAATGAGCCTAGAGCAGATACTCAGCCATCAGGCCTTCCCGATGACCTGGAGGCATTATCGCTGGACTATTAATCCAGAAACTCAACTAATGTTCTGGGGACCTTGGTTCGAATCCCACCATGGCAGATGGTGGAATTTGAATTCAATAAAAAATATCTGGAATTAAGAGTTTACTGATGACCGTATTGTCGATTGTTGTAAAAACCCACCTGATTCACTAATATCCTTTAGGGAAGGAAATCTGCGGTCTTTACCAATCTGGCCTACATGTGACTCCAGAGCCACAGCAATGTGGTTGACTCTTAACTTCCCTCCAAGGGCAACTAGGGGTGGGCAATAAATGCTGGCCAGCCAGCGATGCCCATGCCCCATGAATGAAAAAATAATTTAAAAACTCAGGACATTAAATCGCCATTTCATTTAGGGTGGGGGCAGATAACCCACCCTCTGACAGTTGCTGGCTAATCCAAGGCTGGCAGCTCCCCATTACTCCCAGTGCCACAGGGATCGTTGATGAAGCCCTTACCCTTGCCTCTCCCCCGAACTGAGCATAATGGGGGGACTTGTGGAGGCGGTGGGAGATGGAGTTTCCTTCTTACCCAATAATACTGATCTCCCCCCATCGCCCTCAATCCTGCCTCCAGGGGAGCATTAGATTCCCACCCCTATAATTAACTGTCCTGTTCTCATTTGCCCTTGACTAACTCAGCAGAGCCCACAATTCTAAGCTAGGACCTTCCTAATCTGTAATTCATGCTGAAGTCCTGTTGTGTTCCTCACGTGTCAGTTCTGGATGTCAAAAGGTCTTTCAATCATCAGAAGCAGTAGAGCAGAGAGTACAATGATGCTGATTGTGGAGGTTAGAGGAGTGGACCATGAGATACAATTCACTAATAAAGCAGTCTTCCAAAACCAAGCAGATTTCAAAAGCGGGGTTTGTGACAAAAGCAATAGAATAATGAATGGGTTAGAAATATGTCACTGATTCGGTTTCTCTTCCTGATTACTTGCACAGTTTGAAATAAACAGTGTACTTCCCTGAAGCTTTGTTCAAGCTCCATATTCATAGAATCAGAGAATAGAATTATTGAATCCTCACAGTGCAGAAGGAGGCCATTCAGCCCATCGGGCCTGCACAATCCCACCCGGAACCTATCCCCGTAACCCCACCCATTTACCCTGGCTAGTCCCCCAAACAGGAAGGGAGAATTTATCATGGCCAATCCACCGAACCCACACATCTTTGGACTGTGGGAGGAAACCGGAGCACCTGGAGGAAACCCATGCAGACACGGGGAGACCGTGCAAACTCCACACTGACAGTGACCCAAAGCCGGAATTGAACCTGGGTTCCTGGCACTGTGAGGCAGCAGTGCTAACCGCTGTGCCACCGTGCCGCCCGCACTGCACTGAATTTCATTCACTGTCCAGAAACTGAGCTGAACCATTCACAAGATCGAGTCAGAGGCTGGGAATTCTGCAAAGGCTAACTTACCTCCTGACTCCCCAAAACCTGTCCACCATTTCTAAGGAGTTTGATGGAATACTCTCCACTTGTCTGGGTGAGAGCAGCTCCAACAAAATTCAAGAAGCTCAACCACACAGGACAAAGCAACCAGCTTGATTGGCACCCGTACACCACCTTCAGCATCCATTCCCCCTCACCACCAATGCACAGTGGCAGCAGTGTGTACCGTCTATAAGATGCACTGCAGCAACTCAGCAAGGCTCCTTCGACAGCACCTTCCAAAATCGTGACCTCTACCACCAAGAAAGACAAGGACAGGAAACACATGGGGACACCAGCACCTGCCATTCCTTCACTGTTGTTGGGTCAAAATCCTGGAACTCCATCCCTAACAGCACTGTGGGTGTACCTGCACTGCATGGACGACAGCGGTTCAAGATGGCAGCTCCCTACCAACTTCTCAAAGGCAATTTAAGCATGGGCGATAAATGCTAGCCTAGCCAGTGATGTCCACATCCCATGATAGAGTTTAAACAAATTCAAGCAACTATCTTGCATCTTCAGCAATTATTTCACCTGCCCCAGGCTTTCCTCATGATGTTTATGAGAGATGTAAAGATGAATCTCATCAAGTTTTAATCGATGATCTGTCTTTGTTAATTTCTTTGCACAAGTTCATCATTTAAGCATTTCAAGTCCTCTTATAAGAATTCTACTTCCTGTGGGTGACATTCCAGTGTTCTCATCAGTTCTCATCTTTCCTTATCAGACACATCTCTCAGATGTGGAAGCTGATCCTTTCCTCTGATCAGTTTTTCTTTGGCAGAGTATAATTCCTCTGTGCTATCCTTCAAGTTCACATTCAGTAACTGCGTTTCTGCCAATTGTTTTTGAATGACATCGCACTGTTTAGTGAGCTCTTGATTTGATTTGATTTATTATTGTCACATGTATTAGTATACAGTAAAAAGTGTTGCTTCTTGCCTGCTGCACACAGCATACCATTCATAGCAAAGGAAAGGAGAGGGTGCGGAATGTAGTGCTACAGTTATTGCTAGGGTGTAGAGAAAGATCAACTTAATGTAAGGCAGGTCCATTCAAAAGTCTGATGGCAGCAGGGAAGAAACTGTACTTGAGTCGGTTGGTACGTGACCTCCGACTTTTGTACTTTTCCCCGATGGAAGAAGGTGGCAGGGTGTATATCCGGGGTGCGTGGGATCCTTGATTATGCTGGCTGCTTTCCTGAGGCAGCAGGAAGTGTAGACAGAGTCAATGGATGGGAAGCTGGTTTGCTTGATGGACTGGGCTTTGTTCATGACCCTTTGTAGCTTCTTGCGGTGTTGGACAGAGCAGGAGCCATATTAAGCTGTAATACGACCAGAAAGGATGCTTTCTGTGGTGCATCTGTAAAGGTTGGTGAGAGTTGTAGCGGACCTGCCGGATTTCGTTAGCCTCCTGAGAAAGTAGAGGCGTTGGTGGGCTTTCCTAACTTTGGTGTCAGCATGGGGGGGCCAGGACAGGTTGTTGGTGATCGAGAAACCTAGAAACTTCAAGCTCTCGACCATTTCGACTTTGGCATCATTGATGTAGACAGGGGCATGTCCTTCACTACGCTTTCTGAAGTCGATGACTATCTCCTTCATTTTGTTGACATTGAGGGAGAGATTATTGTCATCGCACCAATTCACCAGATTCTCTATCTCTTTCCTGTATTCTGATTCATCATTGAGATCCGACCCACTACGGTGATGTCATCAGCAAACTTGAAAATCAACTTGGAGGGGAATTTAGCCGCAGTCAAAGATGTATAAGGAGTATAGTATGTGGTTGAGGGAACAGCCTTGCAGGGCACTGTTGTTGAGGACAATCGTGGAAGAGGTGTTGTTGCCTATCCTTACTGATTACGGTCTGTGGGTTTGGAAGTCTAGGATCCAGTCGTACAGGGAGGAGCCGAGCTCTCGGCCACAGAGTTTGGAGATGAGTTTTGTGGGAATAATGCTGTTTAAGGCTGATCTGTAGTCAATAAATAGGAGTCTGATATAAAAGCAAATTACTGCGGATGCTGGAATCTGAAACCAAAAGAGAAAATGCTGGAAAAGCTCAGCAGATCTGGCAGCATCTGTAAGAAGAGGAAAGAGCTGACGTTTCGAGTCCAGATGACCCTTTGTCAAAGAAGTGTCTTTGTTATCCAGATGTTCCAGGGTTGAGAGTAGGGCCAGGGAGGTTGCATCTGCTGTGCACCTGTTGCAGCGATAGGTGAACTGTAGTGGATCTAGGCAATCTGGGAGGCTGAAATTGATCTGTGCCATGACTAGCCTTTCGAAGCACTTCATGATGATAGATGTCAGATCCACCAGATGGTAGCTATCAAGGCACAGTGCCTGGCTTTTCTTTGGTACCAGGATGATGGTCATCTCCTTGAAGCAGGCAGGGATCTCAGGTTGGACCCCTGCCAGCTGGTCCATGCAGAATCTGAATGCTCGTCCGGGTACTCCATCGGACCAGTTGCTTTCTGTGGGTTGACTTTCGAGAAGGCTGATTTGGCGTCTGCGATGGTGACCTCGGATACAGGTTCATTTGAGGTTCTCTTGGCAGAAGGCGTGTTCTTGTTGATGTCTTGCTCAAAACAGGCATAGAATGCATTGAGCTCATTGGGGAGGGGTGCATTGTTACTGGCGATTCTACATGCCTTCATCTTGTAGCCTGTTATGTCTTGCAGACCTTGCCTGGGATTCTAGCTTGGTCCAGCACTGTCCCTTGGCAATGTTGATGGCTCTCCGTAGATCATATCTGGATTTCTTGTATAGGTCAGGGTCAGCTGACTTGAATGTCTCAAACCTGGACTTCAGCAAGCAGTGGATATCCCTGTTCATCCGTGGTTTCTGGTTAAAAACTTCTGCATTTGCCATTCCATGTTCTTGATTATTGTCTCTTTGTATACCTCCTTCAGGAATATAATGTTTTTCCAAGGTTCCTTCCAAATGTGGAACTGTTTCCTCCAGTGCTGTGGTCTCTTTCTTTGATCTCTTGACTTTCCACTGGAATATTGAACATTCCTGAGTCTTCTCTGTAAACTAATTGGTCAGTTCTTTCAGAGTGGCATTAAAATCATTTTGTTTCACTTTGTAATGTCTCAAGGGAACAAACTCTGGCTTGAGGGATCCTTGTGGCGTGTGAAGGTCTTTCAACAGGTTTTCCTTTTCATTGCAATGCTCAAATAGTTTATCTTGTAACTTATCCAAATCTCATGAAGTTTGGTCTGCTGTTGTGCCATCCTTTTGCTCAAGGTATTCTTTACTCCATTGTGTCACTGAAGGATGATGGACTCTTTTTGAACCTGATCTTGAAGGACAATTAATTGTTCTTTCAATTGTTTATTTTCTTGGTCAGGTCTTGGCCAAGATTCACCCAAATTGGAACTAAGTGCCCATGCCAGCGGGAAAACTGGAATGTTTCCTGTCGGTGCTGGAAGTGTCTGTAAGGTGGGATTCACCCTATGCAAATGAATGCTAATCAGGCCGGCCAGTCTGGCTGTTCAGAGGTTCGAGACCCATTTTTATAGGGTGCTCTGATCTCCGTGTTTGCACATCGGCACCTTCCTCCCAAAAATGGAAATGTTGCCCCCCCCCCAACCCCTCCCACCCCTCAAAGGGGAGCACCACCAACCCCTCAAACAGGAAGGGTATGCTCCCCGCACTACTGAAATGATGGGTTACCTTCCCTGACCACACCCCCCCACCCCCACCCCCGCCCTGACCCCCAACACACCATGAGGGTCTCGTAGCTGGCCTGCCCCTTCTACCTCAGTTCCAAGATGGTGAATTCAGACACCATCTTGGGGTAAATTGCTCATTTTTGTCTCTGTCCTCTGAAACCATTCCAATTCCCGGGTAATTTAAATCACCATTCTCCCTGGACAGCCCTGGACACCACAGCACACCATTCAGCAGAAAGGATTCCCCTTTCTCTGTCTCAGAAGCTGCAGGTGTGAGAAGATCCCTTTCATATCCTCTGACTGTCAAAAGACAGTCACTTTCGCTGGGGGTGAGGGAGTTGCCCTCTCCACAACTGTTTACTTAGCCCCATAACGCAGCATTTATTTCAAGTCTTCAAGCCTTTGAGGTTCTACGTTTTATTCTGGACCCTGACTCCTCAAACCTTCGTTGTAGACCTTCATTCCCAGTTCTACTTTGGTTCCAACATGAACGATGATGACTGAATCCTTGCCCTCCCACTCCAAGTGCTTTTCAAGCAAAGAGGAGCTGTCTTTGACCCTGGCACTGGGCAGGGAACGAAACCTCCCAATCATGGCAACAGACAGCAGTATCTATCTCCTTGATTATACCATTCCCATCACTACCACATTCCTTTCCACTCCCCCAAGTTGAATGAGCTCCTGCACCGTGGGTCTATGGTCAGTTTTTCCAATCATCCTGCTGTCCTTATTTTCATCTACACAGGTAGCAAGTACCTGTTAGTCAGTGACCAAGGCTTCCCCATCATTGCATCCTATATTCCCATACCATCCTGACTCACATCGCAACCCACCTGTCGCTGACCATTGGTTAACTCTAAAGTTCCACTCAACCTTAAGGGGTGTGACTGTCTCCTGGAGTGACATGTCCAGTTAACTCCCCGCCTCCTATTCCCCTCCCCCCCCCCCCCCCACCCCCCCTCCCCTGCAATGCCAATAATGGATGCAATCATCCCAAACATTCTTAGTGTGAAGCAGATTGGGCTGGAAAAACAGGGCTAGGAAGATGCCTTTCAGCGGGGGACCAGTTCACGTCCGGTGCAAAAACCTCGCGTGCTATCTTCCAGGCTCGCTGCACCGATCGATCAGTGCAGTGGGCTGGAAAGATCGCGGCCAGAACTCTACCTCGCCCACCAAGGAATTGGAGTGGGCGAGGGTCTGACAACGGAAATCTCCGTTGACCTCGGGCGGGTATTTCCGTTCTCGCCTGAGCAACGCCATAAAATCCTGCCCTGCATCTGCAACTTGGACTCCAGCTCAACAATTTGGAGCTTAAGTTCGTCCCACTGCAGATACTTATTGTAGATGTGGCTGTCTGGGATCTGGCACTCCACCAACTCCCACACCTTGCAGGAATGGCACATCAGCTGTCCGCCATGCCCATTCAACTCTGGTTACTTTTTTGATCAGTTAATTAGTTGCCAAACTGGTAAAGTAATAGAAAGTTACCATTCCTGAACTTAGAGATAAAGGAAAAGCATTCACCGGCTACTGGAGATAATTCATAAGGAATAAAATGGAGCACCTCCTTTCCCATAATTTGCTGGGCAGGATTCATTGGTTCACAAAGACCTCTGTTGAAAAACTAATTGCCGCAGCCTTGCCCAACCACTAAAATTGATGACAATTGCAAACTTGCTGCATTTTAAGCCCGCGTTTAAAACACCACCAGCTAAATTGAAAAATCATGGTGTTGGAGGCCGAGCAGCAGCCTGATTTATATGTTTATTTAAGACGGTTGCTTCTGATGCCTCATTATCCACACTTAAAGCAAACAAGATCAATCCAAAGAGAATCCTAGACTGGTCCTCATCAATCAACCTCAAAGCTACTTTTCGGAATATGCCACGAGACGTTAAATAAATATAAAGCTTTTATAATCCACCTTCTCATAGGTTTCTAGATCTCACAAGTAATGACAGAGAGTCATAGAATCACTACAGTGCAGAAGGAGGCCAGTTGGCCCATCGAGCCTGCACTGATAACAATCCCACCCAGGCTCTATCCCCATAACCGCATGTATTTACCCTACTAATCCCCCTGACCCTAAGAGACAATTTAGCACGGCCAATCCACCTAACCAATATATCTTTGGACAAAGGCAAGAGTTAAATTATGCATTCAGAGAAAGAGAAGAAAACACGCCCTTCGTTTAAAAAAAATGCATCAGATGCAACCAGAGACCAAGTTAGATATGGGTCACTGTCTGTGTGGGGTTTGCACATTCTCCCCGTGTCTGCGTGGGTTTCCTCCGGGTGCTCCGGTTTCCTCCCACAGTCCAAAAATGTGCGGGTTAGGTGGACTGGCCATTCTAAATTGCTCCTTAGTGTCAGGGGAGTAGATAAACTAGGAGGCTAAATATGTGGGGTGACAGGGATAGGGCCTGGGTGGGATTGTTGTCGGTGCAGACTCGATGGGCCAAATGGCCTCCTGCTGTACTGCAGAGATTCTATGATTCTAGTTGCATCCACCTTTTGAGTTTGTCGAGTTTGGAATATTTTTCTCACTTTCAGAAATGTAATTAAATGCCAGCAATATGTGTAGAATTGAAAATGAACTATTATCACTCGTAGAAATGCCACACAGCCATGTTTCACAGAGACTGCTCTCACCGTCGATCAGTTGAGTATTTTCCAATTATAATTTAAGCCTTGCTTAGCAAGTGGATTTCAGGGTTGCATCAGCAAAAAGGTGCCCGGTGGATAATTCTTGAACAATTACAATAATTTATCATGTGAAAGACCTCTTGGTGCCATGTAAAACATTTACAGGTGAGCATGGTTACAATCGCTGCATTTATATTATCATTTCATCTTTTAAACATAATAAGTAGATGTTGAAGTGGCAACACATTCTGCTGACCTGGAAGCAAATGATCTGCAAAAATCTAGTGATCTTTATGATCTTTCCTTACCTTTTCTCCCCCTTTGCTTCCCCTTTCTCCCTTTTTCTCAATTCTACCTCTCTCCCACCCATTCCCCCCTCTCCCCCTCATATCTTCATCTGTCACAGCTTACCCACTGATTTCAGCTTCTCTGCCGTTTGGCCATTCACACCCTTTATTCTCTCTATGGACTGCCATCAGCAGCCTTTCGCCTTGTTTTTGTGGCTATGACTCATCTTTCATTCCCTCACCCTACAGTATAAATATCTTCCACTTTCTATGCCTTTTAGCTTTGACAAAGGGTCACCTGGACTCGAAACATCAGCTCTTTTCTCTCCTTACAGATGCTGCCTGACCTGCTGAGATTTTCCAGCATTTTCTCTTTTGGTTTCAGATTCCAGCATCCGCAGTAATTTGCTTTTATCTAGTGATCTCTGTTCCAGGATTTTCCCTTTCTCAACATTAATTTGAACCTGTGTCCGAGTCATGGGGATCTCCCGACATCCAACGACACTGATGCCATCAAGCAAATCATATTGAAGAATTCTCACAGACAGCAAACCAGGAACAAAAATTATCCTTCTTGTTCAATTTTAGAGTGACATAAATAATGTTTTTTTTAATTCATTCAAGGAACAAGGGCGTCGCTGGCTGGCCAGTATTTATTGCTATCCCTAATTGCCCTTGTTCAGAGGGCAGTTGAGAGTCAACCACATTGCTGTGGCTCTGGAGTCACATATAGACCAGACCAGGTAAGGATGGCAAATTTCCTTCCCCAAAGGACATTAATCTGACAATCAAAAATGGTTTCATGGTCATCCACAGATTCTTAATTCCAGATTTTATTATTGAATTCAAATTCCACCATATATACATATTAGTAGCTGAAATATCAAACACATCAAACACATTTTTAAGAAAATTATAAGAAATCTGTGGAATTATTATCATAATGGAAAGGCATGATGCGGAGATGCTGGCGTTGGACTCGGGTAGGCACAGTAAGAAGTCTCACAACACCAGGTTATTTGGTAGTACGAGCTTTCGGAGCGCTGCCCCTTCATCAGGTGAGTGGAGGACTAGATTCACAAACAGGGCATATATAGACACAGACTCAATTTACAAGATAATGGTTGGAATGCAAGTCTTAAAAGGTAATCAAGTCTTTGCAGATGCAGACAATGCGAGTGGAGAGATGGTTAAGTACAGGTTAAAGAGGTGTGAATTGTCTCAAGCCAGAACAGTTAGTGAGATTTTGCAAGCCCAGGCAAGTCGTGGGGGTTACAATTAGTGTGACATGAATCCAAGATCCCGTTTGAGGCCATCCTCATGCGTGTGGAACTTGTCTATCAGTTTCTGCTCGGCGATTCTGTGTTGTCGTGTGTCTTGAAGGCCGCCTTGGAGAACACTTACCCGAAGATAATGCTCTTGACTGCTGAAGTGTTCCCCGACAGGAAGGGAACACTCCTGGCTGGTGATTGTCGAGCGGTGTCTATTCAACTGTTGTCGTAGCGTCTGCATGGTCTCGCCAATGTACCATGCCTCGGGACATCCTTTCCTCGAGCATTTAAGGTAGACAACATTGGTCGAGTCACAAGAGTATGTACCGTGTACCTGGTGGATGGTGTTCTCAGGAGAGATGATGGCATCCGTGTCGATGATCCAGCACGTCATGCAGAGATTGCTGTGGCAGGATTGTGTGGTGTCGTGGTCACTGTTCTCCAGAAGGCTGGGTAGTTTGCTGCAAACAATGGTCTGTTTGAGGTTGTGCGGTTGTTTGAAGGCAAGTAGTGGGGGTCTGTGAATGGCCTTAGCGAGATGTTCGTCTTCATCGATGACATGTTGAAGGCTCCGGATAAGATGTCGCAGCTTCTCCGCTCTGGGAAAGTACTGGATGACGAAGGTACTCTGTCCGCTGTGTCCCATGTTTGTCTTCTGAGGAGGTCGGTGTGGTTTTTCGCTGTGGTCCGTTGGAACTGTCGATCGATGAGTCGAGCACCATATCCTGTTCTTATGAGGGCATCTTTCAGCATCTGTAGGTGTCTGTTGCGATCCTCCTCATCTGAGCAGATCCTGTATATATGGAGGGCTTGTCCATTGAGGATGGCTTCTTTAACGTGTTTCGGGTGGAAGCTGGAGAAGTGGAGCATTATTCGTGGGCTTGCAGTACAGTGAGGTGCTGAGGTGACCGTTCGTGATGGAGATGCGTGAGTCCAAGAATGCAACCGCTTCTGGAGAGTAGTCCATGGTGAGTCTGATGGTGGGATGGAACTTGTTGATGTCATCATGTAGTTGTTCAGTGATTGTTCGCCGTGAGTCCAAAGGGAGAAAATGTCATTGATGTATCTAGTGTATAGTGTCAGTTGAGGTCCTGTGTGGTGAAGAGGGCTTGTTCGAACCTGTGCATGAAGATGTTGGCATATTAAGGTGCAAATTTGGTCCCCATGGCTGTTCCGTACGTCTGGATGAAGAACTGGTTGTTGAGGGTGAAGACGTTGTGGTCCAGGATGAAGCGGATGAATTGTAGAATTGTATCTGGAGATTGGCAGTTATTGGTGTTGAGTACTGAGGCAGTTGCAGCAATGCTGTCATCGTGGGGGATGCTGGTGTAGAGTGCCGAGACACCCATTGTGATGAGAAGTGTTCCTGGTTCAACTGCTCCATGTGTGCTGAGTTTCTGTATGAAATCCATAGTGTTGCGACAGAAGCTGGCGGTTCTTTGCATGATGGATTTCAGGATGCCCTCGACGTAGCCGGAGAGGTTCTCACACAGGGTCCCATTGCCTGATACGATGAGATGGCCGGATGTGTTGGCATTGTGTATCTTCAGGAGGCTGTAGAGATATCCAACCCGGGGAGTACGTGGGATGAGATCATGGAGAGCACCTGATATAGGGGCAGCGCTCCAAAAGCTCATGCTACCAAATAAACCTGTTGGACTTTAACCTGGTGTTGTGAGACTTCTCATTTTAAGATATTTACTGTAACCAAAAGACTAAAAGCTCTATTGACTAAACACTGGCGGATGGAGTTTAATGCGGAGAAGTGTGAGGTAATTCACTTTGGTAGGAATAACAGATGTGTTGAGTATAGGGCTAACGGGAGGACTTTGAATAGTGTGGAGGAGCAGAGGGATCTAGGTGTATGTGTGCATAGATCCCTGAAAGTTGGGAATCAAGTAGATAAGGTTGTTAAGAAGGCATATGGTGTCTTGGCGTTTATTGGTAGGGGGATTGAATTTAGGAGTCGTAGCGTTATGTTGCAACTGTACACAACTCTGGTGCGGCCGCACTTGGAGTACTGTGTGCAGTTCTGGTCCCCACATTACAGGAAGGATGTGGAGGCTTTGGAGAGGGTGCAGAGGAGGTTTACCAGGATGTTGCCTGGTATGGAGGGGAGATCCTATGAGGAGAGGCTGAGGGATTTGGGATTGTTTTCGCTGGAAAGGCGGCGGCTAAGAGGGGATCTTATTGAAACATATAAGATGATTAGAGGTTTAGATAGGGTGGATAGTGATAGCCTTTTTCCTCTGATGGAGAAATCCAGCACGAGGGGGCATGGCTTTAAATTGAGGGGGGGTAGTTATAGAACCGATGTCAGGGGTAGGTTCTTTACCCAGAGGGTGGTGAGGGATTGGAATGCCCTGCCAGCATCAGTAGTAAATGCGCCTAGTTTGGGGGCGTTTAAGAGATCCGTAGATAGGTTCATGGACGAAAAGAAATTGGTTTAGGTTGGAGGGTCACAGTTTTTTTTTAACTGGTCGGTGCAACATCGTGGGCCGAAGGGCCTGTTCTGCGCTGTAATGTTCTATGTTCTATGTTCTATGTTCTATTTATGCTTTAAGCCACAGAGCAGGATTTTCCACATGATCTGCCACATGTTTCACGGAGGTGGAGGTAGCCTGCCAATTCCTGATGTTGGGATCCTCTGGTCCCACCATTGTCAATGGAGTTTCCCGTTGAATGCACTCCTCATTGCTGGGTAAACCGTGGTTAACCGGAAAATCCCATCAATGTGAATGGCCGGAAAATTCTGGTCACAGAACGGACTATTCTTTCTTACTTTTGGCACAACTGACAAAACCTTATTATCAGGTTACACTGTCCTGTAGGAAGGCTTTCAATCTTCCTCAAAGCATTCTGAAATGATTATTAGCTCCCAGGGATTTACCTCTGTTCCTTTACTTTCTCAGCCTGGTAATTTCTATCTCCAGAACTGTCCAACAGTGGAGATTACTGGAGATCGTCCTTCTAGTACAAGCAAGGTGAACCTTACAGATTTATTTTAAGCTCCGTAAAAAATTGGTCTTTTCAATCAGAGTGTGAGCTTCATCCTGCTTTCTAGCATGGTGAACAGGAGAGACTTTTGGTCTCGAGCTGCTGTCTCCATCCCGAACCCTGGCAGATAGTCTGTCCGTGATATACGGTGATATTTTAGGAAAGCCTGTTACTTGATATCATAATAGCTTCCTCTGTACTCTTCCCATTTCAAAACCCATTACCATGGCATGGGCCTTGTATCCAGATGCTGATGAGTTATTCTTGAGAACTCAAGTCTCTTTTATCTTCACTGCTTACAACTGTTACGATGTGGAGATGCCGGCGTTGGACTGGGGTAAACACAGTAAGAGTTTTAACAACACCAGGTTAAAGTCCAACAGCTGCTCCTTCGTCAGATGGAGTGGATATCCACTCCATCTGACGAAGGAGCAGCGCTCCGAAAGCTAATGGCATTTGCTACCAAATAAACCTGTTGGACTTTAGCCTGGTGTTGTTAAAACTCTTACTGTGTTTACAACTGTTATGACCAGCCTCAGGTGGAGTTCCCCAAAAGATATTGAACTGGATGAGATCCCTCGATTTGTCACCATCCACCTGGGATACGCCCTAAGGGTCGCAAACTGATGTGAGGAGGGATGACTGGCTGTGTTTTTATTCAATGCATCCTCTGCTGGTAGCATCAAAAGTTTAATCTAACCAAGTTCTCTTTCCCTTGGATACCTTTTCAAATCATTATAGTTATGCTTAAAAAGGAATTAATTCAACCAGGCTTTCTTGAGTTAAGATAGAGTGAGTTTATTAACTATTAAAAGACAAAGAGAAATGGCAAAACAGATGCGTATATCGATTAGAAATAAAAATTGAATCTAATAGGATGTAGCAATATTAAAAAGTGACACTGAACAGTCTTTGAGTTGCAACGAGTAGATGATGACATGTTGCGGCCATTACAATAGTTGGATGCTGTTGGCAAACTGTTGATTCTTTGGTTCAGGTGTCCTATAGTTTGGTAGAGATTTCAGTTCTATTCCAGTTGTCATCCATAAGATAAGACCATAAGACATAGGAGCAGAATTAGGCCACTTGGCCCATCACGTCTGCTCTGCCATTCAATCATGGCTGATATTTTTCTCATCCCCATTCTCCTGCCTTTTCCCCATAATCCCTGATCCCCTTATTAGTCAAGAACCTATCTATCCCTGTCTTAAAGGCACTCAATGACCTGGCCTCCACAGCCTTCTGCGGCAAAGAGTTCCACAGATTCACCACTCTCTGGCTGAAGAAATTCCTCCTCATCTCTGTTTTAAAGGATCGTCCCTTTAGCCTGAGGTTGTGCCCACTGGTTCTAGTTTTTCCTACCAGTGGAAACATCCTCCCCACGTCCACTCTATCCAGGCCTCGCAGTATCCTGTAAGTTTCAATAAGATCCCCCCTCATCCTTCTAAACTCCAATGAGTACAGACCCAGAGTCCTCAACCGTTCCTCATACGACATGCTCTTCATTCCAGAGATTATTCTTGTGAACCTCCTCTGGGCCTTTTCCAAGGCCAGCACATCCTTCTTTAGATCATTCTGCTGGCTTATTGATTTCCACAGAAAGAGATCATTTAGATGATCCTGCAAGAGCTGGCTATCTTTGCAGGGGTCCTGCCTCAGTTATTGTATTCCCTTCAGTGTGGCAAACCTTCGGCTGCTTTTCTCACAGCACACACTGTGGCAAGAATTCTCCCATCCTGCCCGCCACTGGGATTTTAGTGAACGGGTTGCAGACCGTGTCAAACCCCATTGACAGGCGGACCAACCTTGCTGAAGAATTCCACCCTGTGAGACTGACACATGCACAGACAGTCAGAACAGCACAGGCTGGTAGCAAGCTGGTGGTAACCCCCAGATGTGTATATTCCAAGAGGAGCTGAATGTACTAGCCTGTCAGTAGGCCATTATACCCAGGATCTTGGAGATGAGAAGCCCAATATATCCCTTTGTCCTTACCGGAGATAGTAATCAGTATTTGGATGGTTTTACAAGTATCTTGTCTGGAAACGCGGGGAGGGGTTCCATTTTTCTTTAGTGAAAAATTTCCAGCTTTTCAACAAGGATCAGTGCAAAAATGCCAACACTTGACATCATTACAATTACAAAATCTTGGGCCATAGAATTTTGGGGCAGAAATTTGCAACCCTGTCACAGTGATGGTGGGGCTGGAAACACTTCTAGATATTCCTAAATGTCAGATTTACTGAATGACAATTTAGAAAAGCAAACACCATCCCTACTACTTTGGACTGGTGTCAAACATTGGTTGCTTCCGCTTGGTTCACTGTAGCTTATTCTAATTAATTCTCCAGAAAACTGTGGAATAGATTTGCCTTTGGAGGGTCAGGGAACAAAACAGCCGAACTTATGGCATTCATCAATCCCTCTTTCCTTTGTTTTTGAACACCAGTTCATTTTGCAAACTAGCCTCCCATCCATTGACTCCGTCTACACTTCCCGCTGCCTTGGAAAAGCGGACTGCATAATGAATGAGCCCTCGCACCTTAGACATACTCTCTTCTACCTTCTTCCGTTGGGAAAAAGATACAAAAGTCTGAGATCATTGACCAACTGACGCAAGAACAGCTTCTTCCCTGCTGCCATCAGACTTTTGAATGGACCTACTATACATCAAACTGATCTTTCTCTACACCTATCTGTAACATTATCTTCTGCACCCTCTCCTTTCCTTCTCCCCTATGTACTCTATGAACGGTAATGTGTTGTCTGTATAGCGCACAGGAAACAATACTTTTCACTGCATCCCAATACATGTGACAATAATAAATCAAATCAAATCAAGCCATACCTGGTTGTGTTACTCACAGCTAAACAAATTTGTGTCAAATGTATGCAGTTTAAGATGTATTCTGAAAATATTTGGGTGTATTAAAATTACTCATGCGCCAGAAGCAGTTTAGAATGACAGGCTCCCTGAGTCACACCAATGTGCTAATATGTATTTTAGTGGTGTTTTGCAAATCCGTTGCAATAATTCTACTGGGAAATATGGATGAGCAGTAATTACCTTGGGTGTTAAGTCATTATCAATGGAAAGACACAACTATACATGTTCTAAATATATAATTCCAGTACAGGTTTAATTATGAATTGCTGCTGAATTATAGAGTGCTAATTCCAGGATTTATATTCCTGAATATTGCTGAAAAAAGAGGCATGCTATCGGAGCTTTTCATCTTGCACTCATCAGGACAGAATTGCAAGAAGGGGCTGGCACGGTGGCACCTTGAGTATGCCACTGCTGCCTTACAAGGCCAAGGTCCCAGGTTCAATTCTGGCCTTGGGTTATTGTCTGTGTGGAGTTTGCATGTTCTTCCCAAGTCTGCGTGGGTTTCCTCCCACAAACCAAAGATGTGGATTCGCCATAGTAAAGTCATGATGTGGAGATGCCGGCGTTGGACTGGGGTGGTCACAGTAAGAAGTCTCACAACATCAGGTTATAGTCCAACAGGTTTATTTGGAATCATGAGCTTTCAGAGTGTTGCTCCTTCATCAGGTGAGTTGCCTGATGAAGGAGCAGTGCTCTGAAAGCTCATGATTCCAAATAAACCTGTTGGACTTTAACCTGGTATTGTGAGACTTCTTACTCTGGTAATGTCACCTCTTAGCTTCAGGGGGATTATCGATGGAAATACATGGGATAGGGCCTGGGTGGGAGTATTGTCGGTGCAGGCTTAATGAGCTGAATGGCCTCTTTTTGTGCTGTAGGGATTCTATGATTCAAAGGGAACAACAACTTACAGTGCATGAGAAGAGACTGCTGATTGGTTGGTGAGTGAACTCTGATTGGTAGAGGCATTGCCATGGAGAATGCACCAGGGAACTGTTAACTTCCAAGCTATTGTTTAAATTCAAACCAGTCAAATCGATTCTGATTGGTCAAGACATGGGGAATGAACCAGGGAATAGCTGTTTACTTTAGTTGAAATGTGTGCAGTGCATGAACATGTTAGTTCAGTTTGAAAAGGACAGGGCCTGTGAATGAATATATGCACCATCTAACACGTGTAAATGAGCCACACTGCGAGACTGACTGATAATCTTAAATTTGTTATTAGTGTAACTCTTAGTGCAAACAGGATTATTTAATAAGTGTTGTCTAACTGCACAATCACACTTAATGTTAAACACTGCTCTGAGTTTTGCAGGCAGAGGCTGGTCGAATATTGTCAGTACTTGGCTTGTTGTGAGCAGCCGACAGAAGGTTCTGTTTGATATAATCTATCAGTCACTGGGACATATGGCTTACATACCTGGCATCACACTGGCACTGAAATTAATCTATCACATTATTCATCTGTGTGATAGGAAGAATTTTGGGCTTGATGACGGCTACCAAACAGAAGAATATGTCCACGATTTGTACCTTTTTTTTAACTAGACAAAAGCTTGGCAGACAGCTATTTCTTGGTTCATTACTCATGATAATGCCTTGACCAGTCAGAGTCGGATTGCCGGCTTTGAATTTAAGCCTGGCCGTTACTGTTCCCTGGAGCGGCACGGTGGCACTGCTGCCTCACAGCGCCAGGAACCCGGATTCAATTCCGGCTTTGGATGACTGTCTGTGTGGAGTTTGCACGTTCTCCCCGTGTCTGCGTAGGTGATGCACCATTGATTGTGCAAAGACACGTTGTTGCGAAATAACTGGCTTTTACTAACGAAAGAATTGGAGCACACCGGACCCGATAGCTAATCCGAACTGAGGCAAAAGGGGCGGAGAGCAGTCGCCTTTATACCCAGAGAAGGGCGGAGTCCCGGATTGAGGCAGCAGGGGCGTGTCCAGGCATATCACACAAACAGACAATACTACAGTGGTTCACCACATTCACCCCCTGTTCAAAAAAAGGTTCGGCGGGGGCGAGGTGGTGGAACGACAGTCACAGAGTTACAAGTTCAGTCTCTCCGGGGGCTTGATCTGCCGCTGTGACCGCCGCAGCGTCAGCCGTGGTGCTGGTTCAGGAGGTCGCGGTGGTGAGTCAGACACCAGTCCGTAATCGGTGAAGCCGTCTGTAGCCCCTTCAGACTGGCGGGTGTGTGGAGACTGCTCTTGGGGCTCAGGCGTGCCGTACACGGGGGCTAGATGAACTTGCTGCGACCCTGGTGCACCATGGGCAACGTTGGGAGCTGGGGGTGAGGGGCCGTGGGACATAGTACCTGTGGGTGCCAGGTCGCGTATTGGGGGTTGGCGTGGAGGAGTTGGACCATTTCGACCAGGGGGTCCGATTTATGGGTCCGCACGTGCTTCCGGAGCAGGACAGGGCCTGGGGATGTCAGCCATGACGGTAGTGAGGTCCCCGAGGAGGACTTCCTGGGGAAAACAAACATTCGTTCATGAGGGGTGACGTTGGTAACCATGCACAGTAGTGACCTAATTGAGCGTAGCGCATCAGGGAGGACCTCTTGCCAGCGGGAGACTGGAAGACCCTTAGACCGGAGAGCTAATAAAACGGCCTTCCAGACTGTCGCGTTCTCCCTCTCCACCTGTCCGTTCCCCCTGAGGTTGTAGCTGGTGGTCCTACTCGAGGCTATACCTTTGGAGAGCAGGTACTGGCGCAGCTCCTCACTCTTAAAAGAGGAACCCCGGTCGCTATGAATATAGCTAGGGAAACCGAGCAGGGTGAAGAGGCTGTGCAGGGTCCTGACGACCATGGCCGAGGTCATATCCGGGCAGGTAATAGCGAAGGGGAACCGCGAATACTCATCGATGAAAGGAATAATTTGATTAGGGATAGTCAGCACGGTTTTGTGAAGGGTAGGTCGTGCCTCACAAATCTTATTGACTTCTTTGAGAAGGTGACCAAAGAGGTGGATGAGGGTAAAGCGGTTGATGTGGTGTATATGGATTTCAGCAAAGTGTTTGATAAGGTACCCCATGGTAAGCTTTTGCAGAAAATATGGACACACGGGATTGAGGGTGATTTAGTGGTTTGGATCAGGAATTGGCTAGCTGTAAGAAAACAGAGGGTGGTGGTTGATGGGAAATATTCATCCTGGAGTTCAGTTACTAGTGGTGGACCACAAGGATCTGTTTTGGGGCCACTGCTGTTTGTCATTTTTATTAATGACCTGGATGAGGACGTGGAAGGATGGATTAGTAAATTTGCAGATGACACTAAAGTCGGTGGAGTTGTAGACAGTGTGGAGGGAAGTGGCAGGTTACAGAGGGACATAGATAAGCTGCAGAGCTGGGCTGAGAGGTGGCAAATGGAGTTTAATGCGGAAAAGTGTGAGGTGATTCACTTTGGAAGGAGTAACAGGAATACAGAGTACTGGGCTAATGGTAAGATACTTGGTAGTGTGGATGAACAGAGGGACCTGGGTGTCCATGTGCATAGATCCCTGAAAGTTGGCACCCAGCTTGATAGGGTTGTTAAAAAGGCGTACGGTGTGTTAGCTTTTATTGGTAGAGGGATTGAGTTTCAGAGCCAGGAGGTCATGCTGCAACTGTACAAAACTCTGGTGCAGCCGCATTTGGAGTATTGCGTACAGTTCTGGTCACCGCATTATAGGAAAGATGTGGAAGTGTTGGAAAGGGTGCAGAGGAGATTTACCAGGATGTTGCCTGGTATGGTGGGAAAATCGTGTGAGGAAAGGCTGAGGAGCTTGAGGTTGTTTTCGTTAGAGAGAAGAAGGTTAAGAGGTGACTTAATCGAGGCATACAAGATGATCAGAGGATTAGATAGGGTGGATAGTGAGAGCCCTTTTCCTCGGATGGTGATGGCTAGCTCGAGGGGACATATCTTTAAATTGAGGGGTGAGAGATATAGGACAGATGTTAGAGATTCTTTACTCAGAGAGTAGTGGAATGCCCTGCCTGCAGCAGTAGTGGACTCATCAACATTAAGAGCATTCAAATGGTTATTGTATAAACATATGGATGATATTGGAATAGTGTAGATTAGAGGGGCTTTAGATTGGTTCCACTGGTCGGCGCAACATCGCGGACCAAAGGGCCTGTACTGCGCTGTAATTTTCTATGTTCTATGTAGTCGATAACCATGCGATGTTTCTCTCCAGTCTTAACAACCACCACTTGGGCTCTCCAGGGGCTGGTACTGGCCTCCATGATCCCCTCCCCCAGGAGGCGTCGCACCTCGGACTTAATAAACGCTCTATCTCCAGCGCTGTACCATCTGCTTTTGGTGGCAATGGGCTTGCAGTCGGGGGTGAGGTGTTCAAGGAGCGAGAGAGGGGCGACTTTAAGTGTCGAGAGACCACAGGTGGTGCGTGGTGGCTGGTCTACTAGCTGCAGATTGCGGACGGAGATTGGGGGAAAAGGCCCATTATATACCATGGTGACGCTCCCAAGGTGACACATGAAATCTAGCCCCAGTAGTACGGCAGCGCAGAGTTGTGGCAGCACGAGGAGCCTGCACTTATCGTACACTGTGCCCCATACAGTCAGAGTTGCCACACAGTAGCCGAGGACATTCACCGACTGGGACGTCGAAGCCATGGAGATTGATTGCTGCATTGGCAGTACTGACAGTGCGTAGCGACTCACTGTGTTAGGGTGGATAAAACTCTCCATACTCCTGCTGTCAAATAAACAGTTAGTAGTGTGACCGTTTACCTTGATGTCCATCATAGACCAGGTGAGTTGGTGAGGCCTGGACTGGTCCAACGCGACCGTTGGCCATCGTCGGATTAGGCGAGCAGCCGCATGCGGTGGACGGTTCCCAAAATGGCGGCCCGCGTGGCTCGCACGTGGCTGACGTCATCCAAGATGGCGGCCCCGTGGGTCGCACACGGCTGATGGCATCCAAGATGGCGGCCCCCGTGGGTCACACGTGGTCGATGGTGTCCAAAATGGCGGCTCCCGCAGATCGCACGCGGCCGATGGCGTCGAAGACGGTGCCTCCCGCGGATCGCACGCAGCCCTGCTGGGCCTGGAGACCCTCGTGGTCGGGGGTATAGGCCTCGAGATTCCGAAAAGCCACCTCCAGCAAGCCGGCAAGCTCCACAGTCTTCTGCAGGTCCAGCCCACCTTGTTCCAGCAGACGCTGCTGGATATAGGTCGACCTGATGCCCGCGACAAAGGCATCTCTGATCAGGTCGTCGGCGTTTTGGGTGGCACCTGCAGGCTCTGCCGAGTGCACGCAGTTCGTGCAAGAATTGTTCAGTCGATTCCCCCGGCTGCTGTCTGCGAGTGGCCAGCAGATGTCTGGTGTAGACCTCATTCGGCTGCCGGTTGTACTGGCCCTTTAGGAGATCGATTGCCTCCTGGTAAGTTTCTGCGTCTCGGATTATCGCGAAGACGTGAGCGCTGACGCGGGCGTGGAGCACGTGTAGTTTGTCGATGTCGGTTACAACGACGGCGGAGGAGGAGGCGATGAAGGTCTCGAAGCAGCGCAGCCAGTGATCAAAACAGTTTGAGGCCCCAACAGCCTGGGGATCCAAGTCCAGTTTATCAGGTTTTAAGAGTTGCTCCATCCCAAATACTTTCGTTAATAAAATTGATGCACCGTTGATTATGCAAAGACTCATTGTTGCGAAATAACAGGCTTTTATTAACGAAAGAATTGGAGCACCCGAACCAATAGCTAATCCGAACTGAGGCAAATGGGGCGGAGAGCAGTCGCCTTTATACCCAGAGAAGGGCGGAGTCCCGGATTGAGGCAGCAGGGGCGTGTCCAGGCATATCACACAAACAGACAATACTACAGTGGTTCACCACAGTAGGTTTCTTTCGGGTGCGCTGGTTTCCCCAACCATGTGCGGGTTTGGTTGATTGGCCATGCTAAATTGTCCCCTGGTGTTGGGGGATTTGCAGGGTCAATATGTGGGGTTACGGAAAAAGGGATAATGTGGGATTATTGTTGGTGCAGGCTCGATGGGCCGAATGGCCTCCTTCTGCACTATAGGGATTCTATGATTCTCCATGGCTACCAACCAGATTTCACTTACCAACCAATTAGCACCCTTTTCTCATGCAATATAAATTGTTGTTCCCTTTGAGATTTGGCGTTCTTGCGATTATGTCCTGATGAGAGCAAGATGAAAAGCTTCGACAGTATTTCTCTTTTCTCAGTGATATTTAAGCTCAGCGGTACCAAGCAACCGTTTACATTCCTGCTTTCCTTTCTACCCGAGATGAATACCTGTTTGTTTGACCAGCGTCAGAAGAGTGACCTACCATAGATAAAAGAGGTTATGGGTGACTGCAATCACATAATAGCCACACAGTTCATGCACAACTGCACTTGGCACAGACCTGCTCCGATGCCCACCAATACCTGGCATTTCAAAGCCTGAAACCATTGTGTAAATTGTTTATGTGTCTCTAGCTGTTGATTGCTTCCGTGCCGTGTGCTGCTTTGAATCAAGCCTGTGGGTGTGCTTATGGAGAAACAGGAATGAGGAGCAAAATTGTGGCTACAGGCATTGTAAAAGCTTTGCAATAAAGCTCCTGTTCTCACACGGAACCTGGCCTGTCATCTTTGTATATCTCTGAGGCACAAAATACAATAGAAATCACCCAAGATCAGAGATGTATATCTATTAAAATTATCTCTACAGAAACTCAAGTCCTTTTGACATTATGTTGGCTCCAACAGCAAGCGGTTTATCACAGGGCCTTCTGTAATGTAAACGGTCTGATGTCAAAGGAAGCATTGAAAATTCTCTTTGAATTGAGTGATGTCAAGAAAGTTAATTAGAATTATATGGTTGCAATTCTTATCGGAACTAACATCTTTGATCCCTTCTGTAAAAATGATTTCCACTGACAAAATTACTTAACAGAGCTTATTAAAACTGATTGCCTTGGCAATAATATTTACAAGCACAGTCCGACTTCACACTGCCATTCAATTAGCAGATTGTCCACGTGGAGGCACTTCCAATGCCCAGTACATCCTTGGGCGGCACGGTGGAACAGTGGTAAGCACTGCTGCCTCACAGCACCAGGCTCCCAGGTTTGATTCCTGGCTTGGGTCACTGTCTGTGCGGGGTCTGCACATTCTCCCCGTGTCTGTGTGGGTTTCCTCTGGGTGCTCTGGTTTCTTCCCACTGTCTAAAAGATGTGCTGGTTAGGTGCATTGGCCATGCTAAATTCTCCCTCAGTGTACCCGAACAGGTGCCTGAGTGTGACAACTAGGGTTTTTTACAGTAACTTCATTGCAATGTTAATGTAAGCCTACTTGTGACACTAATAATTAAACTTTAAACTTTGATTTGATCGTCACACTACTGCTGAAATTAGATGTACATCCCAACCCTTGTTTCACGCTCACTTAGTGAAGACAACATCAATTCTAAGTACAGTATCATGGAATTATACAGCATAGAAGGAGGCCATTCAATCCATCCTTTCGTTCCAACCCTTAGAAGGGGCTATTGAATTTGTCCTGCTGTGCCATGCTTTCCCCGATAGGCATATTCAATTCCCCCTTTGAAAGTTATTGCGTGATCCATGGTGGAAAAGATGGCACGTTGGCATAATGGTTAGCGCTGCTGCCTCACAGCGCCAGGGACCTGGGTTTGATTCCCGGCTTGGGTCATTGTCTGTATGGAGTCTGCACGTTCTTCCCGTGTCTGCGAGGGTTTCGTCCGGGTGCTCCAGTTTCCTCCCACAGTCCAAAGATGTGCAGGTTAGATTAATTGGCCATGCTAAATTGTCCCTTAGTGTCAGAGGAATTAGCAGGGTAAATACAGAGGTCTGCAGGGATAGGGCCTGGGTAGGATTGTTGTCGGTGCAGGCTCGATGAGCCGAATGGCCTCCTTCTACACTGCAGAGATTCTATGATAGACTTGCCTTCCAGGACAGTAGGCATAGCATTGCTGAGTGCAGCAGGCTGTGTCTGAGTGAAATCTATTGTGTAACACAATAGCATTCCTTTATTTTGAATCACCTTGTATGTATAATTTATCTACAATTGTTGCTGTTGCTGCATGGTTTAGTTGCTTGCATTATAATGCTAATGATGAGATCCATCTATCATAATTTAACTGAGTAATGGCAATGCCCCAGAATTCATCCCTGATAAAATACTGATCCAGGATATCAAACATAATAGTATACACATCAATCTATATTCCCCGTCAACAGACTGAACCCTCTGTAAATACCCGGAAAGCCATGGTGGAGCCACAATGTCAATGTTGTCTCTATCTGAGCTATGTTGGCTCCAGAAGTCAAAGTGAGTTGGACACAGGTCAGAAGCATTTATCACTAGAATTGAGCTGTTCTTTGGCTCTGTACCAGGGAGGTTCCTGCTGCCTAATCTGACATCTCTCCCTCTGTTCAATGGGAGCCTTCTGATTGATGGCACAGTTATACATATACTTGGAAACATTTATCAGATTGTTTAGGCTCCAGACACAGTAAATATCACTGTCTCCAAAGTAACTGACAGCTGGCACTTTCCAATTTTTTGTTTGCCCAGAAGTAGTTTACCCTCAGCGCACCCTTTTGGTTGCCACGCTACTTTTGTTGTGCCTGTGTCCAGAAAACCCATTTGTAATGCAGGGCAGAATAAATTATTTCTCCCTCATTTCATTTTCTAATTTACGAAAAAGACGCGACCAAATTGTACTAACTTTTTAACAGAAAATACATATTTAAAAATGACATTAACATGGATTTACCAACTGGTCTTATTTAATGAAAACCAGTCACCTTTATCAAAGTCAATTTTCAGAAAAACACTCTCTCGTGTAAGGTCTGTTGGGTCCAATTTTCGTGTTTACAGAGTTGAAATGAATATGAGTTGGCTCAGCAACAGTGTTTACTCTGAAAGGCCTTTATCAAAGTGTGTTAATATGATATGACATTCTGGGGTCAATGCTGCTCTGTTTATTACCTCCTGTTTTTGGTCTAAACAGGACTTTAGGGGAGTAAAATTAAAGAAAAGAATACTAGAGTAGGGATGTCCTTCTGAAGCTGTATAAAGCTCTGGTCAGACCCCATTTGGAGTATTGTGAGCAATTTTGGGTCCCATACCTAAGGAAGGATGTACTGGCCTTGGAAAGGGTCCAGATGAGGTTCACAAGAATGATCCTTGGAATGAAGAGCTTGTCATATGAGGAACAGTTGAGGGCTCTGGGTCTGTACTCGTTGGAGTTCAGAAGGATGCGGGGGGATCTTATTGAAACTTACAGGATACTGCGAGGTCTGGACAGAGTGGACGTGGAGAGGATGTTTTCATTGGTAGGAAAAACTAGAACCAGAGGGCACAACCTCAGGCTAAAGGGATGATCCTTTTAAAACAGAGATGAGGAGGAATTTCTTCAGCCAGAGAGTGGTGAATCTGTGGAGCTCTTTAATGCAGAAGGCTGTGGAGGCCAGGTTGTTAAGGCAGAGATAGATAGGCTCTTGATTAATAAGGGGATCTGAGGTTATGGGGAAAAGGCAGGAGATTGGGGATGAGAAAAAAATCAGCCATGATTGAACGGCGGAGCAGACTCGATGGGCCGAGTGGCCTAATTCTGCTCCTATGTCTTATCATAGAAATCATAGAAACCCTACAGTGCAGAAGGAGGCCATTCGGCCCATCGAGTCTGCACCGACCACAATCCCACCCGGCCCTACCCCCACATATTTTACCCGCTAATCCCTCTAACCTACACATCCCAGGACTCTAAGGGGCAATTTTTTAACCTGGCCAATCAACCTAACCCGCACATCTTTGGACTGTGGGAGGAAACCGGAGCACCCGGAGGAAACCCACGCAGACACGAGGAGAATGTGCAAACTCCACACAGACAGTGACCCGAGCCGGGAATCGAACCCGGGACCCTGGAGCTGTGAAGCAGCAGTGCTAACCACTGTGCTACCGTGCCGTCTAAAGTAATTTACTAACAGATACCGGGTTATTGAGCGTTTGGGGAGGCCTTGATATTTAAGACTGCAATGCCATTTTTATCAAACTCAGCATTGCCACCACTACTTCTGTGGTGATTGTTCCATTAAGGGTCCATCGGCAGGGTAATGGCCACGTGACCCGGAAAATCAATCTGGGAGCATGGTTGAGGGAATCACCCTGGTAAACGTGGGCTTTTGTACTCTGAGCCATCTCAGGAGCTGATTGCGGCCACGAGTCTGCAAACCTCTGTATTGTTTTACCCTGTAAATAAACAAACTGTGTTTTCCCTAAACTGGTGAACGAGCATTTTTACAAATTTTCAAACCCAACTACAACTCTTTGTCAGTAGAAGCATAGGACGTGACCAATTCCAGCTCTGCTGAAAGGGGATACTCAAGGCTGGCCTCCTGTCGTCAATCCTCCAGAAATCTAATCTCATTAAATCTGCTGCCCATATCCTAACTTGCAGCAAATCCCATTCCTCCTTCACTCATTATTTATGGTGGTCTCCAGTCCAACATTCTCATTATTGTTTTGAAATCCCACTAAGCTTGCCACTGCCTATCTCTGTTATCTCCTCCAGCCCTACAGTTATCCAATGTCTCCATTCTAGCATCGTGTTTAACCCCCATTTTAATCGTTCCATTATTGCCAACTATGCCTCCAATTGCCTGGGTCCCAGATTCTGACATTTTCTCCCTAAACTTCCCCACCTCTCTCTAAACACTTCTTGACATCTACTTTGGTCAAGTTTTTGATCACCTGTGCTCATATCTCCATGTCAAACAATGCTCCTGTGAGATTTGCGATATTAAAGGCATTATGGAAACATCCACTCACCTGCTCTCATTTAAATCATTGCCAACACATTACTCGTCAGTTTACTGTCGGACATCATGCTTGCAGAGTCATCTCTGTGTGCAGAATCATTGCTTTTGTCTTCGCAGTGGCTGAACAATCTTCAGCAAGGTTAAGGGGACGCTGGCGATTTCTGAAAATAGGATTTTGTTTGGCCATTCCATTCCGCCTGGAAGAAAAGCAGCAGCAACAGGTGGAAGGGCCAGAGGCCGGAGCTATAGAAACATGAAAAATAGGAGGAGGAGGAGGCTATTCGGCTCTTCGAGCCTGCTACGCTGCCATTCATTACGGTCATGGCTGATCATCCAACTCAATGGCCTGATCCCACCTTCGCCCTGTATCCTTCGATCCCAAGTGTTATATCTAACTTCTTCTTGAAAACTATTTTGGCCTCGACTACTTTCTGTGATAGTGAATTCCACAGGCTGACCACTCTCTGGATGAAGACATTTCTCCTCTTCTCTGTCCTACTCCATCTGCCCTGTATCCTCAGACTGTGACCCTTGGTTCTGGGCACTCCCACCAATGGGAACATCCTTCTTGCATTTACCCTGTCTTGTCCTGTTCGAATTTTATATGAGATCTGCCCTAATTCTTCTGAACTATCCACCGTAATCCTTTAAAGTAAAGTTTCCCAATCTATCGTAGCCACCTCAAACCCCCATATCATTGTAGTTTCCTTTATTAAGATTCAGGAGCCTAGTCTCAGAATCAACTACGTCACTTTCCATCTTGATGCAAAATGCTATCATGTCACAATTGCTCATCCTCAAGGGGTGTCGCACAACTAGATTGCCAATCATTCCTTTCTCATTACACAATACCCAATCTAGATTGGCCTGCTCTCTATTGGTTCCTCAACATATTGGTCCAGAAAACCATACCATATGCACTTCCAGGAATTCCTCCTCTATGGTACTGTGACTTGTCCAATTTGATTTGCCTAATTTCTTTGCAGACTAAAATCACCCATAACTTCAGATGTTCCTCTATCTCTAATTATCTGTTCAATATCATTCCCAACATCACAACTGATTTGATTTGATTTATTATTGTCACATGTATTAATATACAGTGAAAGGTGTTGTTTCTTGTGCGCTATACAGACAAAGCATACCATTCATAGAGAAGGAAAGGAGAGGGTGCAGAATGTAGTGTTACAGACATAGCTAGGGTGTAGAGAAAGATCAACTTAATATGAGGTAGATCCATTCAAAAATCTGATGGCAGCAGGGAAGAAGCTGTTCTTGAGTTGATTGGTACTCAAACTGCAGTTTGAGGGTCTATAAACAACCCCCCCAAAGTTCTTTTGCTCCTTGGTGTTTATTAGCTCGACCCATATAGATGCCACATTGCCGGTGCTAATATCCTTTTGATTTTGATTTGATTTGATTTGATTTATTATTGTCACATGTATTAATATACAGTGAAAAGTATTGTTTCTTGCGTGCTATACAGAAAAACATAATGTTCATAGAGAAGGAAACGAGAGAGTGCAGAATGTAGTGTTACAGTCATAGTTGGGGTGTAGAGAAAGATCAACTTAATACAAGGTAAATCCATTCAAAAGTCTGACAGCAGCATGGAAGAAGCTGTTCTTGAGTCGGTTGGTATGTGACCTCAGACTTTGTATCTTTTTCCCGAAGGAAGAAGGTGGAAGAGAGAATGTCCGGGGTGTGTGGCATCCTTAATTATGCTGGCTGCTTTGTCGAGGCAGCTGGAAGTGTAGACAGAGTCAATGGATGGGAGGCTGGTTTGCGTGATGGATTGGGCTACATTCACGACCTTTTGTAGTTCCTTGCGGTCTTGGGCAGAACAGGAGACATACCAAGCTGTGATACAACGAGAAAGAATGCTTTCTATGGTGCATCTGTAAAAGTTGGTGAGAGTCGTAGCTGACATGCCAAATTTCCTTAGTCTTCTGAGAAAGTAGAGGCGTTGGTGGGCTTTCTTAACTATAGTGTCAGCATGGGGGGGACCAGGACAGGTTGTTGGTGATCTGGACACCTAAACACTTGAAGCTCTCAACCCTTTCTACTTCGTCCCCATTGATGTGGACAGGGACGTGTTCTCCTTTACACTTCCTGAAGTCAATGACAATCTCCTTCATTTTGTTGACATTGAGGGAGAGATTATTGTTGCCGCATCAGTTCACCAGATTCTCTATCTCATTCCTGTACTCTGTCGCGTCACTGTTTGAGATCCGACCCACTATGATGGTGCCATCAGCAAAATCAAATTGGAGGGGAATTTGGCCACACAGTCATAGGTGTACAAGGAGTACAGTACGGGGTTGAGAACACAGCCTTGTGGGGCACCGGTGTTGAGGATAATCGTGGAAGAGGTCTTGTTGCCCATCCTTGCTGATTGTGGTCTGTGAGTTAGGAAGTTCAGGATCCAGTCACAGAGGGAGGTGCTGAGGCTCTGGCCATGGAGGTTGGAGATGAGTTTCATGGAAATAATAGTGTTGAAGGCTGAGCTGTAGTCAATTAAAAGGAGTCTGACATAGGTGTCCTTGTTATCTAGGTGTTCCAGGATTGAGTGCAGGGCCAGGGAAATGGCGTCTGCTATGGATCCAGGTGGTCCGAGAGGCTGGAATTGATTTGTGCCATGACTAACCTTTGGAAGCACTTCATAATGGTGGAGAATGATGTTCCTCAGTATGGTGTTAATTGCTCCTTTAACCAACAATGCAACTCAACCACCTTGAACTTTTGCCTGTCCTTCCTAAATATTGAATACCCCTGGATGTTCAGTTCCCACCCTGGTGACCCGGAAGCCATGTCTCCGTAGTCTCAACTGTATCACCCCTGTTACATCTATCTGCATGATAAATTCATCAGCTTTATTGAGAATGCCCTGCGCATTAAGGCACAAAGCCTTTAGGCTGGTCTTTTTAACATTACTGATCTCATTCCCATTATTGTTCACTGGGATCTAGGTTGAATCTGGCATTTGGTTTCTTATTTCCTTTTCTATCTTTGGTTTTTGTCCTTGATTCCCGCTCCTCAGACTCATTGCATAGGTTCCCATGCCCCTGCCATTTTAATTTAAACTCTCCCCAGCCACCTTAGCAAATATTCCCCTGAGGATCTCAGTCCAGTTTGTACTGGTCCCAACTCCACCAGACCCAGTCCTAATGCCCCAGGAATCTGAAACCCTCCCCCTCACACCATCTCTTCGGCCCCGTATTCATTCGATATATCCTGATATTTCTACACTGATTAGCGCATGGCACCAGTAGTAATCCTGAGATCACTACCACCGAGGTTCAACTTTTCAACTTTCTTTCTAACTTCCTATATTCTGCCTTGAGGGCCTCATCCTTTTTTTTAACCGATGAGTACCACGACAACTGGCTGTTCACCCTCCCTCTCCAGAATGTTCTGCAACCGCTCCAGGACATCCTTGATCCGAGCGCCAAGGAGGCATCATACCATCCTGGAATCTCATTTGTGGTCCCAGAAATGTCTATCTATCCCCCTGACAATTGAATCCCCTATAACTATTGCGGGGGCACTTCTCCCATCGGGAGGTTACAGCAGCGCCTGATCCACAGGATCCGCGCTGGGCATCCCACTCTGATAGCGTCTCCCAGCGCTAGATTTCCAACCCCATGCCGGAAAACAGCGGGAAGGTGCATAAATTATGAAAATGAGCATCTCCATATATTTGAAATACAATTAACGGACCCAGGACTGAAGTCTCCAGGCCCGCTAGCCTCTCCCCCCGCCACCAGAGTGGTTCACTCCCGCGGGGTTTAGAGTAGCTCCCACTCTCGAAGCGCTCACGACCTGACCCACTGGAGTAAAGGGGGGTAATTGGGGACCCCCAGAGTGTCAGACAGCCGGGGGGGGGGGGGGGGGGGGGGGGTGGTGCCCCCTGGACAAATGGGGGGGGGGGGTGCCCCCTGGACAAATGGCACCTTGGCTGTGCCAGCCTGTGCCCCCTGGTACTGCCCGAGGAGCAAAGTGCCAATTCCAAGGGGGGCTCCTTGGCACTGCCCATAGGGCATAGGGTAGTGCCAAGGGGTGGGGTCTAATAAGGGGTGGAGCCTGATGGGGATGGGTCCTAATAGGAGTGATTGGTGGGGGTGGGGGACATCCCGCTGCCACTTTGTACATTGGGATCAAGCAAAGGGAGGGAGGCCAGTGATCAGAGTGGGGGGCAAACTTCTGAGGGGTTCGGGTCTGCAGGGGGTGTCAGGACTGCGCAGGAGTCAGTATTGCAAAGGGGGGTTCAGGACTGCCAGTGGGAGGGGGGGGGTGGGGAGATCGGGGTTGGGGGTGGTGGCGGGAGATCGAGGCTGCGGGACGGTTCAAGGCTGGGCCCAGGCGTGCTTGGGGGCCAGCGATCGGGCTGTGGGGGGACAGAGGGCCAGCATTGCGGGGATCATGGGGCTGGCCAGCTGGCCAACAATCAGCAGGCTGGTAGACAGGGGCCATTGCGCATGTGCTGATCTCAAAACCGGCAGATCGGTCCTGTGGGCAGTGCCAAGGTGTCCCCTTGGAATTGGCACTTTGCCCCTTGGGCAGTGCCAGGGGGCACTGGCTGGCACTGCCAAGGTGCCATTTATCCAGGGGGCACCACCCCCCCTGCTGTCTGACCCTTTGGGGGTCCCCAATTATCCCCCTTCACTCCAACGGGTCAGTAGCCTGCTCAGCGCTATGCTCCAGCCTCTCCAGCGGGGATAGGCCCCACCCACTGAATACTGGAGTAATTCACGCTAGTGCACTCAGCAGTGCACAGAGTGTGGGAGATTCTTTTTAAACTCCCACTGAAAAAAAAGTGTGATTTACTCCAGTTTGCACACAAATTCAACACTTCTAATTTTTTTGGGATTCATGGAGGTGGCACGGTGGCACAGTGGTTAGCACTGCTGCCTCACAGTGCCAGGGACCCAGGTTCGATTCCTGGCTTGGGACACTGTCTGTGGGGAGTTTGCACATTCTCCCCGTGTCTGCGTGGGTTTCCCCCGGTTGCCTCCCACATTCTGAAAAATGTGCTGGTTAGGTGCATTGGCCGTGCTAAATTCTCCCTCAGTGTACCTAAACAGGCACCGGAGTGTGGCGACGAGAGGATTTTCACAGTAACTTCATTGCAGTGTTAATGTAAACCAACTTGTGACACTAATGAATAAACTTTTTTAAAAATTCCCACACTTTCTACTCCTACCCTTTGCAGCAGGACCAACCATGGTGCCATGGATTTGGCTCTTGCTGTTTTCCCCTGGGAGGCCATTCCCCTCAACAGTTTCCAAAACTGGATATTTGTTTTTCAGGGGAATGGCCATAGGAGATTCCTGCATTGCCTGCCTGGTCCTCTTGTTTTGCCTGGTGGTCACCCATTCCCTTCCTGCCTATGGAATCTGAGCCTGCGGTGTGACACTCTCTGTACATGCTATCCATGATACTGTCTGCCTTGCAGATGCTGTATAGTGTCCCCAGCCACCGCTCCAGCTCCGAACCCTGGGCTTCCAGGAACTGCAGCTGAAGACACTTCCTGTGCACATGCTGGCCCCAGGCACTGGAAATGTTCCCAGCTTCCCACATGGAGCACAAGGAGTACACCGAAACCTGGCGATCCCCTCCCATGGTTTACCCCTTTAAATTAAACCTTTGAAAGATGCTTGATATCGGATTATATCAAATTCTCTGGGGCTTGTTACTACCGAATATAACCTTTACGCACTATAAACCACTAAAGACCTCTGAAATCATAAGTGATAAAAGTAGCAAATACTCACCCCACTTTACCAGTCAGCTCTGTCCCTTGTGTCTTCTACTGCAGCAGGGCAAGACCACTCTCTAAAGATCTAAAAGTAAGAAAGCGAGGAGAAAAAGCAAAAAGCGCCTCTTTCCCCTCTGCAGCGAATTCCCACTCAGCTCCAAATCCCTGATACCCACAATCACTCTGGTTGTGTCCCACTCCGGATGGATGTCCTCTCCCACTGTTCGTGCGCATATAGCTCACTGTTACAACCAAAGTCACCATGTGTTGCCTCGTTCGTTGCCTCTGGAGGATAGAGGATACAGGCAACATCAGTCAGTCTACATTTTCTAAATGCATAAAGTGGATGACTGATGTCAAGTTGCTAAATCAAAAGAGTTCATCACATTCTCCATGGAAAGTCAGAAACAGCAGGACAATGCTTTGTACTTCACACATACTTCCCCCAAGTATACGGTGTCATTGACTGCCCACTGATCAACTTGAGCACTCCTGCAAATGAGCCTTCGCCTCATGGACTGCAGAAGTTGTTATTCCTGTAACTGGTCTGTGATTCCAGCAGCAGATCAGACATTTCAGCGTCCATTCTGCAGTGTTGCTTTCATATTGTACAATTCCTCTATTCCCTAAGACTCTGACCCTGCATAATCAGTGAGAGTCTGACTCCTTTGCTCTGCGCACTTGTGATTTCACGAAGGGAACTCATGATTACTGTCCGAACTATACTGCGAAGAGAATCGTACGTTGTACAGATACTAGGCATATTCGAAAGGCACTTTTGGCTGCCTAGGTTGCTCTGGTGGGGTGATGGAATGAATCGCTGAGTGGGTGTCGCGTATAATTGGTGATTTGCTGTGTACTGCACAACGTTTTCCTGCAATGGATAGCCAACATGCGTGACGATCGCCAACCAGATGACAAAGAGGACTCAGATGACTTCAAGGATGGTGAAGGGCACGAAGACCAGCCTGTAGCCTCTTTGGTAGCAACGCATTGAACAGTGCTTCAGTTGAACAATCCCTGCAAGGCAATAGCCGTCATATCTAACATCTCTGCTAGTCCTTCCATCCTCCTGCAAAGAACTTCCAAAATTGATACAGATATCTTTTGACATTGCAGGGTCAACAATTCCTGCATCAACACCCTGCACACAAAAGGGGCTTGTAATATTCCTGGCTTACACATATTACTGTGAACATAATTATTACCCAGGAATTATCGCATAATGCCCACCTTAAGTGATTTATATCGCTAAAGAAATTTTGATAGCATAAAGAAGAAGAAACCATTTCATTTGGCAGAAGGGTCAGCAGGCAGAGGACAAAGATTTCAGGTCATCGAGGAAACCTGACGTATAGGCCAAAATTTTCCGGCCGTTCCCACCGACGGTGACCCCTGCCGCAGGTTCCCTGATGTTGGAGGGCCAAGCAACGGGAAGACCCGGTGACAGAGGCACGAAGTTCATGACCACAAAGTACACCACAGTGGGGGAAATGGGGAGGGGGATAGGGAATGTAAAACCCACCTAACATGAAGAAAATAATTTTACACGGTGAGTTGTTATGCTCTGGAATGTGCAGCCTGAAAGCGTGACGGAAGCAAATTCAACAGTATCATTCGAGAGGGAATAGAAGTATTAGCAGGGTTATGGGGAAAGAGCAAGAGAGAGGGACGAATCAGAAAGTGCTTTAGAAGAGTTGGCACAGGCATGATGGGCTGAACAGCCTCCTTCTGTTCCCTGATTCTGTCAAGTAACAGGGAGGTGGAAAGCTGCTGTAGATCAATTAAGGGCTCTTGTGATTGTGGCTGGCAGACACTAGGAGTTCATCCCCAAGATCGCTCAGGGGCAGACTGAACTATCTCAACAGCTGCTGGGTCATTCTGGCCCAGCTGGCTGTTTGGCACCAGAGCTAAGGAATAGAGCTTGCCGCCATCTCTCAGGACGACAGCATATCTCTCAGGACGGCAGGTGTTGTTTGAGGTGGTAGGAGCTGGCGGGGGGAGATAGGCGTTGCGGGGGGTTCAAGTGCACAGTCGTCCTGAAAATGGCAAAATGTTCTATTCCCTCCATCAGTGCGCCAAGCTTTGACCCTTTGTCATTGAGATGAGACTTTAAACCGAGGCTCCAGCTACCCACTCAGGTGAGGTGAAAGGTTTCACAGCACCATTTGCAGCACAGCAAGAGTGTTCTCTCCTGGCCAACACTGTCCTGCATGCAACCAACATCACTAAAACTTCCTGGAATCGTAGAATCCTACAGTGCAGAAGGAGGCCATTTGGCCCATCGAGTCTGCACCGACTACAATCCCACCCAGGCCCTATCCCCTTAACCCTATGTATTAACCCTACTAATCCCCCGAAACTTGGGTCAATTTAGCGTGGCCAATCAACCGAACCCCCACATCTTTGGAGTCCTATCTGGTCATTGTTCTTTGTGAGAGCTTGTTATATCCAAATTGGCTGCTGTGTTTCCTACCGTTATAACAGTGACTACACTTCAAGAATATTTAGTGGCTGTAAAATACTTTGGGACATTCCAATGTTTTGTGTATAAACTCAAGTCTTTCTTTCTATTTGTATAGTCAAGGTAAGTAAGTACATTGTGCCTGAGAGGGGGTTTCAGTGGTGTCCACTCTGAACTTTAGAAAAATACCTCCCCACTCTAATGGCAGAAAAGAGGCCTGGCAAAGCCTGAGGAAATCCTCTCCACATTTACGCCCAAAAGAACAAGTGGGCCTCTAGGTGAGGCTAACTAGCTTGAGGTGGCATGGTGGTACAGTGGTTAGCGCTGCTGTCTCACAGTGCCAGGGACCCGGGTTCAATTCCCGGCTTGGGTCACTGTCTATGCGGAGTCTGCACATTCTCCCCGTGTCTGAGTGGGTTTCCTCCGGGTGCTCCGGTTTCCTCCCACAGTCCTAAAGATGTGCTGATTAGGGGCATTGGCCATGCTAAATTCCCCCTCAGTGTACCTGAACAAGCGCCGGAGTGTGGCGACTAGGGGATTTTCACAGTAACGTCATTGCAGTGTTAAGGTAAGCCGACTTATGACAATAATAAATAAACTTTAAAACTTTGATCTGAGTTCAATTACCTTCCCGGCCAAACATTTAGAGCCTGCTTTAGGCCCATCAGGATCATGTAAATGAATCTATCGAGAGGATTCTGGGAAAGTTTTCTTCAACAAACCAGGCCCTGGCTCAGACATAGCCCAGTAATGTAAGACAGGCGGACGGAAGATTTGCCTTACTGGAATTATAGAAATAGGGGACAGCACGGTGGCACAGTGATTAACACTGCTGTTTCACAACTCCAGGGACCCAGGTTTGATTCCAGCCTGGGGTGACTCTCTGTGTGGCGTTTGTACGTTCTCTCCGTGTCAGCGTGGGTTTCCTCCCACAGTCCAAAGATGTGCAGGTTAGGTGGATTGGCCGTGCTAAACTGCCCCTTAGTTAGATAGATTAGCAATAGGAAAGATGTGGTGTTACAGGGATAGGTCGGGGAGAGAGCCTGGGTAAGATACTATGTCAGAGAGTTGGTGCAGACTCGATGGGCTGAATGGCCTCTTCTGTACTGTCGGGATTCTATAATTCTATGACTCTTAGAGAAATTACAAAATGGGTGGAAACATGGTATAACTAAGTCCCATCGCAAATCCCAGGCCCAGTGGGCACAACTGGATCTTCCATTGCTTCAGGCATCAAGAGTCATGTAGCCATCACGTTTTGTAGTTGATTAGTAGCGACCACATCAAGAGCAGCAACAGCAAATTGCACAAAAGCAAAATGCTGAGGATGCTTTGAAAACAAAGCAAAAAAAAGTGCTGATCGCAGCTGGTCGGGCAGCGTCTGTGGAGAGAGAGAATTTCAGGTGGATGACCTTTCAATAGAACCGTTCTGCCAAAAGGTCATCTACTTGAAACAGCAAATTGGATTCATATGGCACTTTTAACAAAGTTCACCAATGGTGAACCCGTTGAAGTTTGGGGTGCTCATGAGGTCAGAATGGGAGGAGCATGGATATCTCAGAGGTTCTAGATCTGAAGGAGGTTGCAGAGATATTGAGGCAAATGAGGCACTGGAAGGATTTGAGAATGAATTACCTATGGAATAGATGTGAGATGTGTTTTCAGTCGTGAAGGACTGCAATGTGACTATAATCCAGCACAGGTTCTGGGTGGGGCACGGTGGCACAGAGGTTAGCACTGCTACCTCACAGCGCCAAGAACCCCGGGTTCAATTCCAGCCTTGAATGACTATCTGCGTGGAGTCTGCACATTCTCCCCATGTCTGCATGGATTTCCTCTAGTGCTCCGGTTTCCTCATCGCTCTAAAGATGTGTGGGTTAGGTTGATTGGCCATGCTAAATTGTCCCTTAGTGTCAGAGGGACTTGCAGAGTAGATTTGTGGGGTTACAGGGATGGAGCTTGGGTGGGATTGTTGTCGGTACAGACTTGATGGGCCCAGTGGCCTCTTTCTGCTGTAGGGATTCTATGATCTACACCTGTGTAAGTGCCATAATTGGTCAAATGCTGAAGCACCATTATTGCCAAACTACTTTTACCAGAACGTTAATTCTATTGAACGGGCTTTGAATTGTTTACAGGAATGCTGTAAAAACTCCAGTCTGATGACTAAGCCATAAAGATTGCTTTAGTCCCAAGCTGAACTGAATTCTAAATTCCTTCCAGGTCAATATTGTACTACTAGAGAAAACAATGAAGAACAAATTCTCGTGAGGCAGTATCTAATTTCAAATGCAGATCAGCCTTACTCTGCAGTGCTTTAATATTCTGTTTTCCCATCCAATACAACACATATTGTTTACAGCTCCCTTGCTAATGGGATAATAAGTTATACAAAACACAGACTCAGCCTCTAATATGCTGTCTATATCACATCATGTACCTTGGTGTGATGTATACACTTCCGCCTCTAATGTGAAGCATATTAATAATGGATTCCAAATTCACATTCATTTTGTTTCATGGGGTTGGATTATGTGCTGAAGTCAGGCTCCTCTCACCCGAGTGTAAAATGTCAGGGGCAAGCCCGCCTCTGCTTGGCCGACTCACTCCGCTTTAATTTTTTGGACGATGGCCCTTTAATTAGCATGAGCAGGGTACAGCAGGCGGTAAAGAAGACTAATGGTATGTTGGCCTTCATAGCGAGAGGATTTGAGTATAGGGATAGGGATGTTTTGCTGCAATTGTATAGGGCGTTGTTGAGCCCACACCTGGAGTTCTGTGTGCAGTCTTGGTGTCCTTATCTGAGGAAGGATATCCTTGCTATAGAGCGAGTACAGTGAAGGTTTACCAGGCTGATTCCTGGGATGGCAGGTCTGTCATATTGGGAGAGACTCAGTCGGTTAGGATTATATTCACTGGAGTTTAGAAGAGTGAGAGGGGATCTCTTAGAAACTTATAAAATTCTAACAGGGTAGATTCAGAAAGAATGTTCCCAATGGTATGGAATCCAGAACTGGGGGTCATAGTTTGGGGATAAGGGGTAAAACTTTTAGAACTGAGGTGAGGAGAAATTGCTTCACCCAGAGGGTGGTGAATGTGTGGAATTCACTACCACAGAATGTAGTTATGGACAAAACATTGTCTGATTTCAAGAAGAAATTCGATATATCTCTTGGGGCTAAAGGGATCGAGGGATATGAAGAGAAAGGGGGATCGGGATATTGAATTTGATCATCAGCCATGATCAAAACGAATGGGGGAGCAGGCTCGAAGGGCCGAATGGCCTACTCCTGCTTCTAGTTTCTATGTTTCTATGAGGCGGGTTTTCTGTCATTCCCCAAGAGGAAGCCCTGCCTCTCAGAGTTAACGGCTAGCTGGATGCCAGCAGCTCTGCACATCAACAGTGCCAGCCAAAGCAGCAACCACTGCTCGTGTTTCAAGTCAGCCGAGAGGGTGTTGTTCAGTGGGAGCCACTCACCTAAGAAAGGAGCTGCGCTCCGAAAGCTCGTGATTCCAAATAAACCTGTTGGACTTTAACCTGGCGTTGTGAGACTTCTTAATGTGCCCACCCCAGTCCAACGCCGGCATCTCCACTCATGGCAGGGGCAGGGGCAGGTGGGCCAGTGGTGGGCAAGCAGGCCGTAAATTAACCTGCTTTCCTGCCCTCAAGTAACCCGGAAAATTTAGCCCATGAGGTTTAGATTTAGTGAGGAACATCAATTTTTCGTGTCCAATCAGGTCATGTTGTGTTAGATGAACATCAGATCACAAACTAAAGGCACGACACGTATGCAAGAGGACACCTTTATCAGTTGTCTTCCTCTGTGACTATGTGGCTTCATGACCAATGCCAAATTATAAGGCCATTGCTGTCACTTATCCATTTCCATGGTATGATTAGAAAAGGAATGCCTCATATTCTTACGATTATGATGAGTCAGAGGCTAAAGCTCTTTCTCTACTACCCTTGCACACTCCACCCCCCTGCATCCTTACTAACACAAAGCGAACAGGAGGGACACACACAGTAGCTTGCACACATTTGCCCTGGGGTTAATATGAAGTTCTGCATGATATACAAATGACAGCATTGCCAGATGGGAAACTTAACTGCGGCAATGCTGTTTTGCCTCAGGGAATTGCAACCTCTGAATACCGAATGTCCTTTGCAGCTTTCAAAGTGCAGACATGGTTTCTAACGCAACATCTGTTTGTTCCATTTTCTAGACTTTCAAAAAAAAAATGTATCGCATTAATATTTTTCGATCGTTTGAGATTTCTCTTGACCCTGTTTGGCCGTTCTCTCACTCTCTCTGATGGCCTCTTCCACCCCAGACTGTAACATTACATTGGATATCCTTGCTGTTTCTGTAACTATGTGAAGATTGATTAACATTGTGTACCAGCTCGGAAAGATAGGCAACGTCAGCTTCCTTTCTCCTGCTGCTCCTGAACTAAAAAAAAAACCTCCTCGACTGAGGTAAGCGAGTTTAAGCGAGAGCGAGCTCCATTATTGCTATTATTAGCAGATATTTTACTAGGGCAACCGAGTGAAAATCTATATTAGGGACAGAAAGAAAGTCAGGAGACTGGAAGCTTTCTAGGGAATTATTATCCAGCTTGTCGGCGGGTCTTTGTTTTCTGTTTCCTGGGGGCGGGGGTACAACCAAAATGCCCTGAGAACTTTTAAGTCTGTCCCCAAGATGGGATCACTGGTAAGGCTGAAGGCAAGGTAAGGGCTAAGGCTAATCAAATCACCAAGACTCTTACAAACAGAACATTACTTGCAAGGACTGAAAAATAGCCATTAAGGGCACAGACAGTGTGTTAAGGACATATAAAGATTACTTGGACAGTATGTTACCTCTTTGTTTCAGTCAAATCCCAGGAAGCTTTGATTTGATTTGATTTGATTTATTATTGTCACATGCATTAGTATATAGTGAAAAGTATTGTTTCTTGCAGGCTATACAGACAAAGCATACCACTCATAGAGAAGGAAAGGAGAGAGTGCAGAATGTAGTGTTACAGTCATAGCTAGGGTGTAGAGAAAGATCAACTTAATGCGAGGTAGGTCCATTCAAAAGTCTGATGGCAGAAGGGAAGAAGCTGTTCTTTAGTCGGTTGGTACGTGACCTCAGACTTTTGTATCTTTTTCCCGACGGAAGAAGGTGGAAGGGAGTATGCCCGTGTGCGTGGGGTCCTCAATTATGCTGGCTGCTTTTCGGAGGCAGTGGGAAGTGTAGACAGAGTCAATGGATGGGAGGCTGGTTCGCCTGATGGATTGGGCTACATTCACGACCTTTTGTAGTTTCTTGCGGTCTTGGGCAGAGCAGGTGCCATACCAAACTGTGATATAATCAGAAAGAATGCTTTCTATGAACAAAATGAATAATCTACTAATGTTGCTGGTTCAATAATGTGGAGGTCATTCAGATTACGAACAGAACTGTGGCAGGCACCGGAAAGACTAAACCAATATACACATCACAGGGGATGGTTAATACAACTGAAGAAGTTCCTTTGGAAATTACAGATATTCATGGAAGTATTTTTGACACTAAAGTGCAGACATCAGTCATTTGCTTTAGTTGAGTTTCAGTTGTTTTAGTAACTTTTGCAGTCATTTGTGTAATAGATGGTGAGGCCACTTTGCAGTAGTTATTCCCTTCAGACCGAGTTTCATTGCCATGATTTTCAGGAGGCTAACACCATTGCACCATAGGCAACCATGTGAACATTGCTAACTTCAAGTAAATGGACCTTAATCTGTTCAGTAGGCTAGCTATCTTGAAGGATTGGAGTTTTCACCAGGAAATACAGAAATGTGACTTTGTAAAATCGGGGGAAGTGCCTCTCTGACAGATAGAAAGGTTTACAGAAGTTAAGATTGTACGGCCAAACCAACAATATGCAGAGATGGTTAGCACTGCTGCCTCATAGTGCCAGGAACCAGGCTTCAATTCCTGGCTTGGGTCACTGTCCGTGCAGAGTCTGCATAGGTATCCTCTGGGTGCTCTGGTTTCCTCCCACAGTCCAAAGAGGCGCTGGTTAGGTGTATTGGCCATGCTAAATTCTCCTTCAGTGTACCTGATCAGACGCTGGAGTGTGGCGACTAGGGGATTTCCAAAGTAACTTCATTGAAGTGTTAATGTAAGCCTACTGTGACTAATAAATAAATGTTACTTTACTTTAAATGTATATGTTTCCTATAATCAAGGAAAGCTAGATTAATGCCAGCTATTCCATCTATAGCTACTAGCGTAGAGGGTAAATCTACCCAGGAATAGAGGATCTCGGAGGAACAGCTAGCACAGGAGAAAGTTCATCATTTTGGTTTCACAGAAGACAAACAACATTGATCCATGGACGACCACTTCATCCACACCAAGTGGGTGGAATTCTCTCACCCAGACCATTGCTGCAATGAATCTGGCGGGAACCAAAAAACCAGAAACCTGCCCGTGTAAAATTATGTCGCAATTCTCCCAGTGACGGGTTAATGGGATGCCAGCCATCCCACTGGCAGGTGGTGTGAATCCATTTGCATTCATTTGCATCTCATGAATGCTCATTAAAACAGCTGCCCACCAGTGTCCCGTCAGACCTTTCAATCTTGCCTCAGGCCAGCGGGTATTTATGTTGACGTTAAACCCGATTGCTAATGGGTGGCGTGCACAAGGCATTCTTCAGTTCACCAGCGGCTTTGGGGCGTTGGACAACTGATGCGCTATTCACTACCTGCCAAAGCAGACTGGTTCCTGTCTCATAGAAATCATAGAAACCCTACAGTGCAGGAGGCCATTCGGCCCATCGAGTCTGCACCGACCACAATCCCACCTAGGCCCTACCCCCACATATTTACCCGCTAATCCCTCTAACCTACACATCCCAAGACTCTAAGGGGCAATTTTTAACCTGGCCAATCAACCTAACCCGCACATCTTTGGACTGTGGGAGGAAACCGGAGCACCCGGAGGAAACCCACGCAGACACAAGGAGAATGTGCAAACTCCACACAGACAGTGACCCGAGCCGGGAATCGAACCCGGGACCCTGGAGCTGTGAAGCAGCAGTGCTAACCACTGTGCCACCGTGCCGTCCATCCCCATGTTGAGTTAGTCTTCATTGACAACACCGTGCTGCTGGACCTTTAGGCTCTACTGTGTCACCAAGTCAGATCAGTACTGGGCCTGGGGTTAGAGAGTACAGGTGTCTCTACCCCTCCCCCCCGCCCCCTCACCGTTACTTCATACCAGTGTCTGTCTGGATGGGACTGTGATATGGGACTCATACAGCCAATGCAACAAAGGTCTAAAGTTCGACTGGGGGTAGGGTGCGAGGTGAGACTGGTGGGGGGGGGTGGGAGGTGGGTGGGCAGGGGGTGGGCGGGGGTGTGACCTAACAAAGACAAGGGGGTCAATGTGAAAGGAAGGTTGTACAAAGGAGTTGGGAAGGGCAAAAGATTCACAATGGCAAGCAGAGGGCAAGGAGGTGGATGAAGAAGTTGAACGATGGAAGGCAGAGGGAAGACTGAGGGGAGGGAAGCTGGATACCAACAAGGCTGCATGAGAAGCTCACAAACACTGGGGGTCAAAGGGATATCACATCGTTTACTGGAAGGGGATGCATTTGGAATACTGCGTCCAGTTCTGGTCGCCACACTACCAGAAGGACGTGGAGGCTTTGGAGAGAGTACAGAGGAGGTTTACCAGGATGTTGCCTGGTATGGAGGGGCTTGGTTATGAGGAGAGATTGGGGAAACTGGGGTTGTTCTCCTTGGAAAGACGGAGGATGAGGGGAGACTTAATAGAGGTGTATAAAATTATGAAAGGCATAGATAGGGTGAACGGTGGGAAGCTTTTCCCCGGGTCGGTGGTGACGTTCACGAGGGGTCATAGGTTCAAGGTGAAGGGGGGGAGGTTTAACACAGATATCAGAAGGACATATTTCACACAGAGGGTCGTGGGGGCCTGGAATGTGTTGCCGGGCAAGGTGGTGGAGGCGGACACACTGGGAACGTTTAAGACTTATCTAGACAGCTATATGAACGGAGTGGGAATGGAGGGATACAAAAGAGTGGTCTAGTTTGGACCAGGGAGCGGCGCGGGCTAATTGTTCCTGGTTTCTCGTTTCAAGGCTTCATTCTACGATCATCTTGCTGGTGCCAGTACAGAGTGAGACTGCGGATAGTTGGGAACCTGTCTCGGGGGCAGGGAATTCATATGGTGTTCGTGGAAGTGGAAATGACTAGGGTTGGGAAGCATTTTTCGATCGGGGCCATTGTGATCTCCTGGACTCGTTTCGATCGCCTCAGGGGGTCGGAGAGGAATTTCCCAGATTTTTTTTTCCCCATATTGGCCCTGGGGTTTTTCACTCTGGGTTTTCGCCTCTCCCTGGAGATCACATGGTCTGGAATGGGGGGGTGGGGGTAAGTTAATAGGTTGTAATGAACAAAGCATCGTAGCTGTGAGGGACAGCTCGGTGGATAGGATATTGGTATGTAGATAGGCTGGAAAATTGGGCGGGGATCCTGGATTCAGGATTCAATCCTGGACCGGGGAGCGGCGCGGGCTTGGAGGGCCGAAGGGCCTGTTCCTGTGCTGTATTGTTCTTTGGAAGAAGACTCCAGATGCTGTGGATAGAGGTCCAAGAGGGGCATGGGAACCTCGCAGGTGATGGGTTCACTGGGGGGGGGGGGGGGGGTGGCAGCGAATCATGAAACAGACTTCCTCGTGAAGTTGCTAGCCTTTTCCCTCTGGGTTGCTGACATCCCGCACGGTCTGGTGAAGAGAGGTGGGCTGGAGAGAGTGATAAATGAGTGTGCTGGGCTGGTATTTAAATATGACGCTGTGACCTTCAAACCCACCAGCTGCTGACCCGCAAGTACTCGGAGGGGAAAGCGCTTCTGCGTCATTAATGAGGTTCCAAGTACTGAATCTGGCGCAGGATCCTGCTGTTCTGGTTGGGCTTCAGAGCCGTCCACTGCCAAATTTAGACCGGAGTTCCCCGGCTGTTCGCCAGTGGCCGATTTTTTGGGACCACCGGCAGCGCATCCGCGCCATGGGTTTCCTGGCGGTGTGTGTGTGTGTGTGTGTGTGTGGAGGGGGGTGGGGGGGGGCAACAATGGGAAATCCCATTGACAGCGGATGGACCAGAAGATCCTGGCACTAGCAAACGGGGTGCCGCCTCTCACTGCCGAGAAGCCCGCTGATGGGAGGCCAGAGAATTCTGGCCTCAGTCTCAAAATGGTCGAATTTTGCCCCAACTCACAAGGATAAGCTTGCTAACATTCTGAGAACATTGCTAATCCCAAATATATGGACACTAATTTATTCTATAGGCCAGCTATCTCATGAGTTTAACTTGTCAGTTTAACTAAGGATTCTAATCCTAACGTAATCTCGTCAATTTATGTCAATTTCAGACACAATTCTCAACTGTAAATTAATAACCAGAAAGTAATCAGTGCTGAGTTATTTGAACATTGATTTGAATCCCCGTTATTAATTATTAACATACTCAGTATTTTAAGTGCTGTTAACTACGATTCTAATGCTAATAAACAATTGTTGGTTCATGACTTTGTTGTTTGACTTCTTTGTTAATTGGCAACAAAGGTTAATTAATTCACTTAGAAGCTTGTGCAGATCCTGCTGGGAGGCCGGTTACATAATCTGAGTTGTAAGAGGATTTTGAGCCACATTTCAGCACCATTAACTCCTAAATATAAACTGGTCACAGAATCACAGAATTATAACTGCACAGAAAGAGGCCATTTGGCTCATTGTGTCTGCACATGCTATCCAAAGAGCATTGTGACTTAATGCTATTCCTTTGCCTTTTCCCCATACCCTTCCACGTTGTTTCTATTCAAGTAATCATCTAACGCCCTCTTGACTGCCTCCATTGAACCTGCTGCCTCCACTGCTATTCCAGGCAGTGCGTTCCAAACCCGAACCACTCGCTGTGTGAAAACATTTTCTCACATCACAGATTGCTTCTTTTGCAAATCACTTGATCCTTTTATGAGCAGTTTCTCACTGTCACCTCTAGTGAACTGGTGCGATGACAAAAACCTCTCCCTCAATGTCTGTAAAACGAAAGAGATTGTCATCAACTTCAGAAAGTGTAGTGGAGGACTTGCCCCTGTCTACATCAATGGGGATGAAGTGGAAATGGTCGAGAGCTTCAAGTTTCTAGGTGTCTAGATCATCAACAACCTGTCCTGGTCCCTCCACGCTGAAGCTATAGTTAAGAAAGCCCGCCAACGCCTCTACTTTCTCAGGAGGCTAAAGAAATTTGGCATGTCTGCTACAACTCTCACCAACTTTTACAGATGCGCCATAGAAAGCATCCTTTCTAGTTGTATCACAGCTTGGTATGGCTCCTGCTCTGTCCAAGACCGCAAGAAATTACGAAGGGTCATGAACGAAGCCCGTTCATCATGCAAACCAGCTTCCCACCCATTAACTCTGTCCATACTGAGGAATATTCCTTCATGAGTACGTGTTTGAGTCTTGAGACATTGAGGTACTTCTGGAGGGAAAGAATTTATTGTTTAACCTTGAAATAATAAGAAGGTGATTAGTCCTGCAGTCAGTGCCTCACATGGCTTTCGTTACAGCACACCATGCCTGTCCCTCTAGAGCATTCATTGCCTCTGCTGAAGCCTGTTTGTCTTCTTATGTAGTTTCATGAATAGTTCATTCAATTTTATATTCCCTCCACTCAAAATTCTGCTGTTGGTCTAATTGTTGCAGCGACCCCTGATCCTCACCTGGATTGGTCCAGCCATCAAAGAGATTTACTGGAGTGTCGCTGCTGGAGCATGTTAACAACTACTTGGAACCACAGCTGAGAGCTGGGTAGAGGTGGGAACCAATACAACAAATGCGGCAAACCCACCTGTGAGAGGTGCTGCCCTTCCTTTATCCGTAACTTAGACTATGGAGGCATTGAAGATATAATTTATTCTACATATGTAGGGAGATGGATACTGGTCGGTCGGTCTTAATTAAATCTTCATAATCTAAGTAGGTTAACACTATGTATTCATTAACTCCATGAACAATGCACATATATACAGTAAAGTGTTCAAGCTGGGAGTTGTTTCCATTATTGCCCGTACCCACAGCTCTTGTCCAACACTAGACTGACTCCTAGATGCAGGTCATGTTTTCTCTCACATCACTGTGTGGGCGTTACTGTATTCAGTGTCACATTAACCCGATATGTGCCAGATCCTCATACTACAACACCATGTGTGGTATTAGTTCAATACTGAGAGAACACTAAGTTACATATTGTTTTTTCTTGGAGCACCAATTAGATGTACCTCTACAGAGCAACCAATTACAATTGATCCAAAATGCCACTTTAATACCGAACATTTTCAAAACAGAAACTGCGGCATTGCAAAGTTGAAGGTGCTGCCAAGAACAAAACTTATCCTCCACCTGGCAGCTGAATATGATGCACAGTTGATAAAGCGTAGAGTTTCATTAGTTTATCTCCTTATTTTGTACATCCCAAAAATGCTGTAAAAATAAACAGCAACGACACATCCCTTTTAGCCAGTCACACTTTCTTTCGTACTTTCATTGTCAATACCATCTTTTTCTCTTTTTCCTGCTTCCTGCGCCATTCAGAATCTCACTTAACACCTGCTAAGTCAAAACATGGCAAACTTTTCAATAAGAATTGGTAAGTAAAATTCTTACTTTCACCCGAGCATCCTAGTTTCTTCATGAACAATTATTTTAAGTCTCTGATGATTTTAAATTAACTTTGAATAGCAAGGCCTTGGCAACCAAACTCATCCTTATATTAACATGATTTAACAGAGCTTTTTACCGTTGTAGCTTCAACATTTTCATCAGTAAACTTAAATGTGAAATAATTTAAATTAAAAAGAGGAAAAATAAGGCGAGAATTTAATTGGAGTTCTGACATCAGTGAGGGCAGAATCCCTCGATTCAATTATTACACTGTATCTCAATATTATCTCTGACCTATCTGACATTAGGTATTGATTTTAACCCTGAGAATATTGTGTGCTGTTCTGGTCGCCACACTGCAGGAAGGATGTGATTGCACTAGAGAGGGCGCATCGGAGATTTACCAGGATGTTGCATGGGATGGAATATTTCAGCCGTGAAGAGAGGCTGGTTAGGCTGAGGTTGTTTTCCTTAGAGAAGGAAAGGCTGAGGGAGGCCTTGATCGGAGTGTACAAAATTATGCGGGACTTTTCCCCTCAGTAGAGGGGTCAACAACCAGAGGGCAGATTAAAGTTAAGGGGCAGGAGATTTAGAGGGGCTTTGAGGAAAAGCTTTTTCACCCAGAGGGTGGCGGGAATCTGGAACTCACTGCCTGAAAGGGCGGTAGAGGCGGGAACCCTCACAACATTTAAGAAGCATTTAGATGAGCACTTGAAACACCATGGCATACAGGGGTAAGGATCAAGTGCTGGAAAATGGGATTAGAATAAATAGGTACTTGATGGCTGGCACAGGCATGATGGGCCGAAGGGTCTCTTTTTGAGTTGTAAAACTCTTCTGTGAGATGTGGTGGAGCGAGAGCGAAACACACCAATTCATCTAAGTTTGAGGCCCACCCTTTATCTCTGTAGCCTCATCTATATGCTGCTGGCCCACTGCGCATCAGGAATGGCAGAAACAGTAGTTAGCTGATGGGTGGAGAAAGACTAAACACTAAAAAGAAAGATCACTGACCAGCAAGTTCTTCATGCTGAAAGGATTTTGGGAGTATCTTGCAGAGGCTGGGGAGGCTGTGGCTTTCCTCGTGGCTTAGAGGAGCATTCAAACTATTCTTTGACCCACAAAACAAAGTCTTCCATTTACCTTGGAAAGGCTCTTCTGTGCAAAAAGACATAATGAGGACTTGGAAGAGCAAAGCTTGTTGCAGCAAAGACAGTCATTGCAAAGACTGAGTTGAGTGATGACTGGAAGTGAACACTGAGCGTAGCAAGGACAGGCATTTCTTCCTCTTTTTCACATGACTTGCACAAGGCAACAGTCACGAAGATCAGGAGTCAACTTACTCTGTCAATGATGTTACTTAATGATATTCTGACAGTGTTCCCCTTTAGCAGAAATACCAAGTCCCCATTGGTCAGGCTGCAATTAGAAAGGCATTTGAATTGGTTTTAGCCTCCTTTATTAAGGAAGGACACTATTGCATTAGAAGCAGTTCAGAAAGGATTCACTCAACTACTTCCTGGGATGAGGGGGTTATCTTGCAAGGAAAGGTTGAACAGGTTTGGGTCTGTATCCACTGGAATTTAGAAGAATGAAAGATGATCTTATTGAAACATACAAAACATTCTGACGGGACTTAACAGGGTGCTGAAAGGGTGTTTCCCCTTGTGGGAGAGACGTGGTGTGGAATTGTCCAGCTGTTCACGCTGGGGGGATTCTCTGGTCCTGCTGCAGTGAATGGAGATTGGGTTAAGTGCCAAATTCTCCGTCCTCGCTGTTAGTGGTGGCGGGGCGTGAATGGCCGGAGAATTCCGGACGGGAACTAACAATTTAAAAATAATGAGTCTCCCATTGAAGAGGGAGATGAGGAGAATTGTTTTTCTCTCAGAGTCTTTGGAATTCTCTTCCCCTGAGTGTGGTGGAGGCAGGGTCATAAATATTTTGAAGGCGTTAGATAGATTATTGACTAACAAGGGGGGGTCAAAGCATATAGAGGGTATAGGCAGTAAAGTGGAGTTGAGGCTACAATGAGCAATGATCATATCAAATAATAAAGCAGGTTCAAGGGACCAAATTGACCTACTCCTGTTCCTAATTCGTTTGTGAAAAATCAGGTGTTCAAATTTGTATATTCATTGTACAGAGTCTAGTAGCATCAATAAGGATTGCAACGGGGTCTTGATCAATTGGGCCAGTGGGCTGACGAATGGCAGATGGAGTTTAATTTAGGTAAATGCGAGGGGATGCATTTTGGTAGATTGAACCAGGGCAGGGCTTACTCAGTTAATGGTAGGGCATTGGGGAGAGTTATTGAACAAAGAGATCTAAGGGTACAGGTTCATTGCTCCTTGAAAGTGAAGTCACAGATGGACAGAGTGGTGAAGAAGACATTCGGCATGCTTGGTTTCATTGGTCAGAACATTGAATACAGGAGTTCGGACGTCTTGTTGAAGTTGTACAAGACATTGGTAAGGCCACACTTGGAATACTGTGTACAGTTCTGGTCACCCTATTATAGAAAGGATATTTTTAAACGAGAGAGAGTGCAGAAAAGATTTATTAGGATGCTACCGGGACTTGATGGATTGAGTTATAAGAAGAGGCTGGATAGACTGGGACTCTTTTCTCTGGAACGTAGGAGACTTAGGGGTGACCTTATAGAGATGTATAAAATAATGAGGGGATAGATCAGTTAGATGGTCAATATCTTTTCCCAAAGGTAGGGGAGTCTAAAACTAGAGGGCATAGGTTTAAGGTGAGAGGGGAGAGATACAAAAGTGTCGAGAGGGGCATTTTTTCACACAGAAGATGGTGAGTGTCTGGAACAAGCTGCCAGAGTTATCATAGAAACCCTACAGTACAGAAAGAGGCCATTCGGCCCATCGAGTCTGCACCGAACACAATCCCATCCAGGCCCTACCCCATATCCCTACATATTTACCCACTAATCCCTCTAACCTACGCATCTCAGCACACAAAGGTAGTAATGGAGGCGGGTACAATTTTGTCTTTTAAAAAGCGTTTAGACAGTTACATGGATAAGATGGGTATGGAGGGATATGGGCCAAACACGGGCAATTGGGACCAGCTTAGTGGTTAAAAAAAAGGGCAGCATGGACAAGTTGGGCCAAAGGGTCTGTTTCCATGCTGTAAACCTCTATGACTCTATAATTACTCTATAATCTTGCATAGTGGGCGGCACAGTGGCACAGTGCCAGGAACCCACGTTCAATTCCAGCCTTGGATGACTCCCCGTATCTGTGTAGGTTTCCTACGGATGCTCTGGTGTTCTCCCATACTCCAAAGATGTGCAGATTAGCTGGATTGGCCTTGCCAAGTTGCCCCTTATTGTCCCAGGATGTGTAGGTTGGGGGGATTAGCAGGGTGGGGTTCTGGGGATAGGGCCCAGGTGAGATGCTCTGCTTGTGGGCCAAATGGCCTCCTTCTGCACTGTAGGGATTTGATGATATGTTAGAATGGCCAATAATAATATTTTCATCAAAGAGTTAAACAGAGGCAATGGTTTCAACCTTCATCAGTACGAGGTTCCTTCCTTCCGCACAGAAATGAGAATCTCTGTATCTTGGAAAACTAAGATGTGTTTTGCGAATGTTAAGTCATAAAATAACTGAGCTTTCTGTTGGATTCATAAAGTACCACACTGTTATGTGTCATGTTCCTGACAAAACGTTTTGATTGGCAATGACCTTATAATAGTGGGAATAAGAAAACATCTCCAAAGATCAAGCCTGTCATTATTTCATTGGGTCAAACATTCTTTTCAAATGTGCTTGACCACATGGTTCTCGGTTCGTAAATCGTTGAAGCTTCAGAATGTTATGCATCATTCGTGAAAATTTCACTGTCAAACTCATTCCATGATTCATGGTATGGATCAAATTTGATGTGTTATCAAAATTGCTTATTTATTTCAATGCAGGTAAACAGTTATCAACAGAAAACATCCAGTGTAGCTAATAATCACCTCTCGGAATGACTGAGTCACTCATGCAGGTGATAGTGATTAACTCTGAGGCAAAAGTTTCAGGATTCGAACCTGCTCCAGGCAGTTCCGGTGAGGGAGACTGATGTTCATTTACCATCTGCGAAGTCAAACCATGGCAAACCTTTTGATTTGATTTGATTTGGTTTATTATTGTCACTTGTATTAGTATACAGCGAAAAGTATTGTTTCTTACGCAGGATACAGACAAAGCATCCCATTCATAGAGTACTTGGAGGGAAGGAGAGGGTGCAGAATGTAGTGTTACAGTCATAGCTAGGGTGTAGAGGAAGATCAACTAAGTGCGAGGTGGGTCCATTCAAAGGTCTGGTGGCAGCAGTGAAGAAACTGTTCTTGAGTTGGTTGGTGCATGTCCTCAGGCTTTTGTATCTTTTTCCCAATGGAAGAAGGTGGAAGAGAGAATGTCCGGGGCATTTGGGGTCCTTCATTATGCTGGCTGCTTTTCCAAGGCAGCAGGAAGTATAGACAGTGTCAGTGGATGGGTGCTGGTTTGCGTGATGGACTGGACTGCATTCACAAACTTTTGTCGTTTTGTGTGGTCTTGTTCAGTGCAGGAGCCATACCAAGCTGTGATACAACTAGAAGGGATGCTTTCTATGGTGCATCTGTAAATATTGGTGAAAGTTGTAGCAGACATGCTGAATTTCCTTCGCTTCCTGAGAAAGTAGAGGGGTTGGTAGGTTTTCTTAACCATAGCATCAGTGTTTTGATTTGATTTGATTTATTATTGTCACCTGTATTAGTATACAATAAAAGATATTGTTTCCTGCACGCTATACAGACAAAACATACCATACATAGGGAAGGAAAGGAGAGAGTGCAGAACATAGTGTTACAGTCATAGCTCAGGTATAGAGAAAGATCAACTTAATGCGAGGCATGGGATGGTGGCACAGTGGTGAGCACGGCTGCCTCAAAACGCCAGGGACCTGGGTTCAATTCCGGCCTCGGGTCACAGTCTGCGTAGAGTTTGCACATTCTCCCTGTGTCTGCATGGGTTTCCTCTGGGTGCTCTGGTTTCCTCCCACAGTCCAAAGATGTTCAGGTTAGGTTGATTGGCCATGCTAAATTAACCCTAGTGTCAGGGGGATTAGCAGGGTAAATATGAAGGGTTATGGGAATAGGGCCTGGGTGAGATTGTGGTTGGTGCAGACTCGATGGGCCAAATGGCCTCCTTCTGCACTGTAGGATTCTATGATTCCCTGATGACAGCAGGGAAGAAGCTGTTTTTGGGTCAGTTGGTACGTGACCTCAGACTTTTGTATCTTTTTACCAATGGAAGAAGGTGGAAGAGAGAATGTCCGGTGTGCGTGGGGTCCTGTATTATGCTGGCTGTTTTCCCGAGGCAGCAGGAAGTATAGACAGAGTCAATGGATGGGAATGTGGAGGGAGCAGGACAAGTTGTTGGCCATCTGGACACCTAGAAAGACACCTTAATAAGAATTTTTAAGTGAAATTCTCGTTTCTCTTGCAGAGCAAACTGTTTTCTTCGATGATTGTTTGGTATAATTGGCTTTTGTAAATTATTTCTAAATGCAAACTTGCATTGCCATGGCAACCACACTGACTTCAGATCAACATGATCAGACCAACAGAGTCTCTGACTGTTGCAGCCACTTTGAACATTTTGTTGATAAATGTAAACAGGCTACTCACATACCCAACTCCACACTCATTGTACACGTTGTGGGAGACCATGAAACACACTTGCTGTTGAGGATGCTCCAATTGACTGGAATAAAGATAGGTACAGCCATAGGAGGCATGTTCTTGCCCTCGCCTGTCAGGCAGCTAATCAGTCTTCAAACCTGGCCATTACTTTCAACTACCTTCCAAGGGATAAGCGTGAAGGCATGAAAACAGCAAGCTCATGGAATGGTGACAGCGTGACACACTTGTAATTTAAGCTCTTGTATAGAATTGGCTCACAATATTGACTGAGCACTCCATCTTGTCCAATCGTAGAGGCACGCGTATGCCGTAAGTTAGGGCAAACTCTATAAACTACCAGAGTGTGTGAGACTGGAATATACATCCACAGAAAGCTTTTTGAAAAAGTGAACATCCATTAGCATAGCCTCACAGCGCCAGGGACCCGGCTTTGAGTCCCGAGTTGGGTCACTGTGTAGAGTTGCATGTTCTCCCCGTGTCTGTGTAGGTTTCATTCGGGTGCTCCAGTTTCCTCCCACAGTCTGAAAGACGTGCGGGTTAGGTGAATGGCGGCACGTTGGCACAATGGTTAGCACTGCTGCCTCACAGCATCAGGGACCCAGGTTCAAACCCCACCTTGTGTCTGTGCGGGGTCTGCATATTCTGCGCGGGTTTCCTCCGGGTGCTCTGGTTTCCTCCCGCAGTCTGAATGACGTGCTGGTTAGCCATGCTAGATTCTCCTCAGTCTACCCGAACAGACACTGGAGTGTGGCAATCAGGGGATTTTCACAGTAATCTCATTGCAGTGTTAATGTAAGCTTACTTGTGATACTAATAAATCAGACTTAAAAAAAACTTTTACTCCTACACAAACTTACAAATACGCACAATGGGGAGCTTTTTCCAACAGTGGGGAGTCAACCTCCAAGTGTGTTTACCAGAAATTCAAACCCTACATTGATCATTTAAATTAACTTTAGGAAAATCAGGCACTGTGCACACACATATCATAGCTTTCATTGTCGATGGACTGTGGGAGCATAAACATGGAAACTTATTCCAATCGAGCCAACCTGAATTGCACTTGAAGATACTTCTGTTCCGTTTGAACTCTGAACCTACTGCCTCCCTATTCTGCTGCAAGGTACACACCATTCTGACATACATCGCAGAACCTTCACCCTTGCTGGGTCAAATTCTGGGAATTACCCACTGAACACTGTCATGGGAATGTCACTTCCACAGGGAGCAGATCCACCAACATCTCTTCATAGAAACATAGAAACATAGAAACCCTACAGTGCAGAAGGAGGCCATTCGGCCCATCGAGTCTGCACCGACCACAATCCCACCCAGGCCCTACCCCCACATATTTACCTGCTAATCCCTCTAACCTATGCATCCCAGGACTCTAAGGGGCAATTTTTAACCTGGCCAATCAACCTAACCCGCACATCTTTTGGCCCATTCAGGACAGGAATGGGCAATTAATATGGTCTTGGTAACGTGGCCGACATCCCGAGGAGGTTTAAAGCAATCCTGGAAACACTCACTTTGTACAAACTGTAGCTGTCTTTAAAAGGGACATCATTACCATATCCTACTGCATTTCAGTAACACGCCATCTACTTGTTCCATATTAGACTCATTTTGGCAAATATCATATTCTATCAAATAGCTACAGAACCTTTCTTCTTTTAACAACAATTTCCATCAGAGGAGCACCCGATAATGTACGGCCTGAAACGGTAATTGCAGTCCTTCTAAGTCAGGTTTATTCTCCTGATTCAGTGATACACGCTGAGGCTCGCTTCAGATGGTTCACACAGTTTTCTGTTAGCCCAACGAAGTGGCCATCCTTCATTGGAAGAGCTGATCGGGAACAATCATTCCCAAGCCGGAAGTCAAACCCGGGTCCCTGGCGCTGTGAGGCAGCGGTGCTAACCACTGTGCCATTGTGCCGCCAACAGTCAGCGATCGGGCTACTACCTCAGAAACACTCAGGCCAATTATTGTGCCTTTGCTGTTTTCCTGTTTGAGATCAGACAACACTGGCACAAACTTTCCTGGTCCGTATGGACAATTGCTGCACCGCACAATCCATTTACCCGTTGCCAACATCATGGTGAGCGACACGGTAGCACAGTGATTAGCACTGCTGCTTCACAGCGCCAGGGACCCAGGTTCGATTCCCGGCTTGGGTCACTGTCTGTGTGGAGTTTGCATGTTCTCCCTGTGTCTGCGTTGGTTTCCTCCGGGTGCTCCGGTTTCCTCCCACGTTCTGAAAGATGTGCTGCTGAGGTGCATTGACCCGAACAGGTGCTGGACTCTGGTGACTAGGGGAATTTCACTGTAACTTCATTGCAGTGTTAATGTAAGCCTTACTTGTGACTAATAAATAAACTTTAACTAATCATAGAATCCCTACAGTGCAGAAGGAGGCCATTTGGCCCATCGAGTGTGCAATAACCACAATTCCACCCAGGCCCTATCCCCATAACCCCATGCATTTACCCTAGTTAGTCCCCCTGACACTGAGGAACAATTTAGCATGGCCAACCCACTGAACCCACACATCTTTGGACTGTGGGAGGAAACCGGAGCACCCGGAGGAAACCCACGCAGACATGGGGAGAACGGGGACATGGGGAGCCAGGAATCAAACCCGGGTCCCTGGCGCTGTGAGGCAGCAGTGCTAACCACTGTGCCACCGTGCCGCCAACAGTCAGTGATCAGGGCTACTACCTCAGAAACATTGAGGCCAGTTATAGTGCCTTTGCTGTTACCCTGTTTGAGATCAGACAACACTGGCACAAACTTTCCTGGTCCGTATGGACAATTGCTGCACCGCACAAGCCATTTACCCATTGCCAACATCACAGTACTGTTCTCAAACAAAGCGCACCGCCCTTTCTCTGCATATTCCAGTTGCACAGAACCTCATGAATTTACATGGCGGTCTGTCTGGCGTGCAGTTGCTGCGTAGCTGGGATTGTGCCTCACTGAAAAGAACTGGTGAAGTTACAGTTGAATTCATCGTGGGGACTGGCAAATTGGATCCAAGCAAGCTGCTCACTCTGGAGATGGTTCCAAAACTATTGGAAGGCAGTTTAAATATTAGTTGGAATTAAAAAAGAGAAGTCAAGCGGATAACCTTAATACACAGAACTCGTGGAGTAAGTTCCGCATGGAGGCGGAGAACAGGTGCGAGGCCCCGGGAGTGTTTAAATTAAGGGTATGGTACCTGTTAGAGGCCTTCCTTCAGACATTAGTCACCTCAGGAGTGGGGGCAGGTGTCAGATTGGCCCCTCTCAGGAGTTTTCAGCAGCTCCTGTGGCCAGCAACGACGCCAGGTTTTTTCAGAAACCCATTCCCCCCGGAGGAGTGTTCCCCCCAACTCCACAGTGGGAACCAAACCAGTCAATTATTTCTTTCTTTGTCGGTAATGTACTGCAGACTGCTCGAGCACACGGAACCAGAGCAGCATTTCCAGCAGGGCTCAGTAGAAAGAAAACACAAAGGGACTGATTTTGTGCGACAGCGTAGAACGGCTGTTGGCAAATTGACATCCCATTTTACATCAAATAAAAATCCATCGCGCCTTTGTACAGTCACAGACTTCAAGTTACCCCTTGTTTATTAGCTTTGTAACAAAGTACTACATTTGCAGGTAATTCGGGACATGTCGCATATAGAACAGAAACATTTGATTTTAATTGCCTTTCCGACAGAGGAGCTGTCTCACAAGGATCCTGATTCCTTCTAGTGAGGTGATGACACCTTGCTTGGCGTTGCAGACTGATCTGTAACCTTTCAAGTGGGTCTTGATGTCACAGTGCGAGTGTAAGCTGATATCCTTTTATTTTAATAAACGGCCTTCACTTTGTGGCCACTGGTGTTCAGCTTCATACCTGAACGGATGGCCAAAATAAGAGTGGCCTCTGTTTCGCATTCATTGTTTGACAGATTGAATGAATTGCTTTTTTAAAAAAAAATCCAAAAGTGCTTTCATGGCGGCTAGTGAAAACAGTGGCTGGTTTACAATGATTCAAATGTGGTCACTTGCAGTAATATAGGTTAAATGGTGCTGTTACCTATTGTAATGACTTTAATCAGGCAATTGAGGTGGGCCTGTTAGAATATGAACTCCCTGATTAAGGGCCAAATTGATGGGGGCAATCAGGGAGCCTCTTGCTTTGTACGTAACCAGGAGTGTCAGTTTCTCTGGGACTCTGAGTGTAGATTGAAAGCACTCTGTATGCTGTTGTCAGACTTGTAAATAAAGGGATGTTGGTGAAGGGACTTCTGCCTCTGAGAGCTTATTACACCTATCTAGCTTCCTTTTATGAAATGATGACAGAAATCGGCTCAAGTACAGCAAAACAATTAATCGCGTCTCCACGAAGTTTTAGGAGGAATATTTAAACTTAGTGTAAAGCGATAACACGTTTGTTGTTTGTCAAACAGACGGATGGCAGTAACTGATAAGGGAATATAATGCCCATTTACAGCTTATAACATCATCATTTACAATGTGTCCGAGTTAGTTGGCTCTCTTTGTATGACAGGTCCCTTCTCCACAGCACTAACCACAGATCTCAGCATTATCCACAGTCTATATAGCAACAGTGCCACACTTTCTTTGCACCATCTGTTCAGGGCACTGATGCAGAATGAAACGACCAGGGTAAATGCCAAAGACTAAGTAGATTTGTGATATGAGCCATGTTCGTCCCGAAGGAGTAAATAGAAGGATAAATAATCTTGAGTTATTCATTTGGATCTGAGTTGTCTCTTGGTACCCCGGCGAGGCTGGTGTGTTTTTTTTTGCACTGCTGAAGCAGCTTTACATTGATAATTCCCACTGCTTGTTCAAGTTCACTCACCATGGCAGGATTCGGCGATGACAATCCAGCTCGTTGTAACAGGGAGGTTCTCGAAGAGGGAAAAGCATTAAATACAGGCGGCTGGTCTCTGCAAGTTCCGATGCCACATTTACAGAAATAGGTTGGGGTTTCAGCGGATGCTGCGCCCAATCGGCACAAAGGCGATGGGCCCGTGTTGAAAGCACAGAGGAGTCTGCAAGGAATTGTGCGCATGTTCTGTTGGAGTATGTGGCAGAGCCTGTGTAGCAGGTTCTGTTGATAATCAAAAGAGAAAATGTTTGGAAAGGAAGCATGTGTGGAGAGTGAGAATCAGTTAACATTCCAGATCTTTCCTCAGAATTGGAAAATGTAACAGATTTTAGTCATGTACAGAGACAGGGAATGTGGCTAACAGGCCCACGATTCTATATGTCCTGTTTCCTGCCCTTCTACTTGCATCCTTTCCCCTCCCTCCCGGAACCATGATGGAGTTCTCCTCAATCTCACCTTCAACTGATCATCCTCCACAATTTCCTCCATTTCAGGGCAGCACGGTGGCACAGTGGTGAGCACCGCTGCCTCACAGTGCCAGGGACCCGGGTTCTATTCCAAGCTTGGGTCACACTCTGCGGAGTCTGCACATTCACCTCATGCCTGCCTGGATTTCCTCCGGGTGCTCCAGTTTCCTCCCACAGTCCAAAAGACGTGCTGGTTAGGTGCATTGGCCATGCTAAATTCTCCCCCAGTGTACCCGAACAGGTACCGGAGTGTGGCGACTAGGGAATTTTCACAGTAACTTCATTGCAGTATTAATGTAAGCCTGCTTGTGACACTAAAAAATAAACTTTAAACTTCAACTTCCAAACATACTTTTCTCTCCTCCCCTTGTTTTGAAGGAACTGTCCCTTGAGATACCATGTCTCTTCAGTCACTCCCAACACCCATTCCCCCTTTCCCATGGTATTTTCCCATACAAGCACAGGAGATACATAGAATCATAGAAAGAATCATAGAAACCCTACAGTGCAGAAGGAGGCCATTCGGCCCATCGAGTCTGCACCGACCACAATCCCACCCAGGCCCTACCCCCACATATTTTACCCGCTAATCCCTCTAACCTACACATCCCAGGACTCTAAGGGGCAATTTTTTTACCTGGCCAATCAACCTAACCCGCACATCTTTGGACTGTGGGAGGAAACCGGAGCACCCGGAGGAAACCCACGCAGACACGAGGAGAATGTGCAAACTCCACACAGACAGTGACCCGAGCCGGGAATCGAACCCGGGACCCTGGAGCTGTGAAGCAGCAGTGCTAACCACTGTGCTACCGTGCCGCCCCATGCCTGCCTGGATTTACAATGATTCAAATGTGGTCACTTGCAGTAATATAGGTTAAATGGTGCTGTTACCTATTGTAATGACTTTAATCAGGCAATTGAGGTGGGCCTGTTAGAATATGAACTCCCTGATTAAGGGCCAAATTGATGGGGGCAATCAGGGAGCCTCTTGCTTTGTACGTAACCAGGAGTGTCAGTTTCTCTGGGACTCTGAGTGTAGATTGAAAGCACTCTGTATGCTGTTGTCAGACTTGTAAATAAAGGGATGTTGGTGAAGGGACTTCTGCCTCTGAGAGCTTATTACACCTATCTAGCTTCCTTTTATGAAATGATGACAGAAATCGGCTCAAGTACAGCAAAACAATACAGCTCCTGCCCTTTAACCCCTTCCACTCGTCTTGTCCTGAGCCCCAAACTCTCCATGCAGGTAAAACAGTGGTTTACTCATTTCCGGTTGGGTATACTGTGTTCTCTGCTCATGCTACGATCACTTCTACATTGGGGAGACTAAATGTGGCTTGAGTGATCACTTTGGGGTGGCACGGTAGCACAGGGATGGCATGGTGGCACAGTGGTTAGCATTGTTGCCTCACAGCGTCAGGGATTCGAGTTCAATTCCCAGCTTGTGTCACTATGTGTGCAGAATCAACACGTTCTCCCTGTGTCTGAGTGGGTTTCCTCCGGGTGCTCCAGCTTCCTCTCACAGACTAAAAGATGTGCTAAACGGCCTCCATTGATATCTCCTGGCCCGTTGCACTGCTAGAGCCGCTCGGTGGGCTGGAAGAATCGCCCCCATAGTGTTCCAGTCATAGCTAGGGCGTAGAGAAAGATCAGTTTAGTATAAGGTAGAACCATCAAAAGTCTGATGGCAGCAGAGAAGAAGCTGTTCTTGAGTCAGTTGGTACATGATCTCACACTTTTGTATCTTTTTCCCAATGGAAGAAGGTGGAAGAGAGCATATCCGGGGTGCGTGGGATCCTTGATTTTGCTGGCTGCTTTTCTGAGGAAGCGGGAAGTGTAGACAAAGTCAATGGATGGGAGGCTGGTTTGCATGATGGACTGGGCTATGTTCACAACCCTTTGTAGTTTATTGCAGTCTTGGTTAGAGCAGGAGCCATTATTAAGCTGTGACACATCCTCTGTCAATCACTTGTTCAACCCCTTCTAACCCAGGTACCCAACATGTCAAGATGATCGCCTCTCCCCTTGCTTCCCTCAGACAAGAGACAGAGCAAGGAGGATAGAGGAAGACTGGGGGAAGAGATTTCCAGCATTTCAGCTGGAGAGCAGAATGCTGCCAATAAGATACAGAGATCAACACACTGTACAATCCATCGGTTTGTCCTCGTGGGGACTGGCAAATTGGATCCAAGCAAGCTGCTCACTCTGGCAATGGTTCCAACACTTAAACCATTCTCAACTGTCACGGGTCATGTGCTTTTCCCATCCCTTTCCTACTCCATCACTTTCGCTCGAGGTAACCTTTCAGCTTACCCCATGCTGATGCCATTGTTAACCATTATCAAGCACTGGGAAAGATGAGGGAGTACAAGATGCCATCCTAGCATCTTTGAAAGGTCAACGTGGGACTCTAAATCAGCAGATTAACATTTCCACATAGAAAAAAAACAGATTCTCCGTCAAGTTGGCCTTACGCTCTGCCTACCAATTCCATAAGAATCCCATAGTTTTTCTGAAAAGTCTCATTTGTCAAAGCTCCTGTTTCTCCTTACACCAATATAACTTGCAAATTGTTCTGTATCATTTTTAAATACAGTCCCAGTTGTTTAAAATCAGATTACCCACAAGTGCTGGATTAGACATGAATTAAAAAGAATTATTTTCATAAATCCAGTTTCAGCTGGTTGAAATCCAACATTAAAGCCTTGAGAACTCATAGAAACTCATAGAATCCCTACAGTGCAGAAGGAGGCCATTCAGCCCATCGAGTCTGCACTGACAACAATCCCACCCAGGCCCTATTCCCATAACCCCTCGTATTTACCCCTCTAACCTACGCATCCCGGGATGCTAAGGGGCCATTTAGCATGGCCAATCAACCTAACCTGTACATCTTTGGAGGGTGGGAGGAAACCGGAGCACCCGGAGGAAACCCACGCAGACACGAGGAGAATGTGCAAACTCCGCACAGACAGTGACCCAAGCTGGGAATTGAACCCAGGTCCCTGGAGCTGTGAGGCAGCAGTGCTAACCACCGTGCCACCCAGAATGTCAAGGAATATTTTGTTGACAAACTAACATAGGATGAACTTTATGTTCAACTGCTCTACTCAGCTCGGTAAGATCTGGCCAAACCCTGATAAGGTTTCAGAACCTGGGCCATCCCCTAGCATCATTCTGTCACAGGCGAAATAACACATTGCTTCAAAGTCAATTTCCTCCTTTGCTTTGGCAAGAGTGGATGGAAGTTTTTCTGGGTGCAAACGGACCACAGGTTTCATTTCAGGATTGAGGTGGCGTACGTCTTTAGCTTTCCTAGTCCTGTGAGCAGCTGTGGGTGTTCAGCTCTGACGTTTCTGGCTGTTCTTCTCGGCCTTCCAGTTTCTCTATTCCAAAAATCAGATGCAAGTTGATACAGGCTTTCCTGCTTAAGAGTCATTCGCACTGTTTCAGTGTCACATGAGGTTTGGGGCATTTTTCTCTCCCCACGTTGGAGTGTTGCATTCAAATTGTTCCGTGACCTTGAGTTCCGTGCCTCCTGGCCTGCATAGTTCTCTTCAACCAACATGCAGAGAAACCTTTCTGCAGCCACAATAAGGTTTCAGAAAGAACTGAAACTGCTGCACCTGCGTCTAAAGTGTGTCACGTTTCCCACCACTAGGATATCAGCACTCCAGCAGTATTCACTTGGATCCTGGGTCTCTCCAAAGCAAGGCTTCTCAATATCATTGGTATCTTCTATTTCATGGACTTTACATCTTTCAAAGGATTTTCTTTTTGCTTATCCCGTGCAGACTTCTTGCTGTAACACATAATCTGAAAGGGATCCTTCTTTCTGAAAAAATGGGGCAGCACGCTGGCACAGTGGTTAGCACGGCTGCCTCGCAACACTTGTGACCTGGGTTCAATTCCTAGCTTGGGTCACTGTCTGTGTGGAGTTTGCACGTTCTCCCCGTGTCTGCGTGGGTTTCCTCCGGGTGCTCCGGTTTCCTCCCACTGTCTGAAAGGCGTTCTGGTTGGGTGCATTGGCCATGCTAAATTATCCCTCAGTGAAACTGGACAGGCGCCAGAGTGTGGCGACTAGGGGATTTTCACAGGAGCTTCATTGCAGTGTTAATGCAAGCCTACTCGTGACAGTAATAAATACATTTTTTTCAAAACTTTAAATGGCATTCAGCCACCTTGGCAGGACAATTTTGAAGCTTGTGTTTTATTTCCCCTACTACACCAGCAACAGTTAGCTGGGGGGGGTTGATGGATGGATGCGGCCACCTCACTGCTATTAAATTTCACATACAGCACAGTATCTTTCATTTTTGGATTATGCTCCTTACTATCACCCCGAATCGCTGCTCAGTTTTGCTCCCTGACCTCAGCTTGTTTTCTCAGTTGAATTGCCTTTGTTAAGGCTGAATAATTTACAGACTGCAAGCAGTCAGACAGTGCTTCATCCAAGACTCGGGGAAACAATTCTGTCTTTAATTATTTAATCTTTTTAAGCTGCCATATTCACAGTTGACACATATATGAATCTTTCCCCTTGTATCTGGGTACGCCTGTTAAGTTTAGTCCGTTCGACAATTGTTACACCCAGGTGAGGAGGAATGAACTATCCAGCCTTCCCTGGCTGGTCACAACAAAGATTCTTAAATTCCTTTCCCTCATGGATGCTTTTTCCAAATCCAAATGTATCTCTTTACCATCTATGCAGTGAACAATAAAGGAGTTGTAGGAGGGAATGAACGAAGTGAGTCTTCCGAGACCACTAAAACGTCAACAAAAATGGCTTTATTCAACATGCACGAGGGAGAGCAGAACTCGTAGCTATAACTACAGCTTGCTTCCAAGCTACTCTACTGAGCATTGGCTCTTACAGATTCTTATACTTCTTTCTTGACATTACAAAGCATTACATTAACAACAGGTCATCATATTGTTACTTTGAATTGATTACAGTTCTGTTTTTGATTACATTGTATGGTTCCATTGTCTTGTGTGCTTTAGTTTTAATCATTTTTCCGGACATCTCCTGTCTACCTGTTTACAATATCAAAGCATTGCGTTTGTCAAACTGATTTCGATGGGGTGTTAATTGTCCCATCTCCTGGATATTTGGTTAAGTTTTCAGAGGCACAATGGTTCCTCTAGACCTTTTGGAGCCTTGATAACTGATATCAATTCTCAGATGGTTGTTGTAACCTTGGAGTGATACCCACCTAGGATTTGGCTGTCTTAGTCTGAGATATCGTCATTTGTATTTTGTCCTGAGTGTGGATGCTACAGTGCTGTCTGTTTAAGCCTTTCCATACATTCCTCTCCTGCTGCAGCCCACACTCCCTGGGTTTTGTCCTATTACAGAGTCAATCGCAAGTTTTCCTCATCTCAAAGCAAGAGCAAAGTTATTAGTCACTAAACCCGAGAAAAATAATAAAATATGCAACATTGCAAACAAACACAGAGGAATCAGAAATAAGGAACGTTAGAGTCCAAATTAAACTTAAAAGAATATATTGTTTAAACTTGTCTTTGAGGCACAGATTATTAAACATTGTGACTTGATTCAAGTTATTCCTTTGAGTAGGTAGGTGTAGAAAATGTTACAATTCTAACAAGATCTTGGTTTGTTGGTAGGTCTGAGGTTTGTGAATTTCTTGAACCCGGGTCTTGCGCTTATTCCCAGGGAGAGGGAGAGGGAGCAGCCTGTTTCTGTGCCAAAGTCCTTTTCCAAAATCTCTCCAATGGTGTCAGGCTTTGGCTTGGTAAAACATAGAATATAAGGACATAAGAAATAGGAGCAGGAGTAGGCCATCTAGCCCCTCGAGCCTGCCCCGCCATTCAATAAGATCATGGCTGATCTGATCGGGCACGATCTTACCGGCCATTCACGCCACGTTCCCGCTGCATGCAGCGAGGTTGGAGAATTTGGCGCCCAGTCAACTCTCCGTTCACTGCAGCGGGAGGGGAAAATCCTGCTGCCGTGAACGGTGGTAACACTCCGACCACAGTTCTTAAAGACTGGATAGCTGGTTCATGATGCAGAGTAACATCAGGTTCAATTCCTGAGGTTATTAGAGTCGTAGAGATATACAGCAGGAAACAGGCCCTTCGGCCCAACTCGCCCATGCCGACCAAGCTTGCTAAACTGAACTAGTCCTATTTGCCTGCATTTGGCCCATATCCCTCTAAACCTTTCCTATCCCTGTACCTGTCTGAATGTTTTTTAAATGTTGTAATTGATTTGATTTGATTTATTATTGTCACGTGTATTGGGATGCAGTGAAAAGTATTGTTTCTTGCGCGCTATACAGACAGAACATACAGTATATAGAGTACATAGCGGAGAAGGAAAGGAGAGGGTGCGGAACGTAGTGTTACAGTCATAGCTAGGCTGTAGAGAAAGCTAGGGTGTACCCGTCTCGACCACCTCCTCTGGCAACTCATCCCATATACGCACCACCCTCTGTGTGAAAAAGCTGCCCTTCAAATCTCTTTTAAATCTTTCTCCTCTCATCTTAAACCTATGCCCTCAGGTTTTTCACTCCCCTATCCTGGGGAAAAGATATGACTTGATTTGATTTATTATTGTCACATGTATGAACAGACAGTGAAAAGTATTGTTTCTTGCGCGCTATACAGACAAAGGGTACCGTTCATAGAGAAGGAAACGAGAGAGTGCAGAAGGTAGTGTTACAGTCATAGCTAGGGTGTAGAGAAAGATCAACTTAATGCAAGATAAGTCCATTCAAAAGTCTGATGGCAACAGGGAAGAAGTTGTTCTTGAGTCGGTTGGTACGTGACCTCGGACTTTTGTATTTTTTCCCGAAGGAAGAAGGTGGAAAAGAGAATGTCCGGGGTGCGTGGAGTGCTTAATTATGCTGGCTGCTTTGCCGAGGCAGCGGGAAGTGTAGACAGTCAATGGATGGGAGGCTGGTTTACGTAATGGATTGGGCTATACATGAAGGCCCTGCCTTCTCAACCTTGCCCCTCATCTGAAGTGTGATGATCCTCAGGTTAAATCACCACCAGCCAGCTCGCCCCCTCAAAGGGGACACCAGCCTATGGTCATCTGGGACTATGGCGACTTTACCTTTACCTGTAGATGTATATTCCAAAGGAATTTAATTGTCATGTTTGCTATCGTCATTGTTGTAGAACAAGTTGTGGAACATTTTTTGCTGTTTCATGTCAGAAACTTTGAGACACATTTCAATATAGTGAAACAAACAAGATGATGTGGTCTTTCATCCTCCACAGGGGGTTTGCTTGACTTAGAGTCATAGAGGTTTACAGCATGGAAACAGGCCCTTCAGCCCAACTTGTCCATGCCGTCCCTTTTGTTACCACTAAGCTAGTTCCAATTGCTCACGTTTGGCTCATATCCTGCTATACCAAATTTATCCATGCAATTATCTAAATGCTTTTTAAAAGACAAAGTTCGTTCCAGACACTCACCACCTTCTGAGTGAAAAAATTGCCCCTCTGGACCCTTTTGTATCTCTCCCTTCTCACCTTAAATCTTTGCGCTCTAGCTTTAGACGCCCCTACCTTTGGGAAAAAGGTGTTGACTATTTACCTAATCTCTGCCTCTCATTATTTTATAGGCCTCGATAAGATCACCCCTAAGCCTCCTACGCTCCAAATAAAAAGTCCCAGCCTACCCAGCCTCTCGTTATAACTCAAATCATTAAGTCCTGGTAGCATCCTAGTAAATCTTTTCTGCAATCTTTCTACTTTAATAATATCCTTTTTGTAATAGAGTGACCAGAACTGTACACACTACTCCAAGTGTGGTCTTACCAATGTCTTGTACAACTTCAACAAGACATCCCAACTCCTGTATTCAATGTTCTGACCATTGAAACCAAGCATGCTAAATGCCTTCTTCACCACTCTGTCCACCTGTGACTCCACTTTCAAGGAGCTATGAACCCGTACCCATAGATCTCTTTGCTCTGTAACTCTCCCCAAGACCCTACCATTAACTGAATAAGTCCTGCCCCGGTTCGAGATGCATCATCTCCCATTTCTTCTGCTAGTTGTATATCTTGGCTGCCAAGCAGTTCTCCTTTGTTTCAATAGAATTACAATGATTAAAGTCCCAGTTCTCAATATTTTTAATATCTTTGTCAGCGTTGAGTATCAAAGTTTGCAGATCACCAGAAGTCTCTCTCTCTCACACTTCCTTGTTGGGGTCTTCTTTGTTTGGGGCGAATGGGATCAAAAGTTATAGGGAGAAAGCAGGATTAGGTATTGAGTTGGACGATCAGCCATGATCGTGATGAATGGCAGAGCAGGCTCAAAGGGCCAAATGGCCTCCTCCTGCTCCTATCTTCCATCATTCTATGTTTTTCACCTTGGAAGATGGCCTCCCGTTTTAAAGCAGTTTCTTCAGTCTCATTTCAAATTCCAGCATTTCAACTGAAGATTTTGTAAAAAGGATTTTTTTTCCAATAAAAGCTGCAATTTCATAACACAATGGCATTCTTTCACAGATTGAAGTAAGCATCAAGTGCTTTGATTACTTCAACGCATGTGGCTTTATCTTCATCAATCTTTTACCTGATTAGGATATTGTGTTCACAGCCACCCATTGCTTATAATATCTAACTGACCTGCTCATTGCTTGGCTTTGCAGCAAGGCCACACGTGGTACAATATCTGGTCATTCTTTCGCACTACTTCTGCCAGGCTTCTGCTTGATTGAGGCCTGTGACCTGTTTAAAGTCTTCTCATAATGGCAGAGACATTTTCATGTGGGTTCTTTCACTCGCTGCCACCATGTAATATTCTTGGTCTCACGACAACCCAGATTATTTACAGTCTGCTGAGGTAAGGAAAACACCAACTTCGAGAAACAATTTACAGTGACTTTATCTCAGCATGGGAGAGCTGGATCATGAGACAGTGCATCACTTCCTGTGATGAAGTATAAGTTAAGTTTATTTATTAATGTCACAAGTAGGCTTACATTAACACTGCAACGAAGTTACTGTGAAAATCCCCGAGTCGCCACACTCTGGCACCTGTTCGGGTACACTGAGGGAGAATTTAGCATGTCCAATTCACCTAACCTGCACCTTTTTGGACTGTGGGAGGAAATCAGAGCACCCGGAGGAAACCCACGCAGACCCGGGGAGAATGTGCAAACTTCACACGGACAGTGACCCAAGTCGGGAATCGAACCCGGGTCCCTGGAGCTGTGAGGCAGCAGTGCTAACCATTGTGCCACCGTGCCACCCACGGTGTATACTGTGTACACTGTGCACTGTGTCTCATTAGCAAATCACAAAGTTAAAAGTAACCCTTATTCTAAAATTATTTTTAAATTCATTCGTGGGACACGGGTGTCGCAGGCTAGGCCAGCATTTATTGCTCATCCCTAGTTGCCTAAGGGCAGTTGAGAATCAACCACCTTGCTGTGGCTTTGGAGTCATGTGTAGGCCAGACCAGGTAAGGACGGCAGATTTCCTTCCCTAAAGAGCATCAATGAACAAGATGGGTTTTTCTGACAGTCGACAATGGTTTCATTATCACCAGCAGATTCTTAATTCCAGATATTAGCTTTTTACTGAATTCAAATTCCACCATCTGCCATGGCAGGAATTGAACCCGGGCCCCCAGAACATTAGCTGAGTTTCTGGATTAATAGTCCAGCAATAATATCACTAGGCCATTGCCTCTCCTAAATACTTGAGGATTACCCATGTCCAAGGAAGACTTTACTTTGTGCCACGTCAAATGAGTGTGAACGGAACCTGGAAAATAAGAACAAGAAGAAACTTGAAACAATTTGCCCCTAGATTGCCAATTATGCCCCAGCATAAATTCTGTCCTGCAATCAGCAATGGAGATGGGAATGGTGTCAACTCCGTCCAGTTGGTACCTCGACCCCCCCCATTGCACAAGAGAGGCACTTCGATATGGGGGGGAGGGTTAGGGGATGGACAGTCTCGCCCCTTTCAGCCCCCTCAGGCCCAGGGGCAGGGCCAACCTGGCACTTCCCCTGTCACTCTGGTAGTGCCATCCTCGCAGTAACACCCTAGCAACACTGCCAGGGTGGCATGAGGTAGAGCCAGGGCACTCTCCAGCCATGTACCTGACCTCCCAGGGACTCCAAAGGCCCCCAGCGTGGTCATAATCTCTATTCAAAGAAATAAACGGTAGCCGCTAGAAAGTTCTCATGAAGGACCTCTTAGAGGACAATCTCTGAGCTGTGCCAGCTCCTCCTATGGCTGAAAGCAACCTCCAGTGCAGTAAGCTGTTCCAGCATTAGAGGTTGTAAAAGACCCACTAAGAAATAAAAGCAATCAGGCTGTCTATCTGGTATTTTCAGAAAGGTCTTCAGAACAAAAAGAAATCCTGTTTGAAAAACTTGTGGTTAGAACCAGCAGCTGCTCAAACAAGACAGCACTCCAGTTCAAAGAGAAAGCCTGTTTAAAAATATTACAGTTAAAAACCGCAGCAGTTCAAAAGAGGAAGCACTTCCAATTTGATCGACCATGAAGGGGAAAACAAAACAAAGCTAATGCCTACTGTGAAATAGCCTGGGCCTGTCAATCAAGAGGCTTGTAAAAGATACTGAAGCGTGAAGTTGAATGCAAACAATCCAGTTCAAGGTTTTCAGGCTTCTAAGCATGGCCAGAGGCTTGGAAAACTTAAAGGAGAATGAAATTGAATGTGAAATAAGCACATCAAAGATTTCCAGCACATCAGAGGGAAGACTTTCACTTTCATCTGACAGATCTTTGAACTTTACAAGCTGGGAGGCACATCAAAGGATCTTGGGGATAGAGAGGGAAGACTTTTAACCACAACTTGAAATGCTAAAAGAGCCTTTAGTTGCTTTCATAGCTACAGAAGGAAGGCCTGACACCTGAGCCCCGACACCTGAGCCCCATCCCTTACACACTCAACGTGAGCCCCTCCAACCCAGCCTGATTCCTCCCCTGACCCCCACCTGCACTGAAGGAGCCATCTCAGCACCCTGGATATGAGTGTTGAGAGAGTACTCACCTCCTTGCTCCCCCTCAGTGTCCATGGCACCCAGTTCCCGTTCTTCAAGACCTGCACTAATTGACGCCCGTGTGACTTCCTGCTGTGGCACTTGGAGCAATCCAGGAGCTGGTGAATCTCGCTTCCAGCCTGGCAATTTAGTAAAATGAATTCAAATAGTAGTGGTCAGATTTTTGCCCGCTCTGGATGAGAACCTGATCGGGCTAGGGGCAGCAGGCTGGGAGATTCACAATGGGTTTGGCGCCCAGCAAAACTCCCATCATGACCTTCACGCTCGATGGCACAGTGACACAGTGGTCAGCACTGCTGCCTCACAGCGCCAGGGACCGGGGTTCAATTCCCGGCTTGGGTCATTATCTGTGTGGAATTTGCACATTCTCTCCGTGTTTGCGTGGGTTTCTTCCAGGTGCTCCAGTTTCCTCCCACAGTCTAAAAGATGTGCGGGTTAGGTGGATTGGCCATGTTAAATTGCCCCTTAGTATCAGGAGGACTAGCTTGGGTGGATGCATGGGGTTGTGGGGATGGGGCCTGGATGGGATTATGGTCGGTGCAGACTCGATGGACCAAATGGCCTCCTTCTGCACTATAGAGATTCTGTGATCCAACGAGCCATCGTGAGTGCTGACTGGGGCTAGCGACTCCAGAGAAATGCCCTCCTTGGTGTCAAGATTCTGTCCCCCAACCAGCATAAACAAAACAGAATTATTTGTTACTTGTGTAGGATCTCACTGTATGAAAATTGACTCCCTTATTTGTTGTACGTAATAATCCAGGCATTTTCAAAGAGATCATTGTGCTCTGGCAGCTGTACAAGTTGCTTATTCTGCTATTGGACTCAGGGGATGTAGGTGCTCCAGTCTGAGACAGGCGCACTGATTCAGTTTGTTTGAAAGAATGCCATTCTTTATATCAGTTCATGTTACAAATCTAGCGTTAAACTTCCGATGCAAAGTTTAAAGTTTATTTATTAGTGTCACAGGTAGGCGTACATTAACACTGCAATGAAGTTACTGTGAAAATCCCCTAGTCGCCAGCCTGTTCGGGTACACTGAGGGAGAATTCAGCATGGCCAATGTACCTAACCAGCATGTCTTTCAGACTGTGGGAGAAAACCAGAGCACCCAGAAAACACACGGGGAGAACGTGCAGACTCCGCACAGACAGTGACCCGAGACGGGAATCGAACCCGGGTCCTGGCGCTGTGAGGCAGTGCTAACCACTGTGCCAACGTGCCATCCACAAGTGAAGAAAGCCAGGATTTGTTTCTGTGAGAAACGTGCTTTGGCCCCAAGAAGTGGAGAGAATTTAAAATAACATTAAAGTCGCAGAATCACACAGGGAAAGATGCCTGGTTTTCCTCCGTAACAGTCAGGAGTTCATAACCTGCAGTATTAGTTGACTCTGTCTAACAAGCCAGGAGTCAACAGTGGCAGCTTTTATTCGAGTGGTGGTGTCAGGGGTCGCAGAGTAAAGAAGAAATTCAAGGTCTGATGGTTTCCACAGAGAATTTCACTCATCAATCAAACAGAGGTATAAATTGCAGTGGATGCTTTGTTGAAATAACTGACAGAAGGGGTAGAGGAGTGTTGTCGAGGCATTGTGGTAACCTGGAGTTGACAGCGTTTGTAAAGAACGTTGGAATTTCATCCTTCCTGCATTGGGCCCACATGGGACTGGAGAGGGGTTATAACTGGTGCAGCAATCTGCAGAGAGGTGAAGACAGGTTTTGGAGAGAAGTGTATCAGAACTTTCTCCACTGGCCTTTGAGAATTGACCCGAAACATTAATTCTGTTTGTCTCGTTACATAAAGCTGTCAAACCTGTTGAATATTTCAGGCATTTTTTTATTTTTATTTGAACTGAGCCAATTCCTTCTAAGTTTACATCAATGCACAATAACAGACTGACATCTGCTTTATTATCTCAGGCTTCCCTCCCTGTTTCACCCTGCACTTCTCAAAATTAAAGAGTCGCTTTTTTATTATAACTAACAACAGGTGAATTAACTCCTCAGTGGCTGGTGTCCCTTCACCAGATTCCCTTTATTTACAAACTTATTTCCACTCCTAAGAGAGCTTCTGATACAAAGTCAGGACCCGGAGTGCCAGTAAACCTGACGCTCCCATACTTATACACAGGTGAGGCTCCCTGACAGGCAATTACGGCATCAATGGAGGAGCTCATACTCCAAGAGGCCAATCCCACGGTCCTCGTTTAAGTTATTACACCTGGGATCCAGATATGGTGACTTAACCAATGGAATGTGTTTCCTGCAACAGCTCTCATCTAGGTGCACATGAAGTAATTTGCATAATTTTGGCATATTCACTTCTAAAACCTTCCTTCTGACATCCTTGCAAACATTCCTCTGCTGGTACAGCTTCTTTTTGCATCTTTCTAGCATGTACTTGTCTTTCATTCTGCTGGTTTACAGTATTTTTCTGGACTAATGTTCTTTCTTTATCTCATTCACCTACTTTCTCTCTTCCATGTGTTTTCATTCAGCAGTTGCTCCCAGGTAACATGGAGTCTGGCATCAGTACTACCTGGCCTTGTGAGCCTGTACACTTTTGTTACTCATTGCTTTGTTACTGTCCACCATCTACAAGGCAGAAGTCAAGGGTATGAAGGAATATTCTACACTCGCCTGGATGAGTGCAGCTCCAACAACACTCAAATAAGTTCAGCACCATCCAGGACAAAGCAACCCAGTGATCCGTTCGCTAGCTGAAACATTTACTCCTTCCATTCCAGTGTACAGTGACAGCACTATCAAATAGTACAGAGACACCTTTCCTGAAATTTGAGGATAAATTCTTGTCAATCATGGTACAATAGTCTAGACTTAAGAAGGAAAAGCCAAGAATGGATAAATACTGTATTCATTGAATTATAGGTGAGGGAAAAGCAAAACATTTTTTATTATTTCACGGGATGTAAGCATCACTGGCAAAGTCACCATTCGATGCCCATCCATAATTGCCCCTGAGGCGATGGTGAGCCACCTTTTTGAACTGTTGTAATCCATCTGGTGTGGGTAAAGCCACAATGATGTTAGGAAGTGAGTTCCAGATTTTTGACCCAGTGCTAGCGAAGGAACAGCAATACAGTGGGCGGCACGGTAGCACAGTGGTTAGGGCGGCACGGTAGCACAGTGGTTAGCACTGCTGCTTCACAGCTCCAGGGACCTGGATTCGATTCCCGGCTTGGGTCACTGTCTGTGTGGAGTTTGCACATTCTCCTCATGTCTGCGTGAGTTTCCTCCAGGTGCTCCGGTTTCCTCCCACAGTCCAAAGATGTGCGGGTTAGGTTGATTGGCCATGTTAAAATTGCCCCTTAGTGTCCTGAGATGCGTAGGTTAGAGGGATTAGTGGGTAAAATATGTAGGGATGTGGGGGTAGGGTCTGGGTGGGATTGTGGTCGGTGCAGACTCGATGGGCCGAATGGCCTCTTTCCGTACTGTAGGGTTTCTATGATTCTATGACAGTTGGAAATCAGGATAGTGTATCTTGGATGGGAACTTGCAGGTGGTGTTCCCATGTGCTGTTGTCTTCTAGGTGGTCGAGGTCGCGGGTTTGGAAGTTACTGTCGATGGAGGCTTGGCAGTTTGCAGCAGTGTATCTTACATATGGAGCACACTGCTGTCACTGTACGCTGGAGGTGGAAGGAGTAAATACTTCAGCTAGCGAATGGGTGCCAATCATATGAGTTGCTTTGACCTGGATGGTGCTAAACTTATTTGAGTGTTGCTGGAGCTGCACTCATCCAGACAAATATGACCTATTCCCTCACACTCCTGACTTCTGCCTTGTAGATGGTGGCCAGGCTTTAGGGAGTCAGGAGGTGAGATACTCTCCTCAGAATCCTACCTGCTGTGGTAGCTACAGTATTTATATGGCTGCTCCAGTTCAGTTTCTGGTCAATAGTAAACCCAGAATGTAGATAGTGGGAGATTCAGAGATTCAATGCCATTGAATATCAAAGGGAGATTATTAGAATCTCTCTTGTTGGAGATGGTCAATGCCTGGCACTTGTATGACATGAATGTTATTTGCAACTTGTCAGCCAAAGCCTGGATACTGTCCAGAGCGTGCTGCACTGGCCAAAGGCTGTTTTAGTATCTGAGGAATCAGGAATGGACTTTAACTCCACAGTCAGCAGCAAACATCCCCACTTCTGATGGAGGGAAGATGCAGCTGAAGATGATTGGGCCTAGGACCATGTTGGGCCTGAGGAACTCTTGCAGTAACTTGCTGGGGCTGAGATGATTGGCCTCCAACAACCACAGCCATCTTCATTTGTGCTTGGTATAACTCTAAGCAGTGAATGGTTCATCCCTGCTAAATAAATCTGGGCTGGGATTCTTCCAGCCCGCTGTGGCGCAGTGAGCCGGAAGACATTAACGGGGGGCCTCTAGCGGGACTCGTGACTGGCGTCTGGCTGATCATAAATCTCCCAGGCTCTTTTTTACTGCGTAATCAGCTCAGTACCGGAAATCTCAATTTCCCATGCAATTAGCGAGACTGTTAGGGGGTCTTTTACTCCACATGCGGTGGTCTCCGCTCCACCCGTGGACGTGTGTGTCTCTCCTGTAGGTGGAGGAAATGGTGGAAGTGTCACACTGGGACGACTTTGCAGGAGAGAGAGAAAGTGAGCCACTGTTTATGCCTGACCGCTGAACGCGCTTGAGTTAGTGCTTTCGAGGCGTTCAAACTCCTACAGTTCTAGACTTCGGGGAATTATGTTGTAGCTCCGTGATCCAACAGAATGAAAAGAGAGACACAAAAGGCCAAATTTTATTCAGGAAGGAATGTCAACATGCACACATAACCAGTTACTGTGCTCTGGAAGGAAGAGACTATAGCCACACAACGGATGTTTTCAGGTTTACACAATTTTATACAATTCCCAACCACCCTTCCTCAACACTTGGAGGTGTTGGAGGTGGAGGTGTTGAGGAACACTGGGCGGCACGGTAGCACAGTGGTTAGCACTGCTGCTTCACATCTTCAGGGACCTGGGTTCGAATCCCAGCTCGGGTTGCTGTCTGTGTGGAGTTTGCACATTCTCCCTGTGTCTGCGTGGGTTTCCTCCGGGTGCTCCGGTTTCCTCCCACAGTGTGGTGAACCATCGTTGGTTCACCACTGGGGGTTGTTACTATGTTACTGTTGGGCTAGGGTGTTGTTACTGTGGGGGTTGTACAATGTTGTTGGGTTAGGGTGTTTACCTGTTATAAGAGTTATCATGGCACATTCCAGTGGGGTCCCCCCTCCGGTGGCGAGGTATAAGACCCCCTGCTCCGGCAGGACCCCTTCAGTCTGAACTGGTGTATTCGTGTTAGTAGTTCCATTGTTACTCTATTAAAGCCTTCAATACCGAAGCCTTGGTTCCATGTGCTTATTGTCGCGCATCAATTTAATAGAGTAAACAGAAAACTCACAGCTGTACAACAAGAAAAGAAAAAAAACAGAGAGTATGGAACAGATTCTAAAACCGGATCGTCTGACACTGGACCCACGTGCGGTCGGTGCAGCTAACACATTCGACCATTGGTGGAAGTGCTTTGAGGACTACCTGGCAGCCTCGGTAGCTATCACTACAGACAGTGATAAACTCCAGGTCCTCCACGCAAGGGTAAGCGACACGATTTACCTAGCCATTCGTGCAGCTCCCACTTACCTGGGTGCCGTCGAGCTCCTAAAAAAAAGATACACTATGCCACCCAACGAGATACGTGCTAATTGGGGACTCTACGGTGAGGGGGTCAGATAGGCGTTTTTGCGGACACAGACGGGACTCTCGGATGGTGGTTTGCCTCCCTGGTGCAGGGGTCCGGGATGTCTCTGGTCGAGTCCCAGAAATCCTGAAGGGGGAGGGAGAGGAGCCGAAGGTCGTGATGCATATAGGTACTGCTGACATAGGTAGGAAGAGGGAAGGGGTCATGAAAAGAGAATATAGGGAGTTAGGTAGACAGCTGAGAAAGAGGAATGCAAAGGTAGTAATCTCGGGATTGCTGCCTGTGCCGCGGGAGAGTGAGAACAGGAATCGGTGGAGAATGAATGCGTGGCTGAGGGACTGGAGCAAGGGACAAGGATTTGGGTACTTGGATCATTGGGACCTCTTTAGGGGCAGGTGTGACCTGTTTAAAAAAGACAGGTGGCACTTGAATCCCAGGGGGACCAATATCCTGGCGGGAAGGTTGGCTAAGGCTACTGGAGAGACTTTAAACTAGAAAGGTTGGGGGGAGGGAATCGAAATGAGGGGACTGAGAGCGAGGAGGTTAGCTCGCAAATAGATAAGGAATGTAAACAGGGTAAGAGGGAGGTTAGACGAGTGATGGAGAAGGGAAGTGCTCAGGCTGAAGGTCTGAGATGTGTCTATTTTAATGCCAGGAGTGTAGTGAATAAAGTGGATGAGCTTAGAGCGTGGATTGCTGCTTCGAATTGTGATGTGGTGGCCATTACGGAGACTTGGATGTCTCAGGGACAGGACTGGGTGCTTCAGGTGCCGGGTTTTAGATGTTTCAGGAAGGACAGGGAGGGAGGCAAGAGAGGAGGGGGAGTGGCACTGTTGATCAGGGATAGTGTCACGGCTGTAGAGAAGGTGGACGCCGTGGAGGGATTGACTACGGAGTCTCTGTGGTGAGGAACAGGAAGGGGTCGGTAACGTTGCTGGGTGTTTTCTATAGGCCGCCCAATAGTAACAGAGATGTTGAGGAGCAGATGGGGAAACAGATCCTGGAGAGATGTAGGAATAACAGAGTTGTCGTGATGGGAGATTTTAATTTCCCAAACATAGATTGGAATATCCCTAGGGCTAGGGGTTTGGATGGAGAGGAGTTTGTTAGGTGTGTCCAGGAGAGTTTCCTCACACAGTATGTGGATAAGCCTACTAGAGGAGAGGCTGTACTTGATCTGGTGCTGGCTAATGAACCTGGACAGGTGGAGGATCTCTCAGTGGGTGAGCATCTTGGGGATAGCGATCATAATTCTATCTCCTTCACGATAGCATTGGAAAGAGATAGGATCAGGCAGGCTAGGAAAGTGTTTCTCTGGAGTAAAGGGAAATACAGTGTCATCAGGGAGGAAATTAGACGGGTAAATTGGAAGGAGGCATTCTTGGGGAAAAGTACCGAAGGAAAGTGGAGGATTTTCAAGGAATGTTTGTCTGGAGCTCTGCATGACAACGTTCCGATGAGACAGGGGGGTGTTGGTAGGGTACGGGAACCGTGGTGCACGAAGGTTGTGATGAACCTGGTGAATAAGAAAAGAGAGGCGTACAGAAGGTTCAGAGAGCTAGGAGGTGTTAAGGATTTAGAGGAGTATACGGGATGTAGGAAGGAGCTTAAGAAGGAAATTAGGAGAGCGAGAAGGGGTCATGAGAAGGCCTTGGCGGGTAAGATTAAGGAGAATCCCAAGGCTTTCTACAAATACGTCAAGAGTAAAAGGATGAGATGTGAAGGCATAGGACCCTTAAAAGGTGAAGGGGGAAAAGTTTGTGCGGAACCGTTAGAAATGGCGGAGCTGCTTAATGAATACTTTACCTCGGTATTCACGGTGGAAAGGGATCTGGGTGGTTGTACTGCTGGTTTGCGGTGGACAGAAAGGATCGAGCATGTGGACATAAAGAAAGAGGATGTGTTGGAACTATTGAATGGCATCAAGGTTGGTAAGTCGCCGGGACCGGATGGGATGTACCCCAGGTTACTGTGGGAGGCGAGGGAGGAGATTGCGGAGCCTTTGGCGATGATCTTTGCATCGTCGATGGAGACGGGAGAGGTTCCGGAGGATTGGAGGATTGCAGATGTGGTCCCTATATTCAAGAAAGGGAACAGGGACAGCCCGGGAAATTACCGACCGGTGAGTCTAACCTCAGTGGTTGGTAAGTTGATGGAGAGGATCCTGAGAGACAGGATTTATGATCATCTAGAGAAGTTTAGTATGATCAAAAGTAGTCAGCACGGCTTTGTCAAGGGCAGGTCGTGCCTTACGAGCCTGGTTGAGTTCTTTGAAAATGTGACCAAACACATTGACGAAGGAAGAGCGGTGGATGTGGTCTGTATGGACTTCAGCAAGGCGTTCGATAAGGTCCCCCATGCAAGACTTCTTGAGAAAGTGAGAGGGCATGGGATCCAAGGGGCTGTTGCCTTGTGGATCCAGAACTGGCTTGCCTGCAGAAGGCAGAGAGTGGCTGTGGAGGGGTCTTTCTCTGCATGGAGGTCAGTGACCAGTGGAGTGCCCCAGGGATCTGTTCTGGGACCCTTGCTGTTTGTCATTTTCATAAATGACCTGGATGAGGAAGTGGAGGGATGGGTTGGTAAGTTTGCTGACGACACCAAGGTAGGTGGTGTTGTGGATAGTTTGGAGGGATGTCAGAAGTTGCAGCGAGACATAGATAGAATGCAAGACTGGGCGGAGAAGTGGCAGATGGACTTCAACCCGGATAAGTGTGTGGTGATCCATTTTGGCAGATCCAATGGGATGAAGCAGCAGTATAATATGAAGGGTACCATTCTTAGCAGTGTAGAGGATCAGAAGGACCTTGGGGTCCGGGTCCATAGGACTCTTAAATCGGCCTCGCAAGTGGAGGATGCGGTCAAGAAGGCGTACGGCGTACTGGCCTTCATTAATCGAGGGATTGAGTTTAGGAGTCGGGAGATAATGCTGCAGCTTTATAGGACCCTGGTTAGACCCCACTTGGAGTACTGCGCGCAGTTCTGGTCACCTCATTACAGGAAAGATGTTGAAGCCATTGAAAGGGTGCAGAGGAGATTTACAAGGATGTTGCCTGGATTGGGGGGCATGCCTTATGAGGATAGGTTGAGGGAGCTTGGTCTCTTCTCCCTGGAGAGACGAAGGATGAGAGGTGACCTGATAGAGGTTTACAAGATGTTGAGAGGTCTGGATAGGGTAGACTCCCAGAGGCTATTTCCAAGGGCTGAAATGGTTGCTACGAGAGGACACAGGTTTAAGGTGCTGGGGGGTAGGTACAGAGGAGATGTCAGGGGTAAGTTTTTCACTCAGAGGGTGGTGGGTGAGTGGAATCGGCTGACGTCGGTGGTGGTGGAGGCAAACTCGTTGGGGTCTTTTAAGAGACTTCTGGATGAGTACATGGGATTTAATGGGATTGAGGGCTATAGATAGGCCTAGAGGTGGGGATGTGATCGGCGCAACTTGTGGGCCGAAGGGCCTGTTTGTGCTGTGGCTTTCTATGTTCTATGTTCTATGCTCGTTACCTCCTCGCTACACGACGTCGGCAGTCGGGCGAAACCATGGAGGACTATGCCAATGAGCTCCTGCAGCTTGCCAGGGGTTGCGATTGTAAGGACGTATCAGCCGAACAGTATATGTACGACCTCGCCCGAGACGCGTTCGTAGCAGGGGTAGGGTCCTCGTACATCAGGCTTAAATTGCTGGAAAAGGGGAAACTCAACTTGACCCAGGCAATGGAGATGGCCGTGAGGTTGGAGGCGGCGTCGAAGAGCTTGGCGCTGTACCCCGAGGACCACGTGCAGTCAACGTGGTTGGAGCAAGCTCAGCTCCCTCCTCGCCCCGCTAACCCGCGCTCCCAGATCGATTCGACGACGGCGGCAGCTCCAGGTGGCCAGCGATGCTATTTTTGTGGTGGGGCCAAGCATCCACGGCAACAGTGTCCGGCAAGAACGGCAATCTGCAGCCAGTGCGGTAAAAAAGGCCACTACGGCAAAGTCTGCAGGTCCAAACCTAAAAACGGCAGTGCAGCTTGGTCTAAGTCTAAAAACGGCAGTGCAGCTTGTAACCCTCCAGAACGGAGACAATCTCCTTCGGCATCGCAGTACCCACGAGGTCCGACCACGTGCGAATCCAGGACGGCGCCATTGTGGCTGACGGAGGAGGAGGAAGACCACCAGGAGTCGCTGCGCTTGGCGCCCTCGCCCACGTGCGATTCATGGGGGCGGCCATCATGGTCCACGACGACTAGGAGCGACCAGCAGGGGTCCTCAGCATCCACATCGGCAGCATGCAGTGGCGCCCAGGGGCCAACGGTGGCGTCGATCTCCCTGGATCAGACCAGGCACTACAGACTCGAACATTCTATGATGGATGTAAAGGTTAGTGGTAGAACTGTGAATTGTCTGTTTGACAGTGGGAGCACCGAAAGTTTCATACACCCTGAAACTGCTAAAAGGTGTGGACTCCGGGTTCTCCCTGCCAAGCAGACAATTTCCATGGCATCACGGTCCCGGTCTGTACCGATCCAAGGACGATGTATGGTGACTCTTGAGGTACAGGGCACAATTTACGAGCAATACAGGCTCCTTGTGTTACCTCACCTTTGCGCGCCAATTCTCCTCGGACTAAACTTTATGGCCCACATGAAGAGTGTGATCCTACAGTACGGTGGGCCACTCCCTTCACTGGGAGTAGGGAATCAGCCGCAGCCTCCAAATTGCCCAAAGCGCCCCGCATGCAATCTATCCACCCTGAAAATTACTACACCATCCCTTTTTAAAAATCTGGTTCCTGGCTGCAAGCCCATCGCTACTAAAAGTAGGCGTTACAGCGCTGAGGACCGGATCTTTATTAGATCTGAGGTTCAGCGGCTCCTCAAGGAAGGGATCATACAGGCCAGTGCTAGTCCGTGGAGAGCGCAGGTCGTGGTAGTTAAAAGCGGGAACAAACCTCGGATGGTCATCGACTATAGTCAGACCATTAATCGTTATACGCAGCTGGATGCGTATCCTCTCCCGCGCATTTCTGATATGGTCAATCAGATTGCGCAGTACCGAGTGTTTTCTACCATAGACCTTAAGTCTGCCTACCATCAACTCCCCATCCGCCCAGAGGACCGACAATATACGGCTTTTGAGGCGGATGGTCGTCTATACCAATTCCTCAGGGTTCCATTTGGTGTCACCAATGGGGTCTCGGTCTTCCAGCGTGCTATAGACCGAATGGTGGACCAGAACGGGTTGCGGGCTACCTTCCCGTACCTGGATAACGTCACCATCTGTGGCCATGACCAGCAGGACCACGACACGAATCTCCAACACTTTCTGCGCACTGCATCTCGCCTGAATCTGACGTATAACAGGGAGAAGTGCGTATTCCGTACGCGTAGGTTAGCCATCCTCGGATACGTGGTGGAAAACGGGGTCATTGGCCCTGATCCAGACCGTATGCGCCCACTCACTGAACTTCCCTTGCCCGCTAGCACGAAAGCACTGAGGAGATGCCTCGGGTTCTTTTCGTATTATGCACAGTGGGTCCCCAACTACGCGGACAAAGCTCGTCCGCTCATTAAGTCCACGACCTTCCCACTTACGCCGGAGGCCCAATTGGCCTTCAAGGTTTTGAAGAGCGACATCTCGAAAGCCACGATGCACGCGGTGGATGAATCCATTCCTTTCCAGGTGGAGAGTGATGCATCTGACTTCGCCCTAGCCGCCACACTAAACCAGGCAGGCAGGCCCGTCGCGTTCTTTTCCCGCACCCTTCAAGGCCCAGAAATTCGGCACTCAGCAGTGGAGAAGGAGGCTCAGGCCATTGTGGAGGCAGTCAGACACTGGCGCCATTACCTGGCAGGGAAGCGGTTCACCCTGATCACGGATCAACGATCCGTGGCGTTTATGTTCAGTAACACGCAGAGGGGCAAGATCAAGAACGATAAGATCTTGCGGTGGAGAATTGAGCTCTCCACCTATAATTACGATATTATGTATCGTCCAGGGAAGCTCAATGAGCCCTTGGATGCCCTCTCGCGTGGAACATGCGCCATCATGCAGGAGGACCGCTTGAAGGCTCTCCACAATGATCTGTGTCATCCTGGAGTCACCAGACTCTACCACTTCGTCAAAGCCCGCAACCTGCCTTACTCGGTGGAGGATGTCAGGTCAGTGACTAGAAGCTGTCGGGTTTGCGCAGAATGCAAACCACACTTTTATCGACCAGACCGGGCACAATTGGTCAAGGCCACTCGCCCTTTTGAGAGGCTGAGTGTGGATTTTAAGGGCCCCTTCCCTCAACGGACCGGAATGTCTATTTCCTCAACATAATAGACGAGTATTCCCGGTTTCCGTTTGTTGTCCCCTGTGCGGACACGTCGACTGCCACCGTCATCAAGGTTTTCAGTGAACTTTTTACCCTGTTCGGGTACCCCTGCTACATTCATAGCGACAGGGGCTCGTCGTTCATGAGCAACGACTTGAGGCAATTCCTGCTCTCATTCGGGATTGCCTCTAGTAGAACCACGAGCTACAACCCTAGGGGTAACGGACAGGTGGAAAGGGAGAATGCTACAGTCTGGAAGGCTGTCCTACTGGCACTGAAATCCAGGGGCCTTCCAGTCTCCCGTTGGCAGGAGGTCCTTCCAAATGCGCTCCATTCTATCCGCTCCCTCCTGTGTACGGCAACCAATGCTACTCCCCACGAGAGGATGTTCTCATTCCCTCGGAAGTCGTCCTCGGGAACCTCATTGCCAGCCTGGTTGACGTACCCAGGACCCGTCCTTCTGCGGCGACATGTGAGGGCTCGCAAGTCCGACCCCTTGGTCGAACCGGTCCAACTCCTCCACGCCAACCCTCAGTATGCCTATGTGGCATATCCTGACGGGCGAGAGGACACTGTCTCCATTAGAGACCTGGCGCCCGCAGGGGACGTAGCAACTCCTGTCGCTCCTATTCCCCCAGTCACGAATCCACTACTCCTCATTACTTCCCCAGACGTGGCGCGGTCAGCACCGGGACCAGTGCATAACACTTTTACTCCAATGTACAGCTTGCCTGAGACTCGGAGATCGGCGCCACCATCATCACCACCACCACTACCACCAAACGTTCCAGGATCCCCTGCACCATCGCCTCACCAGGGCCGGCCGGCCCGGGAGTCCTTGAGGGGACAGCCAGACGTTGCTTTGGAAAGAGCGCCACCACAAGCACCTGCTCCGGTTTCGCAACCCGTGTTGAGGAGATCGCAGCGTCGGTGCGGTCCTCCAGACCGTCTGGACTTGTGAATCCTGTGATTTGTCTGTTTATATGACCTGTTTTTCGTGCACCCCGCCACCTTTTGTTCTTAAAGGAGGGGTGAATGTGGTGAACCATCGTTGGTTCACCACTGGGGGTTGTTACTATGTTACTGTTGGGCTAGGGTGTTGTTACTGTGGGGGTTGTACAATGTTGTTGGGTTAGGGTGTTTACCTGTTATAAGAGTTATCATGGCACATTCCAGTGGGGTCCCGCCTCCGGTGGCGAGGTATAAGACCCCCTGCTCCGGCAGGACCCCTTCAGTCTGAACTGGTGTATTCGTGTTAGTAGTTCCATTGTTACTCTATTAAAGCCTTCAATACCGAAGCCTTGGTTCCATGTGCTTATTGTCGCGCATCACACAGTCCAAAGATGTGCGGGTTAGGTTGATTGGCCACTCTAAATTGCCCCTTAGTGTCCCGGGATGCATAGGTTAGAGGGGTTAGTGGGTAAAATATGTAGGGATATGTGGATAGGACCTGGGTGGGATTGTGGTCGGTGCAGACTCGATGGGCCGAATGGCCTCTTTCTGCATTGTAGGATTCTATGATTCTATAATTCTTCACTTGGCTAATTGGGGAATTTCTGGTGACTGTAGATTATACTCACCACTCCTGGGGTCAAAGAGGCAGGTCTGCCTTAAGAAAAGGTCAGGGCCATCTTGCCTTCAAGGGACACGCACCTTGGTCGTGTGGTCAGGTGGGTATAAAATTCTTTGCTGTGCAACCCCAGGCCTTCAGTCCGGGATTGTATCCAAAAATGCAGTTTCTTGTATCCTGGATCCTTGCTGGTAAATACTTGTTGAATTTCTTTCTTTGGTGGTTGAAGAGTAATTTTTGAGTCATTTCAATTATTGGAGCTGATAAGGAACTAGGCTGCGGCTCAGTCAGAGTTGGCTAGGTTTTCTTGGAGAGGAGTCCCTGGCAGTAGCTGCGGAGAAGTGAACCGCCTGTGTGCTCTGGCTAAGAGTCTCTTGTCCTTTGTCTTTATCCAATTTTAAAAAGATGCAGCCTTTGAATTTCTGGCAGGCTTCTTCCAACAGTCGGTTGAATTTTGATGTGTGCTTGGAGCTGGTGAGGTGCGAAATGGATTTTGATGGACCTCAGGAGGTGTTGATCGCTTTCCCTTCGAGATGGTTTTGCAATACACAGCTGGGCCCAAACTTGTTGGATTTCGCAGACAACTTGGAGTCTATAATGTGTGCTGTCCATAGATGCTGTAATACAAAGAACAAAGAAAATTGCAGCACAGAAACAGGCCCTTCGACCCTCCAAGCCTGTACCGACCATGCTGCCCAACTTAATTAAAACACCCTACCCTTCCGGGGACCATATCCCTCTATTCCTATCCTATTCATGTACTTGTTAAGATGCCCCTTAAAAGTCACTACCGTATCCGCTTCCACTATCTCCCCCAGCAACGAGTTCCAGGCACTCACTACTCTCTGTGTAATGTGTGGCTTTGTTAGCCAGGTCTAGCAGGGCCAGTTTTTGCATAACTGGCAGGCTAGTTTTGCCATGACTCATCGTCCTTTGTCTGCTCAAGAACTTCCAGATGGATTTGATAAGGCTGTGTATCTCTGTCTGTCGATGTCTTGCTTGCAGCCATTTTAAGTCCATGTGTTTTGAAACACAGAATTTTAAGTTTGTCAGTACTTCAGCCAGTTTTGTCCATGTCCCACATATTGTATTGATGTCCATTAAAAGGTGGATTTACCTCATCTTACAAGCCCAAGATGGCAGTCCCCGGGTCCCACCAGTGGGGTTTTTAACAGCTCCTCACCAACGGGGAACAGGCGGTAGGGACAGAGGCCATTGAGGCCCCCCAGGAAGATCAGAGGCAGGGGATGCCCCTTGGGCAGAGGCACCCTGACATCACCCAAGGGGCATTCTGGCACTGCCCACTGGGCACCAGGCAGAGCCAAGGGGCCGGCGGATCCAGAGGGGGCAGAGCATACTGGGTGGGTGATCGGCGGTGGTGGTGGGGACCCATCGCCACACTGCAATGGGATCAGTGGGGAGGGGTGAGGGGGCACTTGGGGCTGGCCGTCAGTTGGGGGGGAGAGGGGGGTGGCCATGGGGGGGGGGGGTGTTTCGGAGCTGGCCATGTGAAGGGCAGGTCAGGGCTGGTCATGGTGGGGGGCTTCGGGGCTGGCAGGAAGGTGTCAGGTAGGACAGCAGTCACAGGAGCAATCCGGTAGAGGCCACTGATTGTGGGGGGGGGGGAGCTGCCAAAGAAATCGGGAGGCCAGTGATGGGGGAACAGGGTGCGGGGGGGGGTGGGGGGGGGGAGCGGGGAGAGATGCGGGGATGCAGTGCACATGTACTGATCTCCCCACTGGCAGATCAGTGTAAGCGCAGTGGCCCACTCAGCGCACTGATTTCAGCCTCTCCAGTGGGATGAGGCCCTGCTCCTCAATGCCTGCATGAATCCCCTTGAGGCACTCCATGACGCGCAGTATGCTGGAGATTCGTTCAGCTAAGTGAGCCCAAAAAAACGGGTGGGAAATTCTCCTGTTTTCCCCCTCCCTGATTTAAGCCAGGATTCTCCCAAAAAAGTTCTAAGTGTTGAATTTGTGGGAAAACTGGAGTAAATCATGGTGTTTTTTTACAGGGAGTTCACACTAGAATTTCCCACACTGCAATGCAGGGGCCGCCAGTGTGAATATCATTAGATTTCAGGGGGCGGGGCCTATTCCCAGTCAGGAGATTGACAGTTCTGGGTCTCTGTGCATGCGCAGTGGCCCCGATCTGTCAGTCTCCTTCTTTGCTGACCAGCTCGATCACTGGCCAGCCCCGGGACCCCCGCAGTGCTGCCTCCCCAGCCCCCCCCACACAGCACGATCATGGACCCCCCAACCATTCCCGTCCTGGACCACCCGATCTCCAGCCCTTCCCCCTCAACGTGACGATCCCCCCCTACCCCTGGCAGACTCCCCCTCCCCCCGGGAGACAGATCCCTCCCAACAGATCCCCCCGGCTGAACCCCCCCCTCCCTCCCACCAGCTGACCACCCTCCCAGCTTGCTCCAATCGCTGGCCTCCCTCCTGCCCCGACCAGATCCCAATGCAGAGTGGCAGCGGGACCCCCCCAACCCCACCCCCACTAATTGCCCCTAAGGCTTGCCGCCAGCAGGCCCTGTCCCCCAATAGGCCCCACCCCCTTGGCATTGCTCCATGCCAGAAGGACAATGTGACGGTATCCCCGGGCATGGGCATTTTTGCCCCTTGGGCAGTCTGAGGGGGCACAGGCTGGCACTGCCAGGGTGCCCATTCTCAGGGGGCACCACCCCCGGCTGCCTAACCCCCTGGGGGGTACCCGATTGCCCCACATTCACTCCAGTGGAGTCGTCCCACTAGTTCCCAGAAAGTCTGAACCCTGCTGCAGTGGAACACTCTGGCGGGGTGGGAGATGTTCGCAGGCCCGGAGAATTCAGTCCCAGGCCTGCTAATAGCATTTAAATAGTATGCTAAATACGATTTAAATGCTGACACCGCCTCCCAGCTGATCTCCGGCGCCATGCAGATGCTACCGAATATCCACCCTGGGAGACGCAAGCACGGATCAACCACTCGTGGGAACCCCGCGAATCGGCCGACACGCGATTCTTGCGGCCCACTGCGCTAAAAAATTAGTGCATCGGGATGGTAGAATCACCCCCTTAGATTTTTTGGGGAGAATCGCGGCCCTTGACTTTGGGATGTATGAACGGTGCCCGATTTGATATCACCCACCGTACAGTGTAACTCAATGTCAAAATGCCCCCAACATAACCCGTTTCATAAGAATTTTCCAGTCAAACGATGGCATCAGGATTCCAATGGAAGATAATCGGATCAGGAGTGTAACTGAAGTCAGGTTGCTTGAAATGAGAATGTCCGTCATCAGTTTAAAATGATCAGTGATTATGATTGAGAATCAATCGAAATGAACTGGAGTCAGTCTCATGAAGGAAAGGAATCAAGATAAATAATGCTTGGAAACAGTAGGGGAAAACAAATCTGTGCCAATTAGAAAGCACCCATCAGTGATATGTTCAATAGCTATCAAGGATTAATATGAATCCGGTGTTATTCAGGAAGCATCAATTTGAGGACACTATCAGTCTTCGAGATGTAGCATGCAAAATTGAAATGATTGGTGTCTAATTTTTAACAACCGAGGATGCAGGAGCAGTTGCAGGCCATTCAGCCCTTTGAGCCTGCTCCTCTATTCAATAAGATCATGGCTCATCTAGCTGTGGCCTCGGCTCCACTTTTCTGTTTGCCCCCTCAACTCCCTTGTCTATCAAAATCCTGGGGGAATTTTCCTGTCCTGCCCGCCATGGGAATCGTAGTGGGTGTGAGGCAAACCATGCAAAGGTCCGCTGACCTTGGGTGGGATTTTCCGGTTTTGGGGCGAGTGTGGTGATGGAAAATTCCACCCTCTGTCTTACTCTGCCTTGAATAAATTCAATGAGCAGCCTCTATTGTTCTCTGGAAGAATATTCCACAGACAAACGACCCTGTGAGAGAAAAGAAATTCTCATCATCTCCATCTTAAATGGTGGATCCCTTATTCTTAAACCATTTCCCCTAGTTTCAGTCTTTCCCACAAGTGGAAATATTCTCCTGCTATCTACCCTATCAAATCCCTTCAGGATCTGATACGTTTCAATAAGATTACCTCTCATTCTTCTAAATCCCGATAGGTAGAGGCCCAACCTTTCTTCAGAGGCAAGACCTTCATCACATTAATGAGACAAGTGAGTCTTCTCCAAACTTCTTCGAACATAATTACATTATTTTTCAAATAAGGAGACCAAAAGTGTACGCAGTATTCCAGATGTGGGCCGAGATTCTCCCATCTTGTTCACCCTGCCACCAAAAATGGAGAATTTGGCACTCAGCCATCTCTCCATGCACAGCAGCGGCACTGGAGAATCCCAGCCGCGGGCAAGATCGGAGAATTCCAGCCGTGGTTTCACCAATGCCCTGAACAGCTGCTATAAGACCTCCCTACATTTATAAGCCATTCCCTTTTCAATAAATGCCACCAGTTGGCTTCCAAATCACTTGCTGTACCTGCATGCTAACCTTTTTGTAATTCATGTACCAGGACACCTGGATCCCTCTGTAACACCGGCTTTTACAATCTCCCTCCTTTTAAATGATGCGCTGCTTTTCGATTCTTCCTTTCAAAGTGCAGATGGGCTCGATGTTTGTTCTTAAAAGCTCCAAAATGGTATCCTTTCTGGTAAATCACATTGGATGACATGGTGGTGAGGCCATTAGTACGGTCGCAGTTATTGTCCCCAGGAAATAGGCAGAGCAGGCAGATGATATCAATGTTGTTACGATCCAGGCCAGAAGGAGTTTTATGAAGTGAGCCTACACCCTAAGGGCTGAATTTTCCCGTCTCACCCATCACAGAAATTGTAGCGGGCAGGGAGCGGACCATACAAAGGTCCCTTGACCTTGGGCGGGATGTTCTGTTCTTGGGCCAGAAAATCCCAGCCTAAGTTTTGCACTTTGAATTTGGTACGCGTGAGCATAAGATGTTTCATTCCAGATATGATTCAGGTGATGCACTGGGAAACTTTTATCAAACAACGTTTATTTAAGAACACAGTTGAACTATAATAAAAAGGTTTAGCATAAATTCTACCAATTACAAGCTTCAAGCATGATACAGTATAAACCTTAGCAAGCTAACTATGATGTTCCAAGTCTAACAACACCCGACAAATGTACACCTCTTCCTAGACTTGGCACAAAAAAACTACTATGCTCACGTGACACTGGGTTACGCAACTTTTTAACACTGGCTGTGAATTGGTCCTTTGAAATGTTGGGATGTACTCTCTGGACCTTCCCAGTCCTGGAACTTCCAGCGCACCTCTGGACAGAGAGACAGAGGGGCGAATTTTCCCATTCTGCCCACCACGGGAATTGTAGCAGGCGAGGGGCAGACCATGGAAAGATTCATTGACCTCGGGCGGGATTTTCCAGTTTTGGAGTGAGCACGGTCGGGAAATCCCAGAGACACTGCCTGTCTCCACCAACTTGTAGCGAGCAACTCACAGACAGCAGAAGTTCCAAGTCTGGAGAGAGAGAGGAACAGGAAACAATGCTTTCTGTCTCAAGTCCAAAGGGCTTCAGAGCAAAATTAAACTAAAACCTTGGACTTTTCTGTGGAATAAACTGTCCTCCAGGCATCAATTGATCTGTCAATCATTCCCTAATCAAGGCCCAATCAGCAATCCCAAGGGATCATTAAAACCCCAAGACACTGCATTAACCCAGATTAAAATAACCATGTTGTCCGTTATATTGTTTCAGCAACTATTAGAGATCACTAATTCCATTCAGTTTGCAACAATAAAATACCAGGGCCTGTTTAAAAAACCTGCAGAGAAACATGATGAAAATACATTTCTTAAAGGCACAGTAGCGTCACAGTGTGTGCTGTTGATTTGATGTCAGTGCTCCAGCTAACACTTCCTTAACCTCACATGGTTGAACACACACTGAGGAAGGACCACCCCACCAGCACTATTTAAAGAACCGTCAGATACTTATAGGTGAGCTGCTGATGCTTCCTATAGCTGGGTTAAGCTTGCAAAAATGTACAGCGGGTGGCATGGTGAGTACTGAAGGAGCTTTTTCTGACTACAAGGTCACTTCACTAACCAGTTGCTCACAGATATGATGCACTTGGTAGTCATTCTCCTTGAGAAGACAAGCTGCTGAAAGAAGGAGGAGCAAGAGAAATCATACCTGCCCAGGGTTAGCATTTCTCCTGCCTGAATCTTTGCAGAGATCCTCTTGTGAGAGATCTACCAGTTACTGCTGGCACAAGTGTGTAATAACTCAGGAGCCAGCTGTAGATGAACGGTGCTTTATTGCACAATGTAAAAGTGAAGCAAAACCACAAGCCTGTGGTGAACACAAACAGGTCCCAACCGGGATGTAATAACAATGGAGCCACTCAGGGGCCTGCTTTATAAAGGGCTCAGGATACAAGTTCTATCTGGTAAGGTAATTACCAATCACCCAGGAACTCATATTCTATGAGTCGTACTGGGATTCAATCAGGATTCCCCATGTAAATTCTGGGGCTTATCACAAAGTACAAACTCAGAGCAGGACAGGGACTGCACTGCCAATGGTTGTAATGAGTGGCAGTGACAATGAACAAGTCTGACTCCTCTCAGTGTGGATCAGGAGATATTTAGGGTTCGCTGTTCATTGTTGCACAAGTCACTGGGTGTCTCTCTCTTCTTGAGAGCCAACTACGCTTCATTCCTTCTTATCAAAGAGAAGTAGCCATGGAGACCACAGTCTCCACAGAATAGAAATCCCCACAGTGCAGAATAAGACCTTTTAGCCCATCAAGCCTGCTCCGGCAACAATCCCACCCAGGCCCTATCCCTGTAAACCTACTAGTCTCCCTGACACTGAGGGACAATTTAGCCTGGCCAATCAACCTAACCCACACATCTTTGGACTGAGGGAGGAAACAGGAGCACCCAGAGGAAACCCACGCAGACACGGGGAGAACCTGCAAACTCCACATAGCTAGCATTGCAGGCTTCACCAAGGTGCAGGGTAGCATTACTGGATGCACATTACTTTGTGATTAACACCAGTCAAGTCCGCCCTTTACTGGAACTGGAAGGAATTCCATTCCTTCAATATCCAGCTAGTGGGTGATCACTGGCAGAGATTCATGTAGGTCAGTGCTGGTGGCCTGGCTGCAGTCTTGATGCCTTCATTCTGCAGCAGTCCACTGTACCATTTGAGCACTATGCTAAACCACATGGTGGCTGTTGAAGGACAAGGGTTATCCACTGGCCACATGGCGCATAACTGATGCCCAACACATTGCAGATGGGCGGCAAGGAAGTATGAAGATCGGGCATCTGAATGGTCAACTGCCAGCATGAGGGAAAGACTGTTGGTAGCAAGGTGTATCTGGATATAAAACAAAACAAAGAATAAAGAACAATACAGCACAGGAACAGGCCCTTCGGCCCTCCAGGCCCGCGCCCCTCCCTGGTCCCAACTAGACCATTCTTTTGTATCCCTCCATTCCCACTCCGTTCATGTGGCTATCTAGATAAGTCTTAAACGTTCCCAGTGTGTCCGCCTCAATCACCTTGCCCGGCAGCGCATTCCAGACCCCCACCACCCTCTGTGTAAAATATGTCCTTCTGATATCTGTGTTAAACCTCCCCCCCTTCACCTTGAACCTATGACCCCTCGTGAACGTCACCACCAACCTGGGAAAAAGCTTCCCACGGTTCACCCTATCTATGCCTTTCATAATTTTATACACCTCTATTAGGTCTTCCCTCATCCTCCATCTTTCCAGTGAGAACAACCCCAGTTTATCCAATCTCTCCTCATAACTAAGCCCCTCCATGCCAGGCAACATCCTGGTAAACCTCCTCTGCACTCTCTCTAAAGCCTCCATGTCCTTCTGGTAGTGTGGCGACCAGAACTGGACGCAGTATTCCAAATGCGGCCGAACCAACGTTCTATACATCTGCAACATCAGACCCCAACTTTTATACTCTAATATATCTGGGGGGAGGGGGGCTTGTATTTTTAACGTGGGCAAGAGTACAAGGTAACTTTCTTGCTTCTTTCAAAGTGAAATGGATTCCCCTCTGTCCAAATGAATAGTGCACAGGAGTTTGATATAACATCTCATTCGAAGGATTGCACATCTGGCAGTGGAGGATACCTCGGTCAGAAGTCTCACAACACCAGGTTAAAGTCCAACAGGTTTATTTGGTAGCACAAGCCACATCAGTGGAGGATACTTGCCAGTGCTGAGCTGAAATGTCAGTCTATATTGTCACAGCTTGACATGGGGCTTGAACCCATAACTTTCTCTCTTAAGGTGAAAAGTCAAGCTGACATTTAAGTGTTTACAGTCTTGAACATATCTCATGTTAAGCTGGAAGTAAAGTATATTTACTTATTAGTGTTACAAGTAGACTTACATTAATGTACTGCAATGTGGCTGACTCTCAGCTGCCCTTGGGCAACTGGTGACAGGCAATAAGTGCTTTCCAGCCAGCGACGCCCATGTCCCACGAATAAAAAATAAATTAACACTGCAATGAAGTTGCTGTGAAAATCCCCTAGTCATCACACTCCCAGCACCTGTTCGGGTACACTGAAGGAGAATTTAGCATGGCCAATGCACCTGACCAGCACGTCTTTCAGACTGGGAGGAAACCGGAGCACCCTGAGGAAACCCACGCAGACATGGGGAGAATGTGCAGACTCCGCACAGACAGTGACCCAAGCCGGGAATCAAACCTGGGTCCCTGGCACTGTGAGGCAGCAGTGCTAACCACTGTGTCATCATGTCGTCAAGTCTAGTACAGGAAATCTGCATAATAGAAATCAATCAGCACTGAATTCACCGTCAAAAAAAGCAATAGGTAAAGATACAAGGCTGCCTAATGGCATAAATGCTCCACTTTCCCCAAAAGATATTCCCCAAAACACTCCTTTGACCAAGCTTTGCCACCTCTCCAGATATCTCCTTATGAGGTTTGGTGTCAATCTTTATTTGCTTGCGGCAATATGGCTCAGTGGTTAGCACTGCTGCCTCACAACACTAGGAGCACCAGGGGCAATTCCACTCTTGGGTCACAGTCTGTGTGGAGTTTGCACATTCTCCCTGTGTCTGCGTGGGTTTCCTTCGGGTGCGCTGGTTTCCTTCCACAGTCCAAAGATGTGCAGGTTGATTGGCCATGCTCAATTGCCCCTTAGTGTCAGGGAGACTAGCAGGGTAAAAACATGGGGTTACAGGGATAGGGCCTGGATTGGATTGTTGTCGGTGCAGGCTCGATGACCTCCTTCTGTGCTGTAGGGATTCTATGATTCTGCGATTAAGGTGCTGCAAAGCACACCGGTATGTTTTCCTGTGTTAAAGGTGCTATATAAATGTAAGTTGTTTTGTTATTAGGAAAAAAAAACAGATTAGAAATTGTCAATACAGTGTCCAATTTAAAAATGTGTTATGGCGCATCCGTGGTAGGAATATTGATATGGAATTTTTCCCAGTGGCCTGGGATTGGAGGCTTGATAAAGCAAAAAACCTATTTTGGAACTGGTTCACTCATTCCTTGAATCATTAAAAATAATTTAAACGAGTCTGAGAATTCAATTTGCTATCAATACACAGGTGACATAGTCATTGAAATGCCTTAGCCTGAACTTTCCTTGCTGGTCACAGTCATTGTCAAATATTCGGAGTGTAGTTAGCAAAACATATGGGATTCTGGACTCCATAAATAGAGGTATTGAGTACGAAAGCAGGGAAGTTATGCTGAACCCATATAAAGCTCTTGTTAGCCCTCAGTTAGAGTACTGCAGCCAGTTTGGGTCACCACATTTTGGGGAGGATATAGAAACATAGAAAAACTACAGCACAAACAGGCCCTTCGGCCCACAAGTTGTGCCAAACACGTCCCTACCTTTTAGGCCTACCTATAACCCTCCATCCTATTAAGCTCCATGTACTCATCCAGGAGTCTCTTAAAAGACCCTATTGAGTTCGCCTCCACCATCACTGACGGCAGCCAATTCCACTCGCCCACCACCCTCTGTGTGAAAAACTTACCCCGAACATCTCCCCTGTACCTACCCCCCAGCACCTTAAACCTGTGTCCTCTCATAGCAGCCATTTCCACCCTGGGAAAAAGCCTCTGAGAGTCCACCCGATCTATGCCTCTCAACATCTTATACACCTCTATTAGGTTTCCTCTCATCCTTCGTCTCTCCAAGGAGAAAAGACCGAGCTCCCTCAGCCTATCCTCATAAGACATGCCACTCAATCCAGGCAACATCCTTGTAAATCTCCTCTGCACCCTTTCAATCTTTTCCACATCCTTCCTATAGTGAGGTGACCAGAACTGAGCACAGTACTTATGAGGGCCCTTAAGAGGGGGCAGAGGAGATTTACCAGAATGATTCCAAGGAATGAGGGTTTTAGCCTCAGGTTTATTTTGGGGAAGCTGGGTTCGTTCACCTTAAAGTAAAAAAGTAAAAGAATCGTAGAGTCCCTGTGGTGCAGAAAGAATCTGCACCGACCACAATCCCACCCAGGCCCTATTCCCATAGCCCCATATATTTACTCAAAGGTAAAGTAAAGTTGATTTATTAGTCAGAAGTAAGGCTTACATTAACAGTGCAATGAAGTTACTGTGAAATTCCCCCAGTCGCCACACTCCGGCACCTGTTCGGGTCAATGCACCTAACCAGCACGTCTTTCAGACTGTGGGAGGAAACCGGAACACCGGGAGGAAACATGCGCAGACACAGAGAGAACGTGCAAACTCCACACAGACAGTGACCCAAGTCGGGAATCGAACTTGGGTCCCCGACGCTCTGAAGCAGCAGTGCTAACCACTGTGCCCACATATTTACTCTGCTAATCCCCTGATACTAGGATCAATTTAGCTTGGCCAATCAACCTAACCCACACATCTTTGGACTGTGGGAGGAAACCGGAGCACCCGGAGGAAACCCATGCAGACACAGGGAGAAGGTGCAGACTCTGCACAGGCAGTGACCCGAGGCTGGAATTGAACCCGAGTCCCTGGCGCTGTGAGGCAGCAGAGCTAACCACTGTGCCACCGTGCTGCCCCAAATATTTGATAGAGATGTAAAAGATTATGACAGGCTCATAAAAGATGGATAGAGAAAGGCTATTCCCATTAGCTGATGGTGCAAAGACTAAGGAACACAGCTTTAAGGTTTTGGGCAAGAGATACAGGGAGTTGTGTGTGGCAGAGTGCAAGGAAGAATGATTTTGTGCACAACTAGTGGTAACAACTAGGAAATGGATGCTTAACATGGCAATGGAAGTGGAGACAATCAATGATTTCTAAAGGAAATTGGGTGGGCACCTAAGGGAAATAGACTTGAATGACCAGGGGGATCGAATAAGGCAGTGGGACTAATTGGTTGGCTCTACAAAGACTCGGTAGGGATTTGATGGGCCGGACCACCTCCTTCTGTGCTGTAGTGACTTCATGTGGGATGAGATGGACTTCTCAACAGCACTAGGTCTGACTCCCATCCCCATCCCACCACTCCACCCCAGACCATTCCATCCCACAATTGTATTTTTCTGGATCAGCTTCAATGCACAATGATGTTAAAACCCAAATGTTGGAAACGCTTCTGGGCCGGAAACTCATCTGATTCTCGCCGTGGGATGATTCGACAACCTGCAGCAGGTTACAAATACATTTCACTGTAAGCCAGGAGTTTAATTGGCTGTAAAATGTCAAGTGTGTTTGCTGCAATATTCAGAGCCCTTACAACCTCCCCCCCCCTCCTCAACCCCTCACCATTCCCCTCCCACCCACCTCATGGGGAAGTGTTGTAGATAGATGGTTAGGGACACTTTCCCTCTCTGACACATTATACCTCAGAGACAGCGGCAACAGAAACGTGGCAAAGCTGGTTTCCAATGCATGGTGTCTCAAAGCTGAAAACATTTGAATGACTGTCAGTGAATGTACAGGGAGCCAGGTACATCTTTGAAGAATGTACTATAGTCAGCATGTCAATCATAGATGCCCCGCCTCCTTATTTAAATATATTAAAAGGTTCGAATTGCTTACTCATATCCGTGAGGTGTCAGTGTTATTTCGACAGTGAGCCTTCCCCTCCAGACGTTCCTTCTTTCTTGCATGCAAATAGCGTGGAATGTTGTTTTTTTTTGCATTGGTCTGTCAGTTCATTCATTATGTGTTTCTGTTTTTTCACCACTTTACATGGCTACAGAAGCAATCCTGAGTCTCCTCGCTGCTGCTTCTGACAGCGTACTGAGATTTTGTGGTCAAGGCACTGGAGTGGAACTTACAACTATGACTTTCTGGCTGAGACAAGCTGACACCTTGAAGGCACAATACGTTACACAGCCACCAGACGTACAGGCACGAAACAAGCAAGGCTGATGAGTGGGCATGGAATCGGAGCCTCTGTATCCTCTTCATGTTGCCATTACCTCTTCAGCCAATTCTCTGGCTTCCTCTGGGTGCCTTCTCTTTGAGTTCACCTTGATGCATGGTGACACAGTGGTTAGCACTGTTGCCACACAGTACCAGGGACCCAGGTTCGATTCCTGGCTTGGGTCACTGTGTGTGTGGAGTTTGCACGTTCTCCCCGTGTCTGCATGGGTTTCCTTCGGGTGCTCCGGTTCCTTCCCATAGTCCGAAAGATGTGTTGGTTAGGTCCATTGGCCATGCTAAATTCTCCCTCAGTGTGCTCGAATAGGTGCCGGAGTGTGGCGACTAGGGGATTTTCACAGTAACTTCATTGCAGTGTTAATGTAAGCCTACTTGTGACTAATAAATAAACTTTTTTGATATTTGTACCGCAGTCAACTTATTGTCATGATTCTGTAGACTCTAGTTGCACTAGAATGAAGGGAACCCCCAGCCTCATACAGGCACAGGTAATATGTTAAGCAGTTTGATCGGATGCTGAATGGCAAATCTGATGGATGAATGGACCTCAGCTGTTGACTTAGGAATGTGTAAAAGTAATCAGGCATAGCTGCAGAGGGTTCCCCCATCTTATTACATATCCCGCTGCCTTTGAAAAAGCAGCCAGCATTATCAAGGCCCCCATGCACACTGGGCATGCTCTCTTCCACCATCTTCCATCGGGAAAAAGATACAAAAGTCTGAGATCATGTACCAACCGACTCAAGAACAACTTCATTTTTTATTCATTCATGAGACATGGGCATCACTGGCTAGCCAACATTTATTGCCCATCCCTAGTTGCCCGAGGGCAGTTGGGAGTCAACCACATTGATGTGGCTCTGGAATTACATGTAGGCCAGACCAGGTAAGGACAGCAGATTTCCTTCCCCAAAAGACGTTAGTGAACCAGATGTGTTTTTCCGACAATTAACAATGGTTTCATGGTCATCAGTAGATTCTTAATTCCAGGTTTTTTTTATTGAATTAAAATTCCACCATCTGCATGGTGGGATTCAAACCCAGGTCCCCAGATTATTAGTAGTCACATAACAGACTATTGTGTAAAATTAAAGCACATGGGATTGCAGGTAATGTCTTGAGATGGATAGAAAGCTGGTTAGCAGATAGTAGCAGATAGCAGATGGTAGCAAAGAGTTGGCAGAAATGGGACTTTTTCTGATTGGCAGTCAGTGACTAGTGGGGTTCCACAGGGATCTGTGGGAGAACCCCAACTGTTCATATTATATATTAATGACTTGGAAGAGGGAACTGAATGTATTATCTCCAAATTTGCAGATGATACAAAGTTGGGTGGGAGGGTGAGCTGTGAAGAGGTGCAGAGATGCTTCAGTATGGACAGGCTGAGTGTGTGGGCAACTGCATAGCTCTTACAGTATAATGTGGAAAGACGTGAGGTTATCCACTTTGGTAGCAAAATAGGAAGACAGATTATTACTTGAATGGGTGTAAATTGAGGGAGGTAGATATTCAATGAGACTTTGGTGTCCTTATGCATCAGTCGCTGAAAGTTAGCACGCAGGTACAGCAGGCAGTAAAGAAGGGAAATGGTATTTTAGCCTTCACAGCAAGAGGATTTGAGTATAGGGATAGGGATGTTTTGTTGGAATTATTTAGGGCATTGGTGAGGCCACACCTGGAGTATTGTGTGCCGTTTTGGTGTTCTTATCGGAGGAAGGATGTCCTTGCTTTAGCGGGAGTACAGCAAAGGTTTACCAGGCTGATTCCCAGGGATGGCAGGTCTGACGTCTGAGGAGAGTTAGTTAGGATTATATTCACTGGAATTTAGAAGAGTGAGAGGGGATTTCATAGAAACTTATAAAATTCTAACAGGGTGAGACAGGGTAGATTCAGAAAGAATGTTCCCAATGGTGCAGGAGTCCTGAACTAGGGGACATAGTTTGAAGATAACCTTTCAGAACTGAGGTGAGGATAAATTTCTTCATGTGTGGAATTCACTGTCACAGAAAGTAGTTGAAGCCTAAACGTTGTCTGATTTCAAGAAGAAACTAAATATAGCTCCTGGGGCTAAATGGATTGAGGGATATGGGAGGAAGGGGGAGATCAGGATATTGAATTTGATGATCAGCCATGATCAAAATGAATGGCAAAGTGGGCTCAAAGGGCCAAATGGCCTATTCCTGCTTCTAGTTTCTATGTTTCTATTAGCTGAGTTTCTGGATTAATAGTTTAGCGATAATACCATTAGACGATCGCCTTCTTCCCTGCTACCACCAGACTTTTGAATGGACCTACCTTATGTTAAACTGATCTTTCTGTACACCCTAGCTATGACTCTAACACTATATTCTGCACCATCTCCTTTCCTTCTCTATGAATGGTATACTTTGCCTGTATAGCGCAGAACAATACTTTTCACTGTATATGTGACAATAATAAATCAAATCAAATCAAATATATCCGACCACCAACATGGCCACGGGATAGAGGCAGACAGTCGGCTTGACGGACCCTGGTCCCCCCCTCCCCCTGTCGATGTAAGTGATGGCAGTGACGCAGGGAAAACATAAATTCATGCGAGTGAAATCTGTGACTGCTTGGACTTTGGGGAAATCTCTCTTTCTGTAAAATTGAAATGCTCCATCTTACTGTCATTGGCTGTCAATGAGGGTGTAAATTAAATCACTCCTGGCAAATAATACGCATATGAACAACTTAATGCATTTATGCATAGCTGATTTACTAAAGTTGCTGATGTTTTTAGAGGCAGACTAAATGCTTTGGTAGAATAAAAGGTCAAGATATAAAAGAAATGTAGGGACAGCGGAATGGTTCCAGAACTGAAAGGTTATATCCATCAGGAAAGATTGAGTCTCTTCTTTCGAAAGGATTAACTGAGTAATGACCTCAGAAATGTTTAAGATTTTGGAAGGATTTTTTAGGGGAGACACAATGAAGGTGCTTCCATGTGTGTGAGAGACCAGAATGAGAGACATAAATATGAGACATTTATCAAGAAAACCAATAAGGAACTCCGGAGAAACCTCTTTACCTGGAGAGTGAACAAAGAACAAAGAAAATTACAGCACAGGAACAGGCCCTTTGGCCCTCCAAGCCTGCACCGACCATGCTGCCCGTCTGAACTAAAACCCCCTACCCTTCCGTGGACCATATCCCTCTATTCCGATCTTATTCATGTATTTGTCCAGGCGCCCCTTAAAAGTTATTGCCATATCCGCTTCCACTACCTCCCCCGGCAGCAGGTCCCAGGCACCTACCACCCTCTGTGCAAAAACTTGCCTTGTACATCTCCTTTAAACCTTTCCCCTCGCACCTTAAACCTGTGCCCCCTAGTAATTGACTTTTCCACCCTGGGAAAAAGCTTCTGACTATCCACTCTGTAGTGGTTAGGATGTGGAATTCATTGTCATGTGCAGAAATCCTGAGGCCCTCCAGGAACTGGAATTCTTGGCATCCAACTTGCTCCACTTCTCCCAACACCAGTCTTAGCCATTGTTTATCTCTCTAATATTATTTACCCTATGCCAATTATTACTCAGGTAATTATTACCATTGAGGTCCTTTTTTTTTAAGTTTAGTGCCTATCTGCTTATACTCCCTGTGCAGAACCTGTTTCCTAGTCTTACCTATGTCATTGGTACCTACATGGATCATGACAAGTGGATCCACCCCCTCCCGTTCCAAGCTTCTCTTTAGTTCCGAGCCCACATCCCAATTCCAGGCACCAACAACACAAGCTTCTGGCTTCTTGCTCTCAGCTGCAGAGAACAGTGTCTATTCCCCTGACTAATACATTCCCCTGTTACATCTACATTGCCCCCAATTTGAATGGATTCTTATACCATGGTCAGTCTGCTCATCCAGATCACAGTCTTTGCTCTTGTCCATACAAGCTCCAAGAACCTTAAAGTTGTTCCTTAACTGGAAGGGCTGTGGTTCCTCCACTCCCAACGTCTCAATACCCTTACCTGCCTGACTCACAGTCACACCATCCTGTCCCTGACAACTGACCAAATCAGATTACACTAACTTTACAGATGTAACTGCCTTCTAGAACAAAGTGTCCAGTGAACATTCCCCCTCCCCAATGCATTGCAGCGTCTGCAGCTCAACCTCCAGCTCATCAAATCTGAGCCAAAGCTCTTCAAACCACAGGCACTTGCTACAAATGTGGTTGCCATGGATTGCTGTGGCATCCAGGAGCTCCCACACGCTCCAGCATGTGGCACATCACTCATCCTGAAATCTTTACTGTGTTAATTAGATTTATTTCTCTTAATCAATTTATAGTTCCCCTCTTCACCAAACTCCGTCACTCACCAAACTCCCAGCTTCACACTCTGTGCACTCAGTGTAATTGAGGTCCACAGCATTGGCTCAAGGGACAGCTGGAAAAACACAAGAGGGAGAAATGAATAAAAGTTTTTATTGGTGGGGCTAGGTGAAGAAGGGTGGAAGGAGGCAGTATGTCATAAGTTATCAGCTTTCTTTCCTATTTGACTTGTACCTTGATGTTAATACTTGATCGCGCACAAATTAACATTATTACAAAGCATATTACAAACATTATTACATTACAAATGCTAGTATATTAAAACAATAAAGATAATCAGATTTTAAATTGCAGCCCAAAATGAACATGAGAGAAGCAGATTTCTTCCTAACATTCAGTAGTTTGTAAGTGGAAATGGCAAATATAGTGTGATTATGGCCAAACTATCAGGGAGATGATGGCCTCGCGGTATTATCGCTAGACTATTAATCCAGAAACTAAGCTAATGTTCTTGGGACCCGGGTTCAAATCCCGCCACGGCAAATGATGGAATTTGAATTCAATAAAAATAAATATCTGGAATTAAGAATTTAATGATGACCCTGAAACCATTGTCGAAAAGCGGATCTGGTTCACTAACATCCTTTCGGGAAGGAAATCTGCTGTCCTTACATGGTCTGGCCTGCATGTGACTCCAGAGTCACAGCAATGTGGTTGACTGCCAACTGCCCTCTGAACAAGGGCAACTACAAATGCTGGCCAGCCAGCAACGTCCATATCTAATGAATAAATAAGACAAAAACCCCCCTGCATATTCAATGGCAAAGGTTCAAGCTCACCAGTATGGACCTGTTTGGCTGAATAGCTTGTTTCCATGGGATAAATGCTATGTAGAATGATTGTAAACTTTTACTGTCACGAGCAAAAGAGTGTCCATAATGGAACTGGGTTTATGAGAGGGTCTAATACATAACTTATTAATGTCATCCGTTGAAAAGCACAACCTTCACAAGCATTGCTCCAGGGATTACCTCCGCAATTATTGCACCTGGACAGTTAGACGTAGAAAAGGTACCTTGTTCTGTATAATCACTAGTGCTGTCTGAACAACCTGATGTCTTCTTGCCCCCAAATCAATAATAAGGGAGATTCCCCAGTGGTAATCAAATCTACCCCTCCCAGCAACTGGGGTTGGGTAGAAAGGTAAGCCAAGAAAAGGACAGAAAAAACAAATAGTTAGGAACTCACAGGGAAAAATTCATTCATTCACCTTCGCTGTAATGTACAGCAATGCTGGACACTAATTGCTGGCTTATTTAATACTCCCAGCCATTTTAGATCAGGCACTTCTGTCACCTGCCAAAAAATTAGAACAGAAAATTAACCAGATGTTAAAATGGCAAGGAATTTAATTTTTAATTATTCATTTTCAGAATATCACTTACAAGGCTGGCATACATTTCCCATCGAGTTGTCTTGGTTTGATATGATTCAATGGCTTCCTAGGCTACTTCAGGGAGATGCTCAGTGCCAAGCCCACTGGTTCCCTGCTCCAGTGCTAATTCGCCATTGCAGAGTGATGTGTATGTGTATTTCTTACCCATGCTGGTACCCCACTGTTCAGTTATGGAGAAGACATGATCCAAGCGACTCACTGGAAGTTGTGAATGTCCGATCCCCAGCTGATCCCAGCTCAAACTGTGGATTAAGTTGATCCTAATCTTCATCGAGGTTTCAGTACTTGCCGGATGTTATGGGAGACTGCAATCCTGCAGTAATTTGTGTAGTCCCTCTGCCTGTGTGTGATACCACAGAACGAAACACTTGCAAACGCCCTGGTGTGGCCCTAGACGCACGGTGGGTATAAGTGCATGGCGCGAGCCATGACATTTTCCATGTGATTCATCAGGTGATTTTCTATTTTCTATTTTCTCTCTCTTTCTCCTCCAGTTTTGAGACAGTAAGCAGCAAAAACAGTAGCTCCCAGAAACTATTCTGAGTATTAGTGTTAGTTTATATTCTTAAATAATACGTTGATATTCTTTCAAACAAATCAAGGTTACACCTGCAATCTTATAGAGGTATTGAAGCGATTGTGGTGATTATTTGGAGTGATTTTCATTTTCTTTTTGTTTGATCATCAGCATATTTTTTAAAAGTTAAACAAAAACTGAAGTGTGTATGAATTGGGAGGTGTTGTACATAACAGTGATACAGATGGGTTGTGTCCAGTAGTGCCCACCTCACAAGAAACATGTGATCAAAGTCATATGATGCTGAAGGGTCCAAGTTCAACAGTATAACACAAGACTCACCTGTGTCTGGAATTGTGGATTCAAGGGTGAAAGTGCTTAGGGCTGGGGGTCTGGACGGGGAGGAATTTGTAAAATGCGTACTGGAAGGTTCTTTGGAACAGTATGTAGATAGCCCAACTAGAGAGGGGGCTATACTGGATCTAGTTCTGGGAAATGAGCCCGGTCAGGTCGTCAAAGTTTAGGTAGGGGAACATGTGGCAAATAGTGACCACAACTCTGTTAACTTTAGGATAGTAATGGACAAGGATGAGTGTTGTCCTAAGGGTAGGGTGCTAAATTGGGGGAAGGCTAACTATAGCCGGATTAGGCAGGAATTGGTGGCCGTTGATTGGGAGAGGCTGTTCGGGGGTAAGTCCACGTCTGGCATGTGGGAGTCTTTTAAGGAACAGTTGATAAGGCTGCAGGACAGGCATGTGCCTGTAAAAAGGAAGGATAGGAAAGGTAGGATTCGAGAGCCGTGGATAACCAGGGAAATTGAGGATCTGATCAAAAAGAAAAGAGAGGCGTACGTTAGGTCCAGGCAACTGAAAACAGATGGAGCTCTGGAGGAATACAGCGAGAGTAGGAAAGAACTCAAACGGGCAGTTAGAAGGGCAAAAAGAGGTCACGAAATGTTCTTGGCAGACAGGATTAAGGTGAATCCTAAGGCATTTTATTCATATGTTAGGAACAAAAGAGTTGTCGGAAAAAGTCGGACCTCTCAGGGACAAAGGAGGGGAATTATGCTTAGAACCCAAAGGAATAGGGGAGATCCTAAATGAATACTTTGCATCGGTATTCACAAAGGAGAGGGACTTGTTGACTGGGAGTGTCTCAGAGGGAGGTGTTGACCCGTTAGAGAGAATCTCCATTACAAGGGAGGAAGTGTTTGGTTTTTTAGGTAACATTAAAACTGACAAATCCCCAGGGCCTGATGGCATCTATCCTAGACTGCTCAGGGAGACAAGAAATGTAATTGCTGGGCCTCTGACGGAAATCTTTGTCTCTTCATTGGACACAGGTGAGGTCCCTGAGGATTGGAGGATAGCGAATGTGGTACCGTTATTTAAGAAGGATAGCAGGGATAACCCGGGTAATTATAGGCCAGAGAGCTTGACGTCCGTGGTAGGGAAGTTGTTGGAGAGGATTCTTAGAGACAGGATGTATGCGCATTTAGAACGGAACAATCTCATTAGTGACAGACAGCATGGTTTTGTAAGAGGGAGGTCGTGCCTTACAAATTTGGTGGAGTTTTTTGAGGAAGTGACAAAAATGGTTGACGAAGGAAAGGCCGTGGATGTCATCTCTATGGATTTCAGTAAGGCATTTGACAAAGTCCCTCATGGCAGGTTGGTTAAGAAGGTCTAGGCTCATGGGATACAAGGAGAGGTGGCTAGATGGGTGGAGAACTGGCTTGGCCATAGGAGACAGAGGGTAACAGTCGAAGGGTCTTTTTCCGGCTGGAGGTCTGTGACCAGTGGTGTTCCGCAGGGCTCTGTACTGGGACCTCTGCTATTTGTGATATATATAAATGATTTGGAAGAAGGTGTAACTGGTGTTATCAGCAAGTTTGCAGATGACACGAAGATGGCTGGACTTGCGGATAGCGATGAACATTGTCGGACAATACAGCAGGATGTAGGTAGGCTGGAAAATTGGGCGGAGAAATGGCAGATGGAATCTAATCCAGATAAACGTGAAGTGATGCATTTTGGAAGAACTAATGTAGGGGGGAGTTATACAATAAATGGCAGAGCCATCAAGAGTATAGAAACACAGAGGGACCTAGGTGTACAAGTCCACAAATCCTTGAAGGTGGCAGCACAGGTGGAGAAGGTGGTGAAGAAGGCATATGGTATGCTTGCCTTTATAGGACGGGGTATAGAGTATAAAAGCTGGAGTCTGATGTTGCAGTTGTATAGAACTCTGGTTAGGCCACATTTGGAGTACTGCGTCCAGTTCTGGTCGCCGCACTACCAGAAGGATGTGGAGGCTTTAGAGAGAGTGCAGAGAAGGTTTACTTTGCCTGGTATGGAGGGTCTTAGCTATGAGGAGAGATTGGGTAAACTGGGCTTGTTCTCCCTGGAAAGACGGAGAATGAGGGGAGACCTAATAGAGGTGTACAAAATTATGAAGGGCATAGATAGGGTGAACAGTGGGAAGCTTTTTCCCAGGTCGGAGGTGACGATCACGAGGGGTCACGGGCTCAAGGTGAGAGGGGCGAGGTATAACTCAGATGTCAGAGGGACGTTTTTTTACACAGAGAGTGGTGGGGGCCTGGAATGCGCTGCCAAGTAGGGTGGTGGAGGCAGACATGCTGGCATCGTTTAAGACTTACCTGGATAGTCACATGAGCAGTCTGGGAATGGAGGGATACACACAAATGATCTAGTTGGACCAATGAGCGGCACAGGCTTGGACTGCCGAAGGGCCTGTTTCCTGTGCTGTACTGTTCTTTGTTCTTTGTCTGCTTCGAGAGGCCAATCTAACATTGGTCATGACCGACAATGCCTTTCATGTGGCTGAGAGCATGGGTGGTGTAAATTGAAGTCATCTGGGAATTAAAATGACAGAATGTGAGTGAGGTACATATATAGTCAAGGAAACCCTTTAGTGTGACAGAGGCATGCTTTGGAGAATGTTAATGTTTGAAAGTGCTGGAACTGTGGAAAGAAACACGAGTTCCATAAAGGGAGAGCCATACCTAGCCTTTCAGAAGGTGTGTCGCAAGAGTAGCCATTTTTGCTTCAAGGTGTCATGGGAAACAAATTGCACACTGATGAACAATGAGAGCAATTGATGAAGAATCAAGGGAAAGAAACGGGTCTTTGTTATCATTAAGATCAGTGGATGGCTTGAAGCATGTTACTCATATTGGATTCTGGCAACTGATTTCAGACTGACATGGACACACAGTGTAGTATAATTCTGCTCCACATATTAAAAAGCAACAGGTGGGATTTTCCAGCCATGCTCACTCCAAAACTAGAAAATCTTGCCCGAGGTCAACGGACCTTTGCATGGTCCGCCCCCCGCCCGCTACGATTCCCGTGGCAGGTGGGATGGGAAAATTCCGCCCAACATATTTTAGGTCAGCAATAGTGGAACAACTTAAGCCAGCGATTATAGCTTACAGTGGATCAAATCTCTCTTACAGACAAGTATGAATTTTGTAGTTGTAAGTGTAAGTTGGACGGTAAGCTCATTGAAAGCAAGACAATAGGATCTCTACTGTTCATGAACATTATTAAGTATGCTGATAATGATGAAATGAATAGAATATAATTTACTCGAGTAATGATATATGCAAATCATTTCTACAAGCCACTGACCAATGAACGTCCAACATAGAAACATCCACAGATATGGAGTGATGAGGTAGGGCAAGCTGAAGGAGAATACCAAATCAGGTTTAACAAGGTTCTGGTCAACATGTCCTCTGCCATGTACAAATAGCTTTAAGGGATAAGTTAAGGAAACACAGATGATCTGATCAGTTCCTTTAAGAATAGCAACCTCATGGATCAGTTGAACGGTAGCCATACATAAGAAGGCTGGCACACTAAATAGAAGCTTTTCTATATAGAAACAATAATTATGATGTGATATTAAACATTAACAAAATGAATCACCTCAGGCAAGCAGTTCCATTTATAGCACATGTTGCTATGGATCCAGCTAATGTTAAAGTGGTTTTGCAGATGCCTACACTGACTGTGCAGTGATCCAGCAACTGCTTGGACTTACTCAACATCCAAGTAAATTTCTCCTGCATCTGTCTGACATAATAAAACATGATGTGGAGATGCCGGCGTTGGACTGGACTTACATAATAAAACATCTCAGAAGTTTAATGCAAGATGGTTTTGAGTCTCAAGAACAGGGGCTGCAAAGACACAAAGAAGACATCACCAACATCCCTATCCTGGTGTATTATAATGTGGAGATGCCGGTGTTGGACTGGGGTACGCACAGTCAGAAGTCTCACAACACCAGGTTAAATTCCAACAGGCTTATTTGGAATCACGAGCTTTTAGAGCGCTGCTCCTTCCTCAGGTGACTCATTTGATGAAGAAGCAGTGCTCCGAAAGCTCGTGATTCCAAATAAACCTTTTGGACTTTAACCTGGTGTTGTGAGACTTCTTACTTGTATATTCTAATCTTAAGGGAAAAGTTGCTCTACAATGGATCTTGGACTTAGAGCATGCAGCATGGATAACTGGACACATTTATATTGAGCTTCATGAGCAGCACAGACAAGATACTCATGGATCGAGAAAGAGCTTTTAGCAACATTGTTTGTCTGTGCTTATCTTGAACATTACATCTGTAGCCAGAATGTGCAGAACATTGAAATGAGGCAACCTCTGTCCATGTGCAGAGAAACATGGACAACTTCCAGGTTGGGCTGATGAGAGATATGTGATATTCACAGCATGTAAGTGCCAGACAATAGCCACCTCCATCAAGAAAGAAATGCCATCTCCTCCTCTGGCAGTAACATCCTGGGGGGCGGGGGTTGCCAGAAACTCAACTAGACCAGCCAAGTACATGCTGTAGTAACAGATCAGAGACTGAATATTTAGTGGCTCCCCAAAGCCTCTCCACGACCCACACAAGTCAGGAATATTATGAAAAACTCTCCACTTGCCTGGATGAATGCTGTAGTGTTTAATTATTCTGTGTTTGATTATGCAAGTCTAGTAATTAATCTATGCTCACTGCACTTGATTGGTTCGGCCTGGGTGTGGACTTAGAGCAAAGTTAACATACACCACAAAAGCGGAGATGTCAGCCTGAATGCAGACATTTTGTGATTGCAGAGAGATATTTTAAAACTTTCACAAATCATGTATTGCCCAGTTAGAAACCAGTGCTATTTCTGCATTGCCCTGATATATATAAAAGAAATAATAGCTTTAACTGCAATGACACTCAAAGTTCAATAGGATTCAGGACAAAGCAATCAACTTGATTAGCTTGCTATACCAGCTCAGACATCCAATCCATATATCATCAGTTTCCAGTAACTATGGTGGACAATTTGCCACATTGTTTTGTCAGCAGCAATTCCCAAATTTGCAACATAGAAACTAGGGACAGGAATAGGCACGTCATCCCTTCGAGCTGACTCCACCATTCAATATGATCATGGCTGATCCTCTCTTGCAACACCAACTCCTGCACTCTTCACATACCTCTTGACAATTTTAGAGTCTGGAAATCTATCTATTTTCTTCTTAGATAGTGACTTGGCCTCCACAGCCTTCAGTGGTAGAGAATTCCACAGGTTCACCATCCTCTGAGTGAACAAGTTGCTTCTCATCTCATTCCTAAATGGCCTACCCTGCATCCCAAGACTGTGCGCCCTTGTTCTAGACCCACCAGCCAGAGGAAACAACATCTCTGCACCCAGTCTTCCCAGCCCTGTAAGAATTTTATACGTTTCAATGAGATCTCTCATTCTTCTAAACTCCATTTAATACAGGCCCAGTCGACCCAATCTCTCCTCATATGACAATCCTGCCACCACAAGAATCTGGCTGGTGAGGCTTCACTGCACTCTCTCTTTGGCAAGTCTTCGATAAGGAGATTTCTACTCATAGATGGACAAGGGCAGATGATGAATGGGAACACCATGTCCTCCATATTCCCATTTAGGTATCCTGATTTGGACATATGCCATCATTCCTTCATTGTCACTGGGTCAAAACCCCAAAAACTTTCCACCTATTACTATCAAAGAGGCACTTACATGAGACAGATGACAATAATCTCTCCCTCAACAAAACAAAGGAGATAGTCATCAACTTCAGGAAACGCAGTGGAGGACATGCCCCTATCTACATCGATGGGACAAAGTGGAAATGATCAAAAGCTTCAAGTTTCTAGGTGTCCAGATCACCAAAACCTGTCCTGGTCCCCCCAGGCCGACGCTATAGTTAAGAAAGTCCACCAACGCCTCTACTTTCTCAGGACGCTAAGCAAATTTGGCATGTCCACTATGACTCTCACCAACGTTTACAGAAGCACCATAGAAAGCATTCTTTCTGGTTGTATCACAGCTTGGTATGGCTCCTGCTCTGCCCAAGACTGCAAGAAACTAAAAGGGGTCGTGAATGAAGCCCAGTCCATCACGCAAACCAGCCTCCCATCCATTGACTCTGTCTACACTTCCTGCTGCCTCGGAAAAGCAGCCAGCATAATCAAGAACCCCATGCACCCCGGACATTCTGTCTTCCACCTTCTTCCATTGGGAGAAAGATACAAAAGTCTGAAGAAACGTACTGACCGACTCAAGAACAGCTTCTTCCCTGCTGCCATCAGACTTTTGAATGGACCTACCTCGTATTAGGTTGATCTTTCTCTACACCCTAGCTATGACTGTAACACTACATTCTGCACTCTCTCCTTTCCTTCTCTATATACAGTATGTTTGTCTGTATAGCGTGCAAGAAACAATACTTTTCACTGTATACAGTAAAAGTCTCACAACACCAGGTTAAAGTCCAACAGATTTATTTGGAATCATGAGCTTTCGATACACTGCTCCTTCTGTGCCCATCCCAGTCCAATGTCGCTATAGAGTCGTAGAGGTTTACAGCATGAAAACAGGCCCTTCGGCCCAACTTATCCATGCCGCCCCTTTTTTTAACCCCTAAGCTAGTCCCAATTGCCCATGTTTGGCCCATATCCCTCTATATCCATCTTACCCATGTAACTGTCTAAATGCTTCTTAAGAGACAAAATTGTACCCGCCTCTATTACTACCTCTAGCAGTTTGTTCCACACACTCACCACTCTCTGTGTGAAAAGATTGCCCCTCTGCACCCTTTTGCATCTCCCCCCTCTCACCTTAAACCTATGCCCTCTAGTTTTAGGCTCCCCTACCTTTGGGAAAAGATATTGACTATCTAGCTGATCTATGCCTCTCATTATTTTATAGGCCTCTATAAAAGTTTAAAATGTATCTCCACATCATGGCTTTCACTTTATACTAATACATGTGACGATAATAAATCAAATCAAATTAAATAGATTGTATTGTTTCAAGGGCAACTAGGGATGTGTAATAAATGCTGATATTGTCACTGACAACCACAATATAGAAGCTGAATGTCATGCCAATCAGAGCATTATATTCCCCGCACATTTGAAGAGGAATGGAATTATCTTTAATTGATCTGAAAAAAGTCAGACATCACACATTTCAATTGAAATCCACGGGTAGAAGGGATGTACTGCACAGAAGCTAGCACCCAGGAAGATTACATGGATGAGTGTTAAATATTGCTCAATGTTTGTTTTAAGTTACTATTCTGATTAACATTATTCTGAAATATTCCAGCTTGCACCAGCTATGATTTATAAAATAATTAAACTTAATCATTACAATCTTCAAATGCAATGTTGATCCGTGTCCACACTAATTAGATTTACATGTTCAGAGCTACCTTCTCCAAAACACAGCTGTGTTTACTTCCGCACACAAACAGTGACTTCATTAGCAGTGTAGAAATGACTGTTTGGGGTTACTGTCTACTCATTGGCCTTGAATGCATTGGGATGGTAATTAAATTTCAAAATACAGATTCAAATGGCATCTCCCTTATTTTGAGTCTTCAACTCCTATGTTAGAAAACAGAAAAAAGCACACACAGCACCACAAGGACGCCCGACAAATATTTATTATGTTTAATTGATAAGGCAAAGTTCAAAATGTCTCAATATTAGTCATCTGTCAGCTCTTGAAGGAATGATTTTTCAGCCATCGATCACCTCTCCAGAGCAATGGTCTATTTAATTACAAATGTAAACAGTTCCCGGACAAAAAGGGTCAATGAATGTTAACATACATCACTCTGCTACAAAAGCAAATGTTCAGTTCCCTCTTCCTCCACCTCAGTAATAACAATACCTCTCTCCTCCCTTCAGGCAGCTGTTGACTTCGCTTGCACAGCCCTTCATTGGAAAATGACATTGAGAGTTCCAGGTCTTGCCTGCATCTAACATTTCGCTTCTGAACAGCACCATTGGTACAACACACTTTACATGCTAGCTTTTCATCCGAGCAGATTTTACCTGCAGCTGGAAAGTGTCGCATTTGTGTTCAGACAGAATTGTGGAGTCTTATTTGAACACCATGGGCTTGATTTCACGCCCCCCCCTCCCCCTCTTGCTGTTTGAAGGTGAGGAGCTTGCAAAATGCAGCACGTGGCCTGCCTGATGACTTCCTGCCTGACCCCCAACCTGTCTCTCATTTTAGGGGGCATGGTGGAGGCATCAGGAGGCCACCCACCCACCCTTGGGCTTATTAAGTGTATCATTTTGATTTGATTTATTATTGTCACATGTATTGGGATACAGTGAAAAGTATTGTTTTTTGCCAGCTATACGGACAAAGCAAACCGTTCATCGAGAAGGAAAGGAGAGAGTGCAGAATGTAGTGTTACAGTCATAGCTAGGGTGTAGAGAAAGATCAACTTAATGTGAGGTAGGGAGTTTAAAAGAGTTAGAATAGAGTTTTAGAAACATAGAACAAGAGTGGAAGATAGAATTAGAGGGTATGCTGGCAAGAAGTCGCCATCTTGAACTCGTTCATCCTATCTTTGCCACTATTTTACCCAGGGCAGGGTGAGTGGGCAAGTGGCTAGTCCAGCAGCCCATTGTTGCATGGGATGGTGTTGGGTAAGGGGATGGTTCCTGCTTCTAAGGGCCCCCGGTACTCATCATAGACACTCTGTCCCAAGGGTCGATGCATTGTTCATGCTAAATTCTCCCTCAGTGTACCCGATCAGGCGCCAGAGTGTGAAGACTAGGGGATTTTCACTATAACTTCATTGCAATGTTAATGTAAGCCCACTCATGACACTAATAAATAAACTTTTTAAAACTTTTTTTGCCTCCTCCTCCTCCTCCTCCCCCCCCGCCCCCCCCCCCCCCCCCCCCCCCCCCCCCCGCAACCTAATTTTCCCATGTGACTTCTCAAACCCAGCCAATGTCCTCTTCACTCCCCCCTTGCTAGGGTCTGCCAGTCAGGCACTATCGACGCCATAGAGTTATCTGAAATCCAGCCTCCATCACCTCCTCGTGATTGGGGACTGGCTGTAGTACCAGCCGTGTCTACTGTTCAAACCTGGAACTGCTCAGGCTACAGAGTTGCTGGCCAATCCAGTTGGCTGGGAGTCTTAAAGGGGGGACTTCCTCCCCAGATTGGGTGGCAGTCTCACTCTGAGCCAAGTAATGACCCTCCAGCCTCCCAAATAGCATTTTAATCAGGCAGGGGGAATATGGCGCCCTGTAAAACCCAGGCCCGTGTAAAAATATCCCAAGGACGAACTTACAGAATTGTTTGGTTTCAAACATCAAGGTTAAATGTAAACAAGTTAATATTTTCTCTCTCAGTACAATCGGAGGCAAACAGAGGAATGGACTAAACCACTGTGACGCTTTTAGTAATGCCACAATACTCCTCAGCAAGTATTTAGCCACTGTTTCAAACAAATGTGTCTACAATTTTATTGGACATACTGAATAAAGCAAATCTTCACAAGTAGTTCAAACAAACTCCTTGCCCAGGAAACAAGAGCATTTGAACAGGTAATTTCAACAATGGCTGAATAGATCAAGGCAACATTCCCTGGAGGCAAAATAAAACAAATCCCCTACAGTCGGCTTTTTTCTTCATGTTCCATAGATAAATCATTTTAGCCCTCAGGCAATTTCTGATCCATCCAAAATAAGCACCAGCTCAGCTCCAAACCTTGTTAGTTCTGTCCCTACAAAATCACATGGCAGGATCAGTGGTGCCAAATAGAATTAATAGCGAGGAATGTTTGTCAGTTGACTCATAAACTTGTGGATTGTAAGCTCGATTCGGGGGATCAGTGGAAACATGCCCTTTGCCAATAAACTGAAAAGCACAGATAACCCAGACAATGTTAGTGCTCAAGCCTTTGCTGGGATTTCAGAACAGAAGTCAACGTTCGATGCTATGGGCTTCGATACCAGCCAGAAGTGGGAATCAGGTAGCTGGGTTGAGAGGTTAGTTGTCAGCTCTCCACCAACCCTGGCACCTAGTTGAATCAACTAGGATTGTGTTCACTGGAAAGACAGAGGGGAGACTTGATCGAGGTCTCCAAAATTATGAGGGGCAAAGATAGCCAGAGGCTTTTTCCCCAGGGTAGAAGTGTCAATGACAAGGAGGCACAGGTTCAAGATGAGAGAGGGAAAGTTTAAGGAAGATGTGCGGGGGAAGTTTTTCACGCAGAGAGTGGTGGGTGCCTGGAACACGCTGCCAGAGGAGGTGGTGGAAGCAGGCACATTAGCAACATTTAAGAGGCATCTGGATGGATACATGAATAGGCAGGGAATAGAGGGATACCGTCTGAGTAAGGGCAGAAGGTTTTTTTTTAGTTTAGTTAGGGCATCATAATCAGCGCAGGCTTGGAGGGCCAAAGGGCCTGTTCCTGTGCCGTACTTTTCTTTGTTCTTTTCTCTTTATTCTTTGGAAGGCCTGCCTGACGTTAACCCCCGGCTCATCTGCATCTTGTCAGTGAAGTGACCACACACCAACCCTTACCACCACCACCCCTCCCATTCCACTCCCCATCCCCTCAAATCCAAAAGGACCAGGAAGCTCCTGCTGGATGGCGGGACGCAGAAGGGAAAAAAGAACAGTTCAGACCAATATTCTTATTTCCCTGTTTTTCCCTTCTGAGGATGTGAGTAGTTTCAGCAACAGGCAGGGAATCACAGGCCAACACCAGAGAGAATGGTCACTAGTGAAAAGAGAGGGCCTCCTGGGAGTACTCCCAACTTCACCTTTGGACCCCGGTCTGCATAGTTAAAGAATGAACCTGCCCCTTTAGAGTGTACGTCCTTCCTACCTGCTCAGAAGAGCAGAGGAGAGCCACAGGACAGCTCGGACTAAAATGGTCTCATCTCTCTTTCAACAAAGTTGAGACCGAGATAGAAAATGCGGCAAACATGATTCACCATTGCTGCGTGATCATCTGCTGTCAAGGCATCATGCAATTGACCATTAAGGGGCGTCTAGACAAATACATGAATAGGATGGGAATAGAGGGATATGGTCCCTGGAAGGGTAGGGGCTTTAGTTCAGTCAACATGGTCGGTGCAGGAGGGCCGAATGGCCTGTTCCCATGCTGTGATTTTCTTTGTTCGTTGTTCTAATTGCTACCTACTAGAAATTCAAGGGTATGAGTCAAATGCCTGATCTGCAAAGGGGTTATCTCTCTGGAGCCTTCCACACAGAGAGCTTAATAGAAAAACAAAATGCATTGAATTGAATTTTCTGAATTATTACTTATATTTAAATAAGCACATTAAGCAATATTGAAACAAGCTTTCTTTTGCATATTTGAGCTGTCTTTTTTAGTAAAACCTCATTCTGTTGTTAGCACTATTAAAATCTCAGTCTTTCTCAACTGGCCAATATTCAGGTCATCAAGTGCAAAGCAGAACTAAATACTGGTGTTATGAAATGATATGATCGCAGCAGCAGTACGCTGTTAAACTAAAATTTACACTTATGCCACAGTTTTAATCAAACATAAAACTTATGCAATGAATGACGGCAGATCGGGAAATAAATCACTGCTAACAATACCTTTGGTGTTCATTACTGTAATTTCTGACATTCACATTCATCATTCGTGCATTATGCAACTGTTGACATTCCTGAACTTATCGCTATATGTTCATTAGTTTAAAGGCTGCTCTTACACTCCTAGCAAACTGCATTAGGAACATTTCTGAGGCTGTTTCTCACTGTGAAATAACCTGGTTAGTGCAAGTGTCACAAAATAATACTGAGGTATTTGGAAGCAACCATGAGGGGAATTGATGCGATAGATTGGAACGATTATTTTCACCTTGGTTGATGGTGCTGCACCCGGCTCTGTAATCGGGTCAGCTCCAATGAAGTTCAAAACCCAATTAAGCCATGGCAATCCGCTGCAATATGACAATGCACGGCCATTTCATCACTGTCAATCATATTAGATTGAAATCTACTGACTATAAATTTGGTTCCTGTTTACTTTAAATTCAGACGGACAGCAATGACTAGTTAATGAAATTGCTGTTTGAATAGATTCCTCAAGGTGGCCAATCAAGCCTCAATCACATCTGATCAGGTTCCACGGAAATATTGCTGCCGTGACATAAGCCCCAGTGATAAATCCTTCCCTCAAGATCATTACTCGTGGCCTTGTTATTTGAACATGGCTTCTGGGCATTTTTTTTTTGCACCACTTTCTGAAGATTGATTTTAGCCCCTGCAATCTATTTGCGGCTGCACTGGGCATCAGTGTCAAGTCAGAAGAATTGCCAAGAACAATAAAATTCAGGAGTATCTCAATCATGTTCCAAATCAGTCCCGCAAAGACACAAAGTCCAGTCCTCTCATGGAACAGAACTGCTGCAAATGCAGCATCAGAAATGATTACCGGCGACATGCTTGCACATTGTTATAGAGTGACAAAGGCTTCAAGTGTTTCTTCATCGATTCTGATTTGCAATGATGTTAAATATGTACAGGAGAAAGAGATTTCACGGGCAGTGAATTACTTTTTAAGAGGTAGTCAGTGCTGTTTGTAGAAAATGTGGCAGCCAATTTACGCATGGCAAAGACCCATAAACAGCAAATGAGACAAACAACAAGTTAATCTTTTTCTTCCGTTGTTGGGTCTGTGATGGTTGAATATCAGTCGCAGCATTGCTGATACACAGAAAATTGCTTGCGATCTTTTAAACTGACCTGGAACAGAATGATCTGCATAACACCCATTCTGACACTTCCAACACTGGAACACAGAAAATTGAAGGCACGAAGGGAGGCCATTTAGTCCATCATATCAGCCATGAAGGACCTCTCCAGTCTAATGCCACATTCCAGCTCTTGTTACGTACCCCAGTAAACTATGATACCTCAAATACCAATCCAATATATTTTGAAAGCAATGAAGAATTTTCTTTTGCCTCTACCATCCTTTCAGACAATGAGTTCCACATCCCCATCACCCTCTAGGTGATTAATTACTCCTCAACTCCCCTCAAATCCCTCAGCCTTATTTGTTTACCTGTCTGCTAACAGATTCTTCCCAGCCACTCTATCTAGATACCTCACAGTTTTATGCATCTCAATTGAATCTCCCCTCTGCCCCTTCTGTTCTGAAGAAATCAACCACAGCATATTCAATCTTTCCTCGTTGTTGAAATTCCCCACACCTCACTACATCCTGGTAAATTTCTCTGTGCCCTCTGTCGTGCACTTGCATCTGTCCTGTAATATGGTGACCAGAACTGTATGCAGCACCCTAACTTTTTAAAAGTAAAGTTTATTTATTAGTCACAAGTGAGGTTTACATTAACACTGCAATGAAGTTACTGTGAAATTCCCCTAATCGCCACACTCCGGCGCCTGTTCGGGTCAATACACCTAACCAACACATCTTTCAGACTGTGGGAGGAAACTGGAGCACCCGGAGGAAACCCACGCAGACACAGGGAGAATGTGCAAACTCTATGCAGACAGTGACCCAAGTCAGGAATCGAACCTGGGTCCCTGGCGCTGTGAGGCAGCAGTGCTAATCACTATGCCACCATGCCGCCCAGAGATTAACTATGCCATTATTTCTTCAACTATGGGCTAACCAGTGCTACCCCTCTCTTATTTGCCTTAGCTAATAAACGGGGTAGCCCACATACCACCTTAGCCATCATATTTACCTGTTTTTTGACCTTTGGGGATCTATGGACATACAATCCAAGATCCCTCCGTTCCTCTGCATTTCTTAAAATCCTACAAATGCCTTGCTTTCTTTTCCCTCCCTGTAAGGGGAAAATACAAGGGGGGCACACTTTAAAATGGCAGCACAAGAAAGCACACTCTGAAATGGCTGCCTGGCACACACAGGGTTAACTGTGAAAGAAGCCAGAAAAACAGCCACAGGCTCCCGCTTTTCAGAAATAACGTCAAGCCAGAATCCTGACAGACAAACCACTTACAAAGTACAGACAGTGACTCATAGCAAACAAACACCTCAGGAAGCCAAAGCCAAGGGTCGAAACATCTCTAAGATAAGGAAACCCCTAAACAAAGAGCTTAGATTAATGCTAGAGGAAGGCGGGAAATATGAATGCGAGGGAACCGATTAGCACCCGCACAAGACGAAACTAGCCATTGATAGACCCATTCATAAAATGCTAAATGTCTATACCTGTTTGTATTCTTGTAAATATGGGGAAATGTACCCATTCATGAAATGCTAAATACTTGTAAATGTGATAATCTTCGAATCACCGGTCTAACCCATTGTGTAAAGGGTATAAATTTGAACCGCTCCCGGTATACAATTGAGAAAAAGTGTTCTATGAACATAGCGCTTTTCTCCACGGAGCTCCGTTTAATAAATCGTATTTTCTGAATCTCGAAGTCTGACTACTGGTGGATTTTTCCCACAACAATTGGCGTAGTCGGCTAGGATCCTATTACTGGTGAGATCGATTGGCCACGGTCGCAACCGGGGTAGAGATCGCGGAATCTGTGACAGTCAGACTGGATCAGGAAATACGGTTTACAAGGGGGAAACATTTGTACTGTTTATTTGTGATAATATTTGTTATAGTGATAAGTACTAACTGCTGATAGGAATAAGAATTACTGTGATTTGTGCTGATCAACAAAAGGACAAGGTAGTGCCTGTCTCAAAACCTCTGCCTTAGACTGGCTATTAAGAGCAGAAATCTGCCACGTGAAGGTCAGGAATTGAAGTGAGTGAGAGACACCAAGGGCACTAAAGGATTGTGAAGCACAAAAGGGCAGAAGTCGGTTTAACATCACCCTCTGTAGTGGCGAACAGACGCAGAGGTGCCAGCTGATTGCATGAAAGTTATTGAAAAGTTGGAAACTGTACTGTCAATGTGGTGAAAAGCGGGGCGGAACAGGAGTTTGATCAACTCTGACCTAAACCGAAATCCGGTGGAGAAGCACATTGCCGAAGTGGTAATCGTGGAAGCCGTGAGTATAACTTAAAACCCTGTAACGGCAGTAAAACATGGTGTGAGAATAGCAATAGTGGCCGGGGGTAGTGAAGTCCCTACGGTAGTTAGCACACTTTGCTAAGAGTAGTAATAGTGGCCGGGGGTAGTGAAGTCCCTACGGTAGTTAGCACACTTTACTAAAGAATAATCGTGGCCGGGGTTAGTGAAATCTGCGAAATGGCAGATAGTGAAGTTAAAAGGGGATCTGCAGGTTCCCTGATTGAAATCTACATGACAGACAGGAAGGAGTTAATAAAGAGAATGCAAAAGGATGGCTGAAATACTTCTCAAACCTTAGAGCAGCAGAGAAAGTGGATAGATAAAGTAAAAAGAAATAGAACGAAGAAAATAGGAATAATGTTAACACATCAGTTAGCAGGTCTAATTGAACAAACAATTGCCTCTACAAGGAAATGGAGAGAGGACAAAGAAAGAATTAGAGAACTAGAATCCCAAGTGAGGGAATTGGAAAAACGAAATCAGGTTTTAGAAAGGCAAGGGGGAGGAGAAACTGATCCTCTACCTTCTTATGAGTCCACCCAGCAAGGGCCAACGGCACCCTCAGGAGAGTGGGAACAGCTGGAACATAACTAAGTGCCCATAACTAGAGGGGGGACCGCAGCGCGACCCAAGGCAAATTATAAACCCTTTACCCCAGGGGAAAGACAGCAGATAATGGCTTCCCTGGGCAAATTACAAACCAGAAGCGCGAACACCACATTCTGGGAGGAATTAGACACAATCTGGGTAGGACATCAATTACACCTAAGAGACATACACCAACTGGTCAGGGCAGCCTGTCCAGCGGATAAATGGAGACAGGTAGTAGGTGGACCCGCTTCCCCTATAGCGCAGGATTATAGTGGGGGACGGTGGACACATGTAATCCCCCTAACAGCAGAAATAGATACCCAACAACCACCCTTCTTACGGTTTAAGGAAGAAATTCAGAGGGTCTTAGGGAATGCCCCCACTAATTGGAGCAGAATCACCACCACAAAGCAGCTTAAAGGGGAAGGAGCCTCTGAGTACGGGGAACGATTGTTCCGAATATATCAAGAGTGCTCAGGACAAGTGGACCCAGGGCGAGGAGATCGAGCATTCATCCAAGCTTTTAAGGATGGACTCTCTAGTGCCCACCAGATCATCCTAAAAATGGGAGTGATCATGTCCCAAAATTACGATGAGCTGGTGGAGTGGGCTGGCGGCGTCCCAGCGGAAGAGAAACCACAGGCAAGAGCAAGGTTAGAAAGGGTAGCAGCCTACAGTAATGAGAGTGAAACAAAACCCAGATTGATCTGCCACAATTGTGGACGACAGGGGCACTTTGCGAGGGATTGCGGGACTCCACGGAGAAAGAGCAAAACTAGGAACAGTGGTAAGCATTGCAGCCACTGTAAAAGACACGGACATACGGAAGCCGTATGTTGGCATAAGCATGGGAGACCCCCAGCCCAATCCACGTCCCCAGCCGAACCCCAGGAACAAAAGGACACCCAGGGTCAGCAAGATTGACCGTCTGCAGCCCCCGTCCACAAGGGTAAAAAGGAGGGAAGGATTTATGTGTCAGCACTGGTAGGGGGCAGACAATGCGAGATGCTAGTGGACACAGGGCATCCATATCCGTTACCGACCTACCCTTACCCACTACGAATAAAATGATTTATCTGACCGGGATAGGAGGGAACAAAACTCCCGCCTACCTTAGCGAGACCACGTTAGTAGAAATAAACAATCTATATATCCCAATGAAGTTCTATGTGTGCAGAAATAACGAGGGAACCATAATGGGGAATGATTTAATGAAAGAATATGAGATCTTGATAGATTGTGGGAAGGGAGAATTGATTTGGCCAAGACAGGACGGTCGAAAAATTAAAATAGGGAAACTCACAAGCCACCTCGAGACCATTAAGGTGGCCACAGTCACCACCAGAAAATGGGAGTTAGAGACAGGAGGGTTCGGAGCCATTTGTGCTTCCGTTCCCGGAGTATGGGCTGAGACAAAGTTAGATACCGGGTTAACCAAAACAGACCCAATAAAGGTACCGGGACCAGAGCATAAGCCACACAGGCAGTACCCAATTAAACCAGAAGCAGAGGAAGCTGTAGTAGAGATTGTGAAAGGGTTAGTGAAAAAGGGGATCCTGAGAGAAGCCACGAGCACCACTAACTCCCCAACATGGCCAGTGAGTAAACCTGACGGGAGCTATAGGCTCACGATAGATTACACTGGACTTAATAAAGTCACGTCCAAACTGCACCCCATTGTAGCAAGCCCTTCGACAATCCTGAATGGACTGTCACAGGAGCATAAAATATTTACAGTACTGGACATAGCTAATGGATTCTGGTCCTTACCCTTGGATCCTGAATCCCAAGACAAATTTGCATTTACAGTAGGGGACAAGCAGTACACCTGGACCCGTTTACCACAGGGATTCCACAACAGCCCCGCTATATTCCATCGAGTGATGAGTGACATCCTAAATAGGGTAGAACTGCCAGAGGGTAACACGACCTTACAATATGTAGACGACATCCTAATAGCTTCAGAGTCCAAGTCAGGACATCAAGAAGCCCTATACCTAGTCCTGAGCGAATTAAAAGCCGCAGGGTTAAAAGTCAGCCCCAAAAAGGCGCAGATCGGGAAGTCACAGGTCCTATACCTAGGGCACCTTATATCCCAAGGACTTAAAGAAATGCCGGCGGACAGGAAAGAGGCAATACAACAGATGCCGCGGCCGGTTAATATAAGAGGGGTTAGAAAGGTGCTAGGACTATTCAACTACAGTCGGAGTTTCATCCCAGGGTTCACAAAACTCGCAGAACCCATACAAAGACTCGTTAAAGGGGGGAAGCCAGCTTTAGACCCCGTAGAGTGGGGACCCGAGCAAGAAGAAGCTTACACTAAATTAAAAACAGAACTAATATCAGCCCCCGGACTAGGCTTACCCGATCTTAACAAAGACTTCCACATTTATTGTAATAATGAGGAAGGGTTCTATTCCGCAATAGTGACACAGGACCATGGTGACAGAAGGAGACCCATAGGGTATTATTCCACCGCAGAGGGGCCGGTAGTCACTGGACTGCCAAGGTGCATAGCCGCCTTGGATTGCGCCGCATGGGCTGTAAAGGTTAGCGAGCCAGTAATCATGACAGGGAACATAATCCTCCACACCAAACACACCTTGGTGGAAATGTTAAACACAGGAAAACTAAAGTCAGTCTCCAACATGAGAAGGGCTAAATGGGAAGCTGTCCTCTTACCTCCCAGTAAGTCCGTAACAATAATAAGGGATACGGGAAATAACCCAGCAGAAGGAATCTTAGATGGAGGAGAACCCCACAATTGTGGGGATGTGGATGCAGGAGAAGGAGAAGGAAGGATAAAGGACATGCCCCTGGTAACAGCGGAAGAGACCCTCTTTGTGGATGGGTCACGTAAATATGTGGAGGGATCACCCCGAACAGGATGGGCAGTCGTAAATAGTAAGCTAGAAACAGTGAGGTCAGGAAGAATTGACGGAAGCTTGTCTGCACAAGTGGCAGAACTGGTGGCACTCACCCAGGCACTTGAGTTGTCCGAGGGTAAAGCGGTAAACACTTATTCAGACAGTCGCTATGCCTTCGGAGTCATACATGATTATATGACAGCTTGGGGAAGGAGGGGGTTCATAACGACAGGGGGAACCCCTATCAAGCACCAACAGAGAATTGAGGCGTTATTAAGAGCTAGCGAGAGACCTAGAGAAGCCGCAGTAATAAAAATTAAAGCGCACCAGAAGGAACCCGGAAGAGATAGCCCCGACTGGCTAAATTTCAAAGGAAACCAAACCGCAGATAGGGCAGCACAGATAGCCCTAGAGCAGGAAACGATTGATGAATTACCCATAGCAACAATAGAACCAACAGAAGCCGAAGTAGACATTCAGGGTTTACATGAGGATACCCCAAAGGAAGAAAAAGAGAAGTGGGAAGCGCAGGGAGCAGTCAAGGGGACAGATAACATTTGGAGACGAGAAGATAAGGTAATAGCACCAGAGTGCATACAAAACACCCTATTGGGATTACATCATGGACTCTCACATGTGGGTAGAGAGGCCATGATCACTAATATCGGAAAGGAGTGGTGGTGGAAGGGAATGGGAAAGGATATTGCCCGACACTGTCACCGATGCGTGACGTGCGCGCAACACAACCCTGGCAGACCCATAAAAATTAAAATGGGACACCAGCCGAGACCCAAGGGACCCTGGGAACATCTACAACTGGATTTTACAGGACCACTGCCACAGTCCCATGGCAAAACTTACTGTCTGGTCATCATAGACCAATTCACCCGGTGGGTGGAAGCATTCCCAACTTCAAACTGCACGGCCACCACAGTGGCCAGAATATTGGCAGAAGAGGTAATCCCAAGATGGGGGGTACCCCTACAAATTGATTCGGACCAGGGAACGCACTTCACTGGAAAGGTAATAAAAACAGTATGCCAATTAATGGGGATAAAACAAAAATTTCACATCCCCTACCACCCGCAGAGCTCTGGAATGGTAGAACGTATGAACAGAACACTAAAAAATGCACTTGCTAAGGCCATGCAGACATCAGGAAGAAGGTGGACAGAGGTATTGCCCACCATACTAATGAAATTAAGGGCGACCACGAACCGGACCACCGGATTAACCCCTTATGAACTAATGACAGGACGGGCGATGCAGTTACCAGAAAGCATCATAACAGGTGGGACCGATGTCGGTCCACTAAAAGATAAAATCAAGAGATACGTTCTGGACCTGAGCACCCAGCTAAAAGGGATGCGCAAATTGGTAAAAGATAATCAGGAAATAAAAGACGCAGAGAGCTGGAAACGCTCCCTGACGTCCCAACAGTGGGAAGTCGCGTCCTGGTGAAAACACTACCCGACAAACCAGGGTTTGCACCAAAGTGGAATGGGCCATATGAAATTATAATTAGTGGGGACACCTGTGCCTGTATAGACATAAGAGGGAAAGGTGTCTGGAAGCACTGGACGCAGCTGAAATTATACAAAGGAGATAAGTAAGCTAAATTGATGAACTAACAGAACTGCTTTCCTCGACACAGGCAAAGACTGCAAGCAAGAGCCGGCGTGCGCGGGTTAATAAACGAAATAAACTGTAAAAGATTAAAAGTGTAATATTAAGTTACAACTGTTGCGAAAATGTATGTAATCGCGTATGTAATTGTATTATTCTGTGTTGTGGTAACCGTAAATCTGACTGGGCTAGAAGACAACTTGTTTTACAAAGCCCACATACATTTACATGGGAATCGAACTGTATGTTACCCATTAACACAATCTGTAGAAGCCCTATTTGTAGCCACCCCTGGGTGGACCCCTCATGACTTATATACTGTAGATACATCAGAGACACCCTGTAAGGGACAAATTGGCAAATATAAAAGAGGTTTACAGGGGAGATGTGTGGGACTTGTAAACCCCACAAATCCTACATGCGAGGGGTCCCAACAGGAGGGAGGAAAAGCTTGCCCAGACACTGCAAGCTATCCGCTTTGTTTCACGGGGCAGGGATGGGGGTGTGCCTATGCCTTAGTCCCTAAGAATGATTCTTGTGTACAGACACAGTGTGTCCGTCGACATTGTCGGATCAACAAGGGACGGATTGTTTGTATTTGTGACAAACGAAAATGTTTGGATATAACCGCGGGAAGACAGCTTATTTGCGGGCAATGTAATGGGACTCACGTAAGCTCAGCCAAATGGACATACCCCTTTGATACTTACCAGGTGGTGGGATCAAACGGGAAGCTAAGTAACCTGAACAATTGGCAGTATGAGCAAACTCACAATTGGGACACTAAATGCTACCGGGCTAAGAAGGGGTATGTATTCCTCTTCAATGGTACCTACATGACAGAAACCCCAAACCTCCCAAACCGTTTTGCGGTAGGAACAATCGGGCCACTGACTGTTCCATGCCCTCAGAAGGGGTACATTAGGAGGAGAATAGTGACACGGGCTATTAGCAGGGAATTCTGCGCTAACTGGGAAACCCCGAATACATTGGGATCCTCACTGGGGTATGGGTTCCTCGGAACTTTATCTCTAGGAGGGTCAGCCGGGGTAATTGGAGCTAAGAATAGAAACCATATTGTTTGTGGGCTAACAATCCTGGGAAACAGCACTTCAAAAGCATTGGAGGCTGTCAACCAAGAAATGGCTGAGTTAAGATTGTATGCGCAGCAGACACGATACGCAGTGGACTACCAGTTAGCACAACAAGGGGGAGTATGTGCCATCATAGGCGACAAATGCATAACCCATGTCACAGATGAGTCTTACAATATTACACAAGTCATCAATGACATCAGGACGCAACTCGATAACTTTAGACAGGGACCCACAAGAGGAGGTAGTTGGCTGGCTTGGCTGGTGGGAGACTCCTGGGAATCGTACCTGTTACATGGGTTGATTATACTCATTGTCATTATACTTGTCTGTTGTCTGACTGTGGGATGCCTTAAAGCCTGTTTTAAAATAATGTTGACAAGAATTGTGCCAGGAGCCAGTGTGTACATCGAAGAAGAACCCCTAATGAAGATCCCCGAAGACGTCAGAAGAAATGAAGACACTGGAAGAAATAAAGACATCAAAAGAAGCAAAGAAGAAGAGAAGAAAGAGAACCTGTATATGTGAATGTATGATTGGTGGTCTGAGGATTGTCCAAGCTAGAATCCGACCAACAGGAGGGACTGTAAGGGGAAAATACAAGGGGGGCACACTTTAAAATGGCAGCACAAGAAAGCACACTCTAAAATGGCTGCCTGGCACACACAGGGTTAACTGTGAAAGAAGCCAGAAAAACAGCCACAGGCTCCCGCTTTTCAGAAATAACGTCAAGCCAGAATCCTGACAGACAAACCACTTACAAAGTACAGACAGTGACTCATAGCAAACAAACACCTCAGGAAGCCAAAGCCAAGGGTCGAAACATCTCTAAGATAAGGAAACCCCTAAACAAAGAGCTTAGATTAATGCTAGAGGAAGGCGGGAAATATGAATGCGAGGGAACCGATTAGCACCCGCACAAGACGAAACTAGCCATTGATAGACCCATTCATAAAATGCTAAATGTCTATACCTGTTTGTATTCTTGTAAATATGGGGAAATGTACCCATTCATGAAATGCTAAATACTTGTAAATGTGATAATCTTCGAATCACCGGTCTAACCCATTGTGTAAAGGGTATAAATTTGAACCGCTCCCGGTATACAATTGAGAAAAAGTGTTCTATGAACATAGCGCTTTTCTCCACGGAGCTCCGTTTAATAAATCGTATTTTCTGAATCTCGAAGTCTGACTACTGGTGGATTTTTCCCACAACACTCCCCCCCAGAAATTGAATTCCATTTGTCATTTTTTGGTGCATTGATATAGAGTCATAGAGTCACACAGCACATCGAGTCTGCACCGAAAATAGCTACCACTAAAGTCGCACTAATCCCATTTTCCAGCACTTGTCCCATATCCTTGAATGTTATGATGTTTGAAGTTCCCATCCAAATACTTTTAAAGGTTGTGAGATTTCTGGCCTCCACTACCCTCCCAGGCAGTGCATTCCAGATTTCCACCACCCTCTGAGTGAAAAAATGTTTTTTCAAATCTCTGAATTTCCTGTCCCTTATCCCAAAATTATGCCCCATCGTGATTGATCCCTCAACCAAGGGGAACAACTTCTTACTATTCACCCTCTCCAAACCCCTCATAATCTCATATACCTCAATCATGTCCCCCCTCAACCTTCTCTGCTCTAAAGAAACCAATCCAACCCTATCCAGTCTCTCCTTTTAACTCTGATGCTCCATCCCAGGTAGCATCTTGGCGAATCTCCTCTGCACCCCCTCTGGTGCAATTACATATTTCCTAAAGTGAGGTGAACAGAACTGCACACAGTACTCCTGCTGTGGAGTACTTATCAATGTTCTGTACAGCTCCAACATTACCTCCTTGATCTTATACTTTATGCCACGACTGATAAAAGCATGTGTCCCATATGCCTTCTTAACTATCTTGTTCACCTGCTCTGCTGCCTTCAGGGATGTGTGAATAAGTACCCCAAATTCCATCTGTCCCACTGAGCTTCCTAGTGTCCTGCCATTCATTAAATACTCCCTTGTCTTGTTACTTCTTCCAAAGTGCATCACTAGGCACTTCCTGCAGTCTATAACTTTCTTCCTCAGTATCAATCACTGGACTACTTTTCTTATCATCTGCAAATTCTTAATTGTGCTCAATACATTCAAGTCTATTGGTGCATATACCAGGAACAGCATGGGACACAGCACTGAGCCCTGCAAAACTCTGCCAGAAACAGTGCTCCAAAAATGCCTGTCAATCCTTCACTTCCTGCTAACAATGCAATATTCCCTCAGTACAGCACTGAAGAATCACCCAAATGTGCCATCGCTGGATCAAGGTAGAAAAAACTTGAAAGTCAGACTGAATGTTGAGTAATCAATTTACATCATCATCCTTTAAAGGTTAGCACAGCTTTAATTAACAGCCAGCAGTCGTGTCTTTATCAAACTTACTTTTATTGTTAAAGGAAAACTGTGGGGAGATTCTGATGAGATTAAATCTTCTTTTGGGTCAATCAATTCCTTTTCCAAAGAGAAATTCACTTAACTGTGACTCATTAGCCATCTCTACTGAAGCAAAACATGATACTGGCACTAACATTATTATTCAGTTATCTAATCAAATCTAATTGTTTATATAATTGTTTTAAATATAGTTTATATGTTTATTAGCCACTTGCTTATGAGCTCACAATAAAGCATGGGAGGAACAAGAGCTATTTAGCATATCAAATCTGCTCCTTCCTTAATGCCACATATAATTTGTACTGAATTTGCACTGGAATTTTATCGCCCCACCCGACATGGGAATCGGAGCAGGCGAGGGGCAGACAATGGGAAGGTCCATTCACCTCAGGTGGGATTTTACGGTTTCGGGGTGACTGAGGTAGTAAAACCCCACCCACAGGATGAGATTCTCTGGCCTCGTAGCCACATGTTTCCCGCTGACGGGAGGTGGAGCATCGTTTGCTGGCGGCGGGGTTCTCGGGTCCCGCCACCGTCAATGGGAATTGCCATTGACGTCACCCCCCCGCCGGCGGGAAACGCGCGAGACCCGGAGAATCCCACCGGGATGAACGGCCAGAGAATTCCGGTCAGTCTTGCAAAGATGTGCGTGCTTGTTTGATTGGCCACATTCAATTGACCCTAGTGTCAGGGGGATTCGCAGGGTAAATTAAGGTTACGGGAATTGGGCCTGGGTGGGATTGTGGTTGGTACAGACTTGATGGGCCGAATGGCCTCCTTCTGTACTGTAGGTATTCTATGATTCTAAATTCATAAAGAACAAAATCTGGGCTTTCAGTCCAACTCACTAATCCACATGAGCCTATATTCCCATCCTACTTCATTGAATTCTATCAACAGGATCTTGTATTCCTATCTCCTTATCCACCTTTCCCTTTAAATACATCGACTCACTCATTTAATTCCTTGATGGAAATGAATGCTCACAGCAAAAGTATCCAAGTAAATGGTGGAATTTCTCCCTGACCTCCAAAACTAATCAAAAGAGAACTCCAGGATATCACTGCATTATTCACCTTTAAGGAGTTACATTGAGCGAATGACATTCCCATAGTCCCTACAGTACTAGAACTGTGGTGTTCCATAAATATTTGAACATCCATCGGATACTTAATCCTATAACCTTCAGCCTCTTTCATACCCGGTATTCATCCATCTCATTTTTAGTTAATTGAGAGAGGATTAACTGCTTTAATGGAAGCTATTCCACACACACTCTGGGGAAAAACAATCTTATGTCACTTGAGGCTGTCCGAGTCTGTGCTTGTGTTCTCCAGACCTTAGATAAATTAAATTAAATAACACGGCTACATTCATATCATCTGTGCCTTTCAGCATCTTAATAACTTGGTTAATACATCCCCTGACTTACATTTAGTCAGCATATTCTCATTACTTAGTTTTGAGTCCCTGAACATTATATTAAAAAGCATTGATTTGCCACCTCTTGGAAATTACAATTTCACTCCTCCTCCTTGGTTGATCTGTCTACTTTACCATTTAAACGGTGCATGTTCTTGCATGGTATTAGTGAATTAATCAGCATTGTTGATTAAAAGACAATCTGAGTGAATGCTACTGTGGGACTGATAGGCACAGTGAATGGCCACCAGTCTCGGACTGAAAGACAATACTGCTTGGTTGCCAGGGTAAGACTAAGAGACACAACTAATAGCTAGGAGCCTGCTTCTGGCAGGCAAGAGAAGTGAGTCCTCTCTTACTGGGAGCTCCTGTTAACAGCTGAATGTTTGGCACCAGTAACCCCTGCATGTACAGCTGCTTATTTCTGAAACAGCAAGAAGTCTCACAACACCATGTTAAAGTCCAATAGGTTTATTTGGTATCACGAGCTTTTGGAGCGCTGCTCCTTCGATGAAGGGGCAGCGCTCCGAAAGCTCGTGTTTCCAAATAAACCTGTTGGATTTTAACCTGGTGTTGTGAGACTTCTTACTTTGCTCACCCCAGTCCAATGCTGGCATCTCCACATTTTTTCTGAAATGGAGATGTACCATATACAGCCATCAAAGTGAGATGGAGAAGATAGTCATCAATCTAGCCTTTAAAAAATGTTATGTATTGTTACGCTATTAAAGCCACTTCATACTTTATTGTGTGCTAACCCAACAATGGAATTGGACGATAGAGTGTGCAAGTGTCTACAAAGGAGTTATAGATGTACTCAAGCAATCCGAGGTATTGATCCACTTTAATCCAGAGTTGAAAATTCAACCAGATTGTGACGCATTGTTCTGCGGGGTGGGTGCTGTTGTACCTCACATTATGGCAACTGGGGAGGAGTGGCCAACAGCATTTACATCACATTCACATCACATTATTTTTGGCATTGAACAATTTCACCAGTATGGCAGACGATTTACTTTGCTCACCGAACTCAGGCTGTTGACAACCATTTTTGACCCATACCAGGGAATTCCATCATTAGCCCCAAGTCATCCACAAAGATGGGCATTGATATAATCAGCACATAATTGTGAAATCAAGTGTCGGTGATCAGAACAGTATGCCAACACAGATGCCTTATTGAGATTGCCACTTCAAGACAAAACGGAATCACAAGACAGATACATTAACACATTATGCTTCTCCCAGATAGAGAATGTCCCAAACACATTGGCTCAGGTGCAAAGGCATACGAGGAATGACCCGGTAATGGGTAGAGTCATGGACCTGGTTTGAAGAGGAACATCACTGGGCAAGCTAAAGAAGAGTCCTGAATTCAGACATTATAAAATGAATTAACTGTCCAAAATCTAGTACTGCGATGGGGGATCAGGGTGATCATCCCTCCATGTTTACGAAGCCAAATCCTAAATCAACTGCACAAAGGTCATCCAGGGATGGAAGAGCTTGCACAAAGGTATTTTTGGTGTCCAGAACTTGACTTACAAATGGAATAGAAACTGGGGCAATGTCAATCATGCGTTAGAATATGGGATACTCCACTCCTACAACCGCTTCACTCGTCGGATTGGCCAAAACAACATTGGCAGAGGATACATAACGACTTTGTGGGACCCGTTGAAAGCTACATGTTTCCTAGTGGACGCACATTCAAAGTGGCCCAAAGTCAGGATTATGAAGTCTACCACCACAGAAAGAACCATAAAGGAATTGGATGAGTTGTTCTCAAGATTTGGACAGCCTGAGCAATTAGTCAGTGATAATGGGACACAATTCACATCCCAGCAATTTGTGAATTACTTTAAGAACAATGCTATACAACACATAAGGAGACCCGGGTTCGATTCCCGGCTTGGATCACTGTCAGTGTGGAGTTTGCACATTCTCCCCGTGTTTGCGTGGGTTTCCTCCAGGTGCTCTGGCCACAGTCCACAGATGTTTGGGTTAGGTTGGTTAGCAGGGTAAACGCATGGGGTTAGAGGGATAGGGGCTTGGTGGGAATTACCTGATCACTGCCTGGCCATGTCCCTCTCCCCTGGGGGGAAATACTCACCTTTATACACCCGGGCAGACTCCCACGACAGGTTCACATCTGGGTGAACCTGTTGGATGATCGTGGTCTTCACCAACTTGCACAACACAGCAGGAGGAAGATGCTGAGTGCTCTGTATCTTCAGAGGTGGGTGGAGGAAGAAGAGGATAAATCACAGGAGGTGGAGGAGCCTGATGTAGCCAGGGTATCTGCAGCCACAAACCTAACCACCAGGGATACCTGGGGCAGCACGTTTCAGCTAATCTGAGGCAGTGCAACATCTGGCACACCAACTCTGAATGCACTGTGCAACACGGCAGCCCAGCACAAAGCAGGCGTGCAATCAACCATCCATCCCTCTCACTGACACCCCTTGATCATCTGCACCTTTCAAACGAATGGTTGAAGACCATTTGACGTGCAACAGACACAATGGGATGAGTGGACAATGGAGATGTCTAACAAAGATTATGATGCACAAACCATTGAAAATAAAAATGACACTTGCAAAATTTTCAGAGGACGGGCGGCACGGTAGCACAGTGGTTAGCACTGCTGCTTCACAGCTCCAGGGTCCTGGGTTCGATTCCCGGCCCGGGTCACTGTCTGTGTGGAGTTTGCACATTCTCCTCGTGTCTGCGTGGGTTTCCTCCGGGTGCTCCGGTTTCCTCCCACAGTCCAAAGATGTGCGGGTTAGGTTGATTGGCCAGGTTAAAAATTGCCCCTTAGAGTCCTGGGATGCGTAGGTTAGAGGGATTAGTGGGTAAAATATGTGGGGATAGGGCCTGGGTGGGATTGTGGTCGGTGCAGACTCGATGGGCCGAATGGCCTCCTTCTGCACTGTAGGGTTTCTATGATTTCTATGATTTTAAACACCCAAATTATTTCCTTTGTGAAACTACACCTGTTTTCTCTTTCTGTTCCTATTAGTTCCGTGTGGGACTACCCCTGGCTTCAGCTGAGCTAGAGGTAGGCTGCTCGGTCCCTTGCTCTGACTGCTGAGCTGATGATGGTCACAACCTCAGGGTTTTGGAGCCCATTAAGGCTCCACAAAAGACTGCCCCACCTGCAACTGTACAGGGGCAGATGCAGTCATCGGGACAAGAAGCAGGATGGGGTGGAGGGGAAGTGGGGGAAGAACACAGAAACACTTTGAGTACAGACCCTTTTCTCCATCTTTCCCTTCATGGCCCACCCACGTATCCCTACTGCTGGAGAGCTCTTTACTGTAATTGGTAAAGCCTTGAAAAACCAACATGACGTTTTCCTCCGTCCTATTAAGCTGACAGACTGAGTGTGCAGGCCATTTTTCAGGACCAGCATGCATTTGATTACCTGCCCAGTCTGATGCTCCATGTAGGTGGCCACTCTTTCCATGGAGTGGGATGTCAGCACAAAGGCTTGAGACATCACGGTGCTCACGGAACTTGGTAACGTGCTAGAACAAGGAACAGAAACATGTTTCCTTTGCAGACACAAAGGGTTTGCCCTTGGCCACAGTTAAATTCTTTGATTTGAATGACCTAAATTTTTCCTTCAATGTTGATGACCTGATCAGTAGCTTGGTAGGCCTGAAGATCACAGACAAAGATAGTCTGCTCTTAGATTCCTCCTTCAATCTCTCTCCATTGGTGTGCAGGGCGATTGGAGATACTGACAGAATCTTACCCATGTTCTGCTGCTGCTTGAGAATTGACCTCTTCATCAATGGCCCCTGAGCATTGGCATCCAGCTGAGCGGAGCTTTGAGTATCCTTCATTCCTTGCTGGGGACTCTCCACCGCAGTCCCTATCTCCAACATTTGTTTGCACTCACTTGTGATGGGTACTTCACCATCTGAAACCCCAACTACACCATCTGAAACCTCAACTACCTGCCTTGGAGGCCCCTGAAAAGCTGTCGCATGGGGCGCATGAGTCATGTGACACTGTTTGCTCAGAGTATGTTACCTCCTCTGAGAAGTCTCCCTCCTCCTCTGGCACTGGTTCCTGTCTGCCGCTCGAATATCCTGTGGGAGATGAAAGACATGAATTAGAACTGATAAGGTGAAAGGGTTCAAAGTTAACATTGTGCAGGTCATATCTTACAGTGGCTGCTGATACCTATGATGTGGAGTTGCCGGCGTTGGACTGGGGTAGGCACAGTAAGTAGTCTCACAACACCAGATTAAAGTCCAACAGGTTTATTTGGTCGCATGAGCTTTCGGAGCAGTGCCCCTTCATCAGGTGACTCACCTGATGAAGGGGTGGTGCTCTGAAAGCTCGTGCTACCAAATAAACCTGTTGGACTTTAATCTGGTGTTGTGCTGATACCTAGGCAACATGAGTGGCTGTATTATAGCTAATTCTGTCATCAAGTATCTGGGAGATCCCCAACTCTCCATTTCCAAAGATTGTGCATGCCAAGACTCTGTTTATCTCCAATACATTGTCCTCCAAAGCAGTCAGGGTGGCTGTGTTTGGTGGACCATCCCTCAGTTCCCAGTCTCTCCCTGGTGTTCTGCGGTCTCTCCTTCAAGCAGAGAAAGAAGAAAGCTGCGAGTTTGAGAAATGTGCTGAGAGGATAGGATGGCAACATTACTGGAGGATGGCTGTGAGGGATGGGTGTATGATGGCAATAAGGTGACTGCGAGTGTCAGTGACATCTGTTCCGATGGGGATTTGAGAAAATGCCCTGGAAGAGAGGAATGGGTGTACTTGCAAGATGTGAGGAACAAAACGACACTGTGCACAAAACTTCTGAGGAAGTCAGAGAGTGGAGGGTTGGCACTCAAATGTGAAATGTCACTCAACTCTCCTGCGTGGGCGAGGCCATTAAACTCTTGAGACACGTTTACCTATGAGCGGAGGACCGCATTCCTGATGCTCACAACCTTGGGGAACTTCCAGCCATGCCTGCTCAGTTTCCAAGGCAGGCTTTCTTCTCATGTCCACTGAGAACAAAACTTCTCCATGGGCCCTTGGAGCTCCAACAGTCCTCAGACAATAGGGTGGGGCAGATGGAGGCAGAAGTCTTCCCTCATTAAGGCTGCAACTTTCAAGTTGCTGCCTCTCACTTGCCAGAAGTGCAACTGGTTCAATTCTGTTCCTTGTCAGGGTCCCTTTGAATACTGAAATTTCAGCAATCAGGTATAGGTCATGATCGTTTGGTCGGGAAACCCAGAAGCTCACTTAAAGAGCCACTGAAATACCCACTCCAAGGTGTACAAGATTATGAGGGGTACAGACAGAATGGATAGGGAGCTGCTGTTCCCCTTAATTGAAGGGTCAGTCACCAGGGGGCATAGGTTCAAGGTGAGGGGCAAGAGGTTTGGGGGATGCAAGGAAAAACATTTTTACCCAGAGGGTGGTGATGGTCTGGAATGCACTGCCTGGAAGGATTGTAGAGACGATTGCCTCACATCCTTTAAAAAGTATCTGGATGAGTACTTGGCACATCATAACATGAGGGTAAAGCAGTTGATGTGGTGTATATGGATTTCAGCAAAGCATTTGATAAGGTTCCCCATGGTAAGCTTTTGCAGAAAATACGGACACATGGGATTGAGGGTGATTTAGTGGTTTGGATCAGGAATTGGCTAGCTGTAAGAAAACAAAGGGTGGTGGTTGATGGGAAATATTCATCCTGGAGTTCAGTTACTAGTGGTGTACCGCAAGGATCTGTTTTGGGGCCACTGCTGTTTGTCATTTTTATTAATGACCTGGATGAGGGCGTGGAAGGATGGATTAGTAAATTTGCGGATGACACTAAAGTCGGTGGAGTTGTAGACAGTGCGGAGGAAAGTGGCAGGTTACAGAGGGACATAGATAAGCTGCAGAGCTGGGCTGAGAGGTGGCAAATGGAGTTTAATGCGGAAAAGTGTGAGGTGATTCACTTTGGAAGGAGTAACAGGAATACAGAGTACTGGGCTAATGGTAAGATACTTGGTAGTGTGGATGAACAGAGAGATCTGGGTGTCCATGTGCATAGATCCCTGAAAGTTGGCACCCAGGTTGATAGGGTTGTTAAGAAGGCGTACGGTGTGTTAGCTTTTATTGGTAGAGGGATTGAGTTTCGGAGCCAGGAGGTCATGCTGCAACTGTACAAAACTCTGGTGTGGCCACATTTGGAGTATTGCGTACAGTTCTGGTCGCCATATTATAGGAAAGATGTGGAAGTGTTGGAAAGGGTGTAGAGGAGATTTACCAGAATGTTGCCTGGTATGGTGGGAAAATCGTATGAGGAAAGGCTGAGGGGCTTGAGGTTGTTTTCGTTAGAGAGAAGAAGGTTAAGAGGTGACTTAATAGAGGCATGCAAGATGATCAGAGGATTAGATAGGGTGGATAGTGAGAGCCTTTTTCCTCGGATGGTGTTGGCTAGCACGAGGGGACATAGCTTTAAATTGGAGAGATATAGGACAGATGTTAGAGGTAGGTTCTTTACTCAGAGAGTAGTAAGGGCGTGGAATGCCCTGCCTGCAGCAGTAGTGGACTCGTCAACATTAAGAGCATTCAAATGGTTATTGGATAAACATATGGATGATATTGGAATAGTGTAGATTAGAGGGGCTTTAGATTGGTTCCACTGGTCGGCGCAACATCGAGGGCCGAAGGGCCTGTACTGCGCTGTAATGTTCTATGTTCTAACATTCAAGGCTATGGGCCAAGTGCTGGTAGAAGCAATTAGGTGGGAGTTCAGGTGTTTCTCGGGTGTCGGTGCAGACTCTATGGGGCGAAATGCATCTTCTGCACTGTATGATTCTATTGCCGGAATTCTACCATCCTGCTCGCCACGGGAATTGGAGTGGGCGAAAGGCGAACAATGGAGAGGTCTGTTGACCTCAAGTGGGATTTTCCGATCTCAAGTCAAGCGAGGCCGTAAGATCCCACTCTATGATTCTAACTTGTAGTCTTCTGACCTGCTGCTGAGTCCCAAACATAAAAAATGAATTTGATTCCTTTCACCACTGATGCTGTCTGACCTACTGAGCGGGTTCAGCATTCCCTGTTTTTTTTATTTCAAGTTTCCAAAATCTGCCATATTTCGCTTTTGTTTTGACCTTGGGTTTAATCTTTTTCTACAATGGTGACTAAAGTTCTCCATTTTATTTGACAAGCAAAGACCCCAATGGTTTGGAACGAGTTAAGAGACAACAAAGCTGGAAGAACTTGTGTGGGAAAAATACTCTCAGATTTTAATGTCAGTTCCTTGACAGCAAATAACATTTTCCAAGAAGCTGGTTATTAATTTAAGTGAGTATGCTGTTACTTCAGTCATATTCAACCCCAGCTGTTATTTTGTTTCGTGATTTATAAGGAGACAGATTATTAAATTGGGAAGACTTAAGAAGCATATAATATCATGATCAACAATATATTCTACAAAGGGTATCCAAGATACAAGAGATTATTGATTTTTCACATGCCTATTTATAAAAGGAACATTCCAGATCTGGTACTGTTCAGATTCATCATGTGCCTATATTTCCTCTTTAGATTTTCTATGTACAGAACAAAGATTTTTATATCCATGTCTCTTGTGCCAATATTTATGGTTTACGGTGTATTATAAATTGCTAGCATTTTAGCTGTGGATAGCTCAAGAATCGTGACGGAATCCTTTTTTATTATTCATCAAAAACTTAAAGCTTTTTCAACCAATAAATAAAAATAATTGTGAAGGCATCTGACCTTGTCTTAAGCTGTGTGAAATTTTTGCACTCAATTTCTTAACATCTGGAAAATGGATATTCCCTTTGTTTATTCAATGGAAAGCTAGTGGAGTGGCATTGTATTTATTATATTCACATATTGTAATAATAATACGAACAGAGAATCTCTACAATGCAGAAGGAGGTCATTCGGCCCATCAAGTCTACACCGGCCACAATCCACCCACGCCCTAACCCCGCCTATTTACCCTGCTAGTCCCCCAACACTAAGGGGCAATTTAGCATGGCCAATTAACCTAACCCGCACCTCTCTGGACTGTGGGAGGAAACCTGAGCACCAGGAGGAAACCCACACAGACACGGGGAGAATGTGCAGACTCTACACAGATAGTCACCCGAGGCCGGAATTGAACCCATGGCACTGTGAGCCAGCAGTGCTAACCACTGTGCCACCATGCCGCCCATAACATATGATTTAGGAGCAGGAGTAGGCCACTCAGCCCCTCAGGACTGCTCTGTCATTCAATAAGATCATGGCTGCTTTAATGTTAGCCTGAACTTCACATTCCTGCCGACCCCCAGTTAACCTTTCACCCCTTTGTTTCTCATGAATCTACAACTTCTGTTTTGAAGATATTCAGAGAGTAGGATTTTTCAGCCCCGCCCACCACCAGGATTGTCCAGTCCCGCTGGGAATCAATAGATTTTCGGCTGAGCTGTCGACTTTTCCGTGGTGAGTCATCACGATGGGGCCAGAAGATCCCAGTCAAAGACTGCCTCAACCATCTTTCGAGGAAGAGAGTTCCAAAGCCTCATAACCCTCTCAAGGGAAAAAAAATCCTTATCTCTAAGTGGATGACCCTTTATTTTTAAACAATGGTCCCTGGTTCTAGGTTCGCCACAAGAGTAAATACGAGCAGGAGTATGCCATTCAGCCCTTCGAGTCTGCTCCAGTATTCAACATGATCACTGAGTCATAGAGGTTTACAGCATGGAAACAGGCCCTTTGGCCCATACTTTTGTCTATGCTGCCCCATTTTTTAAATCCCTAAGCTAGTCCCAATTGCCTGCCTTTGGCCCATACTCCCCTATACCCATCTTACCCTGTAATGGTCTAAACACTTTTTAAAAGACAAAATTGTACCCGCCTCTACGACTATCTCTGGCAGCTTGTTCCAGACACTCACCACCCTCTGTGTGAAAAAACTGCCCCCCTGGACCCTTCTGTATCTCTCCCCTCTCCCCTTAAACCTATGCCCTCTAGTTTTAGACTCCCCTACCTTTGGGAAAAGATATTGACTGATCTATGCCCCTCATTATTTTATAGACCTCTATAAGATCACTCCTAAGCCCCCTACGCTCCAGAGAAAAAAGTTCCAGTCTATCCAGCCTCTTCTTATAAGTCAATCTATCAAGTCCCGGTAGCATCCAAGTACATCTTTTCTGCACTCTTTCTAGTTTAATAATATCCTTTCTATAATAGGGTGACTAGAACTGTACACAGTATTCCAAGTGTGGCCTTAACAATGTCTTGTACAACTTTAACAAGTATTTAACACGTCCCGACTCCTGTATTCAATGTTCTGACCAATGAAACCAAGCATGCTGAATGCCTTTTTCACCACTCTGTCCACCTGCGACTTCACATCAAGGAGCTATGAACATGTACCCTAGATCTCTTTGTTCTATAACTCTCCCCAAGGCCCTACCATTAACTGAGTGAGTCCTGCCCTGGTTCAACTGACCAAAATGCATCACCTCGCATTTATTTAAATTAAACTCCATCCGCCATTCGTCAGACCATTGGCCCAATTGATCAAGATCCTGTTGCAATCCTAGATAACCTTCTTCATTGTCCACTATGTCACCAATCTTGGTGTCATCTGCAAACTTACTAGCCATGCCTCCTATATTCTCATCCAAGTCATTAATAGAAATGACAAATAGCAGTGGACCTAACATCAATTCCTGAGGCACATGGCTGGTCACAGGCCTCCAGTTTGAAAAATAACCCTCTACAACTACCCTCTGGCTTCTGTCATCAAGCTAATTTTGTATCCATTTAGCTACCTCACCCTGTATCCCGTGAGATTTAACTCATGCAACAACCTACCACTTGGTACCTTGTCAAAGGCCTTGCTAAAGTCCATATGTAGACAACATCAACTGCACTGCCCTCATTACCTTCTTGGTTACCCCTTCAAAAAACTCAATCAAATTTGTGTGATATAATTTTCTACTCACAAAGCCATGCTGACTGTCTTTAATTAGTCCTTGCGTCTCTAAATGCCTGCAGATCCTGTCTCTCAAAATACCTTCTAACAACTTATCCACTACAGATGTGAGGCTGACTGGCCTGTAGTTCCCAGGCTTTTCCCTGCAGCCCTTTTTAAACAAAGGCACAACATTTGCCAATCTTCAGGTACCTCATGGCTGATCCTCTACTCAACACCATACGCCAGTGCTCTCTCCATACCCCTTGGTAACTTTAGAGTCTAGAAATCTGTCTATTTCCTTCATCACTATATTCAGTGGTTTGCTCTCCACAGCCTTCTGTGGTAGAGAATTACATAGGTTCACCACCCTGTGAGTGAAGAAATTTCTCATGTCAGTCCTATATGGCCTACCTCATATCCTGAGACTGTGACCCCTTGTTTTATGCCAGAGGAAACAACATCCCTTCATCCAGTCAGCGCCAGCCCTGTCAGAATTTTATAGGTTTAATGAGATGCCCGCTCATGCTTTTAAATGCCAGGCCGAGTCAATCCAATCTCTCCTGATACAACAATCCTGCCATTTCAGGAATCAGTCTGGTGAATCTTCGCTACACTCCCTCTATGGCAAATATGCCCTTCCTTAGGTAAGGAGACTAAAACCGCACACACTACTCCAGGTGTGGTCTCACCAAGGCCCTGTATAGCTGCAATTGCAACCCCCTTGCTCCTGTACTCAAGTCCTCTTGCAATGAAGGTTACTATACCATTTGCTTCCTTAACTCCTTACTGTATCTGCATGCTTGCTTTCAGTGACTGCTATACTCGGGCACCAAGGTCCCTTTGTGCATCAACAATCTATCACCATTTAAATAATACATTCTGTTTCTCCATCTGAAGTGGATAACTTCACATTTATTTACATTATACTACATCTGCCATTTACTCAACTTGAAATCACCTTGAAACCTTCAACATCCTCCTCACCACTCACCTTCCCACCAAGTTTCATGTCATCAGAAAACTTGGAAATATTACCTTTGGTTCCTTCATCCAAATCATTGATATATATTGTAAATAGCTGGGGCCCAAACACTGACCCCTGCGGGATGTCACTAGTCACCACCTAACACTTCAAAATAGACCCATTTATTCCTGCTCTCTGTTTCCTGTCTGCTGACCAATTCTCAATCCCATGTGCTTTAATTTTACACACTAACATCTTATGAGGGACTTTATCAAAAACTTTCTGAAAATCCAAATACACGACATCTACTGGTTCACACTTATCAATTCTACTAGTTACATCTTCAAAAAACTCCAGTAGGCTTGTGAAATATGATTTTTATTTCATAAATCCATGTTGATTTTGTCTAATCCTGCTGATAGTTTCTAAGTGTCCTATTACCACAGGCTTTATAATAGACTCTAGCATTTCCCTACTGCTGATGTTAGGCTAACCAATCTGTAATTCCCTGTTTTCTCCCTCCTTCCTTTTTTAAGATAGTGAGGTTAAATTTGCCATCCTCCAACTTCCCCAATCTATCTCAGCCAACTCACACCTCATACCTTCGTAGTTTCCTTTGCTTAGATTTAGGACCCTAGTTTTAGATTGGACTTCTTCACATTCCATCTTAATGAGGAATTCTTTGGTCACACTTCCCTAAAGGACCCTGCACAACAAGATTATTCATTAACCCCTTCTCATTGCGTAATACCAAATCAAGGATAGAATATTCCCTAGTTGGTTTAACATACTGGAGAAAATCATCTCGTTCACACTCCAGGAATTTATCTGCCACAGTATTGTTACTAATCTGATTTGCCCAATCTATATGTAGATTAAAGTCACCTATGATTACTGTAGCACCTTGTAACGTGCATTCAAATTTCCTATTTCATGCCATCCCCTACCTTACCACTACTGTTTGGAGGCCTTTAGACAACTCCCCCTCATGTTTTCTGCCCCTTGTTGCTTCTTAACTCCACCCAGACTGATTCTACTTCTAGATTTTCGGAGCCAATATCCTCTCTCACTATTGCACTGATTTCATCCTTAACTAACAATGCCACCCCACATCCTTTCCTTTTATGTCTGTCCTCCCCAAATATACAATACCCTTGGATGTTCAGTCCCCACCTTGGTCACCCTGTTAGCCATGTCTCCTTAATCGCAATCATATTCTATCTTCTATCCCTACCAATATGTTTCCCCTAACACCATGAGTTTTTATTTTCCACAATAATCTTCGATATGGTATCTTGTCAAATGTCTTCTGAAAATCTAAGTACAGTACATCTACTGATTCTGCTTTATCCACAGCACCTGTCCCTTCTTCAATAAATTGGTTAAACATAATTTCCCTTTCACAAAACCATGTTGACTTTGCCTTATTACCTTGAATTTATCTGAGTATCCCGTTATAATGCATTTAGTAATAGCTCTGTGCCTGAATGGAGTTTTAACTTTTAATATGCTGAAAGATCTTCAATCAAGCAAACCTGATTGTTTTTGGTTAAAGGTGTTTTTTCGCTATGCTGCAATTTCTTGTGGCCAGTGGCCTGGAATTTGTCAAAGGACAGAAGGTGTCAGATTCAACAGCTTGTCCTTGTCAGGGAAGAGTTCTTTATAGACTTTTGGAGCCAGTGTTCCTTATCTGGGCATTGGAATGTAAGCAATATGCACTTAAGAAGCCGAGAGATGATGAGGTCTGGAGTGACTGCTGACATTATTCTGGCTGTATTTGATTGGTCTAATCGAACAATGTAATTGGGCTTTCTGATCAGTTCATTGGCTGGTTACCAAGGAACTTTTGGAGTTTTAACTCTGCTAACACGAAGAGCTTGTTCAGAAAGGCAGTGTGAAGAACCTGGGAACCAAGCTCACAAGGAGAGACAACATCTGGAAGAAGAAGAGGACAAAGGACTGATTCCATGTGACAACAAAATCCTGGCCAGGTTTTATTTGCAAGTGGAAATCAACCTTAAGTTAAGTGAAGTAACAGATAAAGAGTATTTGGTTTATGGATTGCAAGTCTTTACTGTTGTTTAAGTAGCTACAGAATAAAGGAAATTGTGTTGAAGTATTTAAAGTCGACTTTGTGTCTTTATTTGCTACAGAGGTTAAAAGACACAAGTTTGTGCAACAGCTGCTAGCAATTTCCTTGTGACGGATGTTAAGCTAACTGCCCAATAGTTTCCTGCTTTCTGTCTCCCTCCCTTTTTGAATAAAGGAGTTACGTTTGCTATTTTCCAATCTGATGGAACATTCTCTGAATCTAGGGAATTTCAGAAAACTAAAACCAATTCATAACTATCTTACGAGCCACTTCTTTTAAGTCCCTAGGATGAATTTCATCAGGACTTGAAGATTTGTAAACCTGCAGTTCCAACGACTTCCCCCTTCCCTGGTGATGATAATTTGCTTCAGTTAATCCCTCCCTTCTATTTCCTGGTTTACAGCTATTTCTGGGATATCACTTGTATCCTCAGTAGCGAACATCGATGCAAAATATCAGTTCATGGTAGCTACAGGGGGAACATGGTGATTGTGGGAGAGAAGGGGGAATCTGGTTCCTGGTGTTAGCAAAGGCCAAAGTGGCTGTGTGCAAGATGGGGTTGGGGTTGCAAGGGGTGTCCGAGGGGGTCCAGTAGGAGACTGTGCATGATTAACGTTACCCTGTCTGAGCAAAGAGTATCATTCATTTGCTTCCAACACTGCTGCCCAATCCTCTCCTGGAGTGCACTTGCACTGACTGATGATGATTTAACCTGAGGATCACTGCACCTCAGGCGAGGTACAAGATTGAGAAGGCGGGGCCTTAGCCAGTACAGGAATTGAACACACACTGTTGTCATCACTCTAAGAAGTTTAACAACACCAGGTTAAAGTCCAACAGGTTTATTGGACTTTAACCTGGTGTTGTTAAACTTCTTACTGTGTTTACCCCAGTCCAACGCCGGCATCTCCACATCGTCATCACTCTACCCAGCTATCCAGCCAACTGAGCTAAATGTCTGGAAGAAAAGTCAGAACTTTCAGCTGATGAGGAAATTTGGCATGTCAGCTACGACTCTCACCAACGTTTACAGACACACCATAGAAAGCATTCTTTCTGGTTGTATCACAGCTTGGTATGGTTCCTGCTCTGCCCAAGACCGCAAGAAACTACAAAAGATCATGAATGTAGCTCAATCAATCATGCAAACCGGCCTCCCACTCTGTCTACACTTCCCGCTGCCTCGGCAAAGCAGCCAGCATAATTAAGGACCCCATGTACCCCGACATACTCTCTTCTACCTTCTTCCATCGGGAAAAAGATACAAAAGTCTGAGGTCACGTACCAACCGGCACAAGAACAGCATGCTTTGTGAATGGTATGATTTGTCTGTATAGCACGCAAGAAACAACACTTTTCACTGTGTGCGAATACATGTGACGATAATAAATCAAATCAAATCAAATGATGAGGGATATCTTGCTTTTCAGGAAGTTCTACCAGAATTCTTTATAAAGCGACCGCGACAGTACTCAAACCTGTAATCAGGGGTCTTATCCATTTGGCCACACGGACAGCACAAAAAGCAACACCCGGACAGGGACTTTAACCCTGGACTCTCAGGTTAAAAGTTGAATGCTCTGCCAACTGAGCTATCCGGGCCCATGTATGTAAAATGTAAAGTAATTTGGTGCTCACTGCAAAAATGGACATCATTTATTTAATGTCGTGAATGTATAAATATATGTATTTTATTCCAAATACAGGGCACAATGCCAGGACTGATCCTTGCAAATACAAAGTGAGAATACAAAACAGCAGTTCGATTGAGTCTCTCTGAAGAAATTATTTTAACAATTTATTTTGAATTGGGTTTTAAAAGTACAACTATTTGAAAATGCAGCCTCCTACAATGTCCATGTTTCGTTAATCCGCCATGTTAATCCTCGATGGAGTCGATTCCAACATGGTGAATGTTTGATCCCATCTTGGTATTCAGGAGAGATCCTGCTCCCCCGCAGGGATGGAGGGCAAATCTGCAGATACTCCCAAATATCAAATCAACCAGCAGGTGATGGTTTGAAAGATGGGAAGAACTTGGATTTATGCAGCACTTTTCCTCACCTCAGGTTGCCCCAGAATGTTTTACAAAGCACCCTGTAAATCGTAGTTAGTGTTGTAAGCAAAGTACTGACAGTAAACTGCCACAAACAGTAATGCAATAAATTTGCTTTAGTGATGTTGGTTCAAGGGTAAATATTAGCCAGGACAGCCGGGAGAACATCCTTGTTCTTTCAGTTGATGTCATGGGACCCCTTTATATGCACTTCAAAGGACAGACAGGTCCTTGAATTAACCTCCCATCTGAAAATCAGGTTACCAGCCTGCTGTCTAATAGGCACACAACAATGAATGTGAAACATATATTTAGAATCATAGAATCCCTGCAGTGTAGGAAGAGGCTATTCGGCCCATGAAGACCGCACCGATAAGAATCCCACCTAGGCTCTATCCTCGTAACCCCAAGTATTTACCCTGCTAATCTCCCTGACACTAAGGGACAATTTAGCATGGCTAATCAACCTAACCTGCACATCTTTGGACTGTGGGAGGAAACCGGAGCACCCAGAAACAAACCCCATGTAGACACGGGGAGAATGTGCAAACTCCACACAGTGGAGAGTGACCCAAGGCCGGAATTGAACCTGGGTGCCTGGCGCTGTGAGGCAGCAGTGCTAACCACTGTGCCACCGTGCCGCCCAATAAAAAATAGGTTGAAGTATTTTCATTGCAAGCATTGTTGTGCATTGGCGATTTCACGTCCTTTTGACCCATCTCGGATTTGCTATTTTGAAGTTTTGTTGAGATGTAGCAACAAAATAAAGAAAAATGCCAATCCTCAATCTTCAATATTAGACATGTTATGACTTGTCATAAAACTATGTTGGGCAAACTGGTCTCTAATTGCAAGCTTTACAATCGCAAATATGAAAATATCATTTTGGCAGCCTGCGCCCATGGAAAACACACATACCCAGTGTCAGGATTTTGTTATAGCTAAAGTCGTTTTTTTTCACACAAGTAGCCAATTATACTGCGCAGTCATGAGGAATATGCGCTGGAGGAGAACCGCAGCTTTTTGCATTTCAAATGATGATAAAAGGCTGGAATAAATCAAAGGTACAAAGGCAGCTGAAAGTATTGTGATAACATTTATCTATTGAGATCTGCGGTGTTAAATTAGTTTATAAAAACTTCTTAATCTCCAGATTAGGGCTTTAATGTCAAGAAAATCTACATTTAAATGCAACTCTACTAAACAGCACCTTATGGAAATGAATTGGAAAAGATTTGGGATTTAGTGGTTTCCAAACATGCAAGGCTCTTCTTATCATAGATTCCCTACAGTGCACAAGAAGGCCATTCAGCCCATCGAATTTGCACCGACAACAATCCCACCCAGGCCCCATCCCCATAAACCCATGCATTTACCCCACTATTCCCCCGGACACTCATGCCGGAATTTTACCGCCCCGCCCACCATGTAGATCGGAGTGGGCGAGGGGTGGAACATGGAAAGGTCCTTTAACCTTGGGCTGGAATTTATGGCCATGGGAGAAGCGAAGCCGTAAAATCCTGCCCTTAGGGTCAATTTACTATGGCCAACCAACCGAACCCACACATGTTTGGAGTATGGGAGGAAACCAGAGCACCCGGAGGAAACCCACGCAGACACAGGGAGTGGGAATTTACGGCCTCACTCATCCCGAAACCGTAAAATCCTGTCTGTAGTCAATGGACATTTCCATTGTCTGTCCCTCGCCTGCTCCGATTGTGTGGCTGACAGGGCGGTAAAATTCCAGCCGGGGGGTTTGAGTGGGAACTTGAACTTAAAGAATCATCTCTGAAAATTAGCTCTACTTCGAGTGCATTTTAAAAATTTGGTCTGGGGAATGTGGGTGTTGCAGGCTAGGCCAGCATTTATTGCCCATCTCTAATTGTCCATGAGAAGGTGGTGGTGAGCTGACTTCTTGAACCGTTGCACTTCCTGTGGTGTAGGTACACCCAGAACACTGTTAGGAAGGGAGTTCCAGGATTCTGACCCAGTGACAGTGAAGGAACGGCAAAATAGTTCCAAGTCAGGATGGTGGATGGCTTGGAGAGGAATTTGCAAATGGCTGTGTTCCATTGCATCTGTTATGTCCTTCTAAGTGGTAAAGGTCATGAGTGTGGAAGGTATTGTCGAAGGAGCCTTGGTGAGTTGCTACCGTGCTTCTTGTAAATGGTACACACTGTGAGTCAGTGGTGAAGGAAGTCGATGTTGAAGGTGGTGCAAATCAAGCAGGCTGCTTTGTCCTAGATCGTGTATGTATACCCACAATGCTGTTAGGGAAGCAGCTTCAGGATTGTTGTCCAGTGAGAGTGAAGGATTGGTGAAGTAGTTCCAAATTAGTATGGTGTTTGACTTGGTGGGGAATTTTCAGGTAATGGTGTTTCCTCGCACCTACTGCTCTTATCCTTTTAAACAGTAGAGATCATGGGGTTTGAAAGTGTTGTCAAAGGAGCCCTGGTGAGTTGCTGCAGTGCATCTTGTCGATGGCACACTCTGCTGCCACTGTGTGGAGGGAATGAATGTTTAATATGGTGGATGCCATTGATGGTGTTCAGATCTGCACTCACCGAGGCAAGTGGATGGTATTCTATCACTCTTCTGACATGTGCCTTGTAGATGGTGGAGGGGCTTTGGAGAAGCAGGTGATGCAGTACTTGTCGTAGAACTCCCAGCCTCTGACTGGGAACCACAGTATTTACATGGCTGGTCTAGCTAAGATTCTGCTCAGTAACAACTACTCCCAGTATATGGATCAAAAACCAAAAAGTTTGGAAAATCACAGCAGGTCGGACAGCATCTGTCTCGAGTCTGGATGGCCCTTCAGACTCAAAATGTTGGCTCTATTCTCTCCCCACAGATGCTGTCGGACCTGTTGAGATTTTCTGGCATTTTCTGTTTTTGTTTCAGATTCCAGCATCCACAGTATTTTGCCTTTATTCCAGTATATGGATGTTGGGGCTTTCAGCAATAATGCCATGGATGTTGGAACGATTCTTTCACTCAATTAACATCTGCACCCAGATCACCCATTGTGAGCAAAGTGGGAATTCTTGGCCATAGATACCCACCTGACAATCTCCAACATTGTAGTTAATTATTTGAAATGTGTAATTTGAGGCTAATATGATAGAACGTCTGACATTGCACATTGACAATGTTTCTTCATTAGTAACTTTCAAATACAATTAGGAGCTAGTTTGAGCAGAATTATGACGTCCGTGCTATATCAATTAGAACTATGATTGTATGAATCATTGATCTCTTGATATAAAATAAAAGAATAATTTGCATTTTATTGTCCCTTTCTGGGTGACCTCATTGCTTCATAGCCAGTTGGTTACATTTGGAATTAATGTCACTATTGTATGTGGGTAAATGCACAGCCAATTTGATTTTTTATTTATTCACAGGATGTAGACCTTGCTGGCTGGGCAAGCATTTATTGCCCATCCTTAATTGCCCTTGAACTGAGCCCATTCCTGTGGGCATGGAGGAGTCGACCACATTGCTGTGGCTCTGGAGTCACATGTAGGCCAACCCAGGTAAGGACGGCAGATTTCCTTCCCTAAAGGACATCAGTGAACCAGATGGATCTTTACAACAATCAACAATGGTTAATGGTCATCATTGGGCTTTTAACTGCAGATTTCACCATCTGACTTGGTGGGAATCGAACCGGGGTCCTCAGAATGTTAGCCTGGCTCCCTGGATTGCTAGTCCAGTGACAATACCTGTACAGAGCAAGGCACCACAAAGACAGGCAAATAAACAGTTGAGAGGTTCAAAAACATACAAGCAATCCATCCCACCATTAGTGCTAAATTCCATCCGCCTTTGTTGGCCTTGTATGTGGTGTCACAGATAGATCACCTCATTTGAATGAAGCAGGTGCCCACCTGAGGAGGGTGCAAAAATGTGTCAATGGGCGGCACATACACAGAGGAGCTGCTAAATCTGAGGAAAATCTCTCAGTTTGTCAGGGATAGCGAGTACTTGAGGGATAATGGGCAAGCATACTGCTCCCATAATCCACTCATCTGCTACTACCCTGCCAGCTCAGCGATGTAGATGATATCATCCTTTGAGTTGCATCCTTTAGCTACACGTTAGATGAGCACACTTAGATTGAGCATTGGTTCTGCAAACAAAATCAATAGGAAACTCCTGAGGAAGTAGCCCTGTCCATCACACAAACCAGTCTCCCATCCATTGACTCCGTCTACACTTCCCGCTGCCTCAGAAATACAGCCAGAATAATAAAGGACCCCACGCACCCCGGACATTCTCTCTTCCACCCTCTTCCGTCGGGAAAAAGATACAAAAGTCTGAGAACACGTACCAACCGACTCAAGAACAGCTTCTTCCCTGCTGCCATCAGACTTTTGAATGGATCTACCTTATATTAAGCTGATCTTTCTCTACACCCTATCTATGACTGTAACACTACATTCTGCACCCTCTCCATTCCTTCTCCCCTATGTACTCTATGAACGGTATGTTGTGTCAGTATAGCGTGCAAGAAACAATACTTTTCACTGTATTCCAATACATGTGACAATAATAAATCAAATCAAATCAAGGAATGCCAGGACGTGGCTTAATTTCTGGCCCATTGACCACAAATATGACAGGAGTAGGTAAAAATTTTAATTCCTAATTTGACTTGGCAGGATTGGTGAATTTTGATCAGGGCATAGAGAGGATAGTGTGATTGGATCTTTGACATCAAACTAAACAGGCAGGCAGGAGCAATAGTTCAATATCGCACCTGAAGGCAGGATCTTTGACCATGCTGCACTCCTTACTTTTTGCATTGAAGTGTCAGCCTAGGTTACGGGCGGAATATTCCAGCCATTCACGCCGGCGGGATTCTCTGCTCCCACTGCAGTGCATGGAGATTTGGCAGAGTGCCAAATTCCCCCGTCCTCACTTGCAGCGGCAGCAGGGCATGACTGGCCAGTAAGATCACACCCTATGTGTTCGAAGCCCTGATATGAGGCTTGAACCCATGACTCTGCCTCAGGAGTTAAGATTGCTGCCATTGAGCCAAGCTGACAAGCTATGATGATGGTAATGTGCTAAATAAATGTATAATTTTGGAGATTTCGAGAATGACAAAAGAATTGCCCTGAGATCAATGGCATTGCAGTCCATTTTCTGACCATTTTTCTCTTTTTCTGTGTTTGGTCTGTATCTCTTGTTTTTTAATAAACACCTGCATGATATTTTCAGTGCGGTGGGGAATAGCAAGTGTTCATAGCCTGTTAGAATTAAAATGAGAGCAGGTCAGCATTAATCTGGAGCTGACATAATCACCACTAAAGACTGAAACGTGAGCTCTGTCCAAAAAGACCCGTGAAAACATCTCATTTCCAAACATTTTCACTTCAAGGATCCGGCTGCTTCTCAAACACACATCATGCTGGCTGATGCCGTCTTATATACCAATTTTGTTTTAAATGTCACTGGGAATAAATGCTCAGAGTCTTGTCCTGTGACTACCATGTTCAGCATTATTGCTTCTCTCCTCCAAATCAGAGAAGAGGTCACACAGCATGTTTCAATAGGTTATATTATAGTTGGCGCTTATAGGAACAGGTTTTTTTCTCCTTCTTGACATGAAAGGGATCTGCAATGATATTAAATCCGATGTTTATTTGTTTTATGATGGAGTGCCCTAGCTGAATCAGACTTTGAGGGAAATAGGTTGTGTGTGGCTCAGATCACTCACTATATGTAGGGATATGGGGGTAGGGCCTGGGTGGGATTGTGGTCGGTGCAGACTCGATGGGCCGAATGGCCTCTTTCTGTACTGTAGGGTTTCTATGATTTCTATGATTTCTATGATATGCCCTCATTTCTTCAAAGATATGCAGGATCGATGGATTGGCCATGCTAAATCGCCCCTTAGGGTGGGATTTCAATGGCTGCACTCGCCCCAAGACCGGAAAATCCCTCCTGAGGTCAACAGACCTTTGCACGGTCCTCTCCCGCCCGCTACAATTCCCATGGCAGGCGGGACAGAAAGATTCCTCCCTTAGTGTCCCAATATGTCTAGGTTAGATGGATTTGCCATGGTAAATGTGTGGGGTTACAGGGATAGGGCAGGGGAAAGGGCCTGGTTAAGGTACCCTGTCAGAGAGTAGGTGCTGACCCGATGGACCGAATGGCCTCCTTCTGCACTGTAGGGATTCTATGATTCCTCCAAGCTATCTTGGAAATGTATTATGATTCTGAGTATTGCAATATTGAGTTGGGCATAAATTGAAAAGTGACGGGTGATTTTTAATCTACAGCAGTCCATGAATAAGTTATGAAAAGCTCAATGGGAGTGACTTAAAACTTCCGCTCCTGTCCAGCGTGGGAATCACCGCAGGTCAGATGGATAATTTAATGGACTAACCAAAGATCCGTTGACCTCGGGTGGGAATTTCAGGTCCCAAGGCGTGTGGGGATTGGAAAGTCCTGCCCACTTATCCAGTATACCATGTGGGTATGCTGGCTGCTCAATAATCCTCACTAATATAACACCGATAGGCGTGCCGACTGTGTGAAGCCCATCGATTTTTTTGCACAGCGAAAATATTTCACACATTTCATTGTTTCCGTCATTTGCTCCACATTTCATTCTTAACATTACATAATTTCACGAAAGGTTCTGGCAGCAGGGGTTTGCCATCCAGGATGTATTCCGCTACAGATGAAGATTTCCACGGAGAGGCAAAACCCCACTTGTGCCTTTAGAACTGTGAAGCCAGTGGCAGATATTAGCAAATCAGGCCTGAAGCCACAGAAACCCAAACTGCAGCTTGCAAAGTTATCCAACTGGCAATTTCTTTGGAGCACAAACGTAACCACGCTACTGACATGTGGGATCTAATTTAAATTGAATGTGCATTTAAATTAGCTCCTTGAATCAGTTCCCTACTAGCGGGCAAGGTACTGCTTGTGATATGCAGTCCGTCCATTTTAAATAGGCACAACTAAGGTGCTGGGTTACTCCTCAAAAATAATACTGCCAGTTCTCTGAAAGTGCTACCAATTAGACCCACTCTTCTGTAAGTCTTTACTTTTCTAGTACATGTCCAATTTGCTTTGAGAAGCTTCTAACAAATATGCTTCCACCACCCTTTTGGATAGTGTGGTCACAACTCACTGAGAACAACATTTCTTTTCACATCCCCTGCTGGATTTTTTATTGGCCAATTATCTTAATTTGTGTCCTCTGATTACTGACCCTGCTGTCAGTGGAAAGTTTCTCTCCGCCTTCCCTTATCAAGACTTCATATAATTTTTGAAAGCTTCTATTAAATCTCCCTTTAAACTTTCTGTTCCATAGCAGGCCTTTTCAAAGGTGAGGGGGGATGCGCGCGAATTGCAGGTGGGTTGTGGGATGTTGCTGGGTAAATTCTCACTGCTCTGCTCAGAAAAACATGTTTCGATCCTGTTAAAAATAAACACAGGGTTTTCTGTTAAAAAGTCATGGGATGTTCTGTTTAAAAATAACACGAGGGGCAGGGTTTTCCAGCCACATACAACCCGAGACCAGGAATTCCCCTCCGAGCTTAACATATCGTCAAATTTTCTGTCTTGCCTGCTACGATTCCTGTGGTGAGCGGACGGGAAATTTCCAGCTGTGATGTTCCGTATTCCTGTTAAAAAAAACACAGGGTTTTCTGTGATCCTGTTAAGAAAATTTTAAAGTTTATTTATTAGTGTCACGAATAAAGCTTACATTAACACTGCAATGAAGTTACTGTGAAATTTCCCTAGTCGCCACACTCCGACGCCTGTTCAGGTCAACGCACCTAACCAGCACGTCTTTCAGATAGCGGGAGGAAACCGGAGCACCCAGAGGAAACCCACGCAGATACGGGGAGAATGTACAAACTCCCCACAGACGGTCACCCAAGCCAGGAATCGAACCAGGGTCCCAGGCACTATGAGGCAGCAGTGCTAACCACTGTGCCACCGTACCACCCATGTGGAAGGTCCTGTGGGATGTGGGATGTCCTGTGATCCTGCTAAAAAACACGGGATGTTGTCTATAGCACACATTTTGTCAAATGCGGTGTGATAGCGAGGGCCTCTCAGATAATGACACAGCCAGCATGAGGACTTTTGATGTGGAGGAAAAGCTTAGCATTGCCTGATACAATTCAAGTTTCCTGCACTTTATTAATGGAAATGGTAAGAATTAGGAGAGAGGTATATGTATAAATGTACAGTGAATCCCATTTGATTTGATTTATTATTGTCACATGTAGTAGCATACAGTAAAAACTATTGTTTCTTGCGCGCTATACAGACAAAGCATACCATTCATAGAGAAGGAAATGAGAGAGTGCAGAATGTAGTGTTACAGTCATGGCTAGGGTGTAGAGAAAGATCAACTGAATGTGAGGTAGATCCAGTCAAAAGTCTGATGGTAGCAGAGAAGAAGCTGTTCTTGAGTCGGTTGGTACGTGATCTCAGACTTTGGTATCTTTTTCCGACGGAAGAAGGTGGAAGAGACTATGTCCGGGGTGCATGGAGTTCCTGATTATGCTGGCTGCTTTTCCGAGGCAGTGGGAAGTGTCAATGGTGTCAATGGATGGGAGGCTAGTTTGAGTGATAGCCTGGGCTACGTTCACGACCTTCTGTAGATTTTTGTGGTTTCTCTGTAATTTCTTGCAGTTTATATTGGGACTGTAGCAGCAGTACTGCAGCTTGCCTGGTCTGTGGACTCTGCCTGAGTCTTGAATTTCCTGCCGTGAAGGCAGGCTATAACTTCAGAGTTTGACGAGTACAGTCATTTTCTCACAGTCCAACTCATTATTTTTCCCCAGTGCACATAACAATATTTTGCTGTTGAATCAATTTCAAAACAAGATGACATCTGAAAAACAGGAAAACCACTGAAACGTTTTATTTCTTTTTAAATTATGCCTGCATGTGAGAAAGGATAATCGACACTTTAACCACGGACTTCAACGGATGCTGCAAAATGTAGTTATTGATGTGACACCTTCCAGAGAGGTTTATTGATAGGATGGTAACAGAGAGAGATAATTGGTAACTGCCCTATTAAGTTTCTACCTGATATCAGAACATTAAGCTCGTGAGCTCCACATTCCAAAGGTGCATCTTAAACAAGAAATGTGTCACAAATAGCAGTCAATACGTGGATGGTTGATTCACAGTGTATTATCTGATTTTGAACATTTATTTTGAATGCAAAGTTGACGAAAGGAGTTTGCAAAATACTGACACTAATTTCCTTTATGCCAGAATATGGCGCAAATAAATTAGCACATGGATCTGAAACTGGCCCCCTGATTTTATGTAGTTAAAAGGGTCACAAGTAGGATTATATTAACACTGCAATGACGTTACTGTGAAAATCTCCTAGTCGCCACACTCCGGCGCCTGTTCGGGTACACTGAGGGAGAATTTAGCATGGCCGCTGCACCTAACCAGCACGTCTTTCAAACTGTGGGAGGAAACCAGAGCACCCAAAGGAAACCCACTCAGACACGGGGAGAACCAGACTCCACACAGACATTGACCCAAGCTGGGAATCAAACCCAGGTCCCTGGCGTTGTGAGGCAGAAGTGCAAATCACTGTGCCACTGTGCGCCCAAAATATACGGTATAATGTTAGTGCAAAGTGAAAAGATTGTATTTCATTACATATCCCACTTGATGTGGGTCATGAGGGATGGTCATTTGGTAAAAGTGGATCATCGGAAATAATGTTTGAAAGACACTGCTCCACAGAGAACAACCCCAGCTTCCCTATTCAATTCACTTCATTGTATTCCCCCGGTATTGTTCCAGTAAACTCCCTCCGGACTGTTTCCAAGATCTTGATGTCCTTCCTAAAGTGCCATGTCCAGAATTGAACTCAAACTCTGGCTGAAGTCAGACAATGATTTATGAACCATAGAACCATAGAACCATAGAAAATTACAGCTCAGAAACAGGCCTTTTGGCCCTTCTTGTCTGTGCCGAACCATTTTTTGCCTAGTCCCACTGACCTGCACTTGGACCATATCCCTCCACACCCCTCTCATCCATGAACCCGTCCAAGTTTTTCTTAAATGTTAAAAGTGACCCCGCATTTACCACTTTATCCGGCAGCTCATTCCACACTCCCACCACTCTCTGCGTGAAGAAGCCCCCCCTAATATTCTCTTTAAACTTTTCTCCTTTCACCCTTAACCCATGCCCTCTAGTTTTTTTCTCCCCGAGCCTCAGCGGAAAAAGCCTGCTTGCATTCACTCTATCTATACCCATCAAAATCTTATACACCTCTATCAAATCTCCCCTCAATCTTCTACGCTCCAGGGAATAAAGTCCCAACCTATTCAATCTCTCTCTGTAACTCAGCTTCTCAAGTCCCGGCAACATCCTTGTGAACCTTCTCTGCACTCTTTCAACCTTATTTACATCCTTCCTGTAACTGGGTGACCAAAACTGTACACAATACTCCAAATTCAGCCTCACCAATGCCTTATATAACCTTACCATAACACTCCAACTTTTATACTCGATACTCCGATTTATAAAGGCCAATGTACCAAAGGCACTCTTTACGACCCTGTCCACCTGTGACGTCACTTTTAGGGAATTCTGTACCTGTATTCCCAGATCCCTCTGTTCAACTGCACTCTTCAGAGTCCTACCATTTACCCTGTACGTTCTACTTTGGTTTGTCTTTCCAATGTGCAATATCTCACACTTGTCTGCATTAAATTCCATTTGCCATTTTTCAGCCCATTTTTCTCGTTGGTCCAAATCCCTCTGCAAGCTTTGAAAACCTTCCTCACTGTCCACTACACCTCCAATCTTTGTATCATCAGCAAACTTGCTGATCCAATTTACCACATTATCATCCAGATCATTGATATAGATGACAAACAGCAATGGACCCAACACCGATCCCTACGGCACACCACTAGTCACAGGCCTCCACTCAGAGAAGCAATCCTCCACAACCACTCTCTGGCTCCTTCCATTGAGCCAGTGTCTAATCCAATTTACTACCTCCCCATGTATACTTAGCGACTGAACCTTCCTAACTAACCTCCCATGAGGGACCTTGTCAAAGGCCTTGCTGAAATCCAGGTAGACAACATCCACCGCCTTCCCTTCATCCACTTTCCTGGTAACCTCCTCTAAAAACTCTAATAGATTGGTCAAACATGACCTACCACGCACAAAGCCATGTTGACTCTCCCTAATAAGTCCCTGTCTATACAAATATTTGTAGATCCTATCCCTTATCACACCTTCCAATAACTTGCCCACCACCGACGTCAAACTTACTGGCCTATAATTTCCCAGATTTCTTTTGGAACCTTTTTTAAACAACGGAACAACATGAGCCACCCTCCAATCATCCGGCACCTCCCCCGTGAATACTGACATTTTAAATATGTCTGCCAGGGCCCCTGCAAGTTCAACACTAGCTTCCCTCAAGGTCCGTGGGAATACCCTGTCCGGTCCTGGGGATTTATCCACTCTGATTTGCCATGAACGTTTACCATAACAACCTTGTTTATGTGCTTTTCTTCATTCATTCATGGAATATGGGTGTCATTGGCAAGGCCCACATTTATTGTCTGCTTCTCAATGCTTTTGGTAAGAAGGTGGAGAACTACCTTCTTAAACTGTTATAGTTTGTGATAGGCAGCCCACAGTGCTGCTATGGAGGGGGTTCCAGGATTTTGAACTCGCAATGACGAAGGAATGGTGATACATTTTCAAGTCAAGATGGGTTTCAAGGGGAACTTGCAGGTAACGGTGTTCCCAAGCATCTAATGTTCTTGTTTTCTAGGTGGCAAAGATTGTGGATTTCAAAGGTGCAAACATTACTTTCCACTTAACAGCTCAAGCCTGAATGATATCCAAGTCTTGTTGCATACAGGCATGGACTACTCCATTGTCTGAGGAGGTATGACTAGAACTGAACATTGCAAACACATGCAGGGATCTCCACTTTTGATCATAGTGGTAGGGTCATAGGATCATAGAATCATAGAATCCCTATGGTGCAGAAGGAGGCCATTCAGCCCATCGAGTCTGCACCAACCACAATCCCACCCAGGCCCTATCCCCATAACCCCACCTATTTACCCTGGCCAATCAACCTAACTTGTACATCTTTGGACTGTGGGAGGAAACCGAAGCACCCGGAGGAAACCCACACAGACATGGGGAGAATGTGCAAACTCCACACAGTCACCCGAGGCCAGAACTGAACCCGGGTCCTTGGCGCTGTGAGGCAGCAGTACTAACTGCTGTGCCACCGTGGGTCATTGATGGTTGAGGTAGGGTCAGGATGGTTGAGCCTAGGAACTCCTCAGTGATGTAGTGTGGGGCCTCTAACAACAACAGCCATCTTCCTATGTGCTAGGTATGACTCCAACAAATGGAAAATTTCCCCTGATACCCACTGACTTCAATTTTACTAAAGTTCCTTCATGCCACACCCGGTCAAATGCCACTCGCACCTTGCCTGTTGAACTCATCCCCTTTGTGTATGTTTGCACCAAGGAGCCATCTGGCCTTGGCAGAATCTAAATTGAACATTGGTGAGCAGGTTATTGGTGTGTGAGTGCCACTTGATGGCACTGTTGACAGCACCTTCCATCATTTTGCTAATGGTTGTAAGTAGACCGATGGTGCGGTAACTAGCCAGGTGGCATTTGTCCTGTATTTTGTGGATAGGACATGCCAGGGCAATTTTTCACTTTGCCAAGTAGATGGCAGTTTCTTAGCTATCCTGAAACAGCTTGGCTCGATTTGCAGCTAATTCTGGAGCGCCAGTCTTCAGTACGACTGCCAGGATGTTCACAGACCCATAGTATCTGCTTTACCCAGTGCACTCATCTGTTTCTTGATATCACATGGATTGCATCAAATGGGCTAGAGACTTGTGTCTGTAATGTTGGTGACCACAGGCGGAAGCCAAGTTGAGTCGTCCACTGGGCATTTCTGGCTGAAGAAACTTGCAGATGATTCAGCCTCATCTTCAGCACACACGTAATGGGATCCACCATCAATGAGGATGGGGTGTTCCTGGAGCTTTCTCTCCCTTTAGTCATTTAACTGTACACCACCACTCACAATGTGGCAGGACTGCAGAACTTTCATCTGATGCCTCTAGTTATAAAGGGAAAGATTGCGTGTTCATTTTAATAACCTATCCTACCGGCTACAAGTGTTTGTAAAACCCCAAAATCCCCAAGGTATCTCAAGTTTGAAACCTTTTTTGAAATTTTACTATTGCTTCTCCTCAGTTTTCCTTCCAAATAATCAAGATACAGGGGGGAATTTTCCAGCCCTTCCACACACAACATTTTGGCCTCAACTATAGATTACGGGTGGAATTCTCCAGCCTCCCAGCCGCATGTTTCCCATTGACGTCATCCCCATACTACGGTGAAACCCATAGGAGGGAGTGCGTTACCAGTGGGACCAGAGACGTCAATGGGAAATCCCATAGACAGCAGCAGGACCATAGAATCCCACCACCACCAAACACTGCGCCATCTCCCACCGCTAAGAACCACACGGCTGGGAGGTCGGAGAATTCCACCCATAGTGTATAGCTGTGTGATTTCAAGAAGAAATTAGATTTAACTCTTGAGGCTGAAGGGATCAAGGGTTATGTGAGAAGGGTGGGATCGGGGTATGATCAAAGTGAATGGCAGAGCAGGCTCGAGCGGCCACATGGCCTGCTCCTGCTTCTAGTTTCAATATTTCTATATGTTTCTGTGTCTTGGATTAATTCACACCGCTATTGGTGCTCTGTTACATTAGAGCACCAATAGGGGTATGAATTAATCCGAGGCAGCCAACAATTTCAGGAGTGGGTGGTCATGATTGACTAATTTATTGGATTTCTATGAGGTAACAAGGTCTTACACAGTGGATGTTATCTGCCGGGATTTCAGGAACAGTCACACATAATTGACTATGATGTACTGTTCCTATCCATGGGATGAATGGGAATGCATTAATATGGATTACAAACAGTTGGTTGTTAAGTCACAATGAGTAGTCATGCACGGACAGGTGTCTGATTGTCAGCCAGTGGCCAGAATACCTCATGGTTCAGTGGCAAGTCTTTTGTTGTGTTTATTTTTGATTTAGAGGCAAGAATTGTGTCCAAAGTATCCAACTTTGACAGTTGCTGCCTCAACCACTAACACTGGAGGTGACTTCCACAGCCTCACAGCTCTTAGTGTTGTCACCAGGCTGTGCCTCCTTATTTTTGAAAATATGGGGCCGGATTTTACCAATAAGTTGCGCCCATTTTCGGGCGTGAAAACTTGGTAAAGTCGGGCGTGAGGCAACTAGCGCGATCCGTGCCTGCCTCCACACCCGTTCCTCCATTACCCAGCGGCTAAAATGGCCGCAATCAGCACCGCACCTGAAATGGGCGCAACATCAATTTAAATGCATTTGCACTTCCCCCTTTACCACCGTGTTCGCCGTCCAGATTCAGTGCGAAACAGACATGGTCCACAAAGCTCTGTTTCGGGCGCTCCAGCTTCTGAGGAGGTAAGTTCAGAGCTTCCAGCAGCTCTCTGACTCAGATTGGTGGTGCGGGGGTGGGGGGGGGGGGGGGTGGTGGGGGGGGGGAGAGGAGGGAGGCAGGCCAGATCATTCTCTGGTGTGAGGGGGAGGGAGGCGGGCCAGATGGATCTCTGGGGGTGGGGAGAGAGGTGTGTCAGGTCATTCTCTGGTGGTGGTGGGGTAGGGGGTCCGCTGCCACTCTGCGTGCGATCGCTGGGGGGCAAGTGAGGCAGGGGGCTGCGATCAGTCTGGGTAGCAGGGTGTTGTGGGCAGATAAGGGGGACAGTTATGTTTTGGGGTGGGGCAATGTCTGTGGGGGCCAGGGGGGAGGCATTATCCGGCCCGGGAGTGATGTGGCAGGGGAGTGTTTTTCAAATGTTTTTTACTGTGAATGTGCAGTTGAAGGCTCCGATCGGAGCTGCAGTGTTTTGGGCATGATAACCCCCGCCCATAGGCTTGTGCACCACGATTCAGAATCGCTGCTTTTTTTTCAGGCTGAGTGTGTATGGGGGCCTGAGAACGGATCTACAAGTTGGATCTGAATCACTCCCAGATTCAGTCCTTAGAATCAAAATGGTAAAATCGGGCCCATGATCTTTCAACTGACTGGAAATGTCACAGTTTCAAATGAGACAGAGCAAACTACTGAAAAATGCATGGCCATCTTCCAAGGTGAAAGTGACAAAGCAAACAAGACACCCTCAGGGGAGTATGAAGAGAGGGACATTTCCTCTGATTCAAAGACCCATGGAGACTCATCACTGCCTCAGAAAGAGACATTGCAATGCAAAGTGATGGATATTGAAGCAATGGCTGCCACAGATATACCCACCCAAAATGTCTTGGATGTACACAATGGGTGAAGTATACAGGATGTGGAGATGCCGGCGTTGGACTGGGGTAAACACAGTAAGAAGTTTAACAACACCAGCTTAAAGTCCAACAGGTTTATTTGGTAGCAAAAGCCACACAAGCTTTCGGAGCTCTTAGCCCCTTCTTCAGGTGAGTGGGAATTCTGTTCACAGAATTCCCACTCACCTGAAGAAGGGGCTAAGAGCTCCGAAAGCTTGTGTGGCTTTTGCTACCAAATAAACCTGTTGGACTTTAACCTGGTGTTGTTAAACTTCTTACTGAAGTATACAGACCAGGCTGCAGAGAGATTGTCAGATATCTTTCAGCAGAGGAAAGAGGCTGAGATTTGCTATTCCCTCCCTCTCTCTCTCTTTGAACAAGTGTATTACCCACTTTATTAGAAATCTACCAGTGAACCAAGATCTTGGAACAATTGCAACATCTTCTACATCTGACCACACGTTAAGACAGTAAGAGTTTTAACAACACCAAGTTAAAGTCCAACAGTTTATTTGGTAGCAAATACCATTCGCTTTCGGAGCATTGCTCCTTCGTCAGATGGAGTGGAAATCCATTTTCATGTAGATTTCCATTCCATTTGACGAAGGAGCAACGCTCCAAAAGCTAATGGTATTTGCTACCAAATAAACCTGTTGGACTTTAACCTGGTGTTGTTAAAACTCTTACTGTGTTTACCCCAGTCCAACGCCGGCATCTCCACACATGTTAAGACCCAGGCAGAGACTATTTATACAGTAAATGGCAGAACCCTTAGGAGTATTGATAGGCAAAGGGATCTGGGTGTACAGGTACACAGGTCACTGAAAGTGGCAATGCAGGTGGAGAAGGTAGTCAAGAAGGCATACTTGTCTTCATCAGCCAGGGTACTGAGTTTAAAAATTGGCAAGCCATGTTGCAGCTTTATAGAACCTTAGTTAGGCCGCACTTGGAGTATAGTGTTCAATTCTCGTTGCTACATTACCAGAAGGATGTGGAGGCTTTGGTGAGGGTACATAAAAGATTTACCAGGATGTTGCCTGGTATGGAGGGCATTAGCTATGAGGAGAGGTTGGAGAAACTTGGTTTGTTCTCACTAAAATGACGGAAGTTGAGTAGAACTTGATAGAAGTCTACAAGATTATGAGGGGCATGGACAGAGTGGATAGTCAGAAGCTTTTTCCCAGGGTGGAAGAGTCAATTACTAGGGGGCATAGGTTTAAGGTGGGAGGGGCAAGGTTTAAAGGAGATGTACGAGGCAGATTTTTTACACAGAGAGTGCCTGGAACTTGTTGCCGGGGGAGGTAGTGGAAGCGGATACGGTAGTGACTTTTAAGGGGCATCTTGACAAGTACATGAATGGGATGGGAATAGAGGGATATGGTCCCCGGAAGGGTAGGGGGTTTTAGTTAAGTCGGGCAGCATGGTCGGTGCAGGCTTGGAGGGCCGAAGGGCCTCTTTCTGTGGTGTAATTTTCTTTGTTCTTTGTGCTTTGTTCCAACGTGTTTTGTGAAGTTAGCTTAGACCCTAAGATTACATTTGAATTTGGCATTACGGTGAGCATAAGGTGTTTCGCTCCAGGTATGACTGAAGTGACCCACTAGGAAACTTTCATCAAACAAATTTTATTTAAGAACACAGTTAGAATATAACAAAAAGAATTAGCATAACTTTTACCAATTACAAGACTTAAATGTGACACTATAATTCTTAGCAGCTAGCTATTTCTGTTTTTCCAATGTAAAGCAATATCCAATAGATGTACCCAAGGAGAGAAAATGCTGGAAAATCTCAGCAGGTCGGGCAGCATCTGTAAGGAGAGAAAAGAGCTGATGTTTCGAGTCCAGATGACCCTTTGTCAAAGGTAAAAGACATAAAAAGTGGAATATTTGTACTTTTTTTAATTCATTCATAGGACATGGGCATTAGTGGCTGGGCCAGCATTTATTGTTCATCCCTAGTTGCCCTTGGAGGACAGTTGAGAGTCAAGCACATTGCTGTGGCACTGGAGAAACACGTAGGCCAGACCAGGTAAGGACGGCAGATTTCCTTCCCTGAAGGACATTAGTGAACCAGATGGGTTTTTCTGACAATTGACAATGGTTTCATGGTCATCAGTAGATTCTTAATTCCAGATTTTTTATTGAATTCAAATTTCACCAGCTGCTGGGTAGGATTCGAACCCAGGTCCCCAGCACGTTGGCTGAGTTTCTGGATTTATAGTCTAACGATAATATCACTAGGCCAATGCCTCCCCTTTTATACTGTAGAGGGAGGAAATGAAAGATGAGTCATAGTCACAGAAACCAGGGGAAAAGACTGCTAATGGCAGTCCACAGAGAGAATAAAGGGTGTGAATGGCCAAATGGCAGAGAAGCTAAAATCAAAAGGTAAGCTGTGACAGGTGAAGATGTTGGGGGAGGGGGGGAATGGATGGAACAGAGGTAAGATTTAGAAAAGGGGAAGCAAAGGGGGAGAAAAGGGAAGGGAAGGGGATAAAGTAGAGGGAAAGAGTGGGGGGAAAGGAAAATGAAGAAAGACAATAAAGATATAAAAGGTAAAGAGCAGTAAATAATTAAATAAAATAGAATGAAAACAAAGGGGTGGAGGTGGGGTAGAGCTAATCATCTGAAGTTGTTGAATTTGATGTTCAGACCGGAAGGCTGTAAAGTGCCGAGCCGGAAGATGAGATGCTGTTCCTCCAGTTTGCGTTGAGCTTCACTGGAACATTGCAGCAGGCCAAGGACAGACATGTGGGCATGGGAGCAGAATCATGTGTTAAAATGGCAAGCAACCGGAAGGCCAGGGTCCTGATTGTGCACAGATCAAAGGTGCTCAGCAAAGTGATCACCCAGTCTATGCTTGGTCTCTCCGATATAGAGGAGACCACATTGCGAGCAGCGAATGCAATAGATCAAATTGAAAGAGGTGCAAGTGAAACACTGCTTAACCTGGGATGAGTGTTTTGGACCTTGGATGGTGAACATGGAAACGGTAAAGGGGCAGGTGTTACACCTTCTGTGATTGCATGGGAAGGTGCCATAAGTGACGGGAGATGTGTTGGGTATAGCGGAGGATTGGACTAGGTTATCCCAAAGGGAACAGTCTCTGCGGAATGCTGACAGAGGGAGTGAAGGAAGATGTGTTTGTTGGTGGCAACAAGCTGGAGTTGGCGAAAATGGTGGAGGATGTACACCTTTCTTCAGAATTAGTCAGCATTAAAATAAGTATGCTCAAGTGATGCTGGGTTTTCAGCTTTTCAGACCTCTGCGCAGAGATCACAACAGCAGTTTTCAGAAAAGGTTATATTCCCAAAACAGCAAAACACAGGTTAATGAAACCAGCTACTCCAAATAGCAGCAACGTTTAAAAATCTAAACCTCAAGTACAATCAAATGACACTTTACCTTATATTCTTCTAACTTTTAAAAGCTTAATAATTTATTTTTGTTTGTGTGTACGTGTGTGCCTGCGTGCATGTGTATGCGTACATGTGTGTGCACGCATGCACGGGTGTGTGCATGTGTGTGTGCACATGCATGCTTGCATGCGTGTGTGTGCATGTAAGCGTGCATGTGCACAGGTGTTTGTGCGTGTGAGCGCGCATGAACGTGCATGTGCCTGTGTGTGTGTGTGTGCATGTTTGTGTGCATTCGTGTATGTGTATGTGCATGTGCGTGTTTGTGCATGCATGTGTGTGTGTGCACACATGCTCACATGCATGTGTGTGCGTGTGCATGAGCATGTGTGTGCGTGTGCATGTGTGTGTGTGTATGTGTAGCTTTTGGATCCGGAAAACACATCCTCCTGAAAGGAGATCCTTAAACAAATGTTGTGACCAATCCAGGAGATCGGACAGTCAGTTCATCCTTTATTGTCTGGCTATAACAAAATGAAGAAGTTTCTCCTGCTCTTTCATCTAAATATTTTACATTTAATCTTTTATTTACAGCCCTTTATTCTTGAACTCTCAACCACTGGAAACAGTCTGCTTTTATCTATCTTGGCATGTCCTTTCATTATTTATAAACATTTCTCTCATATTACCACAGAATCTACATTTTTGGAACAAAAGTAAGAATTTTTCTTTGCGTTGGTCTTTCCACATACCAGGCAGCATGCTAATAAATCGACTTTGTCTCACTAAAGCCTCAATATCCATCCCATTGTGTTGAGCCAACACTCCACACAGTACTCTAACTGAGCTCTTGTTAAGACTTTGCACAGGTTCAACATTACCTGTTGACTTATATGTTCATGTTCCATGCCTCTGGAGATAAAACCTAGAATTCTAGTGACTTTTTATTACAACCTTATCCATCGGAGCATTGCCTTTAATGTTCTCTGTACATATTCTTCAAAGTCCCACTGTTTCTTTAACACATCGAGTCTGCTTCCAGTCATATATATTTAAGGCTGCTATCTTCTTGACTAAAATGTATTACCTCACACTTACTACATCAAATTTCTTCCGTTGCTCTTCTTAATTGATTCCCTCACCTCGGGTGAATGGAGCGGTAACTAGGGGGCATAACTATAGGGTTCATGGTGGGAGATATAGGAAGGATGCCCGAGGTAGGTTTTTTACTCAGAGTGGTTGGGGTGTGGAATGGACTGCCTGCAGGGATAGTGGAGTCAGAAACTTTAGGAACATTTAAGAAGCTATTGGATAGATACATGGAGTACTTCGGGATGATAGGGAGGAAATAGCTTGATCTGGGTTTCAGACAAAGCTCGGCACAACATCGTGGGCCGAAGGGCCTGTTCTGTGCTGTACTGTTCTATGTTCTATTATTGTGAAGTCCCAGGCCAGAAACACTAAAGTGTTTTATGAAGTTAGCCAAGACGCTAAATTTTACATTTGATTTTGACACGGGTGAGCATAAGGTATATCACTCCAGGAATGATTCAAGTGACCACTAGGAAGCTTTTATCAAACAAAGTTTATTTAACAACACAATTAGAATATAACAAAAAGAAATTAGCAAACCTTTTACCAATTATAAAGCTTATCCATGACACAGTATAAACCTTAACAGCTAGCTATCCATGTTGTTCCAAGTCAAACACCATCCCACAAAAGATACAAAAGTCTGAGGTCATGTACCAATCGACTCAAGAACAGCTCCTTCCCTGCTGCTGTCAGACTTTTGAATGGACTTACCTTGCATTAAGTTGGTCTTTCTCTAGACCCTAGCCATGACTGTAACACTACATTCTCCACTCTCTCGTTTCTTTCTCTATAAACGGTATGCTTTGTCTGCATAGCGCACAAGAAACAATACTTCTCACTGTATATTAATACATGTGACAGTAATAAATCAAATCAAATCAAACCAA